>NC_135481.1:29815072-30467214 GCF_052094955.1 Ictidomys tridecemlineatus
CTCTCTTTTAGCATAAGCCTCCCTATCTCTCAGTGCTAAAAGAAGTTGTTCTTTCCCCACCTTCAATCAGTGTTCCTTGGTGGGACATAAAAGTGACACCAGCAATAAAAGGTCAGTTAAGCATTCTGTTAGTCTCCTGTATTACACAGAATGTGCACTAGGAGGCAGCACACCATGTAAGAAGCCACCCTGGGGCAGATGAGTGAGGCAGGCCAAAGCTAGCGAAAATACAAGAGAGAAGCAGAGGAGTGCCTGAGATTCTCATCAGTCATATTGTAAGCTGCAAAGGAGGGAGGCGGCCAGCACAGCACACAGAAGGGCAAATGGTTAGCACCAACAAGAATAAGAATTAAGGGCTGGGGTATGGCTCGGAGGTGGAACATTAAGCTTTGAGCTCAATCCCTAACACTGTAAAAAAAGAAAAAGGAAAAAAAAAGTGAAAATTGGAAACAAATAAATAAATAAATATAGTTAAAGGGACTCCAGAGCAGTCAGAGTTTGAGTCCTAACTTTGTCACATATTGTGTGATTGGGAAGTTACTAAATACCTATTTTCTCATTTCTAAAATAGAGATAATGATTATACTTTATCTATTATAAGGATTACATGACTTCCTCTTATGTGTCAGTCACTGCTCTACATGCTTTGCAAATTCTTGCTAAATAAATAAATAATTTGTTACCATGGCTCTGGCATTGTCTTAGGGAGATGTCCTTTTAGTAAATACAACCCACTGAGATCATACAACAAACACTCCTTCTTGCTCTAGCCCTATACTCACCAAGGAACTTCTACTTATAATTTGTGTCCCATTTCCAAATTTTATTTATTTAGTGATTAAAAGATGAGTTTTCAGGGTTGAGTGTGTAAGAGTGCTTATCTAGCATGTGTGAGGCCCTGGGTTCAAAACCTAGAGCCAGGAAAAAAAAAAAAAGATGGAGTCTCACTATGTTGTCTGGCTAGCTCTGAACTCCTAGGCTCCAGTGATCCTACTGTCTCAGCCTCCCTAGCAGTTGGGACTACAGGTGCTCACCAACACACCCAGCAGAAGTTTTAATTTTTGTTTTAGCTGTTTCCTATCAATCTGGCTAACAGGTCAGTTCTCATCACCCTACTCTAATCTGACTGCTTCTATGTATACTAACAAAACCAAATCTCTAGAACAGCAGGACTGAGAACTAGATTCTGGGCACTGACCACATGAGATATGGCCAAGAACGGGAGGCAAAGTCTTAAGAGATCTTTTGACCTTTCCTTCCTGCTCTGTATCTGCCACAATAATATGGGCAATGCACTAACACTTTTTCTTATCTAAACCTGACTGTTTGTCAGTCCATACACTCCTGGAGCTGCTATTAGTCTTTTGGAAGATTGACCCAAGAGAAGATGCTGCCAACCACCCAGCCAGGCTTCCTCTTGAGTTCCTGGGGAGCATGTGATGATGGACCAAGGCTGAGTCAGGATAAACAGGGACAGTTGTCTATGTGGATAATCTCTCTGGTTTTACCGTATGGATTTCAGGATCTAGAATTTTCCAAATGATTGGTGTTTTTCCCTTTCTCCTTTCTCAGGCATTTTCTGGGAATAGAAGTCCTGCCCTACATTCTCCCTTTGGGCAATTCCAGTAGAGACTATGAGACAACCCTTAGGAGGAGCAGTAACCATGATAGGATTTCTCCATAGTAACCACAGGGCTAAGATGACCAGTTACTGCAAAGCACCTTCTTCATCAGGAAATGCAGGTGCCTCATCTTCTGTAGAGACCTCTGAGGGGTTCACAGTGATGACCTTTGTATCAACAGCTGACATCATCACAGAAGAAATGAAAATGTGGCTGAGATGGTGGCATGTATTAGAGAAAGGCATAGCTGGCTCTGCTGGGAGGAAGATGATTATTATATATGTCTTCTAGGAAAATAAAAATAATTCTTGCAGTGGACTGTTTTTTTAATTAACTTTTAAATTTGTTTTAATTAGTTATACATGACAGTAAAATGCATTTATGCACTTTGATATATCATACATAGACGGAATATAATTTTTCATTTTTCTGAGTGTACATGTTGCAGATCATATTGGTCATATAGTCACATATATACATAAATTAATAACGTCTGTTTCATTCTACTATGTTTTCTATCCCCACATTACTTCCCTTCCCCTCCCTTCACTTCTCTCTAACCTAATCTAAGGTAACACTATTCTTCTCTAGTGCCCTCTACCTCATTGTGAATTAGCATCTGTATATTAGAGAAAACATTTGGCCTTTGGTTTTTGGGGATTGGCTTATTTTGCTTAGCATGATATTCTCCAACTCCATCCATTTACTGGCAACGGTCATAATTTCACTCCTCCTTAAAGCTGAGTAATATTCCATTGAGTACATATGCCACATTTTCTTTATCTGTTCATCTATTGAAGGACACTTAGGTTGGTTCCATAGTTTAGCTATTGTGAATTGAGCTGCTATGATCATTGATGTGGCTGCATTACTGTGTTATGCTGATTTGAAGTCCTTTGGGTATAAACCAAGCAGTGGGATATCTGGGTCAAATGGTGGTTCCATTCCCAGTTTTCTGAGGAATCTCCATACTGCTTTCCATAGTGGTTGCACCAATTTGCAGTCCTACAAGTATACCTTTTTCCCAACATCCTCATCAACATTTATTGTTTCCTGTATTCTTGATGATTGCCATTCTGAGTGAGATGAAATCTTAGAGTAGTTTTGATTTGCATTTCTCTAATTGATAGATATGTCACTTTTTCATATATTTGTTGGTCGATTGTATTTCTTCTTCTGTGAAGTGTCTGTTCAGTTCCAATGCCCATTTATGGATCGAGTTACTTATTTTGGGGGGTTCAGTTTTTGAGTTCTTTATATATGCTAAAGATTAATGCTTTAGCAGAGGTGCATGTGATAAAGATTTTCTCCCAATCTGTAGGCTCTCTCCTCACGTTATTGTTTCTTTTTTTTTTTTTAAGAGAGAGAGAGAGAGAGAGAATTTTTTTAATATTTATTTTTTAGTTTTCGGCGGACACAACATCTTTGTTTGTATGTGGTGCTGAGGATCGAACCCGGGCCGCACGCATGCCAGGCGAGCATACTACCGCTTGAGCCACATCCCCAGCCCATGTTATTGTTTCTTTTCCAAGAATAATCTTTTTAATTTGAATCCATCCCACTTATTGATTCTTGATTTTACTTCTTGTGCTTTAGGGGTCTTGTTAAGAAAGTCAGATGCTAGGCCGGCATGGTGAAGACTTGGGCCTACTTTTTCTTCTATTAGGCACAGGGTCTCTGTTCTAGTGCCTAAGTCTTTGAGCCACTTTGAGTGGACTGATTTTCAAGGCACCTTTCCCTTTGGTGCCCTAATAACACTGTGTGTGTGTGTGTGTGTGTGTGTGTGTGTGTGTGTGTGTGTATTTGGAGGAGACTTAATGTACAAAAATGCTAGTATATGCAAGAAATCTTTCATTTTAATTTTTCATTGTTTTTAAAGAGACAGGGTCTTGTTGTGTTGTGCAGGTTGGCATAGCTCCTGAGCTCAAGTGATCCTCCTACTCAGCCTCCTACAGCAGAAAATCTTTCTGAAATGGGAAAGGGTATAGGTAATTGGAGTGAAAGATTTACTTTCCATTATATTTCTTTTGTACTATTTGAGCTTTTACTGTCTGCATATAAAATCAATTAAAATAATAATTATCATTATCCTGTTTCTAGTGTTGAGAAAATGAGAAGGCAAAGAGATCTTGGCATGAATCAAGATGGATTGGTGACTATGTGGAAGAGCAAGACCTCCATGGAAATTTCGTGATTACAAAATGTGATAAAACTCAATAACATGCAAAATGTGAACACTCCTTGGAAGGCATAAAGGCTGTCCTTTAGTTCTTTAAGTTCTCAACCCACCTTCACAGTTGTTTTCTGATTTCTCATAGTAACTTGAGTTTTATAGGATGGGTATTATTTGGGCATTTTACAGAGAGTTAGAGCAAAATCAGATTTTCTCATGGAGATGAAATCACTGCATCAGGTCCTACAGCTACATAATGGCCGGAGTCAACCTGGTGACATAATAATACTCAGCAGCTATGGAGAAGCTCAAAGCCTGCTGCCAGGAGTACCATTGCATACCAGAGGTCATAGGGCCAGAGCTGAGGCTTACCTGCAAGGTCGTAAAGCTCAGTATCAGAGGCGCTGGCCAAGGCTTCTTCCAGTTCTGGATCCAGGGTCACCTTTTCTTCTTTACGAGTTTCTACAGGCTTTTCTTTGGGAATGAAGACTCTTCCTTTAAATCAGAAGGGAAAAAAAATGTTGTGTGATACTCCCTTATTGGTAGGGTAAGTGGATTGAGCAAAAAGTGCAGTTGTGGCCATTAAGACCTGTATTATTTATTTCATAACCAACTGAGACTGCTGAATCTCTAGACAGTCAATAATCTACCATTAGACACAAGGAATATTAGAGGAGGAATCCTGTATTAAGTCACACAGAAATTTGAAAAATAGTTCTTAAACACTGAGGAAAAAGATGGCTTCTACTTGCCTATCATCTGTAGCACTGCCTTAGGCAGGGGGAGCCCTGTTCTGGGCTCTGCACCTTCGAAGGCCCCTCTCCAGTCTTCTTCTGACTACATCTCTCCCTACCAAGAATCCATGAGGCCAAAGGGACATTCCCATCCAGAATGCTAGACCACACTGCAGGCCTCTTGGATCTTGACATTCCCTGTTCCCAAAGTCCTGAGCCTGCTTCCATGGGCTCCTGTCCATATCCATGTCCTTGATGGCAGCCCATGCTGCATTCCCAGACAATAAGAGGGCCCTTGGGGGAAGTATGGATGAAGCTTAAATGTGTGGGCCAGGGTGTGTACTTGAGGCGCTGGCAGCATAAAACAGCCTGATGTCCTGCATAGAATTTTTGTTAGTTCAAGAATTCTGGCCTTCTAGGTATATTAGGAGAATACATATATTTTAATGATTTGTTAGCTTTTTAAATGTTTGGGGAAAAAATGGCATGTGGGTCTATTCAAGTGTTTTTTTAAGAGAGAGAGAAAGAGAATTTTTTAATATTTATTTTTTAGTTTTCGGTGGACACAACATCTTTATTTTATTTTTTTATGTGGTCCTGAGGATCGAACCCAGCGCCCCGTGCATGCCAGGTGAGCACACTACCGCTTGAGCCATATCCCCAGCCCCTCTATTCATGTTTTTGCTTTGGACCTTGTAAATACTGGGGCAGGACCATCCAGACAGTACTAGGAACTGATGATCCCCCAGAGTTTTCCCTTTACATTTACATGGGGAGCTACAATTGTGATCAGCTGGACTAATACAGTGACCTGGGGACACAGTACATCAAACAAACCTGATTTTAGGGGAAAACCAGGGTCTCTATAATTACAGATGGGGATCTATGAGTAGCAAGGCGTTCCTTGCTTCCCATAGATGCACTCTCTGCCACCAGTTCCCATTTCAGCCTGTCACTCAGATTCCATTTATTACCACCCCTTACCTCAGAAAATGCCAATCTGTATTCTTTACTCTTTAGCCCAAACTTATGGATTGACAAATCACACTGCTGGAAGGATGGCACAGTACCTGCTCCTAACTTCCATCAGGCCAACATACCCACATCCCACATCCCACATATGCAAGGGCTGAAAGGTAAACCCAGGATATTCTAGAGCTACTGCTATCGCATACCCTAGACCCACCTGCATTCCCTTTCAGTTCTTCCCAGGTTTTGACTTGAGTCTTCATTCTTTTTCGGAGCTGCTCTGACTTCTTGGACATGATCTTTGAAACAGTCTCTTCCCTTTTGATCTTTAGAATCCCCTAAGACTCACCCCTCTATTGTCTTTGTCACCTTGGATAGAACAGACAACTGGCTCCAGTTTTAGCCAACTGGGACACAGACCCTTTCCAGGTCTCCCCAGCTGGCCTGGCCCATCTACTGCTATGGGAAAGGAAAGGTCAAACCCAAAGTTAATAACTCTCTCATGAAAACCTTCCAGGAGATTTCCTTGATCATAGGGGTTGAATATTTCCTTATTATTTACCATTTTATCAAACGACTGGATAAATGAATGGGAGCCAGAGCTGGGAACCCCAGAAGGGAAAGGAGGGAGCTGCTTGTGGCTGTCTGGGGCACCTTGGCAGCAGGGCCTCCATCACTGACATACATCCTGTTTCTGGGCACCACATAAGCTGCCACCTGTCCCAGAAAGAAGGAAAAAATACTGGGGGACAAAGTGGGAACATGACCAGAAGATTAAAAAATGAAGAAATAAAGCAAACCAATCAATAACATCTCAGCCACTGGTGCTCATGGCAAACTTAATTTTCATAGTATCTGCAAGCCTGAAACATTTCCTTTTTGGTTCAGATGATTTTTTTTTTAAATTTCAGTTATAGATGGACACAATACCTTTATTTTATTTATGTTTACGTGGTGTTGAGGATCGAACCCAGCGCCTCACATGTGCTAGGCAAGCGCTCTACCACTGAGCCACAACCCTAGCCTCTCATATGATCTGCATATAGAGTCAAAACAGGTTTTCTAATTCTTTCTACCCAGTACTATTTAGGATTACCCTAAACATGAGGTATACAAGTGACCCAATAGTTACCAGTGTTCAGGGCAATGCTGATGCAGATCATTCCTGCACTGCAAGAGTTAAATCTGTACTGAAGCTGCACTGAAGAGTTAAATCTGGCCCCAGGACTCTAGGGGCAGCTTCCTTCAGGCTGCATCAGGAACTAAGGTGTGGATTTCTCCTGAGGACCTCACTTCCACCTCACATAGCCTCCTGCCACTCCTAGATGATTCTGCTCATCCTTCTGGGGGTACTGCATACTTCTTTCTGATCCCACCACTCTGTCTGGAAAACTTGCTCCCTGTTCATTTGAACTGTGCTACTTCCCATCCTTTTCAGCTGCAGTATGACTATACCCCCCTTTTATCCTTAGCTCCTGCATTCCTAACTCCCCATGATCCACCTGCAGCTTAATTTGGATCAAGAGATAATCTACCTTAGTGGCTCCTCAGACCTCTACTCCAGGAACAACAGGCAACAGCTTTCCTCTTATTATGCTGCCACTACCCTAATACTTGCTGTTTATTGGTGTTTTATCAAATATTTAACATTATAATTTTTTTTTTTTTTTACAATTCAATTAGTCCAATAGCAACTGTGGGGCTTCAGAAACAGCTCCACACTTCCACAATAATCTCTGGTTATTGATCCAGTTCTTCTACTGTTCAACTTTACTTTTTAAATGACATTCTAATAGTGTATGATCCATTAAATACGCACAATATGGAGGACAGCAGTACTGCTGACTCATGCCAACTGAGAAGATAGGTGCTCTGCTTTCCACTGCCTTGGTACAAAGGCTCAGAGATGGCAGTCACTTGAACCCACGCTTATCAAGTGCTCCCCTTGGGCTGATTTCTGTGCCAGGACACAAAATGACCCAGACCCACTGTGGAAATCTCAATCTGATGTGGAAAACACACCAAAGTAAATAAACAAAATGATGAATACTATCACAGTTCTGTGACAGCAATACCCAGATACCATGGTGGAATCAAGGGGACTATATCATCTAGAGAGCCTTAGGATATGAAAAGTGGGATATGGGTCAAAGGGAAGAGTCCATGAGAAGACAACTTGAGATGTAAAAGAACTGGGCAGGTTTGGGGAAGTGAACGCAGACAGTGATTGGGGCTGAAGCTTAGTTAGGAAGAAGAGATGCATTCTGACAGGGGGTGGAGTCTAGACCCACTGTGAAGATTGCAGTAAGGATCTGGGACTTAAAGCAGGAAAGTGATATGACCTGATTTGTATTTTAAAATACTCTAGTTACTATAGGATCACCAAAGAGACATGGGTCCAAGTGACTGACTGTACTTGAGGAAGCTGACAGGCAACTGATATCATACACTCTTCCTCCAAATGGGAGCTCAGGCTTGAAGCTAACAGTCTCCTTGTCTTGGCTCAGAGCTCAGCCTGGCGTGGAGATATATCCCCTTGCTCCTTACAGCTTTCCCAGCCCCATCTTCCCGAGGGCCATAAGTTCCTTAAGATCAGGGCTGGGTCTTAAGGCACCGGTAGTCCCAGTACTCGGTACCTGGCTCTGTATAGGGAAGGTTCTCAACAAATGCCAGATGAAGGAAGGAAGGACTGCACGAGCCTATCAGCATAGCTCTAAGATTAGGGGTGTGGTGCTACAGCCATCTTAGGCAGGGAGTGGAACGGCTTTGTGGGGGCTTCAGCAGTTAGTAAAGCATACCAGTGTCGCTGGAACACTCCATCAAGCTGTTTCACGTTTTCAAAACTTTTTCTTTGGAGTTAGATTTTTTTTCTCCATTGGACTAATTTGAGATCATCAAACCCTAAATATTCATTTAATTAGCTTGTACAGTCTGCCATGAATATTTTTCCTTTTAAACAAACTAATTTTAATTTTTAAAGCAGTTTTAAGTTCACAACCAAATTAAGCAGAAACTATAGTAATTCCACTATATCCCAAACCTTCCTACTAACAACATCCTGCACCACAGTGAAACATTTGTTATAACTGATCTATACGGACACATCATTATCACCTGAAGCCCATAATTTATCTTAGGGTTCACTCTTGGTGTTGTGCATTCTATGGGTTTGGGCAAATGTAGAATGGCACGTATCCACCAGCCACTGTTTTAAAATTCCACATGCAGTTCATGGGCTTACTTCCATTTCCAGGTCAGTTCCCTCACTTGACTCTCCATGGCAGTACGTTAAGAGTCCCTTTGACCCATGAGGTGCTGCTGTGGTCCTTACCTTTCTTTTCTCCAGTGAAGGGCACAAAATCCTCCCTGTCTTTCTGTTCCAAGGCCTCCTTTTCCAGGTACATGAGGAGGTGCTCGCGGTCAAACGGGCCGGTGGCTGCTTTCTGTGTCTGGTCTTTCTGTCGGAATCCAGCTGGCAGCATGGCACTCTGACAAAACAGAGGTGTGGGCAGGAAGAAAAGATATTTGCTGGACAGATACTTTGTTACTCAGTCCCTCTTTCCTCCTTGCTGTATGTGGGGAAGCAGGGAGAAAGATACCTGGGCAGAGACCTGTGAGGACGGAGGGTTGGGGTCCCTGGGACATCTCCAAGGCCCTGCTTATTCTAATACCTTGTGCTGAGAGGAGGGCTCCCAAGGAGCTCAAGTACAGCAGAGATGCTGAAGCAGCCTCTGGGCCTTCTGCAGATGCCTTCTAGAATGGGTAACAAGGCCTCTTTCCTTTTTGATCATGCTTAGGTTTGGCTAGCTATGTGCCCAAGATGCTCTCAGGCAGTTGTGTGGAGACTCTAATAAGAAGCCAACATGGCTGGCTACATTTGCAACCCCTCTCCAATGGAAGCATCTGGGCAGGTAAGTGGCTGTTATACTAGAGGTCAATACCTGTTTGATTAGGCCTTGAGATTTGTTCCTTAAGTTTTACAAAATAAAAAAAGACTGTACTTGTATTTTTTAAAGTGAAAACAAAGCCAGGCATGGTGGCACATGCCTATAATCTCAGTGACTTGATAGGCTGAGGCAAGAGGATCTCAAGTGCAAGGCCAGCCTCAGCAACAGAGCGAGACCCTATCTCAAAATAAAATAAAATGAAAATAATGTCCAAAGTATCTGACATATCAGAATATCATATAATTAATTTTAGTTATATTTTTATTTATAACAAAATCACTATTTTGAAAGTGTCTAATTTTAAGCTTAAGATAATATGATCAGTACCATCAATATAACAGGCTACTTAGTTTTTCTTTTGAAAATAAAAATATTAGGAGCTCCATTAAAATTTACTTGATATTATATAGTCATTCTAATCTATCAATTATTGTAGGATAATCAAATTATTCATTTAAAAATCTGCATATGGAATTAGAGACTTGTCTTAAATACTACAGCAGCAGACATTTCCTAGTCTGGGATCTTATTTATAATATCACCTATACAAGTCTGTCTCTTCACTTATTAAAGGGAGATAATATGATTTATCTCAACAGATTCTGCACCTAGCAAAGTTGGTGACACATTGAAAAATCTCAGTATGAGGCCTTCATTGTACTGTAGTTACAGCTGGCTCTCGGTCCCCTCCCATGAAGGCTCCCAGTCGGCACAGTGCAAGACGGGGCTGGGCTGTCATCTTGTGCTGTCATCTGCACACATTCTCATCACAAAAAAAAAAAAAAAAAAAAAGAAAAATCTCAGTATAATTTATTCTTTCTCCTTTTTTTTTCTCTAAGTCTGATTACCATTTCTCCAACCATTTGAAAAGATTTTTCCTCATTTACATTAAACTGGTTTTTGAGAAATATATTTGGCAAATCTTAAATAGTGGCTATATGAGGTTCTCTATGAATTTTTTTTTCCAGTACTGAGGAACCCAGGGGCACTCTACCACTGAGCTATATTCCCAGACCTTTTTATTTATTTTGAGACAAGGTCTCACTAAATTGCCAAGGCTGACTCAAACTTGAATCCTCCTACCTCAGCATCTCGAGTATCAGGGACTACAGACATGTGCCTCTGCCTGGCTTCTCTATGAATTTGTAAAAGTGACCCAGAACCAACTGAAGAAAAGAAGATAGAATTTGCATTTGGAGTTGAGGGGTTTCTACTATTGTGCAGGGACCAAGCCATGCTATTTACCTTGTACTATTATTAGCCACTCCAGTTCCATGTCACTAACCTCAGGATCTAGGTCATCTAGAACATTTTCCAACTGTTTCAGTTCCTCTTCTGAGAGCTTGCCAAGAAGCTCATCTTCATCAATGTTCTTGTATTTCTCCAGCTCTTTTTGAAAGGGGAGTGCCATAGCTTCTTATATGCCTTTCTCATGGACCATGCACCTTGAAGTAGTCCAGCTTCCTGAGACTTCAGATTAGCACTAATAAAAGAGAAATACTGTTGTCTTCTCTCTGCAAACAGGATTTATTAACAGAAGACAGTGCTACATTGTCATTGTCATCTATGGAACAAATAATTCAAAGAAAAAGTAATATTACCTTCATCTGCATTCTCAGAGCAATGTGACAGCTTACAAGGTATTTTCATAAATAGTATATGATATATTTTTTTTTTATCTTTACAACAATCCTGTGAGAAAACCTGCACAGATACTCGCATTCCCATTTTACAGATGATGACTCTGGGTGAAGGTGACCAAGTGCCTTGCCCAAGGTCATGAAGCTGGGATGTGTGTGCCTGGCCCTCTCATTCTCAGTGTAGTGAGTGCTTTCTCAACCTACTCGTTTGCCTCCCCAGCTTTCCATAGAAAAACAGTGGAGGAACAATACATCAATTGTAAAAGGCAGTTGTAAGAAGCATGCTTGTGTCTTTTCAGGGAGAGAGTGATGTAAAGAATACAAAATGGGACTCATTCAGGAAAGAGAGCTTGGAAGTCTATGTGAGAAAGCATTGTCCAGTAACTCCCCTGCAATCAAACTAAGTGAGAGTCTAAAACCATGGCCACACAATCACTCTCTACTTTTCTCTTTTCTCCTTTATCCCCCCATACCCTCCTCCCCAGTACTGGGGATGGAACCTAGAGAGGCTCTACTATTGAGCCACACCACCAGCCCTATTTTTATTTTTATTTTTTATATTTTGAGACAGAGTCTACTCAGCAGTAGAGTGTTTGCCTAGTATGTGCCAGACCTTGGGTTCAATCGCTAGCATTGCAAATAAACAAAAAAGACAAAATCTGCACATCTAGGCAAGTGTTCTACATATAAAGCTACTAAGACTCCTACTCTGATTAATATCTTTTTTTTTTAACCAGGGATTGAATCCAGATGCACTTAACCACTTATCTATATCCCCAGCCCATTTTATTTTTTTATTTTGAGACAGGGTCTCACTAAGTTGCTGAGGCTGGCTTTAAACTTGTGATCCTCCTGCCTCAGCCTTCCAAGAATCTGGGACCACAGGAATAAGTCTGGAACCACTGCACCTGTCTCTTTTCTCCTCTCTTTTACTTCCATTCTATTTCTATTCTCATTTCCTTTTTTTAAGCCATGTTTCCTAATTCTTCTTACTTTATACCCTTAGACTAGCCTCCTTTTAGCTACCTCCCTTTTTTTTATACCACCCAACTCCTAAACTCTCAATCAAAATGAAATTTTTACTCAGTCCCTTACAGAAGATTTTACAGAGCTTCCATAGAAGATAATTCTGCATTCAGGAAATAGTAATGCATTTAACTGATAGTGTTGATGCTGGTGAGGTAGATGGGTGATTAGAGAGGAAGGTTCATGGAAGGAAGGAGAGAAAAGAACCAAAGATAGGATGGGACATCTATAAAGGGGCTTCCTTATGTTAAGAGACTCAGATCTTATTCTGCTGAAGCCCCCACAACTTTTAAAGTAGGGGAGTGTCCCAACATACCTGTTTGTTTTTAACAAGACAGTACAAAAGGAAAGAATGAAGAATGGGCTGCCATGGAAGAGACTGGTTGCAGGTAGGCCACTTAGGGGCCATTAGAATGTTGTCCCCTCCCCTTAATTCAACTGTTCACAATGGTCAGGTTTGTGGTTTCATATCCTTTCAACAAGAAATGTAGCTCTATCTTCCTTTGCCTTCCATTTTAAGCCTTAATGGCTATACTTCAGTAAAAAAATAAATGAAAGTCCTATGAAAGACAGAAACCAAATTGATCCCAGATACTTTGTTCTGGTGACAGCCATCACTAATTTATTGTATGATATGAGACATGCAATTCATCTGTCAGGCACTTACAAATCCAATGAGCTGGTTGAACTACCCTTCCTAAAGGACTCTTAAGTTGCACAATATCACATTTACCATTCTGAAATTGAGAGCTGTTTTAGTTGATAAGGTGCTATAAACACTTCACCAGCAACATTCAACATGTGTTTGTCACTGCCTGTATGTACATAAGCACCAAGAGTACCAGCCTCAAAATAAGCACATTGGGGACCAGGGTTGTGGCTCAGCGGTAGAGTGCTTGCCTAGCACATACAAGGTTCGATCTTCAGCACCACATAGAAAGAAATAAATAAAATAAAGGTATTGTGTCCAACAACAACTAATATATATGTATACATACATATATATGTATGTGTGTGTATGTATATATA
Source organism: Ictidomys tridecemlineatus (assembly GCF_052094955.1). Classification (NCBI taxonomy): domain Eukaryota; kingdom Metazoa; phylum Chordata; class Mammalia; order Rodentia; family Sciuridae; genus Ictidomys; species Ictidomys tridecemlineatus. The sequence continues at coordinate 29,828,213 of NC_135481.1, forward strand.
TGTACACACACACACACACACACACACACACACACACATATATATATATATATATATATATATATATATATATATTTAAAGACCACATTGGGTATCAGGGATCTGGAAGGAAACCCCAGGAGCACCTGTGGAACATTCTTTTAAAACCTAGGAAGCAAGGCCTCGGGGGAGGTGGCAATGAAGGTGTGTTTAGTAGTACTCCCAAAGGAAGATCTTATTTCCACATAATTACAGAGCAGGTTTAAGTGCCTAGAATCAATGATGTTTAGTTCTTTTACAGATTTTGCTGTTGCTGTTACCACTCTTAATGGCTCAGAAGAGAGACTGTTTGGAAAAAACAGACATTGAAAAGTGATTTTAAAAAAGTTGAACTCTGAACATGAAAAAGTTTTAAGAATATTGATGAATCCAGGACCGGAGGCACACGCCTATAATCCCAGCAGTTTGGGAGGTTGCTAACAAACCACTTTCCTGTCAAGAACTTACAATGGCTCCTTCTTGTCTACAAAATGGGATTCAGATAATCTAGCATCCAAAGCCCCCATAATTTGGTTTTAATCTGATCTTCCTGTTTTCTCTCCCATTACTTTCCTAGAGAGACCTCTGCTCCAGCCAAAGTGGTTTATCTGCTCTCTGTGGTAGGCAGAATTATGGATTCCTAAAAATGCTTAGACCCTAGGGCTGGGGTTGTAACTTAATAGTGAAGTGCTTGCCTTGCACATATGACATGCTGGATTCGATCATCAGCACCACATTAAAATAAATAAAGATATATGTTCATCTACAACCAAAAAAAAATATATATATATATATTTTTTTAATGTCCAGCCCCTAATTTCCAGTCCTGTGAATATGGCTTTTCATAGCAAAAGAGACCAGGTGTGATAAAATAAAGAGTCTTAAAAAAGGAAGACTGTCCTGGATTATCTAGGTAATTATGAATCCCAAACTCTTAAAAGATGGAAAAGGAAGGCAGAAGAGTCAGACATCAAAATTTCATGACAGAAAGCAGAGAATCAGAATGATGCGATTTTTGGCTTTGAAGATACAGAATGGGGCCAGGAGCCCAGGAAAATCCAGAAAGCAGTACAATCCTGACACTTTGATTTTAGCCCATTGAGATTCTTCCCCCCCACCCCACTACCACCAGCAATTGAACCCAGGGGCACTTAACCACTGAGCCACATCCCCAGCCCTTTTTATCTTGAGACAGATAGACTTGCTTAGGGTCTCACTAAGTTGCTTAGGACCTCACTAAATTGCTGAGGCTGGCTTTGAACTCATGATCCTCCTGTCTCAGTCTTCTGAGTTGCTGGGATCACAGGCATGTGCCACTATGCCCGGCTCCCACTGAGACTCTTCTAATTTCTAAAATGGTGTAAGACAATAAATTAGTGCTGAATTTGTGCTTAGTTACTGAATTATAAGTCACTGAATTTGTGCTTAGTTACAGCAGCAATAAAACAATTAGTATACTGGAACTGGGGTTGAGGCTCAGTGGTAGAGCATTTGCCTGGCATATGTGAGGCACTGGGTTCGATTTTCAGCACTGCATATAAATAAATAAAATAAAGGTCCATTGACAACTAAAAAATATTTAAAAACAAAACCAGTACACTCTAATCTAAACCCCTCCATTTCCAAGTGAATTGTTTTGGATTACTTTTGTTTGCCCCTCCATATCAACTCCCCACCCTGTTCTGTGCCTCAGGAACAGTATTGTTAGATAGCATCAATGGGTTCCTGTCCTTTCTGGCTTCTATTTGGCCAACAGAGACATCAGCAGGGAACTGGAGGGCAGGAGGAGAAGGAGGTGGGGTCCAGAAGGTCATATCCCCCCACTGCTCTCCATTGCTGCTTTGAGGCCTTGGGGTGGTGAAGGGTCTCTACTGTCTGGTGCCAGAATTCTGCCTTGCTGCATTCCCTCAACCCTCTCCATATCATTGTAAATAGTCTCTTTATTAAAAATTTCTCAAGTCATTCCGTTTGAGTGTGTCCTCTGTTTCTTGTTGGGAAATTGGCATATATAGCTCTATTACTTGGAATGCCCTTTATTCTCATGGCCTATCTGTGTGCTTTGCTTTTGTGACCTGGCTCAGATCCTAGCTCTGCAGGACCACAGAATGTCAGAGCTAAGCCAGGTCTTGGACCACCCAATCCAGCAACCTGGTTGTTTTCCTCCTATTCCTCTGGTCTCTTTTCACAATTCTTCTTCCTCTACCTTAAATACTGGCATTCCTCAAAGTCTTGTCTAAGGGATTCTTTTCTCATATTACTCATCTGTCCCTGAAGTTTTAACTGATACCCTGAAGACTCCAAAATCCATATCTTCATCCTAGACTTTGTTCTTGAGGACCAGACCCACATATCTCCAACTTAAAATCCTCCCACTGCCTTGTGAGTAAGGTCCAAATTCACAGTCTGACTTCTGTCATCCTGATCAGCCTCTTCCGCCCTTACTCCCCATCTCCTCCTGGATCCAGCCTCCTGGACCACTTCCAATTCCTCTGCTCAGAGCAGTCCCACTCCTTCTCCTCTGGTCTCCTCTTTCTTATGCTCAGTATGAGCTTCACTTCCTCCTTCAGACCCCTACACAAGATCTGGGTCATTCCCTACCACATGGCTCCCTTCTGATTACAGCTGTCCTTGGCTTTATTAGAATCACATGTTTTATCTCTGTTTTCTTTACTAATCTCTGTGAGGGGAGTACTATATCATATTTAATCACTGATAAATATTAACTCCCAACACGAGTCTTGACCCACAGTAGGCATCCAGTAAATATTGTGCAACCAATGAAGAATGAAGGAAATGCGCTTTGGGAGGTGCAGTGACCCTCAGGTCTAATGCACTTTCCATTACATCTGCTGCCTCCGCCTCCTACCATGGAGCTTTCTGAGATCACCTAAGCCCACAGAAGTTGCTCCTTTCTTTAAATTTGCATTGCCTTTGTCACCAATTTGATGTTCATCACTTGCTATTATCTTTCATATATGCTACACATATGGGTCTCTCTCCAATTATACCACAATCTCCCGGAAGACAGGGACCATGTTGTAATCCTTTATATTCCTGGGCTTCTCAAGGTCAGGTTGGTATATTCATTCAACAAATGCCTATTTTAAACCTGCTGTTTCCAGACATTGCTGGGACAAGAGCAGTGAATAAAACCAATAATATCCTGTGCTAATTGAGCTTATGGTTCATCAGGGAAAGATAGATTAATAATGTTAAAGCAAATTGCATATGTTATGTCAATATACCAGCAAATCTCAAAGTCAGAAGGGAAAAAAATTGTACCATCATAACTCTGAAAATTCAGAGAAAAGCCAGTCATTATTTAAACAAGAAAAAAAATACAGATATACTATGGAGAGGATGCAGACTTCTCATAAATTTTATATTATTTATTTATTTATTTATTTACTTTTGCAATAGTGGGGATTGAACCCACATTCTCATAGCTTTTAAAGTCAAATCATAGATTTTCTGGTTTGTGGTTGGCCTTTGTAGCCCCTATGAGGCCATGCAGGGTCTGCATTTGCCAGGCTAAAGATGCTACAGTGCAAAGTTTGCAAAGCTCTGTCTCAGCCTGACCTCTGGCAGGGCATGCATCCCATAGCAAGCATTCAACATGCAAAAAGAGACCAACACACACACTGGAGGGAAGGACACATCAAACAAGGCTTCAGCAGTCCAGGTGGGCAAGCATACAAAGCTGGTTAGCAAAATAGAAAACAGGGAGTAGAGGCTTGAGCTTAAGGAAAGATGGCTTGGGCCCTTAAACAAATCTTTTTTTTTTTTTTTTTTTACCCAGAAATATAAACCTGGGGAAGAAAAACAGAGTATGGCTTTCTTTGTTTCTCTTTCCACTAGCTTATTTGTATAACTACGCTATGAGAAAGGAAAATCAGCCAGTCACACGGTGCACACCTATAATCCCAGCTACTTGAGAGGCTAAGGCAGGAAGAGGATCATGAGTTGGAGGCCAGCCTCAGCAACTTAGTGGGGCCCTATCTTAAAATTAAAAAAAATAAAAAAGGGCTGTGGGTGTAGCTCAGTGGTACAGTGCTTCTGGATTCAATCGCCAGTACTGAAAAAATAAAAGGAAAAGGAAAAGGAAAATCAGATATAACAGGAAGCACCCAGTTTGGGGCCCTGCCTATACACAAAGATGAAATCAAAGACCAAACAAACACCCCTATTTATTGAACCCACACCAAATAACAACACAGTAAACAAAAATTACTTTTAAAAGTTAGTAAAAAGTTTTTAAATGGGCAAAACAGTACTAGAAATTGCTTAGGAGTAAATACATATCTAAGAGTGCAATGAAAAACTGCTCATGGAAAGGAAAAATGCCACCTTGGGCTTCAACTGTGCTGGTAATGATTTATTTCTAAGTGAGTGAATCAGTAAATGAAAGGGAATTGTTCTTTATTCTTTTCATATATCCTCAAAATTCTGTAATAATTTAAAAACAATTAATGAAACACTTTTCACAACAGCCAAATCTGCATTTTCTAAAACCAGCAAATGAGAAAAAAATTAGCCCATCAATGTATCTTCCAACAAAACACAGACTGATCCTATATATTTAATTCAGTTCTAGCTGCTGGGCAAATATAAAGAAGTGACAACTATAGTCTGTGTTTTGGAATCTGGCTGTTTGAAGATAGGCCGGTCAAGTCTTCCTTATTTATAAACAACCAAATGCCTCATACCACATTGTAGGAAATAACTGCAGAGGATGAAGGACAGAGAGTGAGTTGGGATGAGGAGGAATTTCAGGCAAAACGTATGGCAAAGCAATGGGAAGGAGTGAGCAGGAAGGGGAACAAGGAACAGATCTTCCAGAATCTGTTTTTGATTTTCGAGTATTTGTTTTTGAGACTATTTGTTCTTAATTTCCCAATCTCACAACATAAAAATTGCCAGAGCTTAAATCATGCTTGAGAACAGTCCCCTTTTATAACAACAGCCCTACTTGTGACGGCTTCCCTCTAGGTTCAGAAGAGCACAGAAGACTAAAAGCATGAGACTTGGAAGTAGCCAGCCCAGGTGATGATGCCAACACATGGCAAGTGACCACCTTTCTGAGCTTCCTTCCCTTCCCCTGTAAAACAGGCAAAGAACAGAGCAGCCATGCGCTGCCTGATGACAGGGACACATTCTGAGAAATGCATCGTTAAATGATTTCATTGTTGGGCAAACAACACAGTGTATTTGATCTAAGACAGCTACAGTGTCACCAGCTGATATGATCTTCTGGGACAACTGTTGTGCAAATGGTTCATGGTTGACTGAAAGATTATTAGGCACATGACTGTTTTTATCCCAGAAGGTGGAGGTGATGGTTAAGGAGAAAGTGTTTGTGCTGGGCTCAGTGCCTTGTGCATGCAAGCTCTCAAAGCTATTTCTCTTTTGTCCTTGGTCTGGGAATAACCTTCTTTTGGGGGTGTTTTTTCCCCTCTGTTCTCTTTGCCAGTATTTGTTAAATACAGAGAGGTAGTATCCTGTAAGTGCCCTGGGTCAGTACTGCCAGGTATATGGAAAGTCATCAGGTATGGACTGGCCAAACTATGACACAGACTTCCATCTAAGCAGGAAGCAGCCAAGAAGTGACCTGGCTGGGGTAGCTCTTTCATATGGAAGTCTTAACGTGTGCACAGGCTACCAGCTGTCTTAGTGGGTCTTACTTCCTCATCCTACTGCCTGGCTCTATTTTTCTGAGTTCTTTCTTTTTACTCTCCTCTCAATTCCCCATGACCCCCTTCCCCCATGCTAGAGATGGAATCCAGGGCCTTGTACAAGCTAGGCAAGCTCTCTACCACTGAGCTACACCCCCATCCCAAGTTCCTACTTCTTGTCCTCTGTCTATCCCCCTGACTTCCACATCCCCAGCCCTTTTCATTTTTTCTTTTGAGATAGGGTCTCACTAAGTTGCTTAGAGCCCTTCTAAGTTGCTGAGGCTGGCCTCGAATTTGCAATCCTTCTGTCTCAGCCTCCTGAGTCACTGGAATTACAGGTGTACATCAACTGTCTGCCAGCCAGATCTGGATTTATGATTTGCTATAATTTATGGGCTATGTACACCTTTACTAATGATTGTTTACCAAGGAATAGGCAAAACATCTAGCAACTGGTATATAATGGGAACTGCCCAATCAGAATGGGTGTCTATAAACAATAAGGATGACCATACCCACACCTAATAGCTGAAAAGCAGCCCAGCTCACTACACTCCAAACTCCTCCAAGCACTCTGATGAGAAGCTTCCTGGTTCCATCTTAGGGCTGGTGCTCCAACTCTGCTTCTTATGTCCAGGCTTGATATAGCTCGCCTTATGACCTGTTTCAGGAGTTCCTGTCACCCACAGTCCTGGAGATGACCTTCTCATCCCCATACCATCTTACTGTCATTAGGGGAATCTAGGAAGATGGATGACACATAAGAAAGACACAATTCATAGGGTGTCCTTAATGCCCCAACAGCTGGGGCAAAACATATGAGCAGATATAACACCAAATCACAGCTTTGAGAAATGTGCTGAAATGCAGGACCAAGCACAAGGAACTCAAAATGGGTTATGGGAAGAAAGGTGGAGATGCCAGCTCCGTTGAAGGGCTACAGCAGAAAATCCACCTAGTTTTACATAACTACAAAACCTTCAAAGTTATGTATAAATGACTTTTTGATATACTGAAAATGAAAATGGCTCATATATATGAGCAAAGTACTAAGCAGGAGAGTTTGTGGAAGAAATGGGAAATTAAGGTTGGAAAAGTAGATCAAGGTCAAATAGCTATGATTCATTAAAACCAGAACCTGAAATTTGAATTCTAATCTATAGGTAATAGAAAACAAATGACAAATATTTACAATCTACACATTTACTGAGATGTCCTGGTCCTCTACTCAAAAATGTTTTCAAGGCAGTATTTCCCAAAGTTAGTTTCATGCAGTGCTAGTCCCTCAAGATTTTTGGTTTTTGCCAGTGCAGTGGCACATCTCTGTAATTCCAGCAACTCAGGACACCAAGGCAGGAGGATTGTGAATTGGAAGTCAACCTCAGCAATTTAGTGAGACTCTCTCAAAATAAAAAATAAGTAAATAAATAAAAGGACTAGGGATATAGCTTAGTGGCAAAGTGTCCCTGGGTTCAATTCCCAGTAAAAAACAAAAAGGATTTTTATATTTTTGCACATAGTTTGAGAAAAATATCCTACAGACATTCTCACCCTACCTCCATCTCCACGCTCAATGATCATCAACCATGAAAGGTGCTGAACAGTCAAGAGCAAACAAACCTTTTCAGTTTTGTTTAGCATAGGGTTTCCCATATCTGCCCAGGTGCTTTATTTTTCTTGTAACACCTACAAACTTTCTATATTTGGGGAAATACTGATTGAGAGACTCAAAGATCATACACACATATGCTATTTTAGGCATGCATACAAGTAAACACACATACCTTAAATTATTATGTACACAAACACGCACACACATATGCACACACACACAATTCAGCTATAGCAAAATTATCCTTGCAGCAAAGGAGTTTGTATAAGAGAATAAATGTTGTCTGAAGAGTTGACTGTTTTCTTGTTCTGGTAATAGGGGTCTCTTCTGCTGATGACTTCTATGACTTCTTTGAACTATTTATAGTCTATGAGGAAAATATTTAGATATGTGTGATTTACACACAAAGGAAATGAAAGGGAATCCCACAATTTTTGTCCTGTCCAAAAGCTAGATCAGTTCTTTCCCCAAAACTTCCTTAACCCCAAATAAAATGAACCACTCCCTATATTCTCAAATTTACTACCGCAGTCTATTACTAACCATACAGTCTCTACCACAAACTTTCTCTTTATATTTATTTATTGATCTCCAGTTTCTTACTTAAAAGCCCACATCAACAGAAAAATTTAAATGGTATAATAAGCAACTGTATATGTTCTTAATTCACCAGCTATCTTCATTCTGCAGACATGCTATATTTCTGCAGCTGCTCTTTCACCCTGTGTATTTTTTTTTCTGATTCAGTTGAAAGTTGTAAATGTCAATGCACTTCACCACTATTACCAATATCTCAAAAAAGGACACTCTACCAAAAACCACACTACCATTATTACATCTAAGAAAATTAATTAATTAACATTAATAAAATTAACATTATATTGAATATTACCCAATATTCAGACCATATTCAAATTTCCTCAATTGCCTCCAAAATGTCCTTTTATCTTTTTTTTCCTCATGTAGAATTCAAAGTTCACAGATCCCAATTCATTGTTATATCACAAGTATTTTAATCTACAATAGATGCTCCCTCGCCCCCACATCTTTTTGGCAGGAACACTATATAGGCAAAGTTATGACTTTATTCCAATAGGAGATTCCATAACAGGTGAAGCTAAACTTGATCGTTTGGTTGAGTTGGTGACCTCCCAACCTCCACACTGTAAGGACATTCTAAATGGTCCATGGTGAGATACTTTGAAATAATGTGAAAATCTCACTTTCCAACAACCTTCCACATAAAGGTTTCAGACTAGCTGATGAGTCTAGCTGAGCCAACTGTGAGACTAGGATCTGCACTGCATTGATTTTCTGCTTCTCTCATTCCTTTCATTGTGTATTTATTTTTCAAACAATGACCCATCACTGCGCATCCTCCCTTCTACTATACCTTCTCTCTGGTTACTTCTCCTGGAGCTTCCTCCCCCACCTTCTTGCTGATCACATTTGACAGCTCAGGGCCAGCTAACCCTTTATGTGCTGATCTCATCACCTCACTTTCAGCAAACAGAAAAACCACCGCGTAGTGGCTTACCAATCACAGAAACTTACAAAAATTAAAATGATTAATATGCACTGGGTTAAATTGAAGAGAACAGATAGAGGAAATCAGGGTTTTGTTTTTTTTTTTAATTAGATTGCCTAAGCCCTGAAGGAAAATCTTTCCTCCTCACTAGGGTGCAGCTGCTGCTGTCACAATCAGGCTTTTTGTAATGGTGTTAAACAGAAGCACCCTCATTTCTTCAGTTCCCTGATATGAGAATCTAAGAAGAAATGAGGTTTAGAAATAATTTATTAGTCAAATGCTCCCCTTTTACATGGGAAAGGTGAAGGGACTTGCGCAAGGTCCCTCAGCTCCTTAATGGTGGAACTACCACGGAAGCCAGGATTCTAAAATACCCCCTTCTTGTTCTTATTCATTCCCTTGGCAAGGGCCTTGTGAATCAGATATTTAATAGGCACGGAAGACGCTGTAGCATTCACGGCTTTTTAATTGCTAATTTGAATTTTAACCACATCACCTTCCCATCTTTCAATTCTTCAAGTAAAATTTCCCATTAAGAGCCTCTTATTATTTAAAAACTAACAAACAAAAATCAACCTTCACTTCTGCCTGTCAAGAGGGAAAATTGACAGGCAGCCCCGGGGAGCACATACCACCATTACTTTAACCAGAAAATGATAATAATGATCATGATAATAATATTTAATAATAATAACAATTATTATTATCACCATCATTGTCTCGAGGACCTGCAGGAGGCAGCTTTCTGGGAAGCTGAAACGCCCTCCCAGTGACAGCTCCAGATATCTCGGGGAAAGACGCCAGTGGAGTCCACCCTTCTCCGTCGCCCGCTTGAACGAGGCCATGAGATGGATAAGACTCAGGGAGCGTATCAAACGTTCACAGGAGAAGAGAAAGTGGGGAACAAAGCCCAGCGTGGAAAAAACCATCCCCGCAGCCCGAGGGGACAGGAGACCGCGCCCTCACTGCAGCGGCATTGCTGGTTGCATATGTGCAGAACCGCAGTGCGGGGCGTGGGACCCACACACGTCGGCTGCCGACCGCGCCACCCGCGCCACCCGCGCCCAACACCCGGCCGCTCAGCGCAGCCCTCGGGGATGGGAGGCAAGAAGCGGCCCCGCACTGAGCGCCGGCTTGGCCGAGCGCCGACACCGCGGAGCATCCTCCAGCGGACAGAGAGGGCGCGGCGGCCACCGGGGAGCCGGCGCGGGGGCTGCAGCCAGAGGCTGGCGGGGACCAGTACCCACCCGCCCCCGGAGCCCTCACCCGTCCGTGCGCTCATCCCGGAGCCAGCGGTGCTGGCCGTCGGTCTGTCAACCCCGAGGTAACGGGGTCGGATGAGCTGGGGCGGCGCCGCGGCCCGGGCAAGCGCGGCGATCAACAGGCGGCTCCCGGCCGGGCGCGGCGCCGGGGCGCGCTGCTGCAGCGGAGCAGGATGGGAAGCGTAGTTCCCGGAGGCGCGCAGCGGCCGCGCGGAGGCGGACCCCCGCCTACGCAGCAAAGGTTCTGCGGTCCTCACCTTTACCCCCTAACCCAGCAGGTGTCCTCCGGTAGAATCGGGGTCCGCACCCGTTAGCGTTCTGCAAAGGAGCCTCAGCTTGGGGAAAAGGCTTTGCAGGCTCTTTTGAGACGCTGGAGGCTAAGGATGGGGTGGGTGGCAGAGTCTTGTCAAGCTTGTAAGGAGCGTTTGGGTGAGCATCGTTACGTGGAGTCTTGTTAAGACGGGGTTCAGGAAAAGACTAGGCCTGCTCGAGGATTGACTGGCTGGGCGGGGGCGTGGGAAGGAGGAGTAACTGAGTTAATTGCCTCTGGAAGAGAGATAAGCAAGTTGGGGTTTAACGAGGTTAAAATTATGTCCTGAGGATGTCGGGGAGCCCACGCACACGTGGTGGCTTCACTACTTGTGAAACTGGACGGTTTAGCCTATCTGAGACTTAGTATCCTCATCTGTAAAATAGGCTTAAAGCTTAAAGATGTACTGAGGATTAAAGGACCCATAACATATGCCTGTGTCAGGCACTTAGGGCATACTCAATAAATGTTCCTTTCTTGGAAGTTACAAGGAGTTCTTGGGCACACTTCCTGCCAGGAAAGTCCTGCATATAGAGCTAAACTAAAGAGAGATGAGGTCTCATTGGGCTGGGTAAATGTTAAAATCCACTGGGTTTTATTCCTAGTCGTTTATCCCTTTCCCTTCATCCCTGGATAGGTACTGAGATGTCCTCTCCTCTGTTTCTCAGGAGTTGCAAGATAGAGAAAACACTGTCTTGTTTCTGAAGCATCAAAGTTGGGTGAGATGACATAGAACAAAGCCAAAAATTATGAAGATACATGACGTAGTAAGAGTTTATTTCCAGAAGCTTATTATAATTATATTTAGTTTTTCCTCCTTCTTAATCCCTTGCTGCATGCCCTGATTACAATCTTTGCTTATGGCACTTATCTTGACAGTTTCAGATATGTTGAGTTTTGTTCAGTTGCTACTATGCAGTGTTTCACATTATGGTGGAATTGGCACTTAGAGATGAGATGGAGGAAATTGAACCAAAGGGAAGGATGAAGCATGGCTGTGTCATCTCTGAAACTGGCAAAGGGTGAATGGAGATGAAACAGCATTGTAGTCTGACATGGGGGGTACAGTAATCATGTGGCCAAAATAAAGTGCTGTAGAGGAAATTCTATACTTAAAAATAATAACTCTTGTCTGGGGCTGGGGCTCACCTCGCATGTGCGAGTCCTTGGGTTCCATTCTCAGCACCACATAAAGATAAATGGGTGAAATGAAGGCATTGTGTCCAACTACAACTAGAAATAAATATTTTAAAAAATAATAACTCCCCTTGGCATTTGTGAACATATTTTCCTATTCATCTTCTCCTTTGATTTTTTTCAACAAGCCTGTGAAATGGACAGGTATTTTTCTCCAGTCAGAGTTATGTGAAGAACAAAGAGTTATGTGAAGGACACTTAACTCAAGGTCCTTCAGCTGGTCAGTAAGCATAGGGTGTCTTTATGCTTTCCTTTGTACATTTTAGAACAGGACCATATCTTTCCCGATAAGTGGGGTGGATCAGAAAATAAAGTTAATTCTCTGAGGCTCTTAGAACTAGTGTGATGAACTCTGGCACACAGTAGCTGCTGACTTGGGAGATCAGTGTTGTTTCTACTGTCAGTTGTGGTAATGGTCTGTACTATGGACCTCCTTGTCAGAATGACAATTCTGAGCTGAAAAGAATTAAATATATCTTGTTTCCATGAGTGCATTACTTTGGCAGAGATCTGGATGGTGTTTATTCTTTGGGATACTCATGCATGTGTGTGTTCTTGTGCTTGTATTTTGAAGTTGTTGCACTTGAAAATTACAGCTGCTCTAAATTCTTAAACACTGGAATGCCATCCTTTGGTTTTAAATGGTGGAGGGTTAGTAGAAGAGTACAATGGTGGTTTTAGCTCTTTAAAGCCTTTGGATAGTAGCAGGTTCTTACTAGCCAACTCAAAAATTCTTTCCTTGACTGAATGTCTCTTTTAGTAGGGTTTGTTCCTGAAAGAGAATACTATTTTTTTGTTGTTGTTCTTTCAACATTGGCTTGGGTGACTTGCTCTCTCCTGAGCACTCTCATGTCTTTAGTTGTAGGGGAAAAGATGATGGAAGTGAAGGGAACTGGACTTGATGTTTATGGTTTGAGAGAGGAGAAATTAAGTTTTAATTAAGAACTAACTTTCTGCCTCTAAATTGAGGCTTAGGAGTAAAGAAAAAAATTATCTTAAATTTAACATTTCATTTCAAATAGCATCAGTAACTTTTGAGTTCATGTCAAGCATTGGGTAGTTGGAGATTTTTGTAGACAGAACTAAATAAATCCAGTTTCTAAGAATCCAGGCTGAATGAGGCTCCAAGAGTCAGACCAACAAGTTTTATTCTATGTTGAGTTTACTGGTAAGAATATTAATATCTTGATACTACCTCTCAAAGGTATTGTTACAAAATGCCACTTATGAACTGAATGTTAGAGAGATAGATACAAAGAGTTATATTTGACAGAAGCTTGATGAAACTGGCATCTATTTGCCCTACAATGAGGGCTTTTACTGTGTAATTTAATACTTTGTAGATACATTATTTGTATGTAATTTTATAAGTGTCCATATTTTTCTCATTTTGCATTGTGTAAAGTGTACAAAATCTCAAAGTATAAAATACTGCTTATATTGTTTGTAATTATAGTGTGTAAATATTTTCTAATCATGTACCTTGACGGGGTGGGGGACAAGTGGGTTATTCAGGTTTTTTTTTTAAGTGACCCTTTTGTATTGCAGTTTCAACAGATAACTGCCCATCAAATTTAAAACCACTTTGATACATTTTTATTTAGCAGTTCCAATAAGAAAAATCTCTATTTTTAATTGTCTTTCTCCATTAAAAGAAAAATATTTCATCTGTCCCTTTAAAATAAATGGCCAGACATCAGTTTAGGCCCTTTTATTTATGACTCTGGTAGACATCTTCATTCTCCAGGTTATAGTCCAGTCAGTATTTGCATTTGGGTTCTCAGAAATTTTGTGATTCTGTTTTAGCACAAGTAGCCCATGTTTTTTCTCCCAAATAAAGTATTTTCCTTCACCCTCTTGAGTCCGTATGCTTTGTCTCCCTCCTCTTGTTGCCCAGTGAATGGGATGGTAGAGAGGGAGAAAATGTTCATTGCACACAGAATGTCAGGCTGCTTTTGGGACTTGGCAAACAAAGCTTGCACTGATTAGTGGTGTGTTTGGCAATATTACTGTGCCAAAAATCACCTTGTTTAATTATCTGGATATATATGTCAAACTTATTACCCTTATTGCAAGCTGAAAATTAAGATACTTATGTTTATGCTTTTGTGTGTAACCATTTGCCTTTTCTAACCTGCTTTTCTTGTTAGCTGAAAATATAGTTCTGTTAGTTAAGTGAAGAGGCTCATGCAGAAAACACATTTACGTAGTAGTAAAGTAATAGCATTTGCACATTTGCTGTCTATCTCCTGATGGCAGTGGTGCCTTTGTCACCTTTTGGAAGGTTGGCGCTTTGTTTTTGTTTTGAAATGCAAGTAGTAGCTTGCTTTTAACTTCACAAAATCTCCCCAGATGTAAAAGATAAGTAATGGCATGTTATCATCCAGATTTAGTTGGAGCATTTGCATTTTTATTTTTTTTATTTTTTAATTTTTTTTAGAGAATTTTTAATATTTATTTCTCAGTTTTCAGCGGACACAACATCTTTGTATGTATGTGGTGCTGAGGATCGAACCCAGCCTGCACGCATGCCAGGCGAGCCCGCTACCGCTTGAGCCACATCCCCAGCCCTGCATTTTTATTTTTATCAAAACAGATTATACTTGGTGGGGACTGGCCACTAATAATGTATAGGGTCTTTAAGAATAATTTTTAAATTAAAGAAATAATATAATTTTTGAGAAATGACCCATTAACAAGTGACTTGAGTTGGAGAATTAGTAGTTGACTCTTCTGGTTTGTCTCTGAGGGAGCAATAATAGTACAGGTGGCTGGCCACGTAGAGCAGTTAAGCATGATCTTGGTAGTTATTTCTCACTCATGAGCAGTGTTGGTGCACCTCATTATCTATGCATTTGTTTTCTTAAGAGTCATGTCAGCCAGTGAGTCCACCAGTTCTTAGGTAGTAAATGCAGATTTCCCTCTTCATTCATTTTTTTTCTTTTTAATATTTTTATACTACATCTTGTTTAAAGTCCTATGAATGTATGTGTGTGTTGTTAAAACTGCTTTTTCTCAGTTTGAAAAAAAAAAGAATTAAATGAAATGGACCAAACCCATTTAAATCATAGTCTCAAATGTTCCCATTTATTTGTTATTCCAAATATCCTGTATAACAGTTTGTCTGACTTTTTTATATTGTGCATTTGTTAAATATTGTGCCTTTCGTTAAATAGGAACACAGCTGCTTACAGATCCAGCCATAGGTTTTCTAGAGAAAGCTGATGGTAGCCTAAAAATAATGAAGCAGTTTTATTCATATTGTAATGAAGAGTAGCAAAGATACTTGGTAGTATGCTATCCTTTTCTTTGGTTTTCACATAGTTCCTCACAAAGAAGATGTCTACACATGATGAAATGAATGGAACATTACTTTTTTTTTTTTTAAAGAAAGAATGTGAGCCAGGTTTATGACTTAGTTGAAACCCATCATCATTTCTGGACCATGTCTTATAAAGTTTAACTTTTCAAATTGCTTTTTGGAAAGTGAAAGTGTAGAAATGAAACAGAACTTCTAGAGCTGGAAGAGAACTTACCAATCATCTTGTGTTGCCTCTTCTTTATGTAAACGAGGAAGTTGATATATTGACAACAAATGTCACATGGCAAAAAGTAAAACAAAAAAATCTATGTGGCAGTTATAGTGAAGTACTTTAGTTATTCAAAATGGGATATGTATCACATCTCATTGGGAACAGGTAGTAGATATTGTGGGTTGCCTACTCAACTTCCAATCCGCTCTCATGTTTTTCTTTACAGAGTTCCATATGAGTGTTCTTCCATCAGGGACTGTGGCACTAACATTACTTCAGAGGCATACTCCTAAGCTTATTGTGGGCAAAAGGAATAGGATCCTCTTAACTGTACAAGATTAGGAGTGGGCACCTGGCTTTGTTCTGACTGCTAAGACCCAAGGAGAAGTCTGCTGAAAACACTTCTGGGAAAGTTTTCCTTGTTCTTAAGAGATATAAAGAGACATAAAGATACAATAGCATCCAGTGGCACCGTCTCCACTGGATGCTATTGTATCTGGCTGTGTGACCTGAGGTTAGAATGACCATCTTAAAACCATGAGAGGATCCAGCTTCAGGACCAAAACAGTAAACTGATGATGGCAGAGTGAAGAGACAGAATGAACTGGGGTCTACGATGTTGTCAAGTCAATAAACCAATCAGCTTTGGTGCTGTTCTCCTTCTGGATTTCTTGTTATATGAGATAATAAATATCTGCATTGTTGAGTCAATTTGAGATATGGTTTCTGTTACTTGAAGCTGAAGGCATCCTAAGTGTGACTTTGATCCTAAGATGAAACCTGAAAGTTAAGTACTTTGGGTAGACTGAAAGACTACTTCCTAGAACTGATAAAAACAACCAACCACCACAAAATCACAGGCAAAGAAAATGTGAGTGCATCTTATTGCATCACAGATAACAACATGGTTTTAACATCAGACAGACAGGTTTGAACCCAGATATTTACTGGGAAATTGACCATGGCACAATTGCTTTAACTTCTCTAAGCCTTATTTTCTTCACCTCTAGACTAAGAATAATAATACCACAGGGAAATGTGGAGAAAAAGAGTAATATCACATAGAAGGCTGGGGTTATGGCTCAGTGGTAGAGCACTCACCTAGCACATGCTAGGCGCGGGTTCGATCCTTAGCACCACATAAAAATAAATAATAACCAAATAAATAAAATAAAGGTATGTGTCCAACTACTATATATATGTATATATACATATATATAAAACTACTATATTGCTAAGAGCCACAGCCAAGTAATATGATGCATAGCATTTTTGGTTGAAAGGTGACACCAGCTAGCCATTGAGATGATATGATTATGTTAAGATTTATATTCATATGGATATTGGACTCCTGCTGTCCACCTCAGCCTGCTAAGAGACTCCTGGAGAGTTCCCATTGGTTGGGGAAGTGCGGTAGGAGGGATTTTCCGGAGGAGGAACTTCCTCTTGGGATCCGGGAGAACACCGATTGGCAATCTTCCCGGGAGCCTCCGGAGTATTGGCGGCAGTTTTAAAAAATAAAGTTTGTTCCTGCTTGAGTGGCTGGTGATTTTGTGCCTAGCCAGACTGCAGTACTATATATGTATAAATACATATATATATAAAATAATATCACATAGGGATGTTACGAAGATCAAATTCGATAATTTGTGTTATGTACACTAAAAAGTTTGTTAGTAAGGACTATAAGGGCAGCAACTATGCTAATGATGTATGAATTAAATCTTATTCATAATGTAATTTGCAGCAAGCATTTTAAAGTGAATCACTATGTAATAGTGACTATGTTAAATGACGCACAGTATAACCATCAGCAAAATCCAGAATATGGGAAACTACGTGACAAACAACACAGTTTCTTCGATAAGTAAGTTGCAAGAAAAATAAAACAGGGAGGAAGAGCTTACATATACATGGAACTACAATAGACAACCAAATGGAATATGTGGATCTTTATTTGAACAAAGTAACTGTTTTAAAAAAAACATTAATGACACAATTGGGAGAAATATGAACACGGGATGTTTGATTATATGAAGGTTCTATTTGAAATGTTTTGGATATGATGATGGCATCATGATCATGTTTTTCAGAGTCCTTATCTTTTGAAGTGATAAACTGAATATTTACAGAAGAAATAATATGCCAGATGCAGTGGTACACACCTGTAATCCCAGCAACTGAAGAGGCTAAGGCAGGAGTGTTCTAAGTTCAAGGCCAGCCTAAGCATCTATCGAGGCTCCATCTCAAAATTTTAAAAATAATAAAATAAGAGGCTGGAGTTGTGGCTCAGTGGGAGAGTGCTTGCCTATCACATGTGAGGCACTGGCTTCGATCCTTAGTACCACATAAAAATAAATAAATAAATATAATAAAAGTATTGTATCCATCTATAACTAAAAAAAAATTAAATTAAAAGGACTGGGATGTGGACTGGGGTGTAGCTCAGTGGTACAGCACTTGCCTAGCAATGTGTGAGGCACTGGA
The DNA here is from genome assembly GCF_052094955.1 of Ictidomys tridecemlineatus. Taxonomy (NCBI): domain Eukaryota; kingdom Metazoa; phylum Chordata; class Mammalia; order Rodentia; family Sciuridae; genus Ictidomys; species Ictidomys tridecemlineatus. Next base: position 29,845,832 of record NC_135481.1, read on the forward strand.
AACACTTCTTAAATAAACTTCTTTCATTCAAAAAGAAAAGGAGAGAAAGAAAGAAAAGAAAAGAGAAAGAAAGAAAAAGAAAGAGGGAGGAGGAAGAGAGGGAGAGAGAGCAAGTTGGGCTCAGTGGCACATACCTCTCTCTAAATCTCAGTGATTTGGGAGGCTGAGGCAGGAGAATGGCAAGTTCCAGGCCAGCCTCAGCAACTTAGGCCCTAAGTAACTTAACAAGACCCTGTCTCAAAATAAAAAATAAAAAGGGATGGAGATGTAGCTCAGTGGTAGAGCACCCCTGGGTATGCTTTTGTGTCTAGCCATTTGCCTTTTCTAACCTGCTTAGAAAAAAAAAAATCCCCAATCAAAAAAAAAAAAAAAAAAAAAGAAAAGAAAAGAATGAAAGAACTAAACTCAATAACCTAACTTTATTCCTTGATAAGTTAGAAAAAGAAAAGCAAATCAAACTCAAAGCTAACAGAGGAAGGGAATAAAAATTAAAGTTAATTTAAGAAAAACAGAGGTTAGAAAAATAATAGAATCGATGAAATCCCAGTCTCTGAAAGCTGGCAAACCTTTAGCTACATTGACAAAGAAAAAAGAGAGGAGGTGCAAATAACTAAAATCAGGAATGAAGTGGGGACATCATACTGACCATACAGAATGATAATAAAAGAATGCTATGAATAATTGTATGCCAATGAATTAGTCTACATGAGTGAACAAACTCCTAGAAGCGCACAAATTATATAAACGGAATCAAGAAGATACTGGAGCAGGGTAAAAATGGGAGTTCATAATCCATTTGAATCAAATGTATGAAATATGATATGTCAAGAGCTTTGTAATGTTTTGAACAACTAACAATAAAAAAAAGAAGAAACTGGAGTCTTAGTGACCTACAACAAGAAAAGAGATTGACCCCAGTGGCTTGGGATGTTGAGGCAGGAGGATGGTGAGTTCAAAGCAAGCCTCAGCAAAAGTGAGGCACTAAGCAACTCAGTGAGACCCTGTCTCTAAATAAAAATACAAAATAGGGCTGTGGATATGGCTCAGTGATTGAGTGCCCCTGAGTTCAATCCTTGGTATCCCTCGAATCCCCCCAAAAGAAAAAGAGATTGAATTCCACTTTCTCCCAACAGAGCAAAGCCTAGGATCAGATGGCTTCACTGGTGAATTCTACAAAACATTTAAAGAATTAACACCAATTATTTTTAATACTTAAAAAAATTAGAACAGGATAGAACATCATTCTATGAGGTTAATATCACCCTGATACCCAAATCAGAGAAAAACACTAGAAAATTACATATGGATCAATATTCTTTATGAATCTTCAACAAAATACAAGCAAACTGAATCCAACTGCCCATTAGAAGGATTATACACCATGATCAAGTGGAATTTATCCCAGAAATTCAGGCTATTTAACATAAGAAAATCGGCATCTTATTTGTAGAACATGTCATATTTATAAAACAAAGGGGAAACACATTATCATCTCAATTGATGCAGGAAAGACATTTGACAATATCAGCATTCATAAGTTATTTTTTAAAAAGCTCTCAGAAAACAGGAATGGAAGGAAATTTTCTCAACATGAACAACCCACAGCTAACATCCTACTCAATGGGGAAAAACAAAAATCAGAAATGAGGTAAGGGTACCACGCCCTCTTTCCTCTTTCGTCACTGCTGTTTATCATTTTACTGGATAGCAAGACCTATTACATGAGAAAAAGAAAGAAAAAGCATCTAAATTGGAAAGGAAGAAGTAAAACTGTCTCTATTTGCAGATCACATGATTCTATATGTAGAAAAGGATCCACAAGAAAGCTACTATAGCTAATAAAAGAATTCAGCAAATTTGTAGAGAACAAGATTAACATACACACAAATCAGATGCTTCTATCCACCAGCAATAGACAATTGGATAAGAAAATTTAATAAAAGAAATTTTATTCACAGTAGTATCTAAAAGAATAACATTCCTGGGAATAGATTTAACCAAGGAGGTGGAAGGCTTGTGCTCTGGAAATTACAAAACTTACTACAAAATGAAAACACTAGTTTTGGTATGAGGAGAGACTTACAGACCGTGGAGTATAATTGAGAGTTCAGAAATAAACCATATATCTAGGGCCTGTTATTTTTTCTATTTTCCTTTTAGCAATTCAAAGGATCCAACCCAAGCACTCATGAAGGCTAGCCAAAAACTCTACCACTAAGCAATATCCCCAGACCATCAGTTGATTTTTGACAAGAGCAATAAGTCCAAACAATCAACGAAGAATAGTTTCTTCAAATGGTGCTGGGAAAACTTGATTTTCTCATGCAAAAGAATGAATTTGGTCTCCTATCTCAAGCCAATTTAAATAATTAATTCAAAATTGATCAGTGGCACAAATATGAAAGCTAAGACCCATCTTTGTGACCTTGGATTGGCAATGGATTCTTGGATATGATACCAAAGCATAAACACTTAAAAAATAAAATTGGACTTTATTAACATTGAAAAATTGTGTCCAACAAAGAACATTAACCAAAATTGAAGGGGTTGGGGATGTAGCTCAATGGTTGAATGCATGCTTAATATATAAAAGCCCTTCAATTAAATTTATAACACCTAAAACAAAAAATGTGGAAATACAAGCTACAGAATGTGAAAAAACATTGCAAGTCATATATCTGATACGGGTTTAATATACATAAAATACCAATAATGTAAAAACAAAAAAAGACTAAACCCCAAATTTTTAAAAATGGGCAAAGAACTTAAATGGACATTTCTCCAAAGAAGATATATACACATGGCAAATAAGCATGTGAAATGACGCTCAACACTGTTAGTCATTAGTGAGATGAAAATTAAAACCAAAATGAGGTCTGGGAATGTGGCTCAGTGGTAGAGTATTTGTCTAGCATATGGAGGCCCTAGGTTCCATCCCCAGCACTGCCTCCAACACATACACACACACACACACACACACACACACACACACACACACACACTCCACACCCCCCAAAAAACCCCAAATTAATGAGATACCATCTCACATACTAGGACAGCTACATCCAGAGGTGCTTTCCTTTGCCATGCCCTTCCCCCATGATGTTCTGCCTCACCTCAAGCCCAGAGCAATGAAGTCTGCTATTTTTGGACTGAACCTGTGAAACTGACTTAAGGTTTTACTAATCTGTAACCCACTGAAAATAAAAGAAGCTGTGTTTGAAACATTAACTGCCGGAAGCCACCCTGAAAAGTGCGTGGACCTTTTCAGCACTGAAGCCATTGAGGGGGAAGATATGGTATCTGGGAACTCAAAGCCACAGTCCCACTAAGGAGATGGCTCCAAACATCTAAACTCCCACTCAGCTCTGGTTCCACACAGCACCACAGATAGGTGTGACCCATTAGGAACCCAGCATCCTACCTGTCCCCCGACTCTAGCCTGGTTTTTTTTTTTTTTTGGTACATTACATTTATTCTATGTATGTATAATACGTCAAAATACACTGTACTGTCATGTATATCTAGAAAGAATAAATAAAAAATAAAAAAGAATATTATTAAGATTGTGTCACATTTTTTTTGATTACTATTTTTGGATGTATTTTATTATTTTTTATCTAGATCTTATTCAGGTATTTTCACATACATAATGTATTCATAAAGTTCTATAGTTACAAAAAGTATGCAGTGAAAATTTCTTTTTTTAATTTTAATTTTTTTTTAGTCATACATGACAGTAGAATGCATTTTGATATATAATACATACATGGGATGTACATACATCAATCATATTGTCTATTCTATTCTGCTGCCCTTCCTATCCTCTGAGAGAGAGAGAGAGAGAGAGAATTTTTTTAATATTTATTTTTTAGTTTTCGGTGGACACAACATCTTTGTATGTGGTGCTGAGCATCGAACCCGGGCCGCACGCATGCCAGGCGAGCGTGCTACCGCTTGAGCCACATCCCCAGCCCCTAGCCTGTTTTTTTGAAGAACTTTCTATTGAATCCCTTTCATCTGTTCCAATATAAATAAAACAAGCAAAGGCTCCTTTCTTTGTTAGAAGCTGCACCCCTCTGGTCAACTTGACCCGTCTCTGGCTGGCGCTGAAACTGTGTTTCTGTGTCCTGTGGTTATTTCGTAGTACTATTTTTTTAGCTTTTATTTCTTAGCCAGCCCATCCCTCCAAAAGGGAACCCTTTCCCTTGCCCATGAGGGATGTGTGCAATAATTAACTCATTGACTAGAAGCAACAAAAATTCATGCCAATTAGGGTATCTGGAACATTTTTTTCTTTTTCTTTTGGTACGGGAGATTAAATCTAAGGTGCTCAACCACTGAGTCACATCCCCTGCCCTATATATATATATATATATATATATATATATATATATATATATATATATATATATATATATATATATAGTTTGTTTGTTTGTTTTGAGACAAGTTTTTGTTAAGTTGCTTAGGACCTTGCTAAATTGCTGAAGCTGGCTTTGAACTTGAAATCTTCCTGCCTTAGCCTCCCAAGCTGTTGGGATTACAGGTGTGTTACTGCACCAGACCACTACCTGGAATTTCTGCAGAGGTATTTTCAGACTTTTTCTGTATGTTTGAATGATGCCATTTTCCCCTAATCTTTTCAGAACCAGAACTAGGTTTGGCAAACTTGGTGATGACAGAGAAATGTAAATATTATAGCATGACAAAGCTGAAATCCACTTCAAGTTAATTCAGTGTCTTATTTCAGAGACATCTTCAAGCTTGGACCAAATCTAACTTACATCAAATCCGGACCAGGCCTTCTTGCCATCCTGTGCAAACAGCAAAACCAGGAACTAAAAGTCACAGGGTTAAAACCAAATATACATCAATGTACTCTATTAATATTGTTGCAGAAGACTGAATACTTCAATAAAGTAAAATACTATGATTAAATATTGCAATTTTCTTTCCTTTAACAATAAGATGTATTTCAAACGTTAACCTACCTTGTAACAAATAACTCTTTACTCGTGTTAATAGTTATTTCCTTAGAGAAATATTAAACTATCATATAAGTAAAAGTACCATGGCTACAGTGATAGCTTTATTTACAAGGATGCATACTACTCTAAAGTTATACATTTTTATCACCAACTTCTCAAACATACAAATAAGTAGAAAATATATGAAAAATGAGATAAATTGTTGTATATATACAAAATAGAATCTTACTCAGCCATAAAGAATAATAATTTTATGACATATACTGGTAAATTGATGAATCATGCTAAGTGAAATAAGCCAATCCCAACAAAAAACAAAGGTCAAATATTCTCTCTGATATATGGTGGAAGCTAATACACAAGTAGGGAAGAAGGAAAGAATAGAAATTCAGTGGATTAAACAAAGAGGAATGAAGGGAAGGGGGAGGGTATAAGAATAGGAAAGACAGTAAAATGAGTCTGACATTAATTTCCTACTTGCATATATGAATACATCACAGTGAATGTAAATATTGTGTATATCTACAAGACTGGGATCCTAATTAGAAGATATAATCCATGTTTGTATAAATATGTCAAAAGTGACTCAACTGTGATATATAACTAAAAAGAATAAAAATAAACAAATAACTAAATACACAGAAAATGAGAATATCACAAAAAATGTCTTGAGACAAAAATAAAATTAGAAATGGCCATTCATGAATCATCTATCCACAGAAAGTTCAAGAAGAGAAGGCCTGGTATGTACTCAGCAGAGTCCCGAGAGAGTTAAAGGTCTCTCTGGTGCTGGTAAAATGGGCCTAAAAAAGTGGAAGCCTTAGGCTGGGGTTGCAGCTCAGCGGTAGAGCGCTTGCCTAGCATGTGCCAGGCCCTGGGTTCGATCCTCAGCACCACATAAATATAAATAAATAAAATAAAGATATTGTGTCCAACTAAGACTAAAAAATAAATATTAAAAAATGGAAGCCAATCTATAACTTCGATGAAGCCATCTGCTTTTCATCTGCTCGCATTTTCTACCAAGAAAATACTTCAGTAGACTAAAGAGAAAATAGACCTCAGTATATTTTTCCAGGAGAAGCAGAAAAATCCCAGGAAAGGGGAAAAAAATATCAACCAACCTCCCTCTTCTCCCCATTTCTCAGTGACCCTAAAGGAAATAAATAATGCTTTTCTTCTCAGGGGGCTTAACCAATATGTATTTAATTCTTTTATACAAGTGCACTTGCCCCACCAAACCTGCTTAATCTACTCGCCAAGTCCTTCAATTTTACTGAAAGTAGACAGAACCTAATAGATTAAAATACGTTAAATGCATTTGCCTGTTTAAGTTAGTATCAGAGATTTTCCTATGGGGCAGGGATTTTGAGGGTGGCAAACACAAGCAAATTAGTGCTAGAGCAGACGGTTCACTCCCAAATCAGAGAGTTACAAGAAGGGATGGTAAAACATTGAATTCCTAATTTTTCCGAAATTCAGCTCTGACATTTTCGATAATTCACGAATGATTAAAGTATAATTAAGGATTTTCTCCAATACACATTTTAAAAATATATTTAAGAGTGAAAATTGCCCTTTGAGACATATAAATCTCATCAACATGGCCATTTCTGATGTTTTTTTCTTTTATCATCCTGACTTCATTGTGAAGGAGATTTAATCCCAGGGAGCCCATTGTTTCAAATGATCATTATGACATTATTGTTCTGCTATGTGCTTAAAAATACGTTTAGATATATGAGAGAGCAGAATGAACCATAAAGTTACTCAGGGGCTGTTGGAATTAAGGCTATATCCAAGACGGGGCATTTCAATAAACAGGGCTTAGGTGAAATTCAATGGAAACTGCAAAGATGTTGGGATTTCTTTTAGCTTGGGAGAATCCAGGAAAGTTTCAAGTTGAGGATGGTTTAACGACTGGACCAAGAAAGGTAGGTAAGACTTGAATATGTAGAATCGAGAAGGCTTCCAGGAGGAAAATGCATTGGGGACAAACTTAAATGCATTCTCAAGTATTCTAAGTCTTAGCAATGCTTTCTAGGCATTTCCAAGAGTCGTATCCCAACAACATACAATTTTTCATTCTACCTTGCATCCCTCAGCAACTCAAGTACATTTTTACATGACCTAACTTCTGGGATCAATCATTGTCATTGTTCCCTTGCATGAATCCTCAATTTCCTATACTGGCTTGGCAAAACTCCAACCATGGGTTTAATTAAATTATTTTCCTATTTCATACCTATACCATGCAGATGAACATGACTGGGTAAAATTACATAGTCATGTTAACTTATCTCTCTTAAATTTGTTACCTCTGCCAGTTACCGTGGCACATGCCTGTAAATCCCAGTGGCTTCAGAGGCTGAGGCAGGAGGATGGAAAGTTCAAAGCCAATCTCAGCAACTTAATAAGGATTTAAGCAACTTTGTGAGACCCTGTCTCAAATTTAAAAAGTTAAAAAAGGCTGAGGATGTGGCTCCGTGGTTAAGCACCCCTCGGTTCAATTCCCAGTGCTGGAAAAAAAATTATTACTTCATGTAATGACTCTTAAGACAGGAAGTTGTATTTCCCAGTTCCTTTACTTTCTTGTCCTTCCATTTCATATTTCCTTTTTCCTTGACATCTAACACTTTTTTTTCTCATTTGTCCTCTTAGTGACATTACCTTCACTTTTATTGAAAAAAAAATGCTATCAAAAGAGAAAGTATGGGGCTGGCGTTGTGACTCACTGGGAGAGCATTTTCCTAGCATGTGTGAAGCACTGGGTTCAATTCTCAGCACTACACAAAAATAATAAATAAACAAAATGAAGGTATTGTGTCCATCTACAACTAAAAAAAAAAATTTAAAGAGAAAGTACAAGCTCCCATTCCCACATATATCCGCCTACTAGTATTTATACCTAAATTTTGCCTTACCTTCTTATTAATAGAGATAAATTTTGTGCGACCTCTGAGATTGACCCTTTCATTTACATAATGGATTTTACCCCCAGGACATTATGCCAGAAATTTATTCATCTCCCATCCCAGAATTTTCCTCCTCTTTTGAATTATTCTCAATTGTATAAATGCATGCTGTTACTTGTTCTAAATAAAAACAAACAAATAAATAAATAAATAATGTTATGATGTAGGAAGTATACCTCAATAAAGCTATTATTTAAAAAATTAAATTTGAACTAAAAAAAGGAATATTTCATCTCTTCTTAGCTCTTATCTTTCATATGAATTTTAGAATAACTTTGCCAGGCCTTTGAAGAATCCTGTGGGGATTTTGGGGTTTTAATGAGTTTATACATTAGTTTAGGAAGAAAATTATGTTTTCATTACTTTATCATTTCCTATTCATAATTTTGTATATATCTGTTTTTACTTATATTTTCTGTTATGTCCTTCAACAAAGTTTCATATTTTTCCATGTAAGGTATATATCTTTTTATCTAAATTTATTCCTAGGTATTTTTGTTGGGAAGTGGAATATCATCTTTTTAACACTTATTTTTCTGAGTAATGCAATTGATGTTTGCACATTATTTTTGTATTCTGTAACTTTGACTAACTTTTTTTGGGGGTGGGTACTTGGGATTTTACTCAAGGGTGCTTTACCACTGAGCTACAACCACAGTCTTTTTTATTTTTTTATTTTTGAATCGGTGTTTTGCCAAGTTGCTGAGGGTTTCACTAAGTTGCTGAGGCTGGTCTTGAACTTGGAATCCTCCTGCCTCAGCCTCCCAAGTCACAGGACATACACCTGTCCACCAATGCATCCAGTTGTAATTTTGATTAAATATTAATAGCTTGAACCATTTCTGTTGTAGACATTATCTGTGTAGCCTATCAACATTTATTATTATTGACTGTGTTAGTTTTCTGTCACTGTGACAAAATACCTGAGATGATCCTAAAGAGAGGAAAGGTTTATTGTGGTTTATAGTTTAAGTCCATAATCTGTTTGCCTCCACTGCCTTTGGGCCCATGACAACCAAAAAAGTAGAGAAGATGAGGGGAGGGAGAGAGAGGTGGGGGAGGGGGAAAGAGGGAGGGAGAGGGAGGAGAAGAGAAGAGGAGAGAAGAGAAGAGAGATCATGGTTTTAATATTCCCTACAAGGGCATGTTCCCATAGGAACACTTTCAGTTACAGCCCACTTCTTAAAGGTTCTGCTACCTTCCAAATGTGCTATGGGCGAAGGACCAAACCTTTAATATATGGGCCTTTGGGGATACATTGAAGCCATAGTACCTGCTATCTGTAAACAAAGGTTTGTTCATTTCATTTTAAGTTTCTCTTCTTTTTGTCCCTTTCTTTTGCCAAGGACATCCAGAGCCATGTTAAATAGATGCAGTAACAGAAGGCTTCCTTTCAATAGTCTTCTCAAAAGAAATGCTTCTGATATTTAATTAATTGTGAAGTTTGTGCTCTGGTATGTAGATACACATAAAAGGAAAAAAAAAATTGGTACTAGGGATTGAACCCAGGGGCCCTTTACCACTGAGCCATATCCCCAGCCCTTTTTATTTTTATTTTTATTTTTTTTTTTAATTTTGAGATAGGCTGTCACTAAATTACTTAGTTGCTAAATTGCTGAGGCTGGCTTTGAACTTGTGATTTTCTTACCTCAGGCTCCCAAATCGCTGGGATTACAGGTGTGTGCCACCATACCAGGCCTCAGTTTTCAAAGTTATCTTTCTGTTTCCTTATTTAGATCTGTATTTACCCTTTAATTCAACATTTCTCAAACTGCAGGAGTTCTGAGACAAGAATTTCTACAGTTACATCTGTTTGAGAAATACAGTGTCAAATGAAATAAAATAGTTTACTTCTAGAGCTTCATTATTCTTATGTGCACTGTGAATCTCCAAAAAAAAAAAAAAAGAAAGAAATACAGCTTGTAATATCATTCCTAATTGATTGGAACTAATTAAAATTAATTATGGAGCCTGGCACAGTGGCACATGCCTGTAATCCCAGCAATTTGGGAGGCTGAGGTAGGAGGATCTCGAGTTCAAAGCCAGTCTCAGAAACTTAGTGAGGCACTTAGCAACTCAGAAAGACCCTGTCTCTAAATAAAATATTTTTAAAAGGGCTGGGGAGATGGCTCAGTGGTTCAGTGCCCCTGGGTTCAATTCCCAGTATCAAAAACAAAAAATAAAAATAAAAAAGCAGAAAAAAGTTAATTATGGAATTTTTTGCACTGACCACCTAATAACAGCTTATGCGACCTAGTTCTTTAATCTTCAGATAGAATCATCCAGTCTTTTACTATGCTTTTCTGATGGAAAACTTGTTATATGCTGTCTCATTGCTAGACTGTAAACTCTTTGAAGGTGGATACTTCTTTTTGAAACATTACCTGATTTTATGTATGTGTAGAGACCCTGGCGTTCTGCTTGTCTCTTGAGTCTTGGAAGGGGCACACTGGATACCACCCAGAAGTTCATGCATGGCAGGCTTGAGCTATTCAATCTAATTCAGACTTCAGGATCTTTTTGTTACATCTCAATTATACTACTTGTGAATTTAGGAGCTAGGTACTGCTGGAGCTTAAGATGAGTAAGACCTTGTTATGCTTTCCAGCAGCATTTTTCAATGGTGGAGATCAGACAAGTGCATGAATGATTCAAACAACACACAATGAGTTCAAAAGAAAACAAGAGGTACAAAGCACATTTGGAGGGCAAAGAAACAACTGGGCAGGTGAGGGATAGGAACAATTGGGAAGATTAAGAAAAAAATCTCATGGAGGATATATTATTTGGGACAGACCTTAAAGATTTAAAAAATTTAGACTTTTTTTAGGGTAGGGTATTTGGAAGAGTAGAATTACAGATGGAGGGCATAGCATAAGTAAGGCATGGATGTAGGAATAAGTAAGCAAGTTCAAGTAGCTCTGTTTTGCAGGAACATTTGGAATATATGGAATGAGTTACAGATGACCACTGCATAAATAATAAAAATAGGAATAGGAACTTGAATGCCAATTTGGCTTTATATTGATGCTGCTGTCCTCAGAGAGCCACTATAAAACTTTTTAAATGGAAGAGTGATATGGGGACAACTTGCTTCTCTCCCACCTCTTTCCTTTGCCTCTGTCCAACACAGAGCTATTCTCTTTGCCTCTGTCCAACACAGTAATATATCAAAACTTCAGCCAATAAATCAAACTTCCTGTCTCCTGATCTACCTATGGAGATATTTTTGGAAAGCTGTCCAAAATACTATAGAAACCAGGATATTAGAATCTAGTATAATGTGCCTGAATCTTTGTATAACATGCCTGAAACCAGGGTGTTGAGGAGAGGGTGTCTTGGAGAAGAATGTGTTTAGATGAAGAGTACAGATAAGAATTTTTAGGTGGATTTAACAATAGTACCGAGGAGAATTATGCTTTCAGGTGTCAAAAAGGAAACCAGTAAGAAAAAACAACAGATGGATGTATATGGCAAATTCCAACTAGTGAGCCAGGAGAAAAAAAAACTGTAGCTAGTAAGCTGTTGTGAAAAGGTGAGTGAACTCCAAACAACTGGAGGGTTAGTTCGAGGCCACCCACCAGCCTTTAAAAGCGCTATCCCTCCTGGGGTTATGTTTTAAGAATTTCTAGTAGAGTTGAGATGGGCCTAGGGAAGCTGTGTTTGATGATCTTATGTTTCTGTGACCTGGACTTTGAGGTCATCAGAGTAAACGCGTTGGGGGAGGAAAGTACCTTTGGCATTGAAAGTGCTTGAAGGTCTGGGCAAGCTGGTCCCTGCTGGGAATCAATAAAAGAGGCAGAGCAATGCTTCCAGGAGGTTTTTTCCCCCCTCACTGCTGCTAAGACCGGGTTCTACTTAGGCTTTGTCAGCAAAGTCCAGGTCCCGGGGTCCACTAGAGGCCAAGGATGCCTCCGGATGGGCCTCTTTTAGCCCCTAGGGCTGCAGGCTTTGGCGCGCCCCCGCGGGCTGGGGCGGGCAGGGTGGAGCTGCCGCAGTCAGCCAGACTGCTGCGGGCGCTCACTTCGCTCTTGGCCTGGTAGGTGCGCCTGTGTCGCCGGTGCCCGGGGAAGGCAGGCATTGCAGGAGGGAGACGCCCGCCATGCCCGGCCCGCAGCTCCCCTCCTCGGCTTCCCGCCCGCCGCCCCCGCGGAACGACCAGCCGCAGCCCCTGTGAGGAGGAAGAGGCGGCGGCGGCAGAGGAGGCACCGCCCCCTTGGCAGCTCCCCGACCTGGCGGCCTCGGCAGGACCCATGGCGGACTCCTCGCCCGCGTTGTCCCTGCGGGAAGGCGGCCCCCGCGCGCCGCGGCCCTCGGCCCCCTCGCCGCCGCCGCGCTCGCGTTCCGGCTCAGAGTCCGAGGAGGCCGAGCTGTCGGTGAGCCTGGCCCGCACCAAGACCCGCTCGTACGGCAGCACCGCCAGCGTGCGGGCGCCGCTGGGCGCCGGCGTGATCGAGCGCCTGGTGGAGCACCGGGTCCGCGCCGACGACACGCTGCAGGGCATCGCGCTCAAGTACGGAGTCACGGTGAGCAGGGCGCGCCGCCGCGGCCCGGGCTGGCGGCTCCGGGGCGGGGGAGGGGGACGGAAGGACTCGGGTGCGGAGACGGCAGCCAGCCGTCCCCGCGCGGCTCGGCCCCAAGCAGTCGCCTGGCGCGCGCTGCTGGCAGCAGCGATGGTCGCCCAAGCTGGTCCTGCAGCCAGAGGGGCGGGCTGCTAGTGCTCCCTCCCCAGGTAGCTGCCTCCAGTTTCCAGCGCCCTGCCCAGACTCTGAACAGATCTGTTGGGTGAGGAAGATCAAGGAGGACCAGGACTTTGGTATCACCGGCAGCCACCTTCACCCGATTTGCTCTCGCCATCTCACTACTATATATTTACTCAAAGCCCCACTGAGGTGGATTCTGTTCTCCTTGTAAACAAGCTCTATGATGAGTCAGGAAGGGTACAGTTGTGCCCGTTGTATGGTACTGGTTCTGTCGATTATGCTTCTTTATTTAGAAGTGAAATTACAGCCCTGGGCTCACTGGCAACCGTGAATGTGACACCTGTGGAGAGGGCTGTGTTTATTACAAATTTATGTGTGTGCGTCTTGGGTATATTGCATTACACCTCTGGGAAGAACATGGAAACCTGAGGGAACAAATTGTTTCATTAAAATTACTTATAATTAACTCTGAGCTATGTGATGGCCTTTTAACATTTGAGTTGACTATCAGTTTCAGTATTCTTTCCTGAAGCACCATAGACAGCAGTGAGAAGAAATGTGATCATATCTTTCTCTTGAAGTGAAACTCCGACTCATTGCCAAGGATGGAAGTAATCTATTTTGCATATTTAAGCAGGTATATGTTTACCATTAGGTCTCTCTGTCATTTTAACATTTTTTAAATTAATTAACTTATTTTCATTGAGTTTATATGACAGCAATACGTATTTTGATTCATTGTACACAATTGCAGCACAACTTTAAATTTTTCTGGTTGTACACGGTGTAGTATTGCACCATATGTGCAGTCATACATGTATCTAGGGTAATGATGCCTGTCGCATTCCATCATCTTTCCTGTGCCCTTACATCCTTCCCATCCATCCCACCCCTTTGCCCAATCAAAGTTCCTCCATTTTTCCCACCCGCCCCTATTATGGATCAGCAAGCACTAATCAGAGAGAACGTTCTGCCTTTGGTTTTTTGGGATTGGCTTACTTCACTTAGCATGATATTCTCCAGTTCCATCCATGTACCTGCAAATGCCATGATTTTATTGTCTTTTAATGCTGAGTAATATTCCATTGTGTATGTATACCACAGGTTCTTTACCCATTCATCTATTGAAAGGCATCTAGGTTGCTTCCACAATTTAGCTATTGTGAATTGAGCTGCTATGAACATTGATGTGGCTGCCTCACTGAAGTATGCTATTTTCAAGTGCTTTGGGTATAGATGGAAGAATGGGATAGCTGGGTCAAATGGTGGTTCCATTCCAAGTTTTCTAAGGAATCTCCATACTGCTTTCCAGATTGGTTGCACTAATTTGCAGTCCCACCAACAATGTATGAGTATGCCTTTTCCCCCACATCCTCACCAACATTTTTTGTTGTCTGTATTCTTGATAACTGCTATTCTGACTGGTGTGAGATGAAATCTTAGAGTAGTTTCCATTTGCATTTCTCTAATTACAATAGATGTTGAATATTTTTTCATATATTTGTTGATTGTATATCTTCTTCTGAGAAGTATCTGTTCAGCTCCTTAGTCCATTTATTGATTGGGTTGTTTAGTTTTTTAGTGTTAAGTTTTTTGAGTTCTTTATATATCCTGGAGATTAGTGCTCTGATGTGTGTGGCTAAATTTTGCTCCCAAAATGTAGGCTCTCTGTTCACCTCACTGATGGTTTCTTTTGCTGAGAAGAAGATTTTTAGTTTGAGTCCATCCCATTTATTAATTCTTGATTTTATTTCTTGTGCTTTAGGAGTCTTGTTAAGGAAGTCGGGGCCTAATCTGATGTGATGAAGATTTGGTCTTACTTTTTCCTCTATCAAGCGAAGGGTGTCTGGTCTAATTCCTACGTCCTTGATCCATTTTGAGTTGAGTTTTCATTTTGAGAGCAGGAACCTTGCTGTGCAGTCATATACTGATATGCCATGGAGAACCCCTATTCTGACCTCTTGGGAGTTCTCTAAATTGAACTTAGACCTATAGTTCTCCATGTGTATCAGAAGGGCCTGGTTTGGGTCAGAGCCAGAGAAAAGCCCAGTTGGAAAATACCCATAGCTACTCTTTGTTAATACTTGCTATGTGTCAGGCATTGCATTTGTCCTATTGCATCTTGATTTTATTTGACTCTCACAATAAGCCTAGCACATAGGTGGAATGAATCTTTTTACAGAAGAGAAGAAGTTAAGAGCTAAGGATCTTTTCCTGGTATGATTTTTATTGAGATCAGCTTGAATTAACACAGTGATAAAGGATTTGCTTTTCTCTAGATATTACTTCTGATATCTACTCTTATCTAGAGGTCTCTCAGCATCTTGGTTACTGAAGAAGGAAAGTCTTTTTTATTTGGTTTCTGTACATCTTTCCTATTAGGCTAGGGTGCCTACAGCTAGGAATTTTTATGATATCCAGGAGTGTTATTTCCTATGTTTTCTTCCCATGGTGATCTCCCATTACCCACAGGCCTTAGTGGTTTCTCTTGAGTTACTTAAGGCTCCCAAACAGCTGATCACTGTAGTTCTCTACCTTTGATCAAATACTTCCTAATCCATGTTTTGTCCAGTATAAATCCTATTACTTATAACCTTATTACTCCCTTCCATTTGAGAGTAAATCAGATTTTTCATTGCTTTTTTTTAAAGAGAGAGAGAGAGAGAGAGAGAGAGAGAGAGAGAATTTTTAAATATTTATTTATTTATTTTTAGTTATTGGCGGACACAACATCTTTGTTTGTATGTGGTGCTGAGGATCGAACCCGGGCCGCACGCATGCCAGGCAAGCGCGCTACCTCTTGAGCCACATCCCCAGCCCCTTTTCATTGCTTTTATAAAGACTTTTGATTTTAAGATGTAACTCGGGTATGATGAATTGGGAAATATAGTCTACGGTCACAAATAGTCCTTTACAATGTTTTTCAATTTTAGCACTATTGATTATATGGACTTTGTTGTTGGAGTCTGTCCTGTGCATTGTAGGATATTTAGCAGTATCTCTGCCCTTTACCCACTGGAGGCAGGTAGTACATCCCTCTCCTCTTTCAGACATTGCCAAACATTCCTTTGGAGGCAAACTCATGCCTGGTTGAGAACCACTGTTTTTTTCCATATGTATGTATTTCATTACCTTGGGCTCTGGTCTGTAGTTGATGAAGTTTTTGGAGACTTCTCTACTGGTTGTATAGAACCAGTGAACATAATAATACCATACAGTGAAGTAATATTCTTGCTTTAATTAATACCTGTATACATTAATTGGATTTACTTAATGGTAAATGAGATTTTAGGTAGAAGCTTAAAGGTAGAAAGGTTTTCTGTTTTTTTTTTTTTTTCTTCTCTTAACTAAACAGAAAGAAGTTGAATGAGTTTAATTTTCTAATATTCACTGCCAGGATCATCTACAACATATTCAAATTGTTGTTTAAAAGACTCAGTGAAGATATGTTGGGGACCAAGGGGCCCACAGTAGTGTGCCTGGAAATTAAGAGTGAATCCAGGCAAACAGTTGACCTTAACATTCCATGTGTGGGGATAGAGCACAGCTCTGCAGCTTAGAGGAGTAGGAACTCTCAGGCAAGCCTGACTACTGAGGGCAGCTCCTCAGCCACCCAGCTGGGTCCCAGGCAGGACTTCAGTCCCTTAGTGGGGAAACTGGGTAAAAGTCAGTAGTGCTCTTTGTACAAGAAGCTTCCCAGAACAGAGACTCTGACAAAGGGTGAACACGGAGACCTGATTGCCTTCCCTGGTTTCCAAGGGGAACAAATTGGAAGCTGGGTATCCAAAGTGATATCCAAAAGCTGGCAGCCAAATACATCTCAGGATATGGGGGTAGACCAGTGTTCCTTCAGCTGGCCTGGGTGGGAGAGGAGTGTGCTGGGGCAGACTGAAAATGAAGAGTCCAGCTGACCTCAGACCTTTGGGATCAGAATATCCGGAAAAGGCATCTATGAATCTCTGTTTTTTTTTTTTTTAGAAGTGTGGCCTCTTTGCTTATTCCCAAAGTCTTTTCCCTTCTTGGGCTCATTGTACTTGCTATTCCATATGTCTGGAATGTTTTTTTTTCCAGATAGCTGAAGGGCTGGCTGAGTGCAGGAGCCGCTGCATGGGTGTGACCTATGCAGTTACATAAGGCCCCATGCTTAGAAGGGATTGTTACTTGATTTAATGCTCAGTTGTGTCTTAAAATCTTTCATTTGTAAACAAAGGCCCCACATTTTCATTTTCCACTGGGCTCTGGGCAGTGATCTAGCTGGTCCTGGTTTTGTGACCTGCTCCCTTATTGCCTTCAAAACTTTGCTTAAGTATTTCCTCTGTGGGATCTTGCTTGACCATTCTATGTCAAATTGCAACCCTCTTTCACACTGGCATTTTCCCCTATTTTCCCTGTCTTGTTTTCCTAAAGTATTTATCATTCATCCAATTATTCTTTTTTTTTTCTTTTTCCATTTCCACCTTTCTGGTGAGACATTCATGAACAAATAAAAATCCATGCCCTCGTGGAACTTATATTTTAGTCAGTTAAGACAGTAAGTAAACAAAGTATGTTAGATGTCAGATATTGATGAACAAAATTAAAAAAAAAATCAAGGAGAGGATAGGGAGGACCATTGGGGGTGGTTGCAAGTTAAAATGGGATGACCAGGGAAGGCCTTACAAAGGAGGAAAGGGAGGGAGCCATGCAGATATCTGGTGAAGAACATTCTAGGCAGAAGGAATAGCCAGCCAGTGGTGCAAAGGCCCTGAGGTGGGAGCATGATTGATGACTTCCCAGGAAGAGTATGACTGGTGTTTAGAATGCCATTGAGAATAGTTGGACAAGATTACTTGAAGCCTTGAAAGCAGTTTTAAGGGATTAAGCTCTATCTCTCATTGGGGACCCATTGACAGTAGTGGTGGTGGGGTTTGAGCAGAAGAGTAACATGATCTTACTTATGGGTTAAAAGGATCACTCTAGCTTCTGTTTTGAGAATGAGCTGTAGGAAGGCTGTGCCAAGGCAGAGACCACATAGGGAAGCTTTTGCATGTGATGCAGGTGAAAGAAGACAGTAGTTTGGACCAAAGTAAAGAAAGGAGATAGTGAAAAGTGGCTGGATTTTGGATGACTTGCTGATATGCTAGAAAAGTTCTGCTTATTTGTTTATTGTTCAGTTTGAATATCTCTGCCCTAGGGATGCACCTGAGGACCCAGGAGACTCCGTTATAGGAAAAAAAGAATGTGGGGGTTCAAGGACCTGGCCAGGCTGACACTGATGGGTCCCAGTTTTTCTGACAGTGACTTGGAAAATATTTTTATGATGTTTTCCCATCACCCCTTTTAAAATCATTAATACTTACTTCCTAATAAATGGTGTTCATTATTTCTTTCCCACTTTTATTGGGTCTCTTTGTTTGAGGCCCTGTACTAGATGCTGGGACTACATGTTCTCTTTTCATTTATAGTGAATTTATCAGCTAACTCCTTTCTATCTTGTAACTACTTGAGAAGCAAGGAGCTTGTCTGTTTCATCTTTTACTTTTCTTTTCTTTTCTTTTTTTTTTTTTTTGGTACTGGAGATTGAACCCAGAGGCATTTTAGCACTAAGTTAAACCCCCAGCCCTTTGTTTTGAGAAGGGGGTTTCTCTAAGTTGCTGAGGCTGACCTTGAACCTATGATCCTCCTGCTTCAGCCTCCCTAGTCACTGGGATTGCAGGCATGTGCCACTGCTCCTGGCTTGTCTGATGTATCTTTATATCCTCCCGGCCTGGTACATAGCACCTGGTGGGTCCACAGGGACCTAATCCACAAGAAAGCCTGACTGGTATGAAATTGTAAGTCCTACAGTTGAGCAGGTCCTGGAAGACCAGGGCCCAGGTAAGGGCTGAGTGAGGAGGTGCAGCCTGCTGGAGATATGAACTGTACGAGGTAGTTTGAAGCACATTCTGATATCTATGGGAGGCTGCTGCCCTTGCTAGTGTTGGCTGTTGGTTTCATCTCCTCCCATAGCTGTGGGTTTTCACATTGAACTACACATAGGTTTAGGTTCGGACATTTTTTTTTTTTTTTATCAGAGTAGTAAGCATTTGAAGAAGTGGGTCTGGGTAACTGAAACTATTTGGGTCAGTTCAAACCTCAGACATAAACTTGCTGGGGCTGGAATTTCCCTAGTTTTTTTTTTTTTAATAATATTTACTGAGACTAACAGGCCCCTTCCTTAACCCTGTGTTCTAGATTTAGCCATCGCTCTCTCTGCCATCCTTGCTCCTCCCAGTTGGATTCAAGCCTCTGCAGGAAGAAGTTGACCAGCTCTAGGTTGCCACTGGGAACTTTTTGTTTGGAAACCCTGGAGAAACCTCCAGAGAACAGCATAGAAACTGAAAGTGAAAAGGAGGCAGCCAAGTGCACCTATTATTTGTATAAACTTTGTCTTTTTACTTCCCCCAGGGAACTTGCCTCTTTTCTAAGATCCAGAGGCCCCCTCATCCCCAGCACCCTCGGTGACCTTCTGTCTAGTTTTATTCCTAGGGTCTTCTCTTCCTTTTCCAGTTAGCTTCTTGGCCATGTTGTTGCTTAACATTTTCCCACATAAAAGTTATCTTGATGATTAAAAAAAAAAAAAAGTGAAATGATTGTCATTTTAGAATAAGTACTGTGAGTTAGAAGCAGAAGGGTATGTAAATCTGCAGTTTTATAAATACTACAGACAAATAATACTTCAGTCTGCTGCTGGTAGAGATTGTTGACCCTTGCTGGACATAGTGCCACTTATAGTGAGAGGTATAGTAAAATAGCCTGAAATTTGGGGTGCTAGTAGAGTGAGTTCTCACATACTTAAAAAAAAAAAAATTCACAGCAACTTGGGAGGCTGAGGCAGGAGAATCACAAGTTTGAGGCCAGTCTTGGCAACTTAGTAAGACCCTGTCTCAAAATTAAAATTTAAAAAATGCCTGGGGATATAGCTCAGTGATAAATAAACCATTCATGGGTTCAACTACCAGTACCAGAAAACAAAACCAAAAGCCAAAAAATAAAAACAACAATCCTCTGGAGCTCAAAGGTATAATTACACACCACAAAATCCACCCTGTTTTAAGTGTACAGTTCAATGATTTTTTTTGTAAATTTATACAGTTGCGCAACCATCACCAGGGCCTGTTCTACTCATTGTTCTTTAGGCCAGGAAACCACTGATCTACTTTTTAGTTTGTAAGTTACCTTTTTTGGAAATTTCCTGTAAGTGGGACGATATTTACTCTTCTGAGAGTGTGGAGAAGAAAAATACATCTTTTTTTCCCCCATGAGCACATGGCAATGGAGGGGTCTGATTGCCGCCAACACCTGGAACATGAGACAGGTGTGGAGGTGAATCTTGAGAGAATCATTTAGTATTTAAATCTGTTTCTATTAAATAAAAATCAAATGATAGTTGTATGCATATATAAAATTGTCCAGAAATATTTTCAGAAGGGCTTGTCTCTTTTAAGGAATGGAGAGGAAGCAAAGAGGTTTTGAATATTACCTTCACTGTTCAAGAGGTGAGCCGATGATGGTGGACCTAGTGCCTTTTGTAAGGGTTCTTGTCCATCCCCTAGAACTCTTGAGGAGCTTATTCCCCTTTTGGGAATAAGCATTGTGAATTCCCTCCTAAATAATTTCACCTTTACAAAATGTATTTATGGGAGTCACTTTAAAAGGTTATTTTTAGGTTATTGATAGCACTTGTCTACTTTATTTCACCATGATTGACCAGGGCCTATCCGGTTGGTTCTTCCTTTAGTTCTATAACCTGTTTCTTAGTGACCAAAGAGTGAATTTTATTTCACTGAGTCACACTATTCAACCCTGATTAGGAGAGAATGAAGTGAAAGCATTTGATTGCTGTACTTCCGTCCTGAGAAACAGAAAGTAGTTCTATGTCATTTGCAAAAGGTTGTACTTTCTATTTTCAGGCTTAAGTGGCTCTTAGGAAATGTTGTGAGGTGGGCAGGTGGGAAGGCTGTGGAGTTTTCCAGCCCTTCCTTGGATTGGATAATGGCTTTTCTTAGTTTCATGTGGGTCCAATTTCCAGAACAGGAAACCTAACCTATGTTCCAACAGAAGAATAAAACATTCCAAACAAAACGTCTTTCACTGTTTTAGATTACCCACGGTTCTCATATGAGCCTCAGTGCTTACTTCCATAGCTGGACTTCCTCTTTCCACCAGTGCTTCTTTCTTGCCAACCCATTTTCTGCACAGCTGCAAAGTGATCTTTAACTGTAATCAGATCATGTCATTCTCTTCCTTCATCTTCCAGTGGCTTCTCATCACATTCAAAATGAATTCCAAATTCTTTACCTCGGCCTGAAGGTGGCTTATTACTCCCTACATTTCACCACACAGTTTGGGGTGTTGCTGCTGCTCTTTCTGGATGGAATCCTGGGTATGTTTTGTTTTGTTTTTTTAAACCAGGGATTGAACCCAGGGGCACTTAACCACTGAGCCACATCCCCAGCCCTTTTTTGTATTTTATTTAGAGACAGGGTCTTGCTGAGTTGCTTAGGACCTTGATAAGTTGCTGAGGCTGGCTTTGAACTCGTGATCCTTCTGCCTCAGCCTCCCAAGCTGCTAGGATTATAGGCGGAATCGTGGGTATTTGTGTCTGTTTCCCCCCCCCCCCCCGGCTTTTTGCATAGCTGTTTCTTGCCTTGACATTGCTATAGGTAACAGAATTTGGAGCCTATGCTCTTGGTCTAAGTTAGTGTAAAGTTTAGATAAAATTCTTTACTTTTTAAAAATGTTTTGTTGGAGATATGTTATTCATGTTGGCTGGTTTATATACAATCTTTATATATTCTAATTTTGGGAGAGATTTTAAAAAGTTTAATGGGAGAAAATTCCTATCCTCCTCCTTCTCATTAGCTAAATATTTGTTAACAAAGATTTGCCCTTACCTGTTGCTTTCTTACTTTTAACCAAATATAATCATGATAGTTACTAACATTTTTTAGTGCTTCCTCTCTGCCATGTATTGTTCTAAATATTTTACATAAACCAATTCTTTTAATCCTCATAGCAGTCATATTGCATGAGAGGAACTGTTCCTATTCTTACTTTACAGGTAAGAGAACAGATGTAGAGAATGGTAAGTAAGTGGAAAAACCAGAATGTGAACCCAGAAAGTGTGGCCTGTGTGTCTAACTACTAACTTAAACTCATTTACCTGTTTCACCTTCTGACTCAGATCTAATCTGACTGTAGATTGGTTCCCATCTTGATGCTAACTACATCTGGATATCCCTAATTTACTGGTATTGAACCCAGGGCTTTGGGTATGTCAGGCAATTACTCTACCACAGAGCTACACCCCCAACCTTTTTTTATTTTACTTGAGACAGAATCTCATTGAGTTGTCTAGGCTGACCTTGAATTTGTGATCCTCTTGCTTTAGCTGGTATTATAGGCACGGAGTACCATGCCCATCCCTTCAATGAATACCTTAAATGCTTATTGATCATTCTGAGTGAAAACACAGTCCCTGATGCCAGAAAGCTCAGGACTAGTTACAAGGCAATTCTGTAGTGAATCACTTGCACAGTAGTGCACAGAAGAGCCTGGAGAGCCCTGTTCTTCACTGCCTGTAGTCTCTCTGACTGCACCCAGGCCCCCACTCAGTCACCTTGTCTTGTGCTCAGTATCCTTGGTCCCTGGCTGGACCTTAATGACCTGTGTTGTTCTGCATGATGGATGTTATCAGTCCGGGTCCTAGCTGGATAGAGAGAGCATACTCAGAGGACATGGCAACTTGGGAATTCACAGACTTTCATGAAGGGACCTTTATAGAGTACGAACAGGGTGAAGGGAACCAACAAGGGGTAGTGAGGAACTCAGACACAGCCACAGCAGGAAGACATCCATCCTAGGCCTAAAGTACCAAGGGAAATCCAGTCTTCCCTTGGTGGAGGGGTGGAGTCTGGGATGAGGGACTGCCTGATAGAAAATTAAGACCATTGAAGAATGAAACCACCAGAATTATGGTGTCTTCCTTTAGTTAACCAACTAACATTTTCAAGAATATGGAGGCTTGGGAAATGTAGTTCTTAAAAGGTCTTCTCCCCCACCCCCTTAGTTGGGCATGGTGGCACACATGCCTGTAATTGCAATGACTTGGGAGGCTGAGGCAGGAGGATTGCAAGTTCAAGGCCAGCCACAGCAACTTAGTGAGGCCCTAAACAACTTAGTGAAACCTTGTCTCAAATGAAAAGGCCTGGGGATGTGGCTCAGTGGTGTGCCCCTGGGTTCAATCCCATGTATCCCCTCAATTAAGAAAGGTTAGCCCCCAGGGTTCAGAACAGGTTCAAGGAGAGATGGGGATGGATGGAGAGGTGAGGATAGGTTTAAAAGGAAAATAACCATCACAATAGATAATACCACTTCTCATTTAATTTTTTTTTTAACTTGGAATTAGTACTTCAACATTTTGTTTTGTTTGGCTGGAGGCAATTCAGACCATAATACAAAGTGTATAATATTTATCAATATCATTTAATTTTAATTAACTAAAAGCCACCTGTATGCAAAATCAAAGATTTTCTGCTTATCTATAAAATTCAAGGAATCAGGAGTTGGTAAACCTTTACTATAGTTTTATGTGTCAGGAAATGTGTTCTTCTGTTTGTTTTTTTCCCCTCCAACTGCGTATAAATGTGAAAATCATTCTTAGCTTGTGTGCTATACAAAAATAGGTGATGGGTCAGATTTGGTTCCTGGGCAGTAATTTACCAGCCCTTGTTATAGATGTCAGTCTTTTTTTTTTTTTATTCTGGGGATTGAACTCAGTGGTACTGTCTCTGAGTTACATCCCCAATCATTTTTTATTTTATTTTGAGACAGGATCTTGCAAAGTGTTGATGTTATTTAACACTCTCCAATCTAAATCTAAGCAAGGCCAGAGATACTTGGAAATTTTAATTTTTTCTCTAAAATGGACCTGCCCATGACTTTGGTCTCTTTCTTGCCATTTGCCATCTCCTGCAACTACCACACAAAGAACTATCCTTTCTCTGTTCTTTTGTAGTATCTTTTAAAAGAGAAACAAACAAACAAAAGCTTTGAAGGTACTATTTGCATGGAATCAGCTTATCATGGGAAAGCAGGAGGAACAGGATTAATTTCTTTGACTGTTGTGTCTTCAGGCTCTTAGAAGTAGAAACATAATTCTTTTTTTTGCTACTTAGAATCAATTTAGTATTAAATGCTCCCATAATTTGATTCCATTAATTATTCACTTTTATCCAGACATATGGACTTTAGAGTCAGACAGAACTTCCAGTTCAGACATTGATAGAGCTGTATGCACGTGCTCAAATCAATTAATCATCTCTTGTGTGCTTGAATTTCTTCATTGGAAAACGGAGAATAGAAAGTACCATCCACTGCCACTCCTAACATCTATCTAATATGTGTAGAACATTTGTAATACTTTTGTATATATTCTCTCCATATGTATATGTGTTATATCCACACACACGCGCACACACACACACACACACACACGTATCCACACATAAGTTACATCACGAGAAAGAGTGGTACAAATGAGATGCTGGAGTGTGTGTGGAGTGCCTGGAGTGGTGCAGGTCCTCAGGCTGGTCAGCTGAAGTCTATAGACACATTATAATACAATGTGATGAACATAAGCACAGACATTTCTCCAACAAGCTCAGGTACAGCATAGTTTGAGTTTCACGATCACCAGCATTGTGGACTTCGGCAGGTCACTTACCTCTCTTTCCTCATTTGTGAAGAGGAGCTGATAATATTAATATTTGGATTGTTTTGAAGTTTAAATGAGATAACTTGTATAAATTCTGTTCCCCCCTCACCCTTCTTTTTCACATCTGTGGTTTGAGGGAGGCATTCACTAGCTATGAAAGAATTATAGGTTAGAAAAACCTCTGTTGCCAACTGCAGTGGCACATGCCTATAATCCCAGCTGCTGGGGAGGCTGAGGCAGGAGGATTGCAAGTTCAAGGCTAGCCTCAGCAATATAGCAAGACTCTATCTCAAATTGAAAATTAAAAAAGACTGTGGTGTAGTTAAGTGGGAAAGGCCCCTGGGCTCCATTCTCTGGAGTCCTCCCTACCCCCCCAAAAAACAAAAAAACTTTCAAAACAACAACATATCTATATTAAATACTAGATTACATTATAAACATATTAAATTCTAGCTTCTTCATCTGCCAGTTATATGATGATTCTTTCATATATAATATCTTTTAAGCCTACTGTCTTCTGTTTATAAAGTGGATCTTCACATACCCATTCCATGTGGGCAAAAGAATGAGATACTGCATGTAAAATGCCCCCATCACCTTTCTTTACCCATGTCTACTCATTTTCAAGGCCTACTTGAAGTCAAAGAGTCAGAATCAGAATCCACCTTCTCTGTGAGACTGACTGTAGCTCTAGCCTATATCATTCTTCCAAATCTGGTTGTACTGATGCCTCTGTATCTGTTAATTCACCAAGCACAATTCTTGAAACATAGGAAGCTCTCCACAAGTAAGTAGCAATGATAGGAAACAGGTTTTAATACAGACAATGCAAATGTTAAAATAAGAATAAAATGCATTAAATAAATGCTTAAAATCCTATATTTTTTAACTTCAGAGACTTTGGGCCATCAATGCTAAAGACTGCCTTATAGCAGAAATAATATACTGGGGGAAAATGAGTTTCCTTTTTTAAGATTGGGAAACAGAATTTAATGACGTCTCTTGATAACTAGAAGTATCTAGTATGTGGAGTGCCTGATGTGGTGCAGGTCCTCAGGCTGGTCAGCTGAAGTCTGTAGATGTACTATAATACAGTGTGATAAACGTAAGCACAGATGTTTCTCCAACAAGTTCAGATGCAGCATAGTTTGACCAAACTATGGGGTGAACAAACTC
Organism: Ictidomys tridecemlineatus; assembly: GCF_052094955.1. Lineage (NCBI taxonomy): Eukaryota > Metazoa > Chordata > Mammalia > Rodentia > Sciuridae > Ictidomys > Ictidomys tridecemlineatus. The sequence continues at coordinate 29,871,414 of NC_135481.1, forward strand.
AAGTGAGGACTTGAATCAGAGAAGGCATTGTACATACATTGCTCATGAATTTAGCAAGACTCTATCAGAGAAGAGTCAGTTGAAGAGTCAGTGTTGCTCAGCATTGTATAGTAAATCCTCCTCCTGGACTTGGTTATATGTAACTCTGTGTTTCATTTTTTTTTTAAATTTTAGATGGAACAGATTAAAAGGGCCAATAAACTGTTTACCAATGATTGTATATTTCTGAAGAAAACTTTGAACATCCCAGTTATATCAGAGAAGCCTTTGTTGTTTAATGGACTTAACTCCGTTGATTCTCCAGAAAATGAAACTGTTGATAGCAGCTTTTCACATGAAGAGGAGCCTGTGGTGGGTGGGGAAGACCTCCCTCCTCCCAGTCCTCAGGAATCTGAGATTCAGCCTGTGCAGCCTGAAGAAGTGTCAGCCAGAGATTTCCTTCAAAGACTTGATTTGCAGATTAAATTATCAACACAGGCAGCCAAGAAACTAAAAGAAGAAAGCAGGTAAAAATTCCCTGGTAAAAAAATGTCAGAGGCTGATTAAATTACTCTTAAGATGTCCTTGCTTTACATTTTAATTCTAGAAAGACATTTCTAATGTATGAAGTGCAAAGAGAGCTACCGCATAATGCTTAAGGCTTTATCTGTTACAAATGCTTTTTTCTCTGTTATTTATTATAAAAAAATTGCTTCTTTGCTTTAATAACATTAATGTCCAGCTAGTAATTCTGGATAGCATCTTGTTGACTGTTCAAAGGAAGCAGTGCCATAAAGAAAACTTGGACAATACGGACCTTTATAAAATTTGTCAAAAACATTGTCTCTTATTTGTTACCAAGTGTTTCCTACATAAGATTTCCTGTGAAATCTTTTTTTTTTGTATTTTTTTAGTTGTTGATGGACCTTTATTATTTTTAAAAATTTATTTATATGTGGTACTGAGGATCGAACCTACTTGATAGCAGTTTTTCACATGAAGAGGAGCCTGTGGTGCCTCCCTCATGCTAGGCAAGCGCTGTACCACTGAGGCACAACCCCAGTCCTCCTATGAGTTTTTTTTTCTTTGTTTAAAATTTGGTACTGGAACAAACCTTTGTATCTCCTCTAGAATAGGTTTCCTTCTGGCTTTATGATTTTAAGAAGGTACAAGCTGTTGTGTTTCTTTTTCCCCCCTGGATCCTGGGAAACTTACAAGTAAAATAGCCCAGGTTTGACCTCTATATAGTACTTCTATGGTTACTTTATTGGCTTCCTTCTCCTTTCCTTAGTCCTGATTTTTTAATCTCTACTTTATTCATCCTGTTATAAATATGCTGTTTGTTTTAGGTACCTCAGTACCATTTGAGAAAGAAGTGGCATATAGAAAGCAAACAGATATAAATATAATTTACATAAATGTAATATATTTAATTATTATATATCATTATTTTTTCCAATAATTGAGACACCAGTAAGATGGAGATAGTAAGGTATGCCACTTTCAAGGTGTGCACAATACTCTTAAGTGGATACACTCTTATCCAGTAGGTATTAAGTTGTACCTTAACATACATACATACATACATATATATATATATATATATATATATATATGTTTTAGATTTCTGATTGTAATTTTAAATACTAATTTATGCTATATTTGTTGGTTTTTGTTTGTTTAGAGATGAAGAAAGTCCCTATGCAACGTCCCTCTATCACAGTTAGGTGATTAGTGGCATGATTCTAACCTGGATTAAGCGGTGGTTGGGCCATAAAGAACCTGGTAACTGAAGATCCAGAAGCATCCCTTTTGGATTCCCATAGCACTCATCTTAAAATCACAATTAAGTCTACCTACTGCAGTTGCACTGAAGTGGTTATTTCCCTCTGGCTTTTTAAAATGTTCAGTTTTTATTATGGCATGATAGCAAAATTATATTCTGAAGCTTATTACTTTTGTAGGTGGTAATAGTTTTTAGACTAGCTTTTGTAAATACTGGTGGAGATAAGCATCAAAGACTTTATATATTTAAGCTGAAAACAGTGTTTAGCTCCTAATGAAATTCTAATTATGTGAAAAACATGGTGGCTGTTTAAGTGATGCTGAATTTGCTGTGTGTTTATAACTTAAGTGCTATATACATATATATATTTCAATATGTATTACATATTCCGTATTAATACAAAGAACCAAATTTTGTCTGCTATTTTGTAAAAATAAACTACAAAAGTCTGAGAAAATAAACTATGTTTTCACATATGAGTCTTCATTTTTTTTTCAAAATGGGAAAAAATTAATTTTTAAATTCTGTTTTTAAATTAATGGCTTTTGTTATTATAAATGCAATTTTTGAAAGAAATTTTGATGATCTAAAAGCAAATCAATTCTAGTTCCTAGTTTCCTTTGCATTTTTGTTGACCCAATGTGATTCAGATATAATGAAAATATAGAATACCAATAAATAAATAATACCAAGTTCTGACACATTTCTTAATTCTAGTTCAGATTTTACTACCAAGTCATTTTATAGAGTGTTGTATATGTAATACACATATGTAATGTAATGTAATACACTGTACAGTACATAATGTAATGTAATACACTGTACAGTGTATTCCAATACATCACTATGTAATATATTCCACATTATTTGAATTTAGAGTTAGGTTTTTGTCTTATTTTTTTTATACTACAGGTTATAGCAGTAAACTTCAAGCAATATACTATTTACAATTAAGTATGTTTTTGGTATCAATTTCTATTTAACCAGTAGATTAAGTCTTTATGCTTCCACAGCAATTCTCTGTATTTACCGGTCATCACCATCCCTAAGCTCATCGGCATCACCTAACAGGTGTTTGTTGTCTCTGGAGCAAAAGGAATTTTCATTATTTTTTTGTTTTTTTGTACTGGGGATTTAAGCCAGAGGTGCTTTACCACTGAGCCACATCCCCAGCCCTTAGTTTTGAGACAAGGTCTTGCTGAGTTGCTTAGGGCCTCACTAAGTTGCTGAGGCTAGCCTGAATTTGAGATTTTTTGCCCCAGACTCCCAGGAATTACAGTTGTGTGCCACTGCACCCAGCCAAAAGGGACTTTTGTTGTCCCTTTCTTATTTTTTCTGTTATTTTCTTCTTCCCTGTTTTGTTCCTCCAGATCTTCCATGGAACAGGAAACGTGTGCCTTTAGATGGCAGTGCAGCAGAGCTTGCAGAACCAGAACTGCATGTATCCAACCTGGAGGCTGATCAGCAGCCCGTTGATGGGAAGCAGTCGCTGTCTGCTCTTGACTTGCTCATTTCTTGTTTATAACTTGACATGCATTATCCCCCCACCTTTTTTTTCTTTTCTTCATGCTATTATAGCATCTTTGCAACAGGGTGCTCTATTGATCATGCTTTGCCATTTCCTTGTATCCACTACAACCTGAACTGTAGGGAGTTAGTTGGAAAAAGAGAAAGCTAAAAAAAGGGGGGGGGGACAAAAATGCCTGTAAAAAAGCCCAAGCAAACCTCTGTGGAAGCCTAGGGACTTTTAAAAATGTAGTTATGATATTTAACAAAATAATCTGAAATTTAAGAGTAATCCAAAAGATAAATCCAAAGATACTATCCAAAACATATAAACTCAAATTTGAAATTAAGACCACAATCTTGAATTTTTTTCATTATTTTATTTTTGCCTCTTTTAGCAATTTCAGGTGGAAATTCTGTCATATCAAGTTCCTAACAACTTTGTGGCCATAGTTGAGCTGTACAGGTCTAGAGTACTTTAGTCCCTACCTTGGTATAGAATCACTATGAAAGAGTGGACAGAGACAAGAAACCTGGCCTTTAACCATGTCCTGTTAAGGTCCATCTTCATCATCCAGGCCACATGAGTTTGTCTTTTTGTTCCTTAGGTGAACCACTTTCCTCATTTATAAAAACAAAGCTAATGATTTCCCTTTTTGTCATTGTTATCAATGGGAGCTAACGAAGATCACTTTACTTTGCAAATTACAATAATCTAAATAAATTTCATATTTTTAAAAATATTACATATTTATTCATATAGAAAAGTAAATGGATAAAATGTTTAGTCCAAGCCAGTTCATTGTCTGATATAGAAGCAGCCTGTTTGACGTGACTGCAGCTGGTCATGTTATCCCAAGATTCATTAAAGCTGTCTGAGTTGTGCTTTGCAAGTGGAGTTTGGGCAAAGGCTCCCTCTCCCTACTCACTAGTGGGTACTGGCTTCTCTAGAACATGCTCAGCTTAGTTTGTGTGTCTGTCAGGCTTTGGTTTTTGTTTGCTTCTGTAACTCTCTGAAGAGATGGGGAAGGGATGCATTGGTCTCCTACTCCTGAAAAACGGCCTTTAACCAAGTCCTGTAAGTTTCTCAGTCCTCACTGCAAGGAGAATACTGGTAGGATCCTCAAGACAGCAATACAGGCATCAGAAGGCCAATCTGAAATAGTGGCTGATAATATACAAAGCATTGGGTTAATTTTTGACAGTAGAAAAATATTTATGTAATTAATTTACACTGAATAATACATTTCAAAGCCTTCTTTGGGAACACTGACTCATTATTAAGAGGAGCCCTGGCCTCTGTATGCTTGTTTCCAGGGCCATGTCTGTGGTAAGGGGAGTTGCAGGAACCTAAAATTCACTAAACTTTTCCTTCAGGGAAGCACTTCTAACTTAGTTCACAGGGTTAAGAGATTAATGGTTGTCAATCTCTATTTCTACTCTACCTGGTCCTTTGCTCTCTGTTGAGCCACCTTGCTTGGGTGAAATCCAGTTTAGATAACCAAGATCTGGTATAAATTTTAAACATGCTTTTATACTGTTTACAACCTCTGTTATCTTTTTGGAGAGCACATAAGTAATCCCCCTTTATCTGAAAACTCAGTGTCTAAGAACTCACAGAAAATGCTGAGTGGGGATAAAATGTTAATAAATTCAACAAATTTTTTTGTTGTTGCAAAACTGGGGATTGAACCCAGGGCTGAGCCTTTTTTTTTTTTTTAATTTTGAGACAGGGTCTTGTTTAATTGAACAGGTTGGCCTTGAACTAGTGACCCTCCTGCCTCAGCCTTCCAAACAGCTGAAATTATAGGTGTACACCACCTCGTTGGGCAGATCCAGCAAATGTTATACCCATTTTTCAAGTTCCTTTTTGTCCACTGGGCCTAGTAAACAGCCTCCTAAAAAAGAGCAACTGAAGAAGCAGATGGCTTTCAAGCTATAGAGGGTTTGCAGAAATGTGAATTTATTTCAGTGCCCACTGGGAAACTGTAGTGGAAATGACATTTTAGAATAAGATGGTTTGGGATCCATCATGCTCTGACAACAGAACCCCCTTCATTCTTCAGGGTGTGTGTGTAAGTGTGTGAGACAGAAGTCTTAGTTTTATATTCAGTCCATGAGAGGCTTTTCTAGAGCAACATTGATTATAAAATGTAAATCTATGAAGAAATAAGAATTCTATGTACAAAATCTCAGCTTACATACAATTTTACTTTTCAGATAGTTTTTGTGGCTAGAAAGCTATGTTTTATCCATTTCTAAAAGGTTAACTACTGTAAACTCAGCACTTTCTAATAATTCTTGGGTAAAAAAAATTAATCACAGAATTAGAAGTGTTTTAAGCTACATTATGTTTTCTGGAACAGTCAAAAGACTCCTGGATCTTTTGCCATTTTCACAGGCTGCTGTAGATGCGCTTGATGGCATCAGCTTCTTCTTTATCAAGGATGCCTTTCTCCACATAAGCATCAGCTTGTTGGTTGATGAAGTCCCTCATCTTCGAAAGGTCATAGTCTGGAAAATATTATTGAGGTATCATGAGCAAAGATCAAGAGAGACCAATCCCATTACAGTGATTACCATTGAGAAGCACTTTGTGTAACAACAAGATTATCATCTGTTTTCACATTCAGGCAGAGCTCTGCAGTTTAAAATGATGTTTATATGTATCATATTATCTCATCTGTTCTTTATCACAACCCTGTGAAGTGTTCAAGTGGAAAGTACCATCTCATTTGACCAAAGAGCAACAGATTCAGACCAGGGCTTTACAAATGTCAATGTTTATAAGCCAATCGTCTGGGACGCTTGGGAGAGTTTCAGATTCATATTTAGCAGATTGGGGTGAGAACTCAAATTTTACATTTTAAACAATGTCCTAGGAGAACCTGGTGCTGCTGGGCTAGGAAACATCATGAGGTAACAAGGTCCTGAAGCTAAAGTGCTTTGTCCAAGATCATAAAAGCAGCAAAATTATGGTTAGAACCAGGAGTCCTGACTTCCTGAATTTATATCAGGTTAAATTCCTGTTAATGTGACAACCCACATTTTTGTTTTCCAAATTTAGAATTGCCTTGTTTATTTCATGCTGTTTAAATTATATTCGGGGAACAAGAAGACAAACCGTAACCTCTTTATGGCAAGAAAAAAAAATCTGTATAAACATCAATTCATCCATAAAACACAAAGAGACCCTAAGTAAGAAGGTTGCCTGTGGCATTTTTCTGAAGACTTAAAAAACTCCACACCTTTCCTGATTATTTTATTAGATAGTTATAATCATAAGTGACCAAACCCTGCCTTCTACCAGTTTGTAAGGGAGAGAGAAAAAATGGGGGGGGGTATGAAAACACAGAAGCTGCACAGCCACCCTAAGTTGGGCTGAATGTAACCTGAACCTGGGCATCTTTAGACACCTGTGTGAAGGGAAAATGAAGAGGAAGGACCTCTCTGTAAATACTAAGTGTTACATGGAGGTGAGCCTGAGGCTGAGAGCTCATTTCCTCCGCAGCAAACAGGGCCTTTGTTCCTGGTTAGGGCATGTATTTAGAAAACACCCAGCACTGAGCACTTTACAACCATCCTCATATCTGTTCTTCACAAAGCCCCAAGAGGTAAGCATTAGCATGCTCATTTCAGAGATGAAGAACCAGGGCTGACAGCAGAAGGTACTTACACAGGTAGCAGCAGAACCAAGTTCCGAAACCAGGTCAGTCTGTGGTCATTGCTTTGACCATTCTGAAACCTTGAGTACTGAAGATAAAGCTTCTGATAGGTACATTAAGCACATGTTGAATAAATGCTTGTTTTTAACTTTTTTCTTTCTCTTAGTCAGAAAGTAGAAAGCAAACATATATTTTGTGTGTATCTCACAGAGATGATTCCTGGATTCCCGACTCAGCACAGAGAAGCACCTCTTGCTTATCCCTGGTTCATTAATTCTGACTATTCAGAATGACTTGCACTATTAATATTTTTAATGAGACAAAAGGCAGACTCTTGATGACAGATAAGGTCCCAGTGATTTGAATGAACAAACAGGAAAATATTTTTTGTCTTTTTCCTTTTTGGTACTAGTGATTGATCCCAGGGTGCTTTACTACTGGGTTATATCCCCAGCCCTTTTAACTTCTTTTTTGAGACTAGATCTTGTTAAATTGTATAAGCTGTCCTTGAACTTGTGATCTTCCTGCCTCAGCTTCCATATAGATAGGATTATGGGTATGCATCACTGTACCAGGCTTTTTTGGTATTTTTTGAGATGAGGGTCTCACTATGTTGCTTAGGTTGGTCTTGAACTTGTGAGCTCAAGTGATCCTTCTACCTCAGTTCCATCAGCATCTGAAACTACAGGAATGTGCCATTATGCCTGGCTTTTGCTTTCTTATGAGAAGGAAAAATTGTATCTTTAGGTATAGTTTGATTGTGTGCAACAGAAAAACTAGCATGGCGCAGGCTCCTAGAATCCAATCCCAACTCTTCCCTGGCTGACTTTTGGAATACATAAGCTAGTCGCCACCTTGTTAACTTTAAAAGAGGTTTTAATTAAGCTTGTAAGGCTCAAAAGAGATAAGGACTATGGTTTGCTTTTTTTTTTTTTTTTTTTTTTTGGTACCAGGGATTGAACCCAAGGGCGCTTAACCACCAAGCCACATCTCCAGCTCTTTTTTATATTTTTTATTAGTGTCAGTCTCATGGAGTTGCTTAGGGCCTCACTAAACTGCTAAGGTTGGGTTTGAACTTGCAATCCTCTTGCCTCAGCCTCCTGAGTTGCTCGGATTATAGGCATGCACCACCACAACTGGCTTGTGGTTTGCTTTTTTAAAGCACACTTTTTCTTTTTTGTAAGTCTGTATAAGATTTTATCATCATTCTATCACACCACATGGGCTTCCATTTCTTGAGTTTGGAAAGGAGTTTCAGGTCGCCCAGGTCCCTGCTAAACAGAGGGCACCAGGAGAGGTTAAGAAAGATCAGAACTAATGGTAAGTCCTCTGGTTCACACAGCGTCAGCCATTGCACGGCTGCAGCACCTAGGTCTCCATAGGCCTTGAGAGGTAGCCACAAGTCAAGCCACAATGACATGTGAGAGCTTTCTTTGTCTTTAAGACAGCATATTATCCTTCCTTCAGGAGACAAAAGAAAACCTAAAACCCAATACTCTCATACCCTCACTCTGAAGTTCACTCACAAGGCCTTCCTTGGACAAGAATCAGATCTCCATGCTTCACTGGATGGATCGTTTCTGGAACAGGACGATGACTTGCAGGATGATGTTAGTTATGGTCAGGAATCTGAGGCATATGTTGACCCAGCGAAAACAATGACATAAAGGCTCCAAATTAATGTACCTTTAATTTATAATTTATACTGATCTCCAGTTGTTTTTTTTTTTTTTTTTGTATTTTATTTATAAGCAAGATCTCATTGAGTTGCTCAGGGCCTCACTAAGTTACTGAGGCTGGCTTTGAACACATGATCCTCCTGCCTCGGCTTGAGAAGCATCACTCAACTCACTGGAGGAACATTGTTTTGCAGGTGCTCTTGCTTGATACTTGGAATGCAACCAGATGGCTCTCAAGTTGCTCATTTCTTTATTTCTTCTGCCTTGCTTTGCCTTGGTTTAAAGACCCATCACTTCTGCTCCAGATCCTGGCCTCCTTATCTTTTTCCTGCCTTCTGGGGTCTTATTTTTTCAATTGCAACCACACTGCTACCAGATGGATTTCTTTTTTTAACCCAATTTGGCCCCCCTGGCTAAAGCTATCCTCCTTCGCAGAGTGTACAAGCATCTTCCCAGCCTGGCTGCTGCTCCTCCCCACAGACACCCAGTGTCCAGGGGAAAAAAATGGCTCTGATCCCCAAAATAGATCCTTCTGTTTCACTCCTTTATGTCTTGGCCCCTGGGTTCCTTCTCACTCCATTTCTCCTCATTCAGTGGATTCTTCCTTACCTTTGCATCACGGCCTTTCCTGCTGTCCTTTCTCCCAGCTGGCTCTATCATGGTGGGATGACACACCCCACTGTCTCACCCCTTTGGTGCTCCAACATCCATCTACCACAGTCCTATTTGGGTTCACCATAGCCACACTGACACCGTGAGCTCCTTGTTGTATGAGGGCTGCATCTGATCATCCTTTGAATGTCTGGCACTCAGAACAGGGTGTGTTTTGTTTTATGTAAGTGAGAGGCTGCTTTAGTGACTGTATGAAGCACCCAGTATGTGCTCAGAAAAGAAAGCAAGCTGTGTGTGAGGGGGGAGGTGAAACAAGACTGGCAAAATATTCATCCTTATTGAAGATAGGTGATGGACATGTGGGGATACATTATATTATCACTCTTCTTTCACTTGACATTTTTCAAAATCAAATGTAAAAAAGAAGAAGATGCCTTGAATAACAAGATAAGTGAGGTTCTGTTCCTCTTGTCATCTCAGAGGCAGCTGCCGTCTTTTTGGACTGATTCTTTAGACTAATTTGATTGCAGGAATCATTATGTAACAAGAGCCTTTGGCAAATGGGTGAAGTTTGCAATGTACAACCACACTGAATTCCTACCTTCTTTATTTCCTTTTTTGTCGTGTTTCTTCAACCATTCAATATTTTTTCTAATGGCTTCCAAATAGGCTTCTGTTTTCCCTGCAAAAGATAAAAGAATCATATCAAATAGTCATAAACCATCACTGTTTCTTTTTTTTAAAAGACCATACTAATGTTCAAAACCATAAATATTGGACTTATGGAGCAATTGAAAGGTGATGTCCCTAGCTAGGCAGTGTGCATGTTTGTATAGATGTGTGTGTCAAGCAGATCAAGTGAGACAAGAGTTAGGAGACAGATCAAGTGAGTAAGCATTACGCCCACACACAAATAAGTACAGATAGATATCCAGGCAGAGAGGAGTTTTGATTTTGTTTTCTAGTTAGATGGGTCCCTACTACTGTTAGATTGGGTCACTTCTGGTTAGGGACAGATTTTTTCAAACTGAGGTCATTCTCAAGGAGTGAATAAGAGTGGCAAATGCTTGAAGACTCTATCACCTCAGTTAAAAGTTCAAATGTGTGGCTTTGTGTAAATCTCTACAAGTCTTCTGCCCAATCCTGGGCAGGAAGCTATAAAAACTCAAGAGAAAGAGGCTGGGTATGGTGGCACACACCTGTAATCCCAGATATTTGGGAGGCTGAGGCAGGAAGATCACAAGTTCAAGGCTAGCCTCAGCTCTTAAGCAACTTAGTGAGACCTTGTCTCCAAATACAGAATAAAAAGGATTGGGGATGTGGCTCAGTGGTTAAGTGCCCTTGGGTTAAAATTGGAATCTGTAGTCTTTTCTTTGCATCATGGTTCAAAAATCTTCATGTAGTGTAGAATGCAAATTTATTATTTGCAGAAAGTTTAAATCAAATTTAGTCTTCTACATAGGACTTGCTTTAATAAAGAGATAATGATAGCACATTAGGTAATTAGGGTTTCTGAAACTTTTGAGTTTGCCTGAAAATAATCTTGTTCTTTAAATAATTTTAAGCATTCTTCCCACAATCTAAAGTACAATAACATATAATGATGTGGAAAGCTTACTTGAAAAAGGGAAAACCACAGCTTAGTCTCTTTTTAAATACTGCACTATAATTTTGAATTTAAGAAGGTAAAAAAGTATTATGAGGTTCAAGCATAGTATGGCAGACAATCCCTGCCTGGTGCCTCCTTCTTTTCAGATATATTAATAGAGCAGCCCTCAACTGATGGTAAACTATATTGATGGTATCAATATAGTGAATAAAATTTCTTGTATTCATTCTTGTATTCATAAACTGATTGGTACATCATTCCTAAGCTTCCTGTACCTCAGGCAGTCTCCCAGGGATCCTTAGTGTGATCAAGCCCCTGTGGCCCAGGTTGAGGCCTACTCATTAACACACTACACCGACTTCATTTCCTTCCCTGTCTCATGTAACTGCCCCAGCTCCTGATGGTGCCTCCTGGGAGCCCCTTCCAATATTCAACTACACTACCTCAGGTTCTTCTCTCAGTATCTCTCTGTTTTGGGGGCACCCAACGTAAGACCCTTTGTTATAAAGGTCTCACTATTATTCTGTTAGGTGGCCTTTTGTTCAGGAACCAATTACCTATAAAGTGGTGTTGAGTTTTTTTTTTTTTTTAAGTTGTAATTGGACACAACATTTTTATTTTATTTTTATGTGGTGCTGAGGATCAAATCCAGGGCCTCTCATGTGCTAGGTGAGCGCTCTACCACTGAGCCACAATCCCAACCCTGGTGTTGAGTTTTTAAAAAGAAGTATGAATGAATACAAGAAATTTTATTCACTATATTGATATTATCAACCGACAACAGAGAATGAGTTTACTACAGCTTAAAGAAAGCTAGTGTGCAATCTATTAAGAAACTAATACCTTCTGAGTTATGACATAGGATTAGGACAATGTCTGTAATTTAAAATAGAACACCCTATTCCTCTTTCTTCTTTTTTGCTTATTTTTATCCATAGGACTTATTGCCTTCTACTATATCATATAATTTGTTTTCTTATTGTTGAGTGGGGCTCAGTGGGACACATCTGTAATCCCAGCAACTTGAGAGGCTGAGGCAGGAGGATTGTGAGTTTGAGGCCAGCCTTAGCAAATCAGCAAGGCCCTAAGCAGCTTAGCAAGACTCTGTCTCAAAATAAAAAGTTTAAAAAAGAAAGGGTTGGGGATGTAGTTTAGTGGTAAAGTGTCCCTGGGTTCGCTCCCTAGTACAAAAAAAAAAAAGTCTTTTTGTCTAAGAAATATCTCAATTTCTGATGTACTTTATTCCTAGAACAAAACCTGATACATATCAGATTCTCAATAAATATTTATCAAATAAGTGGATAAAGGACATAGAAAACAAATTAGAAGATTGCTTAGTGATCATGGAATATAAATTAGGGAAATATTTTTTTAAATTGTCTTTTTGTAGTTGTAAATGGACTAAATGCCTTTAATTTTGTTTGTTTTTTATTTTTATGGGGTGCTATGGACCGAACCCATTGCCTCACACATGCTAGGCAAGCACTCTGTCACTGAGCTATAGCCACAGCCCACAATAATATTTTTTTAAAGTATAAATAATATAGATCTCTTTTTCTGTCTCCTTTTTTCCTTTTCTTCTTCCTTCTCTGCCCCAGAGAAAATGAATTGTTTATTTGAAAGACTTGAAATCTAATGCATTTTTTCATCTAAATAAGTATATCAGAAACAGCTGAAACACGAATGTGCTAGACATCATAGAACTCTATGTAAAAAGTATTATTCCTATTTTGTTCATGAAGAAACTAAGTTCAGGAAAGTTAAGTAACATGCCCAAGGGGACACATCTCAGTAAGCACTAGAGACTTGTTTTGAGCCAGACTGAATCTTGAGCCTCTAATGAGTGGAGCTAGGTCAAATCCACAGTTTGGACTAGGAGGATTTAGTTTCTGTTGTTTTCAAACTAGCCAAAAAGGCAGTGGCTCTCAAACTGCTGCATATTAAAATCACTTTTAAAATTCCTAACGTCCAGGTTATTCCTCATATCAATTAAATCAAACTAGCTAAAGGTAGGGAAAAAGCATCAGCATATTTTGTAATCAGTCCTGAGGTAAGTCTAGTGTATGGCAAAGTTTGGAAGTCACTGCCACCCGTACTGGGATCTCCATATGTTTACTGAAGCACTGGTAACAACAGCCATGAAATCAGGTGTTCCTCTGCTCGTGAAGAGAAACAGCTGTTTCCTATTTACATTTTCTTTTCTCAGAGTTGTAAAGCAAATCTTTTATTTTCACAGTGTGCACTGAAAGCCCATGAGAGTCCACTTTGGAAAGCCAAGCTATTTTTCCCCCCAATTTATTTCAGCTTCATTTGGAAAAAAATAGCTCATGACGGAGTTAATATGGAGCAAGCCTTAAAACATATGGTGAAGCAGATGGGATGAGGGCCAGAGTCAAGAGGCAGCCCTGCTTTTCTGTCTGTCCTGGTTTTCAACACTGTAAGAGAAATATCCCTTTTTATGCATGAGTTTGTCCTGACTCTGATAGGCTGCCCTGACCACTTCCTAACCCTGGAGGATGGCAGGGGTGGGGTGGGGTATAGAAATCAACAGGGTTTGCCTATTGAATGTAGTATGTACTAAAGATATTAGATCTTTTAAAAGAGTATTTTTAAAAATTAAGTTTGATATGATGTTTAAAATTATGGTAAGATTATATTATTATAGTTATATTTATAATTACTATAAATAGCAAAACAACTAATATTGGTAATTTTGATGCCACAAGGGCCACAAAGTCATTCAATTCAGGAACTTCTCCATAGTGATGACATTTTACTTGCCCATAAGATGCAGTGAGGAATACTGAAGAGCACTGGACTGGGAGTGGGGACAAGGATTCAAGGCCCAGCTCCATCACTCTCTGGCTATGAGATCCTGAGCAAGTCATTTCATCTTCTGGGCACTGCTTTACTGATTTGTTAATTAAGGGTGGATTTGAAAAAGGCTATTCATGGTTTCTACATATGGGAAGAACTTTTCCTTTGCTGTTTTTGAGAGACCACTCTCAGGCCTGTGCTGAGCTCTCAGCCCCCCTGGTGCGTCAGGAGAGAAGAGTAGACTGTCTTTGGACATTTGTAGCAGAATGCCTTGGGACTTGAATGGAGGCATGAATTGTCTCTTCTTATGTTGCTTAAAACACAAGAGCATTCACATGAGTTAGTCAATTTATTAATTAAATAGGCTAACTTTTCTGGCTTAACGTAAAAAAGATGGGGATGATAGGATATTTAGGTGAAAGTTATCTTAGTGATCACCTTCTCCAACTAATCCTATTATCTAGCCATAAACTTGACAAATGATAGCCCTGCAATGAATTTATGGGTGTTATAAAGCTTATTTCATCCCTTGGATGATTTTTTAAAAAGATTTTCAGTGACTCATACATGAGAAGTCAGTGAGTAAGCATCCAACTGGCGCAAAGAGCCACATTTAGATAATGGAATAAAGTTCTAATCTTCTTTAGTCTCCAGAGGGTAATTTGCTTGAAAAATTAAGCAAATTCATAAATGTGGTTGGAATTAGAATACATTGTACTTTATTGGCATAGCTCTAAGTCTAGAAATAATTATTGAGTCATTCAAATAATTGTAAGATTTAGAAATCAACATTAAAAAAAATCTTTGCCGGGCACTATGGCCCAGTGGTTCAGGAGGCTGAAGCAGGAGGATTGCAAGTTTAAAGCTAGCCTCAGCAACTTAGGGAGACCCTGTCTCAAAATAAAAAATGAAAAAAAAAAAAAAGGGCTGGGGATGTGGCTCAGTGGTTGACCACCCCTGGGTTCAATCCTTGGTAAAAAAAACCAAATACAAAAAACCCTAATGTGAGTCACTGTAGAAAGCAAGAATCTAGTCTAACTAAATAAAATTATATTCAAAGGTGAGTGTGTCATTTTTCATCATTGGTAATTGTTTTTTAACATGAAACTTCAACTGAGATGCATGTAGACATGTTCTGTAGATTGAAGTGTGGCATAAATGTAGGGGGCTGTTGTTGTTATTCCTAGTTATATTGCTCATGGGACTCTGTCCAAGACTTGGCATGATTAATAAATATCGATTGCAGTTACATGGGCTAACATCTCACATCCCAAGTCCAAAACAAACTCCCTACAGATATTGTTGCCAGCGTGTTCTGCTAACAATTATTTTCTTAAGCGGTTTTAGCTGGGCCATTATTTCATCCTTTGTTCTATTCTGTAATGCCCTCCAACTTTCCTTCCTAAAGGGAGCCTCTTCTTCACATGCCTGGCTCATCAGTAAGTGGGATCTGCGTGTGCTCACATGGCCTATGTTGTACTTTCCTACACATGGGGTAAGAACTATTCCTTGGTTGTTAACAACCTTTTTAAAGTCTTCAAAGATAGGCATTGGGTTTTTGTTTTGTTTTTTGTTTATTTTGATATTTGGGATTGAACCCACAGGTGCCTTACCACTGAGCCATATCTTCAGCCCTTTTATTTATTTATTTTTTTATTTGGAGATAGGGTCTTGCTAAGTTTCTGAGGCTAGCCTTGAACTTGTGATCCTCTTGCCGCAGCCTCACAAGTCACTGGGATTACAGGCATATGCCATTGTGCCTGGTGCATGGTCCCTCTATGGTCCCTCTCTAGCTGCTTCCTGTACACAGTGCCAGGCATGCAGATGGAATAAGTGCTTATTTATTGCAGATAAATGTCTCAGGAAACCTAGACAACGTTGTCTTCACCCTATGCATGCTTTTATTTTTCTGCCTAGAGATAATGGGTGTTGTCTCTCTGGGTTTTGTGACAGAGAAGTAAAATAGCCCTTGGAAAAAAGCACAAATAATCAACTGTAAGTACAAAGATTAAAAAAAAAAACTTAGTATGTCCTTTGGGGGATTAATTATATTTCCCCAAAAAATGTTGAGCATAAGCTGAGCATAAGCTCAGTTTTGTTTTTTCTAAACTGTATTGGAATAATGGGATCAAGGTAGTATGAATAAATCCTAATTCTAAATAATGGGGTGGAAGGCTAATTTTAACCTTAAGTATCTATATTCTTCCTAATGTTTCAGGAGAGCCATTACAAAGAATAACCCTAGATGATAGGGCTTACCCTCCTTGCTCCCCATTTCTCTCTAATGGAAATCATAACAAAAATGGGAAATATTTCCTTACTATTAATTTCTAAAAACACTGATATGGTTTGGTCTATGTGATGAACACTTGTTTCCCAGGGTGCCACTATTGGGAGATTGTAGAAATTTACAGAGGTAGGGCCTAGTAGGAGTTGTCTAGATCACTGGGGACATGTGCTGAGGGGACTGTGGGACCCCAGCCCCTTCCTCATTCTCTTTTGCTTCCTGGCCATAAGGCATGCAGCTTTGCTGGACTATGTGTTCCAAACCAGACGCACTGCCTCACCATATTTTGGACTATGAGCCAAAATAATCCTCTCTTTATAAGTTGGTTAACTTAGGTATTTTGTTAGAGTATAAGAAAGCTGACTGACATGGCCTATATCCTGTATGGGCAATAGTGGGCCACCAAGAATCATCTCTGGTATATTCCCTTTTTATATGTTTTCTTAAAAAAAAAAAAAAAAGCAAAGAGATCTGTCAGCATCTATTCCTAGGAATCTTTGCATAGTAATATAAGGTATTATCTTAAGCACTGAACATTCGCCTCAGCAAGATGAAGGACCTAACCTATGTTCTGCTGTGTTCTAGTGAAACACAATCATTGTGCATGGCTTGCTGTCACAGGGGGTGACTGAGGCCTACTGACTATCCGCTGGGGGAGAGCTGTCATGCTGTATGCTGGTTCTCTCTCAGGCCATGAGCCACCCTTTTCCTGGTTAGCTATCTTTCAAAAGAGTTCACCACTTATCCTCTGCCTCACATCCATTAGTATAAAAACCTAAACTGGAGCAGGGGAAAACACACAGAAAATAGCAAGTATTGGTAAGGATGTGGAGAAATTGGAACCCCTGTGCATGCTGGTGAGAATTTAAAATGTTACGGCAATTATGGTAAACAGTATGATGATTTCTCAAAAGATTAAAAGTAGAATTGCCATATGATCCAACAATTCCACTTCTGGATATATATCCCAAAGAATTGATAGCAAGGCCTCAAGGAAATATTGGTATACCAATGTTCATAGCAGCATTGTTCAAAAGGTAAAAACCACCCAAAGGTCCATAGACAAATGAATGGATAAATAAAATACAGCATATACATCCAATACATCGGAGTATTATTCAGTCTTAAAAAGAAAGAAAGTTCTGATATGCTACAACATGAATGAATCTTGATGATATTATGCTAATTTCAATAAGCCAGTCACAGAAAGGATGTATACTGTATAATTCCACTTATGTGAGGTACCTAGGGTAATCAAATTTATACAGAAAGAAAGTAGAATCATGGTTGTGAGAGGCTGGGGGAGGAGAGATGAGAGGTAAAAAGTGTTCTGGAGATGTTTAGTGTTCATGGTAGCACAATAATGTAAATGTACTTACTGTCACTGTGCTGTAGATTTAAAAGTAGTTAAGGTAGTAAATTTTATATATATTTCACCACAATTTATAAAAAGCTATCACTCATCCAGAGTGGACATACAGGGTCCTCAAATATGGCACAGCTATTACCAGTTCTGCTTTCCCTTGCCCATGACAAACGTTATGAATTAATCATCCCCAAAGTCTTTCTAACTGAGCCCATGCAAACTCATATCCTTTCTCCACAAAGGCTACTACCAAACAGTTGGAGTGGATATGTCACCTGTCAATGTAAAAGAAAATTGTGACGGTTCATGAAATCCATGCTAGATTACAGTAATATAAAGCTTCATGAGTTAGGAAAACTACATGAACTTGTACATTAAGAAGAAAAAATTTTTCAGCCTGTCTCTAAAACGGCCCCAATAGCTGAAATAGAAGCAGCAGTAGCAACTCTGGCCACTATCACAACATATTTATTCATTTTTTTTGTTTGTTTGTTTTTTTAAATAATGCTAAGGATTGAACTCAGGGCCTTGGGATGTGAGTCAAGCACTCGACCAACTGTGCTATATTCCCAGCCCTATCACAACATATTTGAAGCCATAAAACCCAGGTTCAAGTCTCTAACTATATTTTTATATAAGAAGGAACTAGAACTCCTTGAACAGGAATTGGTTTCAAGTCTTGTGAAAGGAAAGTGTGAAGTGGGCCCATAATACCCTGTTGTCAGAAAGTAGAGAGGATATGCTAAGCAGACAAAGGAGAAATGAAGGGGAATCCCACTGCCCAAGTTAACCTATCTCCACATCATCATCATTATCATCAACCGCAACAACTTACAGGAATGGAAAATGCAATATAAAGTGTTAATGAAAGAGGTAGTTATTTTAAAAAAGGGAATTAGTTTGTACATTTTTGCTATTATTGAATTACAAGGTATTAAATATATAGCTAGTTTCTTTTTCTAGATCATATTTAGGCATTGTTAAGTATGGGTCTATTATCAAGTATGAATGTGAATGTGTGTCTATTTGTGTAAGCAGGAGAGACTGGGTAGGGAACTTACAAGTAAGTGGACCAAGTAATCCCTTCAAAATTAAGAGCTATATCATGAGTATGACCAGTCCTTGTAGTCTCACATCATATCACAGCAAGGAATAAGCAAAGTTCATTCATTCATTGACAATGATGGTTATACAAAATAACCAGTGAAAAAAGAGCCCAATGATGTGGTTTCAGATGATAAATTATCTAGGTGTCAAGCTCCCTGCCTCAAGAGAGAGCACTAACCTAGCTATGTTAGCTCCCAGGGAAAAAAACCTTTACATGAACCTACTAATGAGAAATTGGTAAGACATAAATAGGGTTCCAGTTATACCAAAGAGTTCACTGTATCATAATGACCAAAAGATAAGATAGGTTTCGAACCACATGTTCACAGCTTCTGGTAAAGACACAAGATTTCAGAAAAAGAGTATCTGAGATACAAGGATGTAAATTTTCTATGAAGCAACAACATAACTTTGTAAACAGGGGATCCAGCTGGGCATGGTGGTGCATGCCTGTAATCTCAGCAACTTGGGAGGCTGAGGCAGGAGGATTACAAATTCGAGGCCAGTCTTAGCAACTGAGTGAGACCTTCAATAACTTAGTGAAACCCTGTCTCAAAACAAAAATGGCTGGGGATGTAGCTTAGTGGTAAAGTATCCCAGGCTCAATCTTAGTAATAAAAAATATGGGTTTTGGAGGCAATTGGACCATTGAACTATACAACGAGGTCCATATTCTTTTCTGACCTGAAATCAAATCAGGGGACCAACAACTTAGAACCTATATACTCAATGAATCTTTTTCTTTGGGTACCTGGAAAAGCTTATGAAATCCTGGGAAGAAGTAAATTTTATATTGCACAGACATATTTAAGCTATTTAAGAAAATTCGATGTGCTGGATTTGTGGTTTTTACCAGGTCCCTAAAGGTGTTTGTTGTGTTGCAATCACTTGTTAAATAATTAAGGAAATTTGCTTCCCAATTTCATTGCCGACCTAGGGCTGTCAATTCTGTACCTTTTGGTTCATCTGTCTTTCCTCCTGGGTTGGAGCTGTCATCTTTTGTGGAATCCTTCAAAGTTCCATATTCCTTTTCCATCTTAGCGGCTTCCTCCTTGGTACTGTCTGTTTCTTCATGGCTCTTCTCTGATGGCACTGTAATCAGATTGGGCATTGTTGTTACAGCATGATTTCCTATTCGTGCATTAATTCCTAATGCAAAAATAAACTTTATTGAAATTTGAGGTTAGATTTTTTTTTGAGCTGAAAAGAATCTTGGTGATTATCTAGTTCAACCCTCTACCTCGCTTCACAGAAGAAACTGAGAAAGAGATATTCCTAAGATCACCCACTGAGTTAACAAAAAGCTGGCCCCCACTTCTAGCTGTCCAGATTCTAGTTTAGCATTCTTTCCCTTACGCTGCAATATCACTAAAGGATAGATTATTATTATTTTATTTTCTAGAGATGGGATCTCACTCTGTTGCCTAAGCTGGCCTTGAACTCCTAGGTTCAAGCAATCCTCCTGTTTCAACCTCTAAGTAGCTGGGATTTGTGTGCCACTAAGCTCAGCCCAGTTATTTGTCCTTTTTCTTTCCCCCACCCAGTGCTGGAATGGAATCCAGGGCCTTATGCGTGCTGGGTAGATGCTCTATCACTGAGCCACACTCTTAGCCTTATTTGATTAAAGTAAACTTTAATCAGTGTTGATGATCAAGTGCGGTATGCCAAGTCCCAAAGTGAATTTGGTGGTCTTGATTCCAAGTGAGAATAACTATAGTTATCCAATCTCAAGGATTTGGGGATAAAGCAGAACTCTCTTTTTACCCTTTCTTCATGCTCCATTATCCCTGGCTATTCTAATGTAAAGAAAAGATTTGGAATCTTGCTGTCAAAATGGAGTAACATTTGCTCACTTCTCACTATATTAAGTAGCTGTATTCCTTCTAGCAATCCTGTGTTGAACTGAAACTTATAACCTGTAGGTAACCACTGGAAAACAATTATCACTAACAATCAAAACTACTCTAAGATTTCATCTCACACCAGTCAGAATAGCAGTTATCAAGAATACAGACAACAAAAAACGTTGGCGAGGATGTGGGAAAAAAGGCATACTCATACATTGCTGGTGGGATTGCAAATTGGTGCAACCAATCTGGAAAGCAGTATGGAGATTCCTTAGAAAACTTGGAATGGAACCACCATTTGACCCAGCTATCCCACTCCTCAGTCTATACCCAAAGGACTTAAAAACAGCATACTTCAATGACACAGCCACATCAATATTCATAGCAGCTCAATTCACAATAGCTAAATTGTGGAAGCAACCTAGATGCCTTTCAATAGATGAATGGATAAATAAACTATGGTATATTTACACAATGGAATGTTACTCAGCACTAAAAGAATAAAATCATGGCATTTGCAGGTATATGGATAGAGTTGGAGAATATTATGCAAAGTGGAATAAGCCAATGCCAAAAAACAAAAGGCTGAATGTTTTCTCTGATAAGTAGATGCTAATCTATAATGGGGATAGGGGTGGAGCATGGGAGGAATGGAGAAACTTTGGATATGACAAAGGGGAGAGAGGGGTAAGAGAGGGAGTTTGGGGATAGGAAAGACAGTGGAATGAGATGAACATCATTCCCCTAAGTACATGTATGAAGACATGAATGGTGTAAGTCTACTTTGTGTACAACCAGAGACATGAAAAATTGTGCTCCATTTGTGTACTATGAATTGAAATGTATAACAAATTAGAATAAATAAGTTAATTAATTTTTAAACAGCTAGCAGGAAACTCAAGCTGTCTAACAAACTTATTTTAACCCAATATTTTTATTATAGGAAAGAAGAAATTGGTTTTTGTATTGGGTGAAATATTCCCTTGTGCACTGCATTATATAAAAATGTATATTTTTTCATATTTGTGGTATAATTTTGTTCCTTGCTTTGGTCTCTAAGAAAGTTTATTAAAAATTGCTTGACATTGGGCCCTGGGTTCAAATCCCAAAACAAAACAAAACAACTGCTTAAGGGCTGGGGATGTAGCTCTGTGGTAGACTACTTGTATGGCAAGCATGAGGCCCCAGATTCAATCCCCAGCACTGCTACAAACAAAACAACAACCAAAAGTTCTCCTTTTAAAATTAAAAAAAAAATCATCTTAAGGGGCCATACATTATACTATCAAGAATATGTACGTTGGGCTGGGGATGTGGCTCAAGCGGTAGCGTGCTCGCCTGGCATGTGGGCGGCCCAGGTTTGACCCTCAGCACCACATACAAAACAAAGATGTTGTGTCTGCCGAAAACAACAACAACAAAATATTAAAAATTCTCTCTCTCTTAAAAAAAAAAGAATATGTACGTCGTTTCTGCTATTGGGGCAATATTAAAGTATAATAATTTGCAATTGTCAGTCCTTTCTCATTTTGCTCCATCCACCTCCCTTGAAAGGAGTCTTCTTTGCACAGCTCAGCTCCATGGTGTTTGTTTGCTGGGCTGACGAGGGTTGTGGGTGGAGGATATAGAACTATGTAACTGAGAAGGAAGGAAAGTCGTACTACATAGAGGCCCAGACCTTCCCAGAGGAGAGAGAAGATCTGGGAGAGAAGGACAGTGTGTGTGTGTGGGGTGGGGGGTAGATGACCAGGGACAGTATTTTGGAAAAGTGGTGATCTGGGAAGAAAAAAAGATACCTAAAAGAGACTTTTAGAAAGGATTGCTCAGTTTTGTGATGTATCTATCTTTCCTTCTTCACCAGCCACCTCAGAGAATCTTTGGTAAAGACCTACATTACTTTTCAGTGCTTTTTGAGATCAGATTTTTGTGCCATGATGCGCCACGAAATACCCAAGGTTATATTTACTTAATTCTATGGTTATATTTAAGATTTTAAAACTTTTTGAAATCTGTAATTCTGTGCTGATATGTATTAAATTATTTATCATGCAAAAGGATTATTCTTCTAAAAGCTAAGTTATTATAGGAAAAAATAGGAAAAATATTTTAAAATATATCCTACCTGGAAAAAGCTTGCTTTTATTGTCAGTAGCATTTTTTTCTAGCTTGTTCTTGGTCTGAAGAGCAATTGTTTCATCCAAATTTTCTGGAGAAAGGAGGAGAAGAAATATAATTTCCTGAGCGATGATATCAAAGTTTTACTAAAAATGTTTAAATCTCACCAGAAATATCACACTAACAATTCCAAAATATTAATGTTGCTAGCAAGGTGATTTGACCTTATTTTATTCCCAAGAATCATAGATTCTCAGGATGTAAGGCATTTCATTTGAGATTCTCAAGTTCCTCCTACTCAGTTAATTGCAGAAGTTTCTTCTGCATCTCTGTGGGCTACTAGTAGAGTACTTCTGGGGTTGACACCAAAAGTAGACACCTGTGGTTTTGATCTACATTATACCTTGTGGTTACTGTACCTAGATTTTCCCTTGGGAAACCCAGTATTCTCTCAATCTCAGAAATCTTGTCTACAGTGGTGACTGGGTAACCCAATCCTGATAACCCGGGTCTTCATAACCCTGATCGATAGTGACTGATTCGATGAACACTTGACTCAGTCTAGGTCCATGAGACTCGATGCTAGGACCACTGAAAGAAGGTGGCTCTCTTTCCACAGGGATTGCTATGTGATGAAGATATTAAGATAAGATTAGGGCTATCCCAGGCAACTATTTCCCACAGGGAGCAGCCTGTCTGCAATGAATCAACTACTCATAGACTTCACAAACTCAAAGTCAAACTAACCCCAAACCCTGGTTAACTTTTCAGTTACCCGAGGCCATAAATTACCTTTTTGCTTTAGCCAAACAGTTGAATTCCTGTCATTTAGGATCTTCACTAGGGCCTTGTATAAGGAGGCAGCTAGCTTTACTGTTAGGTAGTCTTTTGCTTTGGTTTGCTTTTATGATACTGGGACTTTAATGATTCTGCTTTTTATGATGAAGTGCCCAGGGGCACTTTACCACTGAGCTACATACCCAGATTTTTATTTTTTATTTTTAGTTAAGGTCTCACTAAGTTGTTGAGTCTGGCCTCAAACTTGTGATCCTTTAGCCTCGGCCTTCTGAGTAGCTGAGATAATGGTTGTACACCACCATACCCAAATCGTCAATTTTCCTACTCATACTAAGCTGAAATCTGTATCCTTGTTCAAAATTAGTAAGTTCTACCTGGAAAAGCTGTTGTTGCTATTGATGCATAACATATTGCTACTCTCAGTCTTTTTATATAAATATAAAATTTAAATTTTTGGAAACTTTAACTGTGCTGTCAACTTTGGAAAAAGTATCCCAGTTTACTGTGTTAAGTTGGCATTGTACAGAAATTAACAACTATATTGGTCTAGAAACATTAAACATTTTTTTCCATTTGTATCGGGGTAACACACTGTATTAAATATGTAAGGTCTTATCTATGTGGATTTCATTTCAGAAACTAATATTCTCTAAATATAAAAAAAATTAGTAAGTTCTAATTTTGCTCTTTGAAGTAACATCACATAAGTGTTATTAGACATGAAGTGTCTAGACTGACATCCACCAGGTAGACAATGAGTTAGAATCCATATCCTAGGCACTTCAATATTCAACCAGTCACATATCACACTTGCTCTTTTAGGATAGATTTTTTTTTTTTTTGCCATTTGCAAAGAAGCATTTATTTGTAATTAGTCGGTAAAAATTCCATTAGTATTTGGTATAATTTCTCTTCAAATAAACTCCTCCCACCCCACTCCTATTTAGAGTAGAAAAGTAGTCTATTCTGTTGTGTAATACACTGTTTTCTTCTTTTTGGAATAGCAAGATAGCTGACAAGCTTTGTAATCACCATACACTGAGGGACGAGAACAGAATGCTAAATCCCTGCTTGTCACTGGCTCAGAGGTCAGGAGAAAAGGCTGGTTGATTCTCTCTTGTACCCATACTGCCCTCACTCAGGGACCTGGAGATGGAGTCCCATGGTATCTGCCAAAACTCAGTATGCTAACACAGAACAATACCTGAAAATACAGCTTATATTCTGACTGTAAGAGTTAAATATATTTTGGAGAAAGTTAAGAAAACAGGGTTTTTTGTTTGTTTGTTTTTTAAAGACAGTGTTTTACTATGTTGTCTAGGCTGGCCTTGAACTTCTGGGCTCAAGCCTTCAGAGTAGCTGGGACTATAGATATATGCCACTGCACCAGCTACAGAAAATCATTTCTAAAAGTCACACTTATTATGCCCAGAGATGTTTTGGTATATTTCCTTTCAACTTTATGGGTGTGTGTATCCATATATACAAATGTGTGAGTGTGAACTTTCTAATTATGTGAGTATAAGTTCCAAAGCAGAGAAAGAAGGGAAAATTAATGAGAACAAAGGCACTGAGGAATGAAACTGACATGGCATTTTAACATAAAGCATAACATAACATACATACAACATTTAATAGTATTGACTATATATCCTTTTTTTTTTTTTTTTTTTTTTTGGTACCAGGGATTGAACCCAGGGGTGCTTAACCACTGAGCCATATCCCCAGCCCTTTTTAATATTTTTTTTAGAGACAGGGTCTTGCTGAATTTCTTAGGGCCTCACTAAATTGCTGAGGCTGGTTTTGAACTTGCGATCCTCCTGCCTCAGCCTCCCAAGCCGCTGGGATTACAGGCTTGCACCACCACACCAAGCTATATATCCATTTTTAACTCCAAAATTAGGATATTTTTATCATGAACATTTTCCCTTGTCACCAAACATATAATAAATGTAATTATTTTGAAAACACAAGTATTTAAAATAAAATCTTAATAGTCTAAGATAAAAATAAGTAAATTATTTATTTTAGATATTTTCTTCTTGTAGAACATCTAGTCTTTCTCCTATAAACCAATGTCACCCAACAGAACTTTCTGCAATGATGGAAGTATTCATTTCTGTGCCATTCAACACATTAGCTACTAGCTACATGTGATAACTGAGCACTTGAAATGTGCCTAGTGTAACTAAGAAACTAGATTTTAAATTTTTATTTAAATGGCAACTTGTGGTTGGAGGCCACCATATTGTAGTAAGAAGCAGTAGGAACACCTGCCTTGCACATAAGCCTTTGCAGCATCCACAATGAATTTGTTCTACTTTTTTTAAGTTGTAGATGAACATAATATCTTCATTTTATTTATTTTTATGTTATTAAGGATCAAACCCAGTGCCTGACATATGCTAGGCAAGCACTCTACCACTGAGCTACAACCCCAGCACCCCTGATGAATTTCTATAGGACAAATATGTGGAATTCCTGTGTCTGTATCTTATGTATTGATATAAGATAGTTGTGGGTCTGAAAATATCTGTTTTATTGGTAAAGGACTAGGGTAGGCCACAAAGCACTGTGTGTAATCTGAACTCATTTTTTGTTAAATTAAAACAAACAAAGAAATTACATAGGTGTATATACACACAGAGAGAAAAACATCTAAAAGTATATAAACCAAAATGTTACCAGGATGTTGACATTGTTAGAAATTTTCATTTCCTTTTAAATTTCTTTTTGTGTTGAATGATTTTTCAAAATAAATATGCCCATTTATAATTAAAAAATCAGTAAAATATTCTCATGCAGAAAAAGTGGAGTTGATGCAGCATAATTCTGAGTTTCCCTATGAGATTTCCTCCTGTACTTATTTATCCTTCTCCACTCAGAGTGAGGAGCCATGAGGCCTTCCTGCCCAAACTACATTGGGGATGAAAGGTATTTGTTGACAAAAGTCCTTTTTAAAAACAAATAACAATTGAGTATTTGCAATGTACAACTGAGAATGTCTAGTGCAACTGAGAAGACTGATTTTAAATTATGTTTAATTTTAATTAATTACAAAAACAACCTGTATGTAACATCAAAGTTTTTCTGTTTATCTATAAATTCAAGGAATCACGTGTTGGTAACTTTTTTATAAGAGTCAGATCTTTTAGGCTTTGTAGGCCATACAGTCTGTAGCAGCTACTCAGCTCTGCTGTTGTAGCAGGAAAGCAGCCATGAAACAAATGAATGGCTATGTTCCAATAAAACTTGATTTATGAACGTGGAAATATGAATCTTATCCAGTTTTCATATATGAGGAGATGCTGTTCTTCTTGATGTTTTTTCCAATCATGTATACATGTGAAAGTCCTTAGCTTGTGTGCTATACAAAAATAGATGTTGGGCTGGATTTGGTCCATGAATGACATTAGAGTGTGTATGTATGTATGTGTTTGTATGTATGTGTGTGTGTGTGTGTTTGTATGTGTGTATATACACACACACACACACACACACATATATATATATATATATATATATATTTTTTTTTGATACAGGTCTTGCTAAATTGCCAAGGCTGGCCTTAATCCTGTGATCCTCCTGCCATAGCACCCAGCTCACCCCAGTCCTTCATTTTATAGATGCAGGAAGTGAGGCCCAGCACAGCACAGTGCCTTCCTCAGCTTGACAGAGATAGACCCAGGAGTCAGGACTCCTCTTGACACCAAGGCCAGTGCTCCTTCCTCCTCACCATACAGTCTTCAAAGGGGAAAATCAAGACTTGTTAGTCCCAGCCTTCCAAACACAATTAAAAAAAAAACTAATAAGTTAAATTGTAATATGATTGCCACCATGGAGATTGTTAGAAAATGTGAATAGCATTAAATATGATAAATGTGAAATATCTGTACTCAATTTAGATCTATAAGGAGTTGAAAACTCTGGTTAATTCTGTTTGTAGGCGTCATCAAACTGGGCACTTCTGGTTATCAAGTGATTTGGGCTGTTTGGCATAAATAATCAAATTATTGAGGGAATTGTCATCAAATTCCAAATTTACTTTGAATAATAAAAATACCATAGTAAAAACAAACTAGATAGGATTCTCACCAAGGTAGGAAACACCTTCTTCCGGAGAAATTGTGCCATACTTGACCATCATCTTCACAAAGTCAATCAATGTCTTCATGATAGTAATTAGTGTTTCTTTCTCTTTTGCTTCTTTTTCTAGGTAAAAAGACAAAAATAACTCAAAGGAAACAGTAGAGAATAGCTAGATTTTTCAATTTCAATTTATTTTATTTTTAAAATTTTGGTACTGAGGATTGAACTTAGAGATGCTTAGCTACTGAGCCACATCCCCAGGCTTTTTTCAATATTTAATTTTTAAAATTTTTTATTTTTATCTTTTGTACCAGGGATTGAACCCAGGGGCACTTAACTACTGAGCCTCATCCCCAGTCCTATTTTTTTTTTTTGTATTTTTTATTTAGAGACAAGGTCACACCGAGTTGCTTAGCACTTTGCATTTTTGTTGAGGTTGACTTTGAACTCACAATCCTCCTGCCTCAAACTTCCGAGCCGCTGGATTTACAGGTGTGCTCTACTGCACCCAGATTCAATGTTTAATTTTGAGGCAGGGTCTCACCAAGTCCTTAGGGCCTCAATAAATTGCTGAAGTTGGTCTCAATCTTGCAATCCTGCATTAGCCTCCTGAGTTACTACTGGGCATTCACCACCACACAGCTCAATGTCAATTTATGAAGCAGAGCATCTTCTTATTTATTTATTTTTCTGGTACCAGGGATTGAACTCAGGGGCATTCAACCACTGAGCCACATCCCCAGCCCTATTTTGCATTTTATTTAGAGACAGTCTCACCGAGTTGCTTAGCACTTCACCCATGCTTAGGCTTGCTTTGAACTCACAATTCTTCTGTGGCCTCCTGAACCACTGGGATTACAGGTGTATGACTCTGCACCCAGCTGAAGTATATAGCACCTTATTAAAATATTTCTCTCTACATTTATAGCTAAAACCATACATATTTAACTTATGAAATTTTAGGGCTTGATTGGAATTCAGGGCAATGTACAGCTATACCAAACTTTTTTTTAGAAATGGGCAATAATAACTTTTCTATGACGCTTTAATTTAATCTAAAATACTGCACTAATAAGTATTAAAGAGGCAGTTTTCAACCTGAGATGACATGAACCCAAATGGAAGAGTAGAGGATTGATTAAGTAAGTGGTAAGTTTTCTAAGGTAAGAATGATTTGTGTTCATTAATTAGGCTTAATTTTCTTAAAAGCACTTTAAAAAAATTGTAAGTTGGGTTTTCTAACAGTAGCTTACATTGCTTTTAAACTTTCTTTTTCATTTGAAATAACATATACAGATAGTAAAAATATTCCAATGATCCACCAGTAAATAAAAGTGAAAAGTAGCAATCTCTTTCTCACCCCTGCCACGGGTAACCACTATTAGCAATTTCTTGGGAACCTATGGTATTTGACATACTGTTCTGCATCTTAATGGAACAAGATGGCCATTGATACCATGAGTAGCTCAGAAAATGTATTAATTCTAAAATCAGAAAAAATATTTTTTCCATTTTTGAAGTTAAAAAAAACCACAATATCTAGAAAGGAGTCCATTTTTTTTCTCTCATTTTAGCTGCCATGAAAAATTTTCTCCAAATACTCCTAGCCTCTTGTCATTTTTTTCCCATCCTCCCATCAGATGTAATTGTTAGGTAATAGCCATTAGTCTAGTTTTCTCAACGGTGGGGATTTGGACCCTCTTCTTTCCACTCCCTCGGAACAGTGGAACCAAGGACCTGAGAGACATGCCTGTTCTGTAGATTCAAACCACCTCTGGGACTGTCTGTTCCCACAGTGAGACTGAGGAACTACAAGTGAGCAAGCTCAATGCTGGCTCTCACACTAAGCCACATTTGACATACCAGTGTTATATATTCCAAATTTGAATTTTAAAATTGACAGAACTGTATGTGTGTATCATGTGCAACATGATGCCTTGAAGCACACAGACATCTTATGATTAAATCTAGCTAAGATATGCATTAACTCACATAGTGATCATCTTTGTAACAGGAACATCATCTTTGTAACAGTAGTTGTAACTAACAACTACTCTCTTAGCATTCTTTAATACTGAGGCAATTGGAGATGGGAATAAGGAGATGTTGGTCAAAGGATACAAAACTATAACCTAGGGTTTATCAGTAACAGAAATGACATTTTGGTTTTCTGTTTTTTGGTTTTTTTTTTTAACTTAATTTAATTTTATTTTTTTTATTGTTGGTCGTTCAAAACATTACACAGTTCTTAATACATCATCTTTCACAGTTTGATTCAAGTGGGTTATGAACTCCCAACTTTACCCCGTATACAGATTGCTGTATCACATCAGTTACCCTTCCATTGATTGACATATTGCTTTTCTAGTGTCTGATGTATTCTGCTGTCAGTCCTATTTCTGTTTTTTATTTCTCAATTGGTTCAGGACCTTGGGCAATGAAGACAGGTACTAGCAAAGACCTCAGTATAAGTATTTAAATTAAGATTATAGAAAAATAAAGGCAATAAGGTATCAGATAAACTAAAAGATAAAAACAAATAAGGAATATTCCACGAAGTGGAATTTTTTAAATACCAAAAAACTCGTAGGTAGGGAAGGAAGAAATGTGATAAAAAAGTAGGGGAGAGATCCTGGGAAAGAACTGGTAAATAATTCCAGCAATCACATGGTTTGTTCCAGGTCACCTCTGTACATTTGGTATCATGCCAATTGCTCTACACTGATGAGAAGTGACTCACCAGGATGACAGAGGTTCTCAG
This sequence comes from Ictidomys tridecemlineatus, assembly GCF_052094955.1. Lineage (NCBI taxonomy): Eukaryota > Metazoa > Chordata > Mammalia > Rodentia > Sciuridae > Ictidomys > Ictidomys tridecemlineatus. The sequence goes on from NC_135481.1 coordinate 29,901,437, forward strand.
TTGGGCATCTGCCAACCAATGGGGCAAGATGGCTTGGAACGAACACTCAAGACATACCACCCCTACAGACACTGGCAGAGGGGCCAGTACCATCTGGCCAATGTCTGGAACTGAAGGACAAAGGATGTTCTCCAGGAATGAAAGCTCACTTTGAGGTCCTTTCTTTAGGGAAATAGATTACAATGAGAGAAATCTTTATACAAATGTTCAATGGGGGCCTGCATTTTTGAAGAGGGCAAAGAAAAGCCATTAAAGCACTGCAGGGCATTTGTCTTAACAATAACAACAGAAATGTTGAACATTATTATCCTCTTTACAAATTAACCAAAACAAAAACAACAACAACAAAAAAAGCATGCACCAAAAATCTTCCAGTTAACTCAGTGCACATATGAGAAAGGAGATGAGGACACATAAGGACTTTGTTTAAAAACAAAACAGTTTCCCAAATGTGTTTTGTACTTCTGGCTTCCTCTCATCCAAAGTCCATTTTAACTGAATATGTCTATCAGGCAATGTCTTCAGTAATCTAAAGAAGGGTGAATTAGGTTCCATAAATACTTCCCACTAAGAGAGGAAAATGAAGAAAGCTTTTAAAAAAGGTTTACTGAAAAGTGGCAGGTTTCCTTGTTGTTGTGTTTGCTTATTTTGGTTTTGATAATGTGATAAACTTAGAAAACATTATGCTAAGTGAAATGAGCACAGAAAGACTGTAGGATCTCACATAGTTGGCCCTCTGTATTTACAGGTTCTATATTCATGGATTCATTTAACCAGGGATTGAAACTATCCAAGAAAAAGAATTATGTCTTTTATTGAACATGTATAGATTTTTTTCTTATCAATATTCACCAAACAATATAGTATAATAATAATTTATATAGCATTTATTTTTTATTCAGTATTATAAGTAACCTAGAGATGATTCGGAGCATATAGGAAGATATGCATAGGTTATATAAAAATGCTACATTGTTTCATATAAAGAACTTGAGCATCTGTGGATTTTGATTTCTGAGGGTGATTCTAGAACCAACCCCCTGAGGATACTGAAGGAACAACTGTGTATGGAATTTGTAATAGTTAAACTCATAGATGCAGTAGAATGGTGGTTGCCAAGGGATAGGAGAAGGGAAAAATGAGAAGTTGTTGGTCAAAGGACATTAAGCTTAAGTTATAGAAAATGAATAAGTTTGGAGACTATACGGCATGATTACTGTAGTTAACAATATTGAACTTTACTTGAAATTTGCTAAGAGGCTAGATTGTAAGTGCTCTTATCTCAAAAACAACAACAACAATAAGAGAGAGAGAGAGAGAGAGAAAAGAATAAAGGAAGAAAAAGTGGTAATTATGTGAGATGATAGATATGCTAAATAGCCTGATTGTAGTCATTTCACGATGTGTACATATATTAAAACATCGAGTTGTGCATCCTAAAGATAAATTTTATTTGCCAATTACACCTCAATATAACTGAAAACAAAAGTTGTAATAAGAATTGAAGCTTGAGCTGGGGTTATAGCTCAGGGGTACAGAGCTTGCCTAGCACATGTGAGGCACTGGGTTTGAGTCTCAGCACCACATAAAATAAAATAAAATAAAATATTGTGTCCATAAACAACTAAAAAATTTAAAAAAATATAAAGAATTGTGCCTGAACTGGGTCAGGGCAGGAACACTGATTAATCACCATAACTGCACCTGATTCTTTCTAGTACTGTGTACACAGCAGATGTTCAATAATTGTTTGCTGAACAAATATAGGAGTGCTCTGTTAACAAAAAGATCAAATTATCCAGAAACCCTACCTTTCCTGAGTACCCTTTACTAAATATTTCCATTACTTGAATGCTTGTTTTGGAAAAAAAAACCAAAATAAATAAAACTGATGTGAACTATTTTTTCTAAGCTTACAGTGTATGTCATTGAGGATTACAATTGGAAACTGAAAACAGGAACTTATAAAACCACCCACACACTTCCTAGAATTACTATTTATGCTCTGCATGGTCAGAAAACATAGTGGTTACCTGAATCAATACTTTTCAGTAGTGCATAGAAGTTGGGGAAATACTGGAGTTCCTCAAAGTTGTCTTCTCCATAGGTTTTAGTTCTCCTTTCCAAGCCATTTGTCAAGGTTAAGGTGTTAGACACTGTTTCATCATTTTCTCCATTATTAAAACCATCCTGAATTGCTGCCATTGGAGTCTCCAGTGAGGGGGAAAAAATCCACACACACACATACAAAAGCCTTTGGTTAGAATCAACACAACTCCAGATTAATTATTTCCTTTATGGTGCCCTTGAACATGAAATGCACAGATTCCTCTGTGAAATGCATTCCTCTTTCTCAAATCCCTGTGGGTTCAAACTTATTTCTTGGCATGCATGCATCTCAGTTATATGGAAACTGAAAAAGGTGTTCTCCCTTGAGGAAGACCCCCTGAAGACTCTGGCTCCTGTTCAGGGGAGAAGAGACAGGAAATCTCAATGGTCCTGCTCAGCCAAGTTCCCCCTCTAGGAATCCTCATGAGCCTCTCTTCACAAAACTGCCCTTCCTTGAGGACCAATTCAAATTGTTCATACACTCTACCAAGGGGGTGGTACAGTTACAGGAAAGCCTTTCAGAATGTTTAGCAGGAGCACAACAGGCACATTTGGGAATTTCTGGGTGACACTTTAGGAGCTGTCGGGATGGATGCATAAAATTCTTTTCTTCCTAGACCTGTTTCTTCTTGGTGTTCACCATCTTAGTGAATTCACTGTTCAGTGGACTACACAGAAATCTAAGAGCTTTTCTTAGCTCTTCTTTCTCTCCCAATTCACATCCATCAGCAGCCATGTTGACCCTCCTTTCAAATTTTATGGCAAATTTGAAATTTCTCTCTCCACTATCTCAAGCAGCCTTGGATCTCTCATTTCTAACTGGTACACCACCCATTTAAAATCTCTTCTCAACACTGAATTTTCCATATTGCAGCCAGAGTTATCTTTTTAGTTGTTGGATCACATAGCTCTTTTGCTTAAAATCTGTTATGGTTTAGATGTGGTTTCTCCCTGCAAAAATTCAGGTTGAAATATGACTGCCAATGTAGAGGTGATAGGAGGTGGGGCTTTAAAGACATGATTAGGTCATAAGAGTTCTGCCCTCATGAATGGATTAATATTTTTCTTGTAAGACTGGTTTAGTTTTTTTGAGACTGGATTAGTTCTTATGGCAATGCTTTAGTTCCTGTGAGAGCAGGTTGTTAGAAGGTAAGCCTGGCATTTCCTCATTCTCTTGCTCACACGCCTACTTGTCCTTCTGCTTTTCCATCACCACTGAGAGCAGCTTGAAGCCTTATCAGAAGCTGACTAGATGTTATGGCCTGATCTTCAGTTTTACAGCTTCTAAAACTGAGCTAAATAAAGCTCTTTACATATTACCCAGTCTCAGGTATTCTGTCACAGCAATAGAAAATGCTACCAAATAACCTTTTAGTGTTTTCCCATGTCTCTTACAAAAATATCAGAAACCATCCATGGTTCATAAGGCTCTATATGGGCTGGTCTGGGTCCACTCCCCCATCTCAGCTGTCACTATCCTCTTGCTGTATCAGTCACACCGTCCTTGTTTCAGTTGCTTGGATACTCCATACTTCCTTCTCTGCATGCTGCCTCTTATGTTTACATGCTAACCTGTATTTGACCTTCAATACTCAGCTCAAATTACTTCCTGAGGAAAGCCTTTTCTGAGCCTAAGTGCAGGACAGTTTCCTTTTTTATAAGGTCTCATAGAACCATGTCTTTCTACAGAGCACTTACTGCAATTGTGATTAAAATGATGATTATTTGAAAACAATCTGCCTTTTCCACTAGACCTTAACCTTCCTTGGAAAAAGAATTACACCTTTTTAAATGAGCAGAGTATTCTCAGTGCTTGGTAATATGGTTAGTATGCAATAAATCTTTGTTGAAAGAATATTTCATTTGCATTGATGCATTTAGATAACACAAATGAACAAGTCAAGCATATGGACATTTTAGTGGTGAATGAATGCAATGGGATTGTAGGACCATGAAAATATCATGACAGTTCAGACCCTTAAGCTTGAGTTGTGAGTTCTTTGATAAATCTATAAAGCACATTTACATTCATTAGTGGGTGGATCTTTAAAAGCTATTTTTATAGACGACAGATAATGGGGATTGGAAGTAGGGAGAGAGATGGAAATTTTTAGGCCATCTAGTGAAAAATCCAGACCAAATTTCTATTTTCTTTTTTTAAAATATATATTTTTTAGTTGTAGGTGGACACAATACCTTTATTTTATTTGTTTATTTTTATGGGGTGTTGGGGATCAAACCAAGTGCCTCCCACGTGTTAGGCAAGCGCTATATCACTGAGCCACAACTCCAGCCCCCAAATTTCTATTTTCTAACCTCTCTAGAACAGAACCATCACCATCCTATTTTAGATAGGATGTTGGAGGAGACAAGGGGCCATGGGTCTGGGTGCTTGGTGAAGAAAGTCAAGGGAGAGATGAAGAGTTTGATATTCTCTTATGGTCAAATTCAATTAGAGTTTTGATGCCAAGGAAAAAATGAAAAGGCAAGGAGTCCATCAAAGGGAAGGATGAATGGCTAGTGTGGATAAAGGATGACAGACAGGCTTCTGAACTAATGAAAGGGAGAGCGGGTAGAAGAGCACAGCCTAGAATAGGGAGGCAACATCAGGCTGGGGGATGTAGGACTGTTCTTCTGTGGCAAAGGATAGAATCAACATACTCTTTGGCACAGTGTGTGTGTGTGTGTGAAGCAGATCATGACATCCATTATGAATAGAAATTGAATATCAGGGCTGGGTATTAGCTCAGTGGTAGAGCACTTGCCTAGCACATGTGAGGCACTGGGTTTGATTTTCAGCACCACATTAAAATAAATAAATAAAATAAAGATATTGTATTCATCTACAACAACAAAAAGACTCTGTTGAAAAAAAAATTGAATACTAAAAATGCTGTGAGATATTTGGGTCTAGTATACTGGGACTATACAAATAGATACTATGTGATATTGTTATTTCATACATGATGTGTTATTTTATAGTGTGGTATAAGATGTAACTTTACTATAAATAGAAAATAATATGTAACCTTTACATTATTTTCCAAGTAAAATTCATTTATATCTTTTACCTTATTAGCATTTTATGGATATGCATTTTAAGTGGGCTAGAAATGTCACATACTTCAAATCTTCTTTGGCATCAAGGAAGGACAAATTATATACAGATCCAAGTACACACATCTATGCACATGCATGTACCAACACAGACACACACACACATACACACACACAACATACACATATACATACCACTTTCTCTGGTATTTTTCCAGCCTGATTCTCAGTCCTGCTGGTGGATTTATTAAGCTCCTCCTCATAATTGTTGGCTTCCTTTGAAATTAATTTTTGTAAAGCCTCTGCGACTTCATCTTCCAGTGTGTGTGCCTGGCTTTCTGTGATCTGTTATAAGAGACAAAATATATGAACTGCTAGTCCTGTTCTTGTGATTTAAAAAAAAAAATCTAGATTAAACTTTGCAGTTGAACATAAATTTTTAAAAGAAGTATCATTCTGGGTGCACTGGTGCATATCTGTAATCCTAGCAACTCAGGAGGTTGAGTCAGAAGTATTGCAAATTTCAGGCCAGCCTCAGCAACTTAGTGAGATCCTATCTCAAGATAAAAAAAAAAAAAGGACTGGAGATGTAGCTCAGTGGTAAAACATTCCTGGGTTCAATTCCTTGTACAAAAATAAAATAAAATAGGAATCTTGTGAATTCTCTTTCTGGACAATCCTTCCTATTACCCTACTACATGCCAGCTGCTATAGTAATTGCCCAGCATTCTGGGAAGACATATCTTTGGGCCAACCACGCAAACTGTCAGTCCTGCCTGTTGAAACTCATGGAACACCTGAAAAGTTGCTCCTCCACAGTTGCATGTCATAGTCAGGTAAACTTTGAAACTCTGCAAAGTCATTACCTTACTCAAACCTGCCAGAGCTATGGTGTCAAGCTGAGGCTGGCTGAAATTAGCTTACTTCATGCATTGCATGTCTTTGCTCCTGTTATTTCCTTTTTTTGCCACACACACCTTCTAACTTTGCTAGTTATATCTTAACTACCTTTTTAAGCTCAGTTCAAACACCTCTACCTCTGTAGCCTTTCCTTACTGCCATTCCTGGCATCCTGCAATGTTCTTACTGGCTCTTTAGCAGTTTGCATTATGGCCGTGTGTATACTTGTCTAGTTCTTCTGACAGACTGTAAATACCTCAAGGGAGAACTATGGTGCCTACTACAAAGTAGATGCTTTATAAACACTTGGCTACTTGAGTCAAGTGGCTTGGCTTCTTGGCATACTCTAAACTGTGCTAAGATTTGATTTACTTTCTTGCATACAACTTACCAGGCCCAGATTCAGCAGTTTAGAAACAATCTTGTCAAATACTCCTCTGTCATTTTCCTCATAAATTCTGGTAGCAATCTTATGGACAATGTCTTCAGCCGTTAAAGGAGTTCCATCTAGTTGATGAAGGCCATCTGGATCATCTAGAGAGAACAATCATTATTTCATATCATGGTAGGTATTTCACACATCATATTACATTTATAATCTGTACTTTGCTTTTCTAAACTCAGATATGCTTAAGATGTATACAGTGGTGCTTGGTCCACATAAACTCTTGGTTTGAAATAAAACAAAGCTTTTTGAGCTAAGAACCTAGGATGATAATGGAAATTCTGAAAGCCCATGACTATAAAAGCTGAAGATAGTACAGACCTCTCCATTAATTAGTATCACTAATAATAGAAATAATACTAATTTTATTTACAGAGTATGCTGCATTTATATTATATGCCATATTAGTCAAAGCATCCTTCTATACATTTTGTAATTTGACATTCTATTTCTGCTCTGGGAGTAGGTTGGTAAAATCTCCACTTGTCTTCCTTTTGCAGGCAAATTCCTGGGCTGGGTGCAAGGGAACCTGCTACACATCTAGAATGAGAGATGTGAACTGAAGATTTTTATGACTTACCTGGGATAAATATTTACTCCTAAGTGACTGTGCATCAAAGTATCTTTATGGAATGTAGCTTAATCTGACAAGCCCAATTCTCCAGAGAATAGGGAATTTATTTTATGAGCCAGGAATTGAAACTTAAAATATAGCAATAGATCTGCAAAAAGCAATATGTAAATCTTTGCAGAGAAGCATGAAAACAGTATCTTTAGTTTTTCTGGGAATATGTTTGGCAGCACTACTTCAGACTAAAGCAAGGGCCCATTCAGAGGAAAAGCATCAGTGGCAATGAGGCTTCAGAACACATCTATAGGGAACTACTAGGAATCTATTAGTCTTTTCCAATCTATACAATATTGAGCAGATCCAATTTACAAGGCAATTAAATCTCCCTTGTCACTTAGGCAGACTGGAAAGAACAGAATTTGGGCTCAGTAATATTTCTTGTTATCTTGGAACACTGCAAAGAATTATAAGGGTATCAATTTCATGGAATTTTTGTGATGATCAGATAAAATAAGATGTAAAAGCACTTTTTAAATCACAAAGTACTATACGAAAGTGAATGGATTATTGTAATTGTGTACAGTGGATTTGGATTTTGAAATAAAGGAACTACAATTATCTTCTAAAGAAAATGGAAATTGAATCCCTGGCCAGATTCTGCCCAAATAATCCTCATCATATTTTTTCAAAGAAATAACAACCTAGAATTTCTGCTCTGATTCTTCCCTTTTCTTCCATGGCTTTGAGGATTTGGATAAGGAATTTCTCTCATGACCTTTCTTCCAAGACTCTGTGGTGATATATATAGCCGCAGGAAGAATATCTTCTTGTTTGAAAAGAAACTTAGGAAAATAAGTGGGGTGATTACACATGGAAGACTAAAGTTTTCTGTCAGTATAACACTGCTGAGCTGTTGACCAGCCTATGAGCTATGAGCCCTGTTAGCCCTGAGTACCAGAGTGACAAAGGAGTAAAAAAGCCCTTAAGGAAAAAAAATTAAAACAACAACAAAAACCCCATAAAATCAGTTCCCCTACTGCTTGAAAGGAAATCGTGTTCATCATCTATTTTTCAGGAGTACAGACTGTTATTTAGGTCTGAGTTTTCCATTTGTGAGCTCCAAGTTAGGCTCTTGGGAATATAGTCTGCCCCAGTCTGCAGAGGTGGAAGAATTTATTTCCCTTCTCACTCATCCCTGAGGATCTCAAAAAGGAAGAGCCCTGGTTGCCTGCTGGAGCTGGAAAATAACTGAGATGACTGTTTTTCAGTTCATTTATTTCACAGCAGGGAGAATGTTAGTAACTCACTGAAGAAATATCCTCTTTCCTCTGCGGCACTGCTGCATATGCTGATCCCAGGGACATAGGTCTCCCACGGCAGAGCTTTGCTAGACGGGGTTAACAACAGAGCACTTGGCCACTAACCCCTACCTGACATTGATTTCCCTTGGCTCTTCTGAAATGGACAGAATCAGTCATAATGACTTCCCTGCTGCTCATGGAGGGAAAGTCCACCCTCTCTATAGAGACCCTCAGAAGGAAGTCAAACATGGATTCAAAATTTAAACCTTTTATTAAGAAGTCACAACATTCTGAGTGGATGTCAAAGGGCCATGTCCCAAGTCATCAACTGTCCAGTTATGTTTTGAAACCTTTGCATCTAATATAATATTTGACATTCATTTGTTCAATAAAGTTTTTAAAGTCTTAGTATATGTCAGCCACTGAAAATAGTAATGGATTGGTTAGTCATGGTCTCTAACTGCACAAAGCTTATTATCTAGTTCATTATCTGAAACAGAGAAATTACATGATAAATATTTTTTAGGTGAATGCACACAGGAGCCCTAAGGCACTACCACATGAGGGACTTGGAAAAATCCTGAATCACATGTATTATAGAAAACACTGAAAAGAAGACTTTATGGGCCCTATAGCACAAGCCTATCTGTTGGATTCCTAAATGCATTATTAGATTTGGGAACATATATTGCCCAAATTAGTCTCCTTCGCCCTGCCTTCTGGGACAAATCTGCATGCTTCCAATGTCCTATTCATTTTGGTGGTTCTAAACCCTCTAGGTCTGGGATTTTCAAGATATTAAGAGAAACAAGAAGTTTACCCATAAAATATTCTCTGCAAAATCTTTGGTTTGGCTTCTTTGTGATCTCAAGGAGAGGTAAAATGATCCCATGGGTACAAATAAAGCTATCAGGGATGGTACTTGGTAGTTCTAAACTCACTTGAGATGGTACTATAATGCCAGACAATTTAAAAACGGGTTGTCAAGTTACAAACATATTTATGTCTCTGCTTGCACATACAACCAGTCAAACATTAGACTCTTTTTTTTTGTTTGTTTTGTTAAACCAGTCAAAAGAATCAAATCTATTTTGTGCAGTTATGCCAGTGTCTATTTCTAGTCCAAATATTTTAGGTTAAAAAATAACATTCAAGATTTTAAAATTTCCCCAACTAGCACAGATTGATATGTGGCAAAATATAAGCCATCGCCTCCATTCTATACCCCACAAGCACAACATACTTCTGAACTCCCCTCAGGCTGTGGTGTCCTCTGAAAGTCAGATTTAACTGACAGTTGTTTTCTGGCAGAGATAATCAGCATGATTCTTTTGTTGCTATGGAGCAAAATAGGGACATAGAAAGCTTGTACTCACTCCTAATCATTGGTCTGCAGAATGGAGAACACATTCTCTTCCTCAATGCCTAGGTATAGCAATTCATTTATTCCCTCTTGTATTCTTTTGCTCAATCATTTATTCATACATTCATTCAATGAATTCATGAGCATTTAGGTACTGGGGTTATAATGTAAAATTTTCAGTTTAGTTTTGGAGAAAGACATTTATCATAGGTAGTTACACTTATGAATGTAAAATTACAAACTGCCTGAAGGAAAGTTAACAAAGTTTCTATTAGATTATGTGTGTTGGATGAACCTAGAAATGTAGACAGGATCCAGTCTATGCAGACTGTGGAAGCCACATTAAGGATTTTGGTTTTTATACCAAGAGAAATGAGAATCTATTAAAGGGTTTTATGAAAACCCCTAATTTGTGTGTTGAAAAGAATACTGTATCTTGTTGCCACATCAAGAACAGATTGAAGCCAGATGCGGTGGTATACACCTATAATCCCAGCAATTTGGGAGGCTGAGGCAGGAGGATTGCAAGTTTGACGCCAGCCTTAACAGCTTATGGAGACCCTATCTCAAAATCAAAAATAAAAAGGGCTGTGGATGTAGCTCAGTGGTAAAGCACCCCTCGATCCAATCCCTAGTGCAAGAAAATAAAATTGAGAGATACATGGGAAGTGGAAATCAAATTTGATAGACCAGAATTTGAGAGGTGGGGAAGAGATAAATTGTTTAATTCTAGATTTCTGAATAGCAGCAAAGATCACTCTAAAAGGTCTTGTGAGGTAGACACTGATCTAGAGTTCAATTCTGGACAAGCAAGATGTTAGGTAAGCAGACAAGAAAGCCTATAGCTCAAAGAAGTCTGAAGTAGTGGTTTGGCACATCAGAATACATAAACAGTACATGAAGCTACAGAAAGGTTAGGATGATCAAAGGAGAAAGGACATACCTAGGAGAATATTAAAAAGAAATCAGTGGGTATTTCAATAAATATCCTACAGGAGGTATAATATATATAATATATTCTAAGTATGGGAGGTACTTTATTGATCTAATTATTTGACAATTTTTGATAATTTTGTTTGTACAAATTGTTAAACTAAATGAAATGGTAAATGAATTCAACATAAAACATAGATATATTGATTTTATTATTTTTTTCAAGGCATTCCTAATGGAACCTTTAAAGTAAAAGTAAAATTTGGGACTCTGTGAAGTGGGGACTTTGCACATTATCAGCAAATCTGAGCTTCATCTCCCAGTATTAAATTTGACTATTAAAAGATTATGAAAGTATAAGAGATGTTTTTAAAGATATAGGACTTATTCTTAGTCACATAATAGGAAACTTCAAACCAGAGAAAATAAGTTCTTTTTCATCATTTACCTTGAAATTTATGATCCAATCCGCTCTTAGTAGAATCATAATCATCAATCAATTTTCGATTCTTGGTTGAATCAACATCTTCCACATTCAATTTGTTATCAAATGAGGAACTTCTTACAGATTGTCTTTCTTTCTCAGTCTTTTCCTTTTCTGTTATTGCCTTTAGCAGGTTCAAGTTATCAACAAAAGAGTAATTGCTATCACCTGGCTTGTTTTCTGGAAGAAAAATCCCAAGCCCAACACATCCATTTTAATTTGTATTCTGATAGTTCACGTTATTTAAATTAACATCAATATACTTTTTACCTGGAGGGTACGTTTTTTTAATCTTGTCTGCCTCTGCTTCAGCAATCTGTGAAACAAACAGGAGACAGACTTAGTTTAAAATCAATGCTTCACTACTTACCAAGAGCCAAATGATTTAATCCCCATGGAATTTAGTTTTCTTGTTTGTGAAATGTAGATAATAATTCCTATCTCAAAGCATTGTTACAGGTATAAATGAGATAATGGGCAGAAACTCTATAAATGTGATTTCTTTCTCCTATAATATTTGTGAAAGAACTCTGGTAAATTAAGCAATCTTACAATCGGGTGGATATGATGTTGAACTTACTGAGTTCTTGGATAGTCAGTTCTATGTTTTATACAGAACTCAATGTAATTAACTGTTAGAGCATAGAAATTATCAGAAACTAGATTTCCCATCCTTATTTCTACCAATTTACTATTAAACGCCAGATGTCTGTAAACAACAACAACAACAAATAACTAAAGCAAAATGAACTGGCATTTATAATTTTGCTTCTGACCTACCTGTTCATTCAAAGGTCTTTCTGCACTTAATTCTCTATTATGTAGAGATTTGTCTAGAATAAACACACACAAATATAAATTTAATTGTGCATTGGAAAGAGAAAATACATTTCTCATTAAAATCTTTTTTAAAGCTGGGGTTGTAGCTCAGTGGTAGAGAGTTTATCTAGCATGTGTGAGACACTGGGTTTGATTCTCAGCACCACATTAAAAAATAAATAAAGGGCCACCAACAACTAATAAAATATTTTTTAAAAAAATATTTTTAAAAAGAAAATAACAAATATTAGGAAAACATTTCTGGATGACCGAAACAATATATGTGAACAAATAATATAAGACAACAAATATCAATATTTCCTTGTTTATGATCTTGGTATTATTTCCTGTGTTAATAGAATCACACTCCCTCCCACCCCCATCAGAAATTTAACACATAGTTCTGACACTTGGCTTCCCAGCTTTTCTCAACTAGAGAGGGCATAATTTGGATTGGCATTATTGGCATATTAAAAGCTCTTTCATCATATACTGCACCTGTTATGAATAGAGTATCTGAAAAGAGTTGTAAAACAACAAACAAACAAACAAAAAGCCACTTTAGGTGGAAAAGCTACTCCCTCCTCCCACTTTGAAAATAACATCTTTTAAAACACCCATATTATTTCTCTATCCTTCAAAATAAAGTGGATGGTGGTAAATCTGTCTTCCGTTTGGTTCTAAATGCAAACTGACTTGCCTGTCAACATGCACGGATATGATTTGATCAGAAAACGAAGCAGGGTAATTTACGGCTCTCGGATCATACCAGGCTTTATCTTTTCGTGGGGAAATGAAAGGAAGGTGGGAAGAAGGAAAGTGTCCGCACATACCTTGGCTGCCTCCCAGTGTGGGGAAAGCTTGAATTGGGGTGCTGTGGAGCACCAACACCAGAATCCAAGTGCCGGTCCAAAGGAACCCCATTCTTCCACTCTTGGCTTCAGAAACAGCCTGGCGCCAGGCTCCCGGAGCTGGAGCTTTTGTTATGAATGAAAAGAGGAGTAAAAAGCTGGAAGGGCCAAGAGGGCGGGTGCGGGGAGGGAGAGTGGCTGGGACCGGAGGCCTGGGGAGCTCGGCGTCGCTCGGAGTGAAGGGAATTGACGGACTCGGGCGCTCGAGAGCCGGGTCTCCAGGTGGAAGAGAGCGCTGTCCGCTCGTGGGTGCTGAAGTTCCTGTGACGCGGGGCCAGCCGCGGGTCGGCGAGGGCGTAGCTTTACTCTGGCTCCCTCCCGGAAAGGAAGTGAGGGAGGAAGCGCATGCTCCATGCAAGCCAGAGGCGGGAAGGGATGGCGTCAGCGACTCCGGGGCTACTCCAGTGCCTCGGGAGTGGCGGGGGAGGGGCGGAAGACCCGCTAGCGTATTTTCTGTGCCGCAGTCCTGGGGGGTGCTTCTGCGCCCAGGAATAGCCGGATTGCTGTAAGCTTGACATCATTGTCGTAACCTTCCAAGTAACCTTACTTCAAGGACTAAATGCCTTCTCCACCCGTGCACCTGCCAAGGAGAGTTAGATCACCTTCGGCAAAAGAGTTTTGCTTTGGGATTCTTCTTCTGGTGTAACTGCTCCAGAATCTCTTCTTTCCGTTTCACCTACTGTATCAAAAGGTAGATATCATTCTATTGTCCTTAGAAAAGCACCTGCCTTTCGTGACTTGTGTTGACATACCGAACAACTCTTGATGCTCTTGGTCTTAGCGCCACAGTCTTTTATCTTAATTTCATTTTTCTTTTAGTGCTGGGGATCCCACTCGGGGCCTTGTGCATGCTAGGCAAATACTCTACCCCTGAGCTACGTCCTCAGCCCCTGGTGGAGTCTTGGGAGATTCAAGGAACTTTCGGATGTTGAAGGAAAAATCAGTAGTCAGATTACTGCAAAACATTCTCACTCTTCCTGATGCTAAAACAATAAATCATTGCCTGTCCATTCCTGAGTAGATGAGCAGCAATGGGCCAGTTTTATTCTCCTTTCCCCAACCAAGAGGGAGAAAAACAAAACAAAACAGCAACAACAAAAACTGCACTTCTGTAAAATTCTTTCCCAGGTTGCAGGTCTCAATTATGCCTGCGGACTTTGCTGTTCAAGGGGGTTTTTGAAGAGAAAGGGCATCCATGAAAAGCGTTTTTCACCATAAGTCTAGAGGTGCTTCCTATATTCTGAGACTAGTCCCAGAAGCCTATGATTATTGCATACAAGGAGAAATCCAAAGAGTTTTAAGTAATGAATACAAGCAACATAATGTGAGCAGGGTGCTGAGCAAGCTCTGTAGTCTCTAATTTTTTAAACAGAACTTGGATCCTTTCCTTTGAACCATGGCTTGCTGGGAACCAGTGTGAATAATGACCAAAGAGAAGGATTCAGCACAATCAAGTCTTTGATTTCTGTACGCCTGCTTTTCAAGGAGCAAGTTAGTTATTCAAGTACCTAAAAACAAACAAACAACCAAGCTGACAAACAAATCTCCTTCATTTTGGAGGTTTTTGAGTTTGGAGGTCATTCAAATATTTTCTTAAAGAATCTAAAAAGTACTGCTTTTTAAAATTTCCATGTAAATCTTTTTTTAATTAACACATAAAAATTGTACTCATTTTGGGAGTTATGGAATACTACTAAATCTAATGGTTACATCAAATAGCTCTTTTTTCACAGTAATAACATAATATTATTATCCTAGTATACTGCATTCTTAAAAATTAGGCTATATTTTAAAATCCCAGCTAAGTAAAGGACAAATTTCCTTGGTTTCTTCTTCTTTAAAATGGAAATGTAGGGTTGTGACTCAGTGGCAGAGAGCTTGCCTAGCATACGTGAGGCACTGGGTACAATTCTCAGCACTGTGTCTACAGTGTACTTACTCATATCAATAAATAAAATAAAGGTCCATTGACAACTAAAAAATATTTTAAAAAATGGAAATATAGGCTGTTTACCTCCCTGTTATTGTGGAGACCAAATGGGTACATGTTTTGAACAAGTCATTTTGATGCTGAGATTTTTGACACAGCCTAAAAAAAATGTCATCAAATGTTTTCAGAAGATTTTTTTTTTTTTTGGTGGCAACTGAAAGAAATGTTGCCACCAAAAGAAATAGCATCCAATATTATGTAAAATAGTTATTTACTAAATCTGAGACTTACTCTGTCACTGACAATCTCTTAGTCTTCCTCTATCCTTGTCCCACTCTTGACTCACCTCTCCCCTACTCTATATTTGCAACTGGGAGACTCAGGAGCAGAATGAAGATAAGTGATGGCTATTAAGTCTTTCATTTCTTATCCCCCAAAGAAAAAGGATACTTCATTTTTCTTTGCTATTTGGGCTAAAGTGATTATGTTAAATGGACACTTAATTTGGGAATGTTATGTTTTTGATTAAATAGATTGTGAAGAACTGAGTAAACTAAGAAGCTTGATTTAGTTTACATTCTTTAGTCTTAAAGGTTATCCTACTGGACTTGGTATAAATCTATAAATGGAGTCAAGCCAAATTTCATTTATTCATTCATACATTTAACAGATATTTATTGAGCTTTTGAAATATACCAGGTATAGATAGATGCTTGGTATACAAACAATTAAAATGTTGATATCTACTGGTCTTATAACCTACCAGAGAAAATATTGTGTTTATAATAACACCTGTTTAGTAAATAGGTTTCATGGGCAACACGCTGATCTTTTTTAAATATAAGTGAACAAATACTCAATTACATGTGCAAAGATCAGATGGAATCTAAATGATGGATTTCTTTCAAAAAGAAGATGGCTCATGTATAAATGATAAAAGATTAAAATGTTTTATTCTTATATGTAAGTACACTATAGACATTTAACATTTTAAAAATTGAAAATTACAAGATGAGTGCATTGACACAGATCAAATGATTGTGAAATAGTGTAGAATGCTCAGTGAGTCTGTCAATGTTGCTTATGTACTTGTCAACACACAAGTAGATCAACTGTTATGTGCTTATTGCTGGTGGGAAGATGCCTTCTGAGCTGAGACTTGAAGATACATTTAAAAGATGTTTTTTGTTTATTATAGAAAAATTATTAATCGTTATTGCATATTTTATTACATAAAATTTCAAACACAAAGGAAGATAAAATCTTGAAATATGTACCCATGAATCTATTACCCAACTTCAATAATCATTGATCCATGTCCACTCATTTTATATACCGTGGCACTTCATACTCCCAATGAATTATTTACTCAGAAAAGCCCAGAGGGCATGTCATTTCATCCATCAATGTGTCAGTATGTTTATGTAAAAGATAAGGGTTATTTTTTCCAACATTATTGTAATACCTTTAACATATCTCATAAGCATAATACTTCCTTAGTATCATCAAATATCCTGTTAGAGTTTAAATTTCCCCACTTTCCTTACAAATATTTTTACAGTTGGTTTGCTTGGATCAGGATCTAAACAAGGCCATGCATTGCATTTGGTTGGCATGTGAGAAATACATAGAAGTGCAAGACTGAAGAAGTGCAAGGTTTGCTTTAACTTCCCCAGAAAAGTTAATTGCTTCCTTGGGATAGTGTATATACTTTCAATATAATATGTATTCCATTATGTTGCTTTTTGTAAATGCTTCTTTCCTCCTTATTTTAAAAAATAGCACTTATGTAACATGTGAAAGACCCTATATTCAATCCCAAGTACTGGTGGGAAAAAAATCTATAGACACACCCACACAAGCACATACGTTGAGGGAAAATTCCTGAAAATACAGATAAACAAAATGCTAACTTTTGATCTATGTCTTTTTGGTACACATTTTTTGCTGAGAAAAAAATATATATATATGTGTGTATTTATAAAATTGTGTTGCTTACTATAAATATATGCTTACATATCTGGCTGTCTACATGACTGAATTGTGAACTTACCAAGGGAAACTATCTTGTTTCACTCATCTTTGAGCCCTTCTTAAAAGTATCTGGAAATCTACTAGCTTAAATAAATGAATGAAGTAATGATGGGTTGCCTATTTATCTTTGGTTTCAAAAGAACTATGATAGCTGTATGCCTTTGGAGGAGACACTATCAGAATTGATTCCCCACCCAGCATTTTCATTACAAAAGTCTTAAAGAGGAGGTATTTACGAAAAGCAATGACCCTCAGGATCACAGAGTTATAGGAATGGGTCTGTTGTTGTACAGGAGACTGGCACA
Organism: Ictidomys tridecemlineatus; assembly: GCF_052094955.1. Classification (NCBI taxonomy): domain Eukaryota; kingdom Metazoa; phylum Chordata; class Mammalia; order Rodentia; family Sciuridae; genus Ictidomys; species Ictidomys tridecemlineatus. The sequence goes on from NC_135481.1 coordinate 29,918,599, forward strand.
GGATGCCTATGCTAGAGCTGGCTGCTGGTGTAACTCAAATGTCAAGTAAATATGGGCAATTTTTTTTTATTCCTCGGTATTGAACTCAGGGGTATATAACCACTGAGCTACATCCCCAGTCCTTTTTATTTTTTATTTTAGACAGGGTCTTGCTGAGTTGCTGAGAGCCTCCCTAAATTGCTGAGGCTGGCCTCAAACTTGTGATCCTCCTGCCTAAGCCTCCCAAGTTGCTGGGATTACACATGTGTGCCACCATACCCAGCCAAGAAATAAATGTGGAATCTGGAAATTTACTGTCAGAGGAAAGTTGAAATAACCAAGCATAGTGGAGCTAATAGCAAGACTAAAAACAATCAAGGAAAAGGAAAACATGGAATTGAAAAGAGAATGTGAATAAGGAAAATGGGCCCCAAATAACTAGATGTCATAGGCCATCTAAATGTAGAAAATCCCCAAAATGAATAAGAGACTGGGTGGGAGGAGAAAGTAGCCAGACAGCAAACTTTTCTTGTTCACTTACCTTGTTTGTACCATGGCTAAGCCAGGTCAGATCAATGGGCTGCTCCACGGGCTGTTGGAGGAAGATGTGAGACTATGACTGAAAGCTTCCTCCGGAAGCACAAGTGTAGCAGTTTCCCAGAAGCAATCAGAGTGAATATACAAGGCCAACACCACAACGGAGGCCCACTACACCATTGAATATAGTAATTAAAACGGATTAAACATTTTTGAGTGAAAGTATCAGGTTGCCTAGTAGCAGTGTGATTCCTATTATAAAAAGTGTGTGTGTGGGGGGGTGTGTGAGAGAAATTTATCTGGTAGTCTATTTCCCACAATATTTATAGTAGTTGCCTGATTAGTACTTTTTCCTTTGATCCTTAGGCAATCCTTGATTTTTAAAAATATTTTTTTAGTTGTAGATGGACACAAAACCTTTATTTCATCCATTTATTTTTATGTGATGCTGAGAATCGAACCCAGTGCCTCATACATGCCAGGTAAGCACTCTACTGCTGAGCCACAACCCTAGACCAATGCTTGAATTTTCTTTTCTTTTTTTGGTGGGGGAGGGTAGGGAGGAGTACCAGGGATTGAACTCAGGGGCACTCAACCACTGAGCCACATCCCTAGTCCTATTTTGTATTTCATTAGAGATAGGGTCTCACTGAGTTGCTTAGTGCCTCCCTAAATCGCTGAAGATGGCTTTGAACTTGCGATCCTTCTGCCTCCACCTCAGAGCCGCTGGGATTATAGGCTTGCACCACTGCGCCCGGCCTTGAATTTTGAATATGAGTATGTATTAATTTTATGATCTAGGCATATAGTCTATATAAATAATTTTGTGTGCTACAGTGTTTCATATGCCATTGTGTTTTAGATGTGTATAATAAATTTTTTTTTTCTGGGATGTGAAATACATTGTGATAAGGTCAGTGGAGAGGAAACTAAAATCTGGTAGAAAGGATTTTTGTGTATTCTCTGACATTCTCCTACTATTTGAATGCCATTCTAAACCATTTTCCAGAGTGCATTGTCAGTACTTCTATGTCCTTTTTATTGTAACCTCCTGGAGGGGAGGAGCTGATCAGGATTCATCTATTTATCTCAGTGCCTAGCATGTAGTAAAAAGGTCAATAAGTATTTGTTGAATGGAACCTTATCATTTTATAAATCTGCCTTTAGCAGTACTCTTACATGAAACTTAGCACTTTTTTTTTTTCCAAGCCAAAAGTCTACCTTAAGTGGCTGAACTGCACAAAATCTCCATCAGCTCTGTGTAGATCGTCACTTTTTAGGGGCAAAGCTGCCAGATAGCTATGGTCATGCTTGGGGGGTCTAAGGCTTCCCAAATGCTCTCAGGTTAGCATCTCCCTTTTCCCTACCGGGCCCTGTTGCTCTAGGAATTAAGAGACAATTCCAATTCTTCTCCCAGCTCAGTGGTGCAAATATGGAGTTTGAAATTTGGGGGAAGAGAGATAAAGGATACAAACTGGGTTTCCCTTCTGTAGGTTCCAGCATTGGAATATCTGCTAAAAATGCACATTCATGTGTTTTTAAATGACAAAATATGTTCTTCTTTCTTCTTCTTCCTCTTTCCCTTCCTCCTCCTCCTCCTCTTCTTCTTCTTCTTCGGGGGAGCTGGGGATTGAATCCATGGGCTTTATCCTGAGCTACATCCCTAGCCCTTTCTATTTTATTTATTTATTTATGTATTTGGTACTGAGGATTGAACCCAAGGGCACTTTACCACTGAACTACATTTCCAGCCCTTTTTTTTATTTTTTATTTTCAGATAGGGTCTTGCTAAGTTAAGACCTTGCTGAGTTACTGAGGCTGGCTTCAAACTTGCAATCCTCCTATCTTAGCCTCCTGAGTAGCTAGGATTATAGGCATGTACCATCACAGCCAGCAAATGATGGGATATGTTCTGAGAACTGTGTCATCCTTTGAACATGCACTGAACCAGGAGACTAAAAAATGGAAGTTCAGATGCAGACAGTCTCCAGTGGACCAAGGTGGTAGTCACTTCTTGTTTCTTGCCTTGGTTCCATATTAGGTTACTCCAGAGGGAGCTTCCTGAGTCTTTCCCCCAAAGAAAAATGATTATGTGGAGATTCAAGAGATTCTGCCTACTGCAACTAGAGTTTTCTAGAGCTGGCTCTTAAGTAGATTAGAAGTCTCTCTTAGGTTATTTTCTGGGTCTTTCTTGCTGCATGTCAATTTATCTACTTACTGACTCATGGATCTGGAAGAAAATGAGGAATATCTGGAAATTTTTGCCTAGAAAGTTGAGGCAGTTGGGACAGGAAGGCAGTGACAGGGATCTTTTGGGAAATTCTCTTTTCTTTCTCCACATTTTTTATTGGTGCAGTATAGTTATAAACAATGGTGGTATTTGTTGTTACATATCAGTGCACATAGACAATATAACAATATAATTTGACCAATATCTCTCTCCAGTACTTTCCCCTCTTTGGGGAAATTCTTAATTTTTCTACTTTGAGGAAAATCCAAGTACTTAAGCAGTCTATATGTGTCTGCATTTTTTGACTCCCCACTGTATCTCTGACTTCATCTTTTATTATCGGCCCTCAGACTCTCTCTAATCTAGCTATGTAGGATTCCTCAATTATCCTCAAACACAGCAGGTCCATTTCCACCTCAGGGTCTTTGTACTTGCTGTTATCTCTTTCTGAAATGTTCTTCCTGTTGCTTTCAGATAATTCTGAACTTAATCCCTTACATACATCATATCTTTGCTAAAAAGTCATGGTCTCTGAAAGGTCTACCAGCTCAGGTTCCTTGGGCAGCAAACTCTGAATCAGAGATTAATGTGCAGGAAGTTTATTAAGGGTCTGTCTTGATTCGGAAGAGAAGGAATGGGAAATAAGCAGGATTTGGCAGAGGGAGAAACTGAATTGCAAAGGTTTAATCAACCCTACAAGGAGGTCTGAAGATGAATGGACCCTTCAGAGCTGTCCAGGGATAGAGAGGGATAGGCCTTTATACTCCTTAGTGGGTAAGTCACTGGGTGTAAGCTTTCCTAGGGAGGAGTCATGAGCTTGGGTGACATGGTGTTTTTCAGCTGCAGGGAAAATAAATCCTTGGGTCCTGAAGGGGGATCTGAGGAGTGCACCCCAAATTTACTACACAAACCTGACCCCATTTAAAGTCCTTCACTCCTCATTCCTCCCACTGCTTGTCTTTCTCTTCCCTCCCCCTCCTTTCCTCTCCCCTTTCTCTTTGTTTGCAGAGCTAAGGATTGAACTCAGGGCCTTACACATGCTAGGTAAGTGCTTTACCACTGAGTCGCATCCCTGGGCCTGTAATTCTCCATTACACTTATCACCCTTTAACATACTCTATCATTTACTTTCTTTTTTTTTTTTCTGTTTCTCACATGTAGAATGTGAGATTTATGTGGATTTTAATTTTTGTTCATATTACTCCTTTTCATTGTTATATTTTCAGTATGTAGAGGAGTATCTGACATATAATAAGTGCTCAACAAATATTGATGCCTGAATTTAGTTTTTTAATATCCCAGGAAAAATATATAGCTAAGTGAATTGAGAAAAATAAGGTTGGCCATTTGCTGATAATTATTTAACCTGAGTAATAAGTACAGAGAGGTTCAATATACTAGCCTCTCACATTTATATATGTCTGAACTTTTCATAATAAAAAGCTGCATTAATAAAGGTTTATTTTAAAATTTTCTGCTCACTGGTAGAGAGAGTGGTGAGAGAAACTGTTCTCTCTTTTTTTTCTCCCAAAGGTATTCTCAGAATTAGACATCTTTCTCAGTGAAACAGAAAATCAATAGCTTTTCTCTGGTGCTCCAAAGGCCATCTTGCAGCCATCTTCGAAGGTGTGCTGTGGTCACAGTAACCCAAAGCCACTTAGCTGCCAACTCCCTGCAAGATAAGTTGGGCAGTTTACAAACATTGGGGAATTAGGACAGTGTTTCTTGCCGAATGCTGCATAGGTTTAATTAAATAGACCTAATGCATTCTTTGAAAGTAACAGTGATTACTGATTTTTCCCATCCGTAAAACATGGAGCAGTGACTAGGAGGAGGCTGTGTGGGAGTGCTTGCTTCTCCTGAAAATGCAGGGAATATTGACTGAGGGGAGGGGTTCCTTCCTCTCTGCTGCTCCTGGGGCTTCTCTTTTAATTTTATTTATTAATTTTCTTTCAGTCCTGGGGATTGAACCCAGGGGCATTTTACCACTGAGCTACATCCCCAGATTATTTTATTTTTATTTTTTGGTACCAAGAATTGAACCCAGGACGCTTAACTACTAAGCAAGATCCCCAGCCTTTTAAAATATTTTATTTAGAGTTGCTAAGAATCTCACTAAGTTGCTGAAGCTGGCTTTGAACTCATGATCCTTCTGCTTCAGCCTCACAAGCTGCTGGGATTACAGGCATGCGCCACCATGCCTGGTTTATTTTTTATTATAAGACAATAATTTGCCCAGGCTAGCCTGGATCCTCCTGCCTCAGCCTCCTGAGTTGCTGGGATTATAGGCATTGGCCACCACACCAGACTCCTATAGTCTCTCTGGCCTCATTTCCTTCTACTCTCCCTAGGCCCCTGAGTGCCAGCCACTCTGCCCTCTGTTGCTCCTGATATGACCAGACATATCCTCATGTTAGAGCTGTAAGAGCTTGGAATAGTTTCAGCATGGGCGATTTCCTCATCTCCTCTAAGCCTTAGCTCAAATGCTACTTTCTCAATGATGAATTATTTAAAATTGCATCCTCTTCTTACACCCCTGTACTTCTAACCCTGTTGCTTTGCAGCTCATTTGCATTGTTTCTTGTCATTTGTCTCTTTTTGAACATGTTATGTAATTTGTCTATCTATCCATCCATCCATCCATCCATCTATCCATCCATCTATCCTGAGTGCCTGTAATAGAGCCTGTCATGTAAATATTTACCAAAAAAAAGAATGAAGGAATGAATGAATGAGTGCCCTATCCATGTCCAAACAAACATTCAAGATTTTTTCAAGTCCATCCTGGTTTTAATTGTGTTTCTGTCAAATTTTCTCTACTTCCTTTCCTCTTGACTTATACTTTCATCCCTTCAGTTCATAGTTTAAAGTAACCAGAGTTACTTTTGAAAAAAAAAACAACTAAGTCTGATGAAGAGTAAGGGTGAAATTCAGGTAAAGAGTGTAATTCAGAGACTGGTGGATATTAGAGGTAGGGCTAGGTTTTCATCAGCTGTAGGAGCAAAGTTAGCAAACAAACCTCTTTCTAATAGTGTGGCATTCAGAAGCATGTTCATTGTACTAACTTCCTATTAATTGACTTTCCGATGCAAGGCACAAATGGATTCCATAGCAAACTGGATTGAAGGAAATGGTCAATGATGGATTAAATGGATTTTAAACCAGTTCTGGTGGTTATTTTTAACTATGGTTACAGAACTATCATTTATTGATTAAGCAGGTCTAAAAAAACAGTTATGGTGACTACTTGTTACAATAGCTTCAATATAATCTATCCTCTCTTAGTAGTGTGAGAACTTTTTCTATTTTCTACCATTATCATACAACATAATAATAGTTCCTTAATATCATCTGTGATATTATGATATGTATATATTTTTGCTTTTGTCCATGTTTCTGGCTCATAGCTCCCTCCCTAAGGTAGACCATAGGAAGCTAGAATTTCTCTTTTCCAAGAGCAGGTCATAGAAACTAATCTTTTTTCCCTTTCTTTGACCTCATATCCAGTTGCCTGTTGTACCTGATGACCCACATCAACTCTGGTCCCAAATGAAACTAGTCAAGCTCCTTCCACCTTCGTTCCTCCTGTATCTCAAGAACCGAACCCAACTACCCACTGAACCACCGAGGGTCATATTTAACTGCATTCTTATCCCACAGCCTATCAATTATTTCTATTGTTTGTCTAATCCATCTCCTTCCTCACCTTCCCCTCACTGCCTTAGTTTGGGCTGCCATCATTCATTTATTTATTCATGCAGTAAACATTAAGCACATACCATGTGCCATTCACATTCTAGGTTTTGGGACACAGCTTCAGTGAACAAAACCAACAAAAATCCTGCCTTTGTGGAGCTTACATTCAAGTGGAGAAGAAAAAAAGACAAAACAGATTAAGATGAATGTTGATAATACAAATAGAAATATATAATTAGAAAGTGAGAAGACCTTAGTAGGAGAATAAATGGAGAAAAGGAATATGACATTTAAGGGAGAAGTTGAAGGATCTCAATAAGAATGTGACTTCTGAGTAGAGTTGAGAGGAAATGAGGGACTAGCCTTGTGGATATCTGGGGGAAGCCCTCCAGAGGAAGGGGTACATGAAAAGGCCCTGGGCTGGGATTGTGCATGCCCTATGCAAGGAATGGCAAAGAACTCAGTGGCACTGGAGTAAAGTGAGCAAGAAGCAGGGTAGAAGGGGATGGAATAACATCAGAGAGATAATAAAGACAAGATCCCCTGGGTCATTGTAAGGACTTGGGGTTTTATTCCAAGTGATATGGGAGCTATTGGAAAGTCTTGAACAGAGGAGTAATAGAATCTGACTTACTACTTTAAAATAAAAGGATCTATTTAGTTGCTATTTTGAGAATCAACTGAAGTAGGGAAAGAATAGAAGGAAGAAGAGAAAGGAAACTATTGTAGTGATCTAGTAGTAGGAGGTGATGGTGTCTTGGACCAGTGTGGTGGTGTAGCAGTAGAGGTTATGAGAATTGGCCAAATTCAGGATATATTTTGAAGGTAGAACCAAGAGAATTTGCTGATTAACCAGATGGAGGGTGTGAGAGAGAAGTCAAAGATTACTTGAGAACTTGAAGGATGGAATTGTCATTAGTTTTGATAGGGAAAACTGCCAAACAAATATGAGTGTGTGTGTGTGTGTGTGTGTGTGTGTGTGTGTGTATGTGTGTGTGTGTGTGTGTGTGTGTGTGTGTGTGTGTGTTTGGAATGGCCGTCAAGAGCTCAGTTTTAGACATATTAAGCTTGAGATGCCTATTAGGTATCCAAATGGAGATATCCTGCAAACTGGTGGACATAATAGGTCTTCATCCAGGGAGAGTTCTAAGTTAGAGATATAAATTTGGAAGTTGATTGTACAGGGCTGGTATTTAAAGCCTTAAAATTGAATGCAATCACCATGTATATGAGTCCAGGTTGAAAAGAGAAGTGGTCCAATGACTAAGCTCTGTAGCTTCAAATACTTGGATGTGAGATGAGGAGAAACCAGAAAAAATAGATTTCAGATGGAGCAGCCAAAATGATAGGAAGAAATCCAAGCAAATGAGGCATTTCTGGAACCCAAGGGAGGAAAATATTATAAGTAAGAGAGAGTGTCAATTAATACAAATGTTGATAAGGCAAATAAAATGAGGTCAGAAAAATTAACTTAGGATTTAGTAGCATGGAGGGCTTTGGTGACCTTGAGGACAGTTTCAGTGTGAGTCCTGGTGTGGACCTAACAAGAACAGGTCAAGAGAGAATGGGCAGATGTGTGGCTGCACACCCATAATTCTAGCTGCTCAGGAGGCTGAGGCAGGAAAATCACAAGTTCAAAGCCAGCCTCAGCAACTTAATGAGGACTTAACCAACTTAGTGAGAACCTGTCTAAAAATAAATAAAAATTAAATAGGTTGAGGATGTGGCTCAGTGGTTAAGCGTCCCCAGTTCAATCCCTAGTATCAAAGGGAGAGAGAGAGAGAGAGAGAGAGAGAGAGAGAGAGAGAGAGAGAGAGAGAGAGAATGCATGAATATGAGTATGTGAGATGGAAACTGGAAACTGAGTTTCCAATAGACTCATATTCCTTGGAGTTATATTGTAAAGGGAAAGAGGGAAAGAAGCAGGATCTAGAAAGGAGCTTGGGTCAGGAAGGTTTTTTAAAGATTGGACACATACAACATATTTATTGGAATGTTAATGGGAACAATCCAATGGAAAACAAAACATTTTGACTTGAGGCAGAGAGGGAAGAATTGCTGAAGGAATGCTTTGAGTATGCCAGGATTAGATTCAGGATGCAAGCAGAAAGATTGGCTGTGGTATGAACACGTCATCTACAGGATGGCAGTGTTTGCAGGTGTTGGTGGATGGCATGTGCTAGATGGCTTGTGGACATTTTCTTGTGATAGCTTAAATTTTTTAACTGAATAGGAAGCAAAGTCATCAATAGAGAACTGAAATAATGTTCCTGTAAACTATCTAGTACATGCTTCTTGAAGCACATTTTTATGCTTTTCTGTTGGAGGTACATCTAGGGGTGGAGATGTCCTTTCTCTTCCTCCTGCTACTCTTCCCTACTTCATTCTCTTTTCCATAGGATAAAAATGGAACCAAATAGAATTTTTAGGATCAGAGTTTTTTTTTTAAATTTTAAAAACAGAAACTACAAAAATTTTAAAGAGATATATAACAATTGGCTGTGACTGCTTGTCCTGGGAATAAGTACATTTTATAATTACACATTAATATATTTTAAATATATAAATATGTAAGTATATAGGTGTATTTTAGAATATTTTACTTCAATATAATAATTTTGGATGTGATTAATACTAAGAGGAAATGACAAGTCAATTTTATGTACTTTGATTACAACTATAAGAATATACTTAGAGAAAAAAGGAACAGAAAAGGACATAAAAATATGCTAATAGGTTATGTTATTAGAATATTTAAAATATCTTCAATCTAATAATGTCTTTAATGAGAAAAACAACATTACAAGATTTTAAAAAAAAGCACTATTGTTTGACCTTCAGCACCACAAAATAAACAAATAAATAAGTGTAAAAAAAAAAAAAAGCACTATTTGTTGTAGCAACTCTTAAAAAAAACTTCTAGAATTACTCAACCGTATTGACCTAGTATTTGCTGGAACAATTCTACTTTTTTCCACTCATGTGACATTGCACGTCACTTTATAGGATTAGATTTACATGGAAAATACTCTTGAAATAGCAGATGATACTTATTTTATCCTGAATGGTCAGGATTTGGAAAATATTAGGAAATACTGCCACCTAGTGGATAGTAGGAATTTTACGGTAGTTCCATGCGTTCTAGACTTAAGTACCTTGAGGCCAGGGCCTTAGTTGGCTTCCCAGGTTCTCGCATCAATCACTCTGAAAGTGCCTTGCACAGGGACTGGGGTTGTGGCTCAGTGGTAGAGTGCTCATCTAGCACATGAGAGGCCCTGGGTTTGATCCTTAGCACCATATTAAAACAAATAAACCAAATAAAGGTATTGTATCCAATTACAATTAAAAAATAATTTTTTTTAAAAAGTGCCTTGGGGCTGGGGTTGTGGCTCAGCAGAGAACACACACCTAGCATGTCTGAGGCCCTGTGTTTGATCCTCAGCACCACATAAAAATAAATAAATAAAATTAAAGGTATTGTGTCAACTACAACTAAAAATATTTTAAAAATAAATAAAAATAAAAAAGTGCCTTGCACAAAGTATATATTTTAAATGTTTGTTGGATGAATAAATTAGTAATAGTCATTGATTTATAAATTTACTTATTAGGATTAGAATTTCTCTTAAATTGTGGTGGCTAGAAGTTGAAAGTATTGATTCTGTGTTGATTCAGACTGTGTCTGGGAACAGACACAGTCTGAATCAATACAGAATTATTGATTAAAGGTCTTGAATCAGAATATTCATTAAAGAACACTTCTATTACTACAGGAAAGCAGTATGGAGATTCCTTGAAAAATTAGGAATGGAACCACCATTTGACCCAGCTATCCCTCTCCTTGGTCTATACCCAAAGGACTTAAAAACAGCATACTACAGGGACACAGCCACATCAATGTTTATAGCAGCACAATTCACAATAGCTAAATTGTGGAACCAACCTAGATGCCCTTCAGTAGATGAATGGATAAAAAATGTGGCATATATGCACAATGGAATATTAGCAATAAAAGAGAATAAAATCATGGCATTTGCAGGTAAATAGATGGCATTGAAGAAGATAATGCCAAGTGAAGTTGGCCAATCCCCCCAAAACAAATGCTGAATGTTTTCTCTGATATAAGGAGGCTGACTCATAAGTGGGGTAGGGAGGGGGAGCATGGGAGGAATAGAGGAACTCTAGATAAGGCAGAGGGGTGGGAAAGAAAGAGAGGGGGCAGGGGGGTAGCAAGGATGGGGAAATGTGATGGACATCATTATCCAAAGTACACGTATGAAGACACAAATTGGTGTGAACATACTTTATATACAACCAGAGATATGAAAAATTGTGTTCTATATGTGTAACAAGAATTGTAATGCATTCTGCTGTCATTTATTTTTAAAAAATCAATAAAAATTGGGATTCCAATAGAAATTTTGGCAAACAAGATCGCTCCAAAACTATTCTTGTAATTGATGTTTTTAAAACCTATTTATATTATTGGTTTGGTTTTTTGCTTCAGTTTGTTTAAATTATTTTGAATTTTTTATTTTATTTGCTTCTGCATTAGGTATCCTGAACATATACAGATCTGATAATTAAAACTTTACTGATGTTGTACAAACCTTTCAGACTGAAGCAGAGAGGAGAATGACTGTCAGTGACTCTTCCAGGTGACCAACACACCACTAGCCCACATTTGTGGGTTATATCCTGTAGGTGATCCATTAGGCCAATGTAACATCAGGTCCTCCATGGAAGGACTGGGAGCCAGGGAAAGCAGGAATTTAGATAATTTAAAAGCAAAAGCTAAAAGCAAAAGCTAAGATATGCAGAGAACATACTTTTTATAAAAAATATTGTTTAATTGTCAATGGATTTTTATTTGTATGTAGTACTGAGAATTGAACCTAGTGCCTCACACATGCTAGGCAAGTGCTCTACCACTGACCTACAACCCCAGCTCCCAAAACATATTCTTAAAGAAATGCTTGTGATTATTTTTACTCTCTGTGATAGCCTTTTTTTCTATATTTTTATTGGTGCATTATAGTCATACATAATGATGAGATTTGTTGTTACATATTCATACATGCATATAATATGACACTATAATCTGGCTTGTTTATTTATTTATAATGACAAAAATTGCTGCATCAATGTTTTCCTTATATATATTACTGGGAAGCCAAATAGCCTATGATGAGTAGAATTCTTGTGCCCTCCACTGGAAACCCCACTTCCCCCCTAGCACCTTGAGTTATAGCTTTTAACATGCAGGTAGTGCCGCACTTGCCTGACACCACACCACAGGTGTCTATTTAAATCTTTTGCTTGGGATAAGTGAGATCCACATACAGTTGATCTTACCCATTACTGTCATATAATTTTTAGAAAAAAACGTTTAGGCTTTGGAGGTACATCATTGCTTTTACTTGTTAATACTTTGTTTGACTGACAAGTTTTTGAAGACTAGCTCCAAAAATACCAAGCTTTGTACTTGGATAAGAATGTGGTGAGAGGTGAAATGTGGGGGCTGAAAGATATAACTATATTGTTTTTCTGTTCAAAATGTCTTTTATGAAAAAAAGACATTGAAAAAGTTCCAAATACTTTATAGAAGTGATCTTAGTAAGTAAGTCATAATGGCTACTTTTATCGAACAACTATTGTGTTCTAAATCTTACATGTGAACATTTTACATTTAGTCCTTACAATCACATTTTTTAGCATGTAGTTTTGTTCTCATTATTCAGATGAAAACACTGAAGACCAGAGAAGTAAACTGCATCAGGTCACAGGGTAAGTAACTGGCAGAAGCACTCTGTGAGCATCCTTCTGGTTCTACAGTCTGTGTCCTTTATTTCCATTATATTCATGAAACTGGTGCTGTCCTATTTTTAAGATCATTGCTTCTTCAGCATCTAAGTCCTGAATCACAGAAAAGTGGAGCATTAGGATGATGGTCAAGATTTGGTGAAGTAAATATTTTGATAAGAGTAAACCAATTATTGGACAAAATTATGGACCAGGATAAGATCTGATCTTGTTTTGGGAGGTTGTCATACAGAGTATAGTGGTTTGGTTCCATAGAAGTTTTAAAATAAATGAATAAGGCAATACCATCTAGGTTCCAAACTCCTGTGGATTTCACTCTCTGTATAGTAGTTTCCAGACTTTTAGATTTTATAAATATGAATAAATGGAGAAAAGAGAAAAATAGAGTCACCAACCTTTAATTTTTGGCCAGTTAAGGAGTTTAAAAATGATTACACTACTTACTATAACCTTTGCTTCCATTTTAACACTCCATCCCCCAAATTGGAAGAAGAGAATGTGAAAAGAAAGGATCGATTGTCCTTGCAAAGAAAGAGTAGTTGGTAATCTTACTTTGCCTATGTATTCTACATTGTCATTATGTTTCTCTTATTGGCCTTAAATGGGAGAACCTCATCTTTTAGTGTTTCTTATACAATCATATCAGAAAAAAAATGGAACAATGTATCTAAAGACAACTGATAAAGCTAATTGCTCTTGTTTTGCACTTAGGTCTTTTTATTTTAAAAAAATTGCTGAAGACTAGGGGTACAGCTCTGTGGTAGAGAATTTGCCTATCATGCATGTGGCCCTGGGTTCAATTCCCCATACTGTTAGATAGATATCCAGATAGATAAATAGATAGATAGATAGATAGATAGATAGATAGATAGATAGATAGATAGATAGATAGACAGCAGCATTTCCATTTCTGGCATTTCTAGTGTGCAGCATAAAGTTATAAATTGTTAGTCATTTGTTTTAGGTGGTAACTGATCTCTGAGATCTATACACCCTGTTTGTTAGTACTGGATATTAGCCTGAGTCAGGGGTAACTGAAGAACTAACAGGAACTTCTCAATTTACAAATCCAGAGAGAAGAAAACAAGGAAGTTTCATTACTTCAAACAAATATTTCATTAAGTGCTTATTTTAGTGTTGGTTATAGACACTAATAATATAGTTTCTGGTGCCACTAGACTCCAAGATCAGTGAGGGCAGAGACTCTAGATCCAGCTGCTAACAGAAATCCTGGGCCAATCAAGGAGCTCAGATAAGCTTTTGAATGAATGGGAGATAAGTAAAAGGTGCTCATAAAAATCAGAAAGAAGACAAGGTGAGCAAGACTTGTTTACCAAACCATGAGAAACCAGAATCCAGAGATACCCCATGATAGTTATAAGTTGAATTTAGGAAAAATAAAGGAAACACAAGAAAAAAAGCAAAAATAAAAGCAAGCAAAACCAAAATAATTCCAATCCAATGCCAAAAACAAAGTCTTTGCCTCCTAGCAGTACTTAATCCAATACTGGGGACTGATCCTTATTTAAGAAGACTGTGGGGACTGAAGGTGTAGAGCAGTGGTAGAACACTTGCCTAGCATGCATGGGGCCCTGAGTTTGATCCCCAGCACTGAGAGTTGGGAGGAAGAGAAGAAGACTGGAATTAGACATTCAGATCATATGCTTATTAGATGAAATGTTATCATTATGAAAAATACATATGCTGTTTACTGAGAGAGCTCACTGACATAGGCATCTTTTCTGCTGATCTCATTAGAAGACAGAAATAGGACTGTATATTTATTATAAATTTCTGTTGAATTTTCCAAGCATATAATGCAAAAGATAGGTGCCATTTTTTGAGCACCTGGTTCATAGCAAATGTTGAATAATAGGTCTTTTGATTATTTCCACTAGCAGTTTTACCAGGCTTCCTTGTTTTCTTAATGATACAGATATATTTATTTTAATTATTTGATCTGAAACATTTGTATAGCACTTTTCTGTGCCAGGCAGTGTCCTAACTGCTTTTTATGTGTTAATGTATTAATTCTTTTTTAATATTAAATGGTATGCTGTAATTATTTTTTAATACCTTTATTTATTTATTTATTTTTATGTGGTGCTAAGGATCGAACCCAGGGCCTTGCACATGCTAGACAAGCACTCTACTGCTAAGCCACAATCCCAGCCCAATTTATTAATTCTTACAAGGTAGATGCTATTATTACTCTCATTTTATAGATTAGAAACTAGGATTCGGCATATGTTATGGATTGGATCTGGAATGGTCCCCAAAGTCTAATGTATTTAAGGCTTTGTCTCCACTGCAGCAATGTTCAGAGGTGGGGCTTTGGGGAAGGTATTAGATCATGAGAGCTCTAGCCTTGTCAGTGGATTAATCCATTGATGGATTCATAATTTGATGGCATTGTTGGTAAAAGGTGAAAGATTTATATGGTCTGAAGAGAAACCAGAGTATTGATGGCTTTGTTGGGAGGTGGTGGAAACTTTAGAAGGTGGGGCCTGGTTGGGGAAAATACTGGGGTCATGTACTTGAAGGGAATCACGTCCCCAGCTCCTTCCTCATTCTTTCTCTACTTTCTGACAGTGAGGTGAATTGCTTTGCACTGCTATACTCTCTACCATGATGTTCTGCCTGGCAACAGGCATGGAAACAATGGAGCCAGGCTACCATGGACTGAAACTTCTGAAACTGTGAGCCAAAAGAAATCTTTCTTTCCTTAGGTTGTTTTTTTGAGGTATTTTGTTACAGTGATGGAAAGTGTTAACACATATGGTCACATAATTAGCAAATGGTAGATTCAGGATTTGAACTAGCACGTTTCCCTGCTCTTTGTGCTAAACTTCTTTCTAATTAAATTTTGTTCATTATAAACACCAAAGGAAACCTATACTTGCTACTAAGCCAAAATCTCTAGAAGTAGGACCCAGGGTTTTGAATTTTAACAGGCTTTCCAGGTGATACTTCAGTAATTAGCCCAGCACCAGCCAATGGTATGATATTTGAGAACCAGAGCCCTAGGTCCTTTTGCTGCTTCTTGCACCATTGGTCAGGCAACCATCATGATAGGTTTTCATTTCCTATGCTTCTGCATCAACTCTTTAGAATAGGTGTCCACAGTTTGGGAAAAATTCCAGAAATAATACTGCAACACTCTTATAGAAATTCTTCAAAGCTAATGCTTTTGATGATACAGAGAATTATATGGTGTGAAAAAAATCTGACATTGAATTCTTAGTGGAAAAGTTATTCAATAGATATGAGATCTGGCTGGGCACAGTGGCACACACTTGTAACCCCAGCTGAGGCAGGAAGATCACAAGTTTGAAGCCAGCCTCAGTAACGCTGCAACACACTAAGCAATTTAATGAGACCCTGTCTCAAAATAAAAAATAAAAAAGGACTGGGGATATAGCTCAATGGTTAAATTCTCCAGGGTTTAATTCCTGGTACAAAAAAAAAAAAAAAAAGATTGTGGTCTGAGTAAAAGGGAGTGTGGGGAACTTTTGACCAATTTATTTTGCTTGTATGGTAGACCCCTTATCCTTGGAAACACATGTTCCAAGATGTTCCTCAGGGGCCTAAGATTGAGGAGAGTACCGAACCCCCTATATACTATATTATACTATGTTTTTTTCCTATACCTATACACCCATAATATAGTTCAACTTATAAAACTGGCAAAGTAAGAGATTATTAATAACTAACAATAAAATGTAACACTTATTACAATATGCTATAACATAAGTTATTTAAAATTTATGTATTACTTATTTCTGGAATTTTCCATTTAATATTTTTGGACCATGATTAAACATGGGTAACTGAAACTGTGGATAAGAGGGACTACTGTTTTTACTTTTTTTAGTATAGGTTCAAGAGAGATAAATTGCTCTTTTATTATTAAAAAGGATGGTGCAACTGTCTCAGGTTTTTGCATAGTAATATGTGTAATTACTTCTTTCCTGTGAATAATACTTATGCCACAAATTTATCCTCTTAAGATACAACTCATATATTGTATGTTATTTGTTTATGTATCTTTAATATGTACTAGAATAAGTCCCTAACATCAGGGGAAGATATTTTTCTGCCTTTGTATCATGTTTACATACCTAAAGTCTTGTTTGGTGACTGGCATGAAGTAGCTCTCAGTGTTTGGCCAATGCCTAAAGTTCTAGTTTTGAACTTATACTCTAAAAGGAGTATAGACACAGATATAAGCTATGAATTGCCAAGAAGAATCATCCAAGGCTTGGAAAGAGGCAAAAAAAAAAAAAAAAAATCAGTGTACTGTCTAGGGTGAGCTGAGAGGATTATCTGATTCTATTTGATTGATTTGTTATTGACAAAGCTAATTTGAAACACTATAAGAATTAAAAGTGTTAAAAACCTAATAGGAATAGAGGGATATAGTGATGCAACTTGAGAGGTGGAGGCAGGAGGAGCCCAAGTTCAAGGTCAGACACAGCAACTTAGCAAGACCCTGCCTCATAATAAAAGTAAAGGGCTGAGGATGTAGCTCAGTAGTAAAATGCCCCTGGATTAAAATCCCAGACCCCCCGTCCCCCACCCAAAAAAAAGAGACAGAAAAAAAAAGAAAGAAGAAAACTAATAGGAGGGCTAGGGTTGTAACTCAGTGGTAAAGCTCTAACTAACACATGTGAGACACTGGGTTTGATCCTCAGCACCACATAAAAATAAATAAATAAAATAAAGGTATGGTGTCCAACTATGACTAAAAAAATATTTAAAAATCCTAATAGGAATATCATGCAAATGAACTTGGTCAGGTAAAAATATAAAGTTCTATAAGCCAAATACTCAGAGTTGTGGGGTGGAGGGGAAAATAACTTCTAGGCAAAAGCAATGGTAGACATGGTAGATCTTTGGGGTTAACACTGATTACCAGGCATATGTTTTAGAATGATCACTAGAGCCTTACTAAGCACTTTTCAAAGGTAGTCAGATCTCAGAGTAGGCTCTGGAATTCATCATCTGCTCTAAGATCAAAGGTCCAGTGGAAACTTTCAGGTATCTGAATACATAATCCTTATAGACTTATTCAGTAACCCTCTGGAATGCTTGTCTGTTAAACAAACTTAGATATGACTTTTGCATTCATATTTGAAAATTTTACATATGTGCACAAATTAGTGTGTGTGTGTGTGTGTGTGTGTGTGTGTGTGTGTGTATGTGTGTATTTATTTATGTATTGGTACTGGGGTTTGAATCCCGGGGCATTTTGCAAATGAACTACATCTCCAGCCCTTTTAATTTTTTGTTTTGTTTTGAAAGAGGGTTTAGTTGCCCAGTCTGGCCTTGAATTTGTCATCCTCCTGCCTCTTGTCTCCCCAGTTGCTGGGATTATCTGTGTGTGCCACTGCCCCTGGCTAAAATTATTATATTTTGAAGATAGTGAAATATACTCCATAAACACACTTAAAATTTTATGCTGCAACAGAAAAACTGACATAAATGAGTATGGTTTCCTAGTTTGTTTGTTTCTTTTTTGGTGAGGGGGTACCAGGAATTGAACTGAGTGGCACTCAACCACTGAGGCATATCCCCAGCCCTCTTTTGTATTTTATTTAGAGACAGGGTCTCACTGAGTTGCGTAGTGCCTCGCTTTTGCTGAGGCTGGCTTTGAACTCTTGCTCCTCCTGTCTCAGCCTCCCGAGCTACTGGGATTACAGGCATGTACACTGCCTAGTTTCTTAATTAAACTTCATCAGAGACTTAAAGAAAGACCACTTGTTTAAAAATTTAAAATCATTATGTTTTCTCAATGTAAAAATAATGCCACAGTGTCTATTTTGTAGCATGACTGATTTTTATCCCAACAACCAGAAGAATGTAGTAAGTTTATTTTAGTTTCTAAAATAATCTTGTTGGGCTGGGGATGTGGCTCAAGCGGTAGCGCACTTGCTTGGCATGCATGCGGCCCGGGTTCGGTCCTCAGCACCACATACCAACAAAAAGATGTTGTGTCCGCCGAGAACTAAAAAATAAATATTAAAAATTCTCTCTCTCTCTCTCTCCCCTCTCTCACTCTCTCTTTAAAAAAAATAAAAATAAAATAATCTTGTTTCTCCCTTTTTAAAATTTTATTTTGCTTAAGCACCATCCTGGAAAATTAATTCATTTCTCCAGAGCCATAAAATGGTCTCTTGACTACTCAATGCTACTAGCCTTCTATCTCTATAATCACCTCTAACCCTCTCCAAAGGATGTAGTATTTTGTTTTCTGATGTTGTGGGAAGGTATATGAGTTTTTAAGTATTTGTGACATTTTTACTAACTCAATTTATCAATTTACATAATGTACCACTGATCCAGTTAATAACTACTTGGCTTAATAAACATTTCATGAGTTCCTACTGTGTTCCAGGCACTTTGCCAGGTTTTAGGAATTAAAACAACAACAACATCATCTAGAAGTACAAGATAGGATTAGGAATAACATTAACAAATATATAAAAAATAATGGCTTAAATAAGACAAGTTTACTTGTTCCTCATATAAAAATCCAGATGTAGTCCAGGGATAATAAGGGGACTCTGTAGTGGTCTGGGAGTGTAGTGGAAAGCTTTCTATTTTCCATCTCTAGGGTTGAACCCTCATTCTTGTGTTTCAAGATGGAGTTGCAATCCTCAAATCTATGTTCTAGGGAAGAAGGATGGAAGAAGGAAGGTGAAGGTATAAAGGATATAATAGCTACTTTTAAAGGAAAATTTCTAGAATCTGGTGTACTTTTGCTTCAGGTAGCATATCATTTATCAGAACATGGCCACATGATGAATTGGCAGCCAGGTAGACAGGGAAATGTGGTCTTTATTATGGGCATCTACTTCCCACCTAAAACTTGGGGCTCCTCATGAGAAGAAAATAGATAATAGAGAGAAGGCAATTAGCAATTGTTATCATCAAGACACAGTCCCTGACCTGTGGAAAGATAAGGAAAGAGAATACTATAGGAGTGCATAACAAAGGAATCTAATCTACATTATGCAAAGTTTTCCAAAGATGAAGGCCTCTGAACCAAATTTCTAAATTTTTAAGAAAGTTAGGTAAAGAGAGTGGCAATGGTGATGGGGTGAGAGATAGGGAGAATGGTCAGTGTCTAGAAGCTTGGAAGATTGAAGGAATTCCTAGTACTTCAATGTAGTTGGACAAAAATTTACAGTTAAGGATTGTTGAAAGATGAAGTAGGAAAGACAAGAAGGACTCAATTCTCATGTATGGTCTACTCTACATAAAAATTATTCAAATGGCTGAGTGTGGTGGTGCATACCTACAATCCTAGTAACTCAGGAGGCTAAAGCAGGAGGATAACAAGTTCAAGGTCAGCCTCAATGATTTAGCAAGACCCTGTCTCAAAATAAAAAATAAAAAGGGCTGGGGATGCAGCTCAGTGGTAAGGAACCCTAGGGTTTAATCATTAGTACCAAAAAGAAAAAAAAGATATATATAGACACATACGTTTAAATGGATGAATATTTTTAAAAAGTCAGTTCATTTAAGTTCTCAATGAGTTTACAAAAGCACTAACCAATGATCTTTAAGGAAATAAGTTACATTTGTAGAACATCTTGCTTTTTTACAGAATAATTATAAATAGGTGTCTGCCAAGATATGAACATTGGTAGCAATGAAAGAATCTAATTATATGGAACATACACCCTACACAACCACTAATGTCACCTGTCAGACATGAGACTGTCTTATACTTTCTACTCCAAGAGACCCTTCCATTTGAATGCAACTTCATGAAGGAGCCCAAGTGAAACCAGAAGAGGAACTTCCCAACCAATGCATAGAGCATAAGAGATAACAATGATGGTTTTTTTTTTAAGATGGGGGGGGGGAGAGAGAGAGAGAGAGAGAGAGAGAGAGAGAGAGGGAGGGAGGGGGGGAGAATTTTAATGTTTATTTTTCAGTTTTTTGCAGACACAATATCTTTGTTTGTATGTGGTGCTGAGGCTCGAACCTGGGCCGCACGCATGCTAGGCAAGCGCACTACCGCTTCAGCCACATCCCCAGCCCCAATAATGATTGTTTTAAGCCACTAAGTGTGAGTCGTTTGTTACACAGCAGTAGACAACTGAAATAAGGTCATCCCCATGATATTTTAGATTAGAATGTGTAACTGCTATAGGTTATGATTCAAAAGCAATGAAGGTATTATTATTATTTTCAGTCCTAAAATAAAAGATTGCAAAAGTTATTGGTAATAGAGAGTCAGGGCTTCTATTATCAACTGAAGAAAGTAGCAGGTTAAAGTGTTAGACATCTGTAAGCAAACTGTAAATCCCACAACCAGAAGAAATATTTAAAAACATGGATATTAGACTCTAGAACAGAGTCACTTGAGACATTCAATATTTAAATTATATAGAGAATTCAGCAATGAAGAAACAATATTAACTGTTTTAAAGATCAGCATTATGGTACTCTAGATTTATGAGTAGAAATTCATGTTACCTCTATAGGTATGAAAAAGAATAATAAAATCATGTCCCACCCCCCTTTTATTTTTTGCCCCTTGACTTTTTTTTGTTTTTGTTTTTGGTGGTACTGAGAATCACATCTATGGCCTCATGCATGCAAGGCACGCACTTTACCACTGAGCTACATCCCTAGCCCTTGCTACTTGATTCTTTTTTTTTTTTTTAATATTTATTTTTTAGTTTTCGGTGGACACAACATCTTTGTTTGTATGTGGTGCTGAGGATCGAACCTGGGCTGCACGCATGCCAGGCGAGCAAGCTACTGCTTGAGCCACATCCCCAGCCCTGCTACT
The DNA here is from genome assembly GCF_052094955.1 of Ictidomys tridecemlineatus. Classification (NCBI taxonomy): domain Eukaryota; kingdom Metazoa; phylum Chordata; class Mammalia; order Rodentia; family Sciuridae; genus Ictidomys; species Ictidomys tridecemlineatus. Next base: position 29,939,673 of record NC_135481.1, read on the forward strand.
TGATTCTTGAAGATAAAATTCTTGAGTTCTGTAATTTGGTAGATAGTCTTCAAGATGACTCCCTATGATTCTTTCTTCCTTGCACTCCGTCTCTTGGGAAATATACAAAATAATGACTGGTCTATGTAACTAATGAAATATGGTGGAAGTGAGGATGTATGACTTTTGAGACTGGTTTGTAAAAGGTATTGCAGTTTCCACCTACGTCTCTCAAATCATTTGCTTTAGGAGAAGCCAGCTGCCATGTCTTGAGAACACATAGCCCTATGGAGAGGATCATATACTGAGGAACTGTGTTCTCCAGACAATTGCCAGAATCAACTTTGCCAGCCATGATAGTGTGCCATCTCAGAAGCAGGTCCTTTAGTCTCAGTCAAGCCTTTAGATGACTCCAGCATGGGTGATATTTCTTTTAAAGATAGTTTTATTGAGGTTATAATTTATTTGTCATAAAACTTACTAATTTCAAGGTACAATTCAATGATTTCTAGCAAATTTAAAGAGCTACTCAACCATGACTACAATCTAATTTTAGAATATTTGAATCATGCCCAAAAGAAACCCTATGTCCATTAGCAGTTACTCTGTTCCATCTTCAGCCCCAGGCAACCACTAATCTATTTTCTGTGACTATAGATTTAACTTTTCAGAAAATTTCACACAAATAGAGTCATATAAATATGTGGTCTTTTATGTCTAGCTTCTTTTATTTAGCATCTAGGAGACATTTTCACTCCAACTTTATGAGAGATTCTGAACCAGAATCTCCCAGCTTATCTATTACTGAATTCTTGATCCACAGAAACTGTGAGATAATGAATATTTATTTATTGGTCAGCCACTAAATTTGGGTTAATTTTTTACTCAGTAATAGATAACTACTATACATGGGCTATAGGATTACTGCTGGGAAGTTAAGTCCCTCTGACATTCCAAGTGCCATTAAATCCAGCTGAAGGTACAACATTTGTTACTATTAAAATTTGTGGACATGAGAAAGTATAGTTTATAATTATATAAACATGTTTTGTTAATGACATAAAATTGTCATTTTAAAATTTTTTAAAAAAAGAAAATAATTTCCAAATCAGAGGAAATAATTTCCAATTTACTTTTAGGTTTACATAAAAGATTGGATGGACAAGGAAGCAATAAATGAAATTATGTCAAAATGTGGCCCAACAGTTCTGATAGGCAAGGAAAGTTGCCATATTAGTTGGGACTGAGTTTTAGTTGATCATACTGGACAATAAAATTCTAGGTTATAATTCTAGGAGACTTAACTAGCCAACTGGAACCTTGAGATATATTTATCAAGAAGTCATTTAAATAACTCATGAGGGAAGAAAGAAACAGGTAGATGCAGGCTTCAGATTTTGAGTTAATATTGAGTGAAAGAAGGAAGAAGCTTACAGTTTCACAGCTGTGTAATGGGTAAAAACTTCATGGAATGCTACAAAACAAGAACCAATTGTGAAATGGTTTAAATAATGTGGAATTAGTAATGCTCTTGGCAACCTTATTAAGATTGATTTATTGTTTGATAATGGTTTTGACTCAGTTTCTAATATGGTAAATGTTGAAGATCAAGAGATTCATCTAGAATCTAGTATTAGTTTTCAGGCTTTAAAATAGTTTCAAACTTTAAAACAGTATATCTTTAGGTTTTGAGAGGAAGATTAAAATCTTTATGACACTTAGAAGCAGTGTTTACTTCTAGTTATATAGCTGTTATTCCTAAAACACACATTCCATTTTCTCCTGTTATTTGATGTATATTAGTATTTGGTAAAATATTTGCTTTTATATGTGAATATAATGTTGGAATTTCTTCAAATTTGCTACTTTGCTCTAAGTTTTGATTTAGTTTTTACTTTAATGGTTGCCTATAGGAATTAAAACTTCTTATAAAGGAATTTACTTGAATTCATTGTATTTAATTACTTGCTTTACATAAATTTTAACTAATACATGCTGTGTCTATATGTATAATACAAGAATTCTCTAAAATTTATTTGCTACTGTGATGTGTTTTTTAGTTGCTAATTCTAAGAGGAATAGCACCAGTATTTGCCTTCATGGATTTTCATGCAGAATAGTCTTCATTGATTATTAAACATTTTTGTTTTGTTGTCTGCTATATTTTCAATAACTGAAATAGTTAACTTTCAATAACTGTATTTTCAATATATTTATTTTAGTTATGCAGCTTAGTACCTTTACTCATGGTTAGTAGTACATAGTTAAGTATACAGAACCAGTAATTCCCTACAACTCGGCATACTGTACCCATTGTCAAAAGGCAAAGATTACAACAAATTTAAAGATCTTCTTTGTTTTTATCTGTGATTCTAGAATCAGGCAACATTCATTCTATAAAATAAAATGGATGTTCTGATGAACTGAGCAAAGGAGTTTGGCATGATATATAGAAAAGGGCTGAGAAAAGCCAAATCAGAGAACAAAAACAGACTGACCACTTCTAAGTTATTTTCTTTATAAAGTTCAGAGCACAGGGGACTTCCTTATCATGATGGCTAAAATTGGCTTGTTTGGAGATCTGGCTATCATTGCTCACTCTCCTTGTTTCTCAAATCAGATAAACAACTTAGTTTTGTCTTAGGGACATGGAACTGTATTATAATTTCTCCATTTTGGTTTGCTCTGGTCTGTTGGGGCCTAGAGCAGCAGCTCAGCCCAAAGCAGTAGATTCCTGTAAGTTATATTTAACAATAGAATACACTATTTACCTGAATGTTTTTCTCCATAAAAACAATATAACATCATTTAGATCATTTTTCAAATACAAATAAATACATGTATAATGAAGGGTACTTTTCTTGCACAATTGGATGTTCTTATTCATATTTAACTCTTATTTGTCAGCAAATAATGTATTATGATTCGGATATTAGGAAAACAAAGAAAATAAGATACCGACCTGACTTGAAATATCCAGGATTCTAGTAGAGGAAACTGATATACAGTATAAATAAGAATTGTTATGGGATATGTGGCATATGTGTTTTACAGAGGTGGAAGACTCGAGATGTTTGGGTGGGCTCAAGAAAGGTTTTACTGAATAGATGACTTTTGAGCTCATATGTGTTTGTCAGGTGCTAGGGCTGTAACTCAGATGCAGAACACTTGCCTAGCATGTGTGAGGCAATGGGTTCCAACCTTAGCACTGCATAAAAATAAATAGATAAAGTAAATTTTTTTTAAATGTGTTTGTCAGGTCAGCAAAGGGGACAAAGGCATTCTAAGCAGGTGCTCTACCACAGAGCTATATGCCAGACCCAGGAGGGCATTCTAGAGGAAAGAGCATGAGCAAAGGTAAGGAAGCATAAAAGAACATAGAATGCTCTGGAAACAGTATTAGCACAGTGGGGCTGGAGACTGGTGGGTGTGAGAGAACAGCCTGAGATAAAACAAGATTAAGCAGAAACCAGATTAAAATGGCTTATCAGCCAAGCGAAGGAGTCTGTCAAACTAAGGAGTTTGGAGTTTAACTGATAGGGAGGGGGAGTTCTACAGGATTTCAAGCTGAAGAATTTTTCCTTTAAAAAATGTTTCTCTGGGGCTGGGAGCATAGCTCAGAAGTAGAGCTCTAGTTTAGCCTGAGGCCCTGGGTGTAATTCCCAGTACAAGAAAGAAAGAAAGAAGGAAAGAAAGAAAGAAAAAAAAAAGATTTCTCTGAATGGATTGGAGAGCAAAGCAAAGGAACTGAAGGCAGTTAAACCAGTTAGGAGGAGGTCTGGAGTGACAGTAAATGACTGTAAAGATGAGAATGAACTGGGAACCTCAAAAAAGAACCCATGGATATGGGGAAGGGGGCAGGGGAGAAAACCCTAAAGTGGCTCTAAGGTTTTTAGTCTGGGTGAGTGGGAGAACAGCTGTGCCATTAAATGAAAAGGAAAATACCTCAGGTCATTGGACTTTGGATTTCTCTTGTTCCTTTCCATTGAATAGATGACCATCTAGCCAAATCTTCGCCTCTAATCTTACTCACCCTTCACTTAATGCTTCAAAGTGCTACAAAAGTATCTTCCTGGGCTGGGGTTGTGGCTCAGTGATAGAGCACTTGCCTAGCACATATGAGGCACTGGGTTTAATACTCATCATCATATAAAAAAATAAAGATATTTTGCTCATCAACAACTAAAAATATTTTTTAAAAAGGATCTTCCTGAAGCAGTTCTGATTATGTAAATTCCTGCTTTGAAACATCTGACAGATCCACTGTATGTAGAATGAAATCAGGGCTTCTTGAGTAGAGCTCTGAGACTTTCCACGTTCTGGCATAGCAAGAGATAAAGACCTCATGGATATCTTTATCTCTTATTAACTATTATTTCCTTTCCCCATCCTATATATGGTTCCATCTGCCTCCAAACATTAATCTTTGCACTCCCCTAAGCCTTAGTTCCTGCTATTTTCTGTTGGAATACAGTCTTGCTTTTCCAACTCAGCCTGTCAAAATTCTATCAAGTTTATGTCAGGTTCTGTTTCCATAACGCTTTATCTATGCCCTTAGTCATATTCTTCCTCTTTTGTGGTGCATAGACTTTTGTTTCTCAATCACGACACGTCTGGCGTTCTGAAGGCTTTTTAAGGTAGTTGTGCCTTCGTATCCCTTCTACTTCCTTGTTGTGACTTACAGAGTATGAGCTCGAATATTTTGCGATGAATTGACCTGGAGCAGAGATCTGATCCCTGTGTTAAACACTCAAAGTCTAGCAGACAGTCTGGAAAAATCAGGCGATTCTGCGACTACAATGACATCACCAGTAAGAAAAAAAAAAAAAAGGTGGTGGTGGTGGGGGTGTCTAGAGGAATCACCTGTCTCTACCGGGACTTTTTGTTGTTTAGAATAAGCGTGACCAAAGGTGGAAGCAAAATAATCTGCCGTCAGGAGAATACATTTCTCTAAATCGCTGCAAGATGTAAAATAAAGTATCTTCTGAACTGCACTTTAAAAAAAGACCCAAGGGCTTTAAGAATTCTTGAGATGGAATTTCCCAGTGACTGTAGTGTCCTTCTCTTGAGGTCAACTGCACTGATCTTTACACACCGTACCGGGAATAGATTAAACACGCAGCAAAACAGGCCGGCTGCGTGTCCCCGGAGCTGTGTTGCTGTGTGGCTCCGCCCCCGTCCCCAGAGGCCGCAGTCCCGGCGGCTCCAAGGGAACTCCCGCACGTCTGCGCGCGCAATCCCTGCACAGGGGGTCGGCGCGGCGCGCGCAATTGCCCTGGAAACCTCTGCAAGCGCACGCGCAAGCGCGGGGTTGTGGGGGGGAGGACCAGGCAGTCTAGCTGAGAGAGGAGGGCTTTACCCTCCCGCTCGACCGTCGCTCCCCGGCGGTGGGCGTGCGCGCGCTGGTCTTTTCCCTCAGGCGGAGCGTCCCTTCTAGCACGCGCCCGGCTCGCGCGCTCCCTCGGGCGCCTCCCCCGCCTCACACGCACCCTTGCCCTCCTCCCGCATTTGTGCGCCGGTGCAGCAGGCAGTGGGAGCATCCGGGCACTTCCGCAGCCAAGCGGCGACCCGGGCGGCGGCGGCAGTCGAGGACCTCCCATGGCAGGGAAGAGGCGGGGGGGAGGTGAAAGGGGAGCGCGGCGTTAAGCCGGAGCCGCGGCGGGGTGGGTCCCGAGGGAGGCGGAGGGGGAAGTGGATCTGGCGGTAGGAGGAGGGCCGGGCGCGGGGCTTGTCGCCCCTTTCGCGCATTCCTCAGTCCAGCCTGGGCTCCGGAGATGCATCTGCATCAGGTCCTCACCGGGGCTGTCAACCCCGGAGACAACTGCTACTCCGTGGGCAGCGTCGGGGATGTCCCTTTCACGGTGAGCGGCGACCGGGAGCCCAAGGGGGAGAGACCGGGGTCTGGGACTCCCTAGCCAGGGCCCACGCCTCCCTGGAGGCTGAGAAGGGTTAGTGGGCCCGCTGGCTCCCCTTGTGCAGCCTTGGCATTTAGTTTCCCCAGGGGCCGGTGGGAGTGTGTCCTGCGACTGGTGTTGTAATTACCCGGCAGTGGAAAGGATTAAGAATCCTCAGCAAACAGGCGCGGGTGACAAGACTGGAAGGTTCCTCCTGGGGCGGCCCTTGAGTGTGCGGTGAAGGAAGGTGGTTGCAGCGGCTAAAACCCCAGAGAGTCGGTTTCGCACCTGCTCTTGGTTGGAAAGGAAGAGTCGGTCTTCCTCTTGGAGCGTGGAGGCGATGCTGCGCCTTGGCTCCCCCAGCCAGTTGTGTTGGGGCAGCGAGGAGCTGCTGGAGCCTGTGGCTTTAAAGCCGGCTGTCTGTATCTGATATGGGAAATCTTAACACTAACAAGAAAATTGAAAAAATTTTCCCTGAAAGATTTGGAATGGAAGGGTGAGAGTCACAGTGGCCACGACGAGGTCGCTGTTTGGTAATCCTTCTGGGTAATATTTTAATCTGTTTACCCTTCTAGGTAATATTCTAATCTGCTTGCAAGGTAGGCTTTTTTTTTTTTTTTTAACCGAGGCAGTGTGAAAATTTTATGACTTTTCCTTTCGCGTGTGAGGAAAAATGTATATAAACATAACATTTTAGGACCTCTTTAATATCTGGGTGAAATAGACATATATTGGATTAATCAGTTTTTTTGGGAATGCTAGGTTCAAACCAAGTCCTAGAGCTTCTTTTTATCAGACTCCTATGGATTAAAGAGTTTTAAAAAATTTTTTAGTAAATTTATAAATGATCCTCCTTACTCCTAAGGTAGGCAGTGAGATCTCGGTTAAATGCACATTGTTATTGATAACATTCTGCTTGATAAAATTGGAAATGCTTTTTAGACAAGGGGAAATCCTTTGATCTGATGTCTGTTTTCCAGCAGCATGTTTTTAAAACTGCAGGAGGAAAAAAAAAAAAAAGCCCCAGCAAAACTGCAGAATCATTATGTAGCAGTGCATTCTGGAACAGAATTTGTCTGTCTTTTAATGTTTTGTGATTCATTAAAAAAACCCCACAAGGTTGTTTTTTGGCCATATTAGTTTTTAAATGTAATCATCTTGGCTTTGTTCCAATTTAGAATGAATCCCTTAAAAACAGGATTTTCCTGACCTATATGGTAACTCCAATTGCAATTAATGGTGTCATCTGTATTTTGTTTACATGTGACTTAAAAGATCAGTATAGAATTGAGCTTGGATTTCAAGTATGTAGAGAATATTTAGGGAATAGAGAAAATTTCTCTATTGCTCAATTGTGTAGACAGGGAGGAAGTTCCTGAGAGGTAGAACAGCCTTCATCAAGAAACAAATCTGAAATCTTTGGTATGAGGTATTTTCCCACTATCAAGGTGGTGATAGTTTACTGCTTCCATCTAAAGTGGAATATTTTCTCACTGCAGGACTGTTGTAGAGAGTTGAACATGTTCAAATGCCATCTGGAAAAAGCCAGTGTTAGAACTGTTAGTACCTAGCAGGTGTGGTTATGTTGTATAGTCCATCTCTGACCAGATACTTGGAATCATTTTCAACTCTTTACCATTTCCCTAATCCTGCCAATCATCAAATCTAGCTGACTCTGCAGTGTTTATTCGATTTACCTCTTTTCATGTCTAAAGTCACCATCTTTATCAGAGAACTTTATTTACTTAATATAAAACCTTCCAAATGGGTTTCCTGACACTCATCTCTGATCATGTCAGTTCATCCCCCACACAGCTGTTAGGATAATTTTCAAGTACCATTATATCATATTACTTTTGGTTTAAGAATATGTAGTTGTTCCTAATAGCTGTGTTAGGAAATTTAAGCTTGTTAAATATTCTCCTGCTGTGTATGTACTCCTTACCTTAGTCCCACTGTTACATACTAATCTTCTTATTCTAGCCTATATATTTATGTTGCAACAAGAGAGTCCTTGCTTCTCATCTTGCCAAACACAACTCAAAATGTACATAGTTTAGAATGCCTGCTGAGACTCTGATTGTTATTTTGGTCCTTTGACAAATGGAAATACAAACCCATTTTGCACTCCATCTTGCTTTAATTCCTTAGTTATGAATGCAGTGATCCAGTTATAATTTTACCATGAATTAGAAATGACCTTTTGAGCTCTGAAAACAATTTAAAAAAAAAGTGAGAATAAGCTGTTTTCAAGAACTCTAGAATCAACAAATACTGTGAATGTCTATTTTTTTAGTAAAAATAAAATTAAAAAATTAAAGTTCCTTTAAATGGAGTATGCTATTTAATATATATGTATATTATATATATACATATATTTATTGTAAATATATACATACACATATATATTTATTTTAAATATATATAGACATATATATATATATTTATTGTAAATACACACACACACACACACATTTAGTTTTAAATATCTTTATTTTATTGATTTTTATGTGGTGCTGAGGATCGAACCCAGGGCCTTGGACATGCTAGGTGAGACTCTACTGCTGACCCACAACCCTAGCTCCGCTATTTAATTTTTATAGCAGTCAAATGGAAAAACTTTAGTTCTGCATCAGATGACTGAAGAGGGGACCGGGCAGAATTGGAATCAAGGTCTAGTGACTACTCATCTGGTGAGCTCTTTTTAGTAGTATATTTCCTTTTAATACTGGGCCTGCTCTAAACCTATTTTTTGTGCGGAAGATCTTTTAGATGTGGTTGGTATAGAAGGAAATAGCCTTGCAGCTCACTAGTGGTTCTTAGTCAATGTAGTGTTTCCTGAGAAGTTTTTCAAAATAGGGTAGATAATTCATCTCAGTCTAGCTTTTAAAAATGGAATTATTATAAAAAGATTTTGAAGTGCATATGACATTGTAATAATTGAAAAACCAGGTACTATATTTTGCTGTACATAGTGGGTGGTTTGCTTGACTGGGCTGTGAATGACTGCTTGGTAATGCCATGATGTCCCAAATTGTGCTATATTGACATGGTGGTACAGTTTGTAGTGGACGTTCCCAGCGATGTGTATAGGTTTAGTGGTGGTATGTAAGCTATGATGGTCTTTACTTGTTTTTTTTTTTTGGATAATTAACAGCATTTTAAAAACATTCACTGAAAAACCTTCACGATTGTATTTCTTTGTGGGTGTGTGTGTGTGTGGGGGGGGCTGGGGACGGGGCTGGGAATTGAACCCAGGAGTACTTTACTACCGAGCTTCATCCTTATTCCTTTTTATTTGGAGATAGGTCTTGCCTAGTTGCTTTGTGCCTTGCTAAATGGCCGATGCTGGCCTTGAACTTGTGCTCCTCCTGCCTTAGCCTCCCAAGTCACCAGGATTATAGGAGCCACCACACTCAATTATATATTATATTTAAAAACTTCACTTTTTTTGGTACCAGGGATTGAACCCAGGGTCACTTAACCAAGCTACATCCACAGCCTTTTTTAAAATGTTTTTTTAAATTTTGAGACAGGGTCTTGGTAAGTCTGGAGGTTCTCACTAAGTTGCTGAGGCTGGTCTCGAACTTTCAATCCTCCTGCTTAGCCTCCCAAGTCACTGGGATTGCAAGTGTGAGCCACCGCATCCAGCTAAAGTATCACCTTTTGATAATTCTGTTCTTTTCAGTGTAAAATCTAAATTTTGGAAATATTATCATGCATTAAGTTAGAGTCTAGGTTATCCAAGAAGAGACCTACCATAACTGAGCTTTATTATACTTGATTGTTTTTCCTTTAAGCTTTTTTTTTTTGGTACCCTGGATTGATCCCCACATCTCCCATTCATTTTTATTATTTTGAGATAGGGCCTCACTAAGTTGCTTGAGCCTAGCTTTGTACTTGCTGTCTTCCTGTCTCAGCAGGAGGTATGTGCCATCATCTCTAACTCTTTAAGATATTTCTAACTATCCTTCAGATAAGTGAAAGGTTTGAGGCTTTGTGCAATAGGTATTGTAAATTTCTCATTACTTATGTTATTACTTTCTTGAAAAATAGTCATAGAGTACCTAGTTTCTTTTACTTTTCTATAAATATTAAAATATTAATTAAGATAAGGATTATACATAACGATTACAAGTATAATTAAAAATGCTCATCATTTGGCCTCAGGAGTGCAATCTGTGTTTTCAGATGTGCAGAGGCAATTGATGTTATTCCAGTCTGACATGATTTAACATCTTGATCAAAGTTTACAAAAATTAGTAAATCATTAGCACTCTTACAGAGTTTATAATAAATATACCAGCAGAGATTAAAATGATGTACATTATTGTAACATTAGGAAGATGGAAGACAGCATATATATATATATATATATATATATATATATATATATATAGTTGAAGATAAAAAGTTTCATGGAATATTGACATTTGGCAAAAGAGATATTAGGACTTTCTAATGGCAAGAACTATAAAAAACAAGGAATCGTGTAATTAAAAAAATAAATTATTGAGTATTCTTTTCACAAAACCATTCCCTCTTTTAAATGTAGGACTTCATGAAATGTTGAATACCCTTAGAAGTTGAAAAGTATAACTTGCAAACATTATGCATAACTTTTTAAGAAAACATCTGGTATGCTGACATTCTTGACTTTTGTTATTGATTTTATATTTTATTAAAGTACCACTAGACATTTGGCCTGAATGAAAAACCAGTCATTTAAAAATTAGAACATAATGTTACATAGCCTCTTTTCTGGCATTTAGGTGTGTTTTAACTCTTCTTGTAAATTATGGCAATACCACCCATTGAAAATGATCATTCTGTTTATACACTTAGTAGATTTTTGTTGAACACACAGGTGTACTAGGCTCTGGGAGATTAAAAAAAAAAACCCTAAAAACATAGTCCTGATTTCAGGGAGTTTATTAAATAGTGTAGGAATCTGGTGACATAATAGGAGAGTTAAAACATACACTTAACCACAGTGGCCAGCTGTACCATGTTATTAGGCACTTGAATTGTGAGAATTCAGGAGGACTAAGAGGTTATTGTTGGCCAGGGCTGTTAGGAGTTGGACAGAAAAATGATTCTGCATTGGCATGTTATTAACATGTATAACAACTCATGCATTCATCAACTATGCATAGACTAAGGGGAAAGGCAGAAGTCAAGAATTTAGAAGGGACTTGTTTTACAAGAGCATTTGGCCCATTTATTCTTGGAGTATAGCTTCTTATTTATTTAAGTTGATATATACTATTTCAAATTTTATGGGCTTGCACTTAGTGTCACCTTGCATGTGAGTATGAAGTTATGTAAATTCTTATGTTCCTGTGTAAATTGTTAGTTAGACTTCTTGCTTATGATGGGAAGATATTAGTAACTACCCATATTCTGGTGTGATTCTGAATAAAGTCTTCCCCCAAATGGGAGCTTAGAGTCTAGCTACATTGCATGATCTTGGCTAAATCACTTAAACATTTTTAAGTTTTCATATGTAAAATGAAGTGCTGCCCCCCTTCCCACATTGAACCCAGGGACTCACATGCTAGACAAGCACTCTACTACTGTGCTGCATCTTCTGCCCTTTTTACTTTGAAAGTAAGTTGCCTAGTTTAGTCTCAGATCAGCCTCATAGTAGCTGAGTAAATAAAGTTCTTAAATTAGGTCTTCTCCAAGTGTTTAGGCCTTGAATGAACCTTATATGAGCTGCATTAGAGATTTCTAGGACTGAAAGAGAAAATGGACCAGAAACAGTGGTTTTAGTAAAGCAATAGGTATGGAGTCTTGGTTGTCTTGTTACCCCTCCACTTACGTTTATAAGACTGTTGATCAGACTTCAAGTTTGGTAGTCTATTCTTCCTGGCTCAGTAAATAGGCCATTCAGAGAATTATAAAGTAGTTGATCTAGGAAAGAGTCAGTCTTTGGACTCACAGTGAAGGAGCAGGCTCTTGTTTATGACTATGTCCTCAGCACTTGACAGAGCTGTAAGTAGTTGCCTGGGACAGTCATAATAGGGGATAGAAGATAAGACCAGTGTGATGGTGTTCAGGTCTTTCTTAGGAAGGCCCTCTGGCCCTCTTCTCTTTTGCCTACTCCCCAACAAATTATTCCTTTACCTGCCATTTTTAGAATTTGGGATATTTAAAATACTCTTTAGATATTAAAATTATATTATCTTAACTTGGAGCTTGGAAAAAAATTTTTTTGTAGTTGTAGATGGACAGTATGCTTTTATTTTATTTGTTTATTTTTCTGTGGTGTTGAGGATTGAACCCAGTGCCTCACAGGTGCAAGGCAAGCACTCTGCCATTGAGCTACAGAGTGCTTGCCAGCTTGGGAAATTTTTAAAACAAATCAGTCTTAATATTTAATCATCAGAAAGAGCGGATGTTGGAAAAACAAGTCATGCCTGACCAATTTAATTACCTTCTAAGAAAGCAAGCAAAGCATTATTTAAAAGGGGATAGTAACAATATCTGTAATTCAGATTTAAAGGCTTTTCTAGTTTGCCACTTACTTGTGTTTTTTTTGGTGGCACTGGGGATCAAACCCAGAGGTGCTTGAACCCTGAGCTCCAACCTCAGCCCTTTTTATTTTGTTTTGATATGGGGTCTCCCTAAAGTGCTAAGGCTGACCTTGAACTTTTGATCCTCATGTCTCAGCCTTCCCAGTCACCAGGATTATATGTGTGTGCCATTATGCCCAGCTTCCCAGTTACTTTTTAAAACAAGTTTGGAAGCCAAATATTTTATCTGAGAGCAAAGTAACAGGACTTATTAGAGTAATAGACAGCAGAGCTCCCAAAGTGGGAGGGGTTCCAAGAGAAGGATACCTGTCAGTCATATACTTTAGAAGAAATCTTAGGGTTTTCAATGTTTTTGAGATTTTAAAATTATTTTGCATTATATTTTTGCTCTGGAACCCTAATTCATGATATAAAAAGATAGGATCTCATTTTTGTTCCTATTAGTTATATATATGAAAGTAGAATGCATTTTGACACATCAAGTATAAATGGAATATAACTTCTCATAGGCCCTCTTTCAAGGAGGAGATATAACTTACACAGGTGCTATAACTATATTTTCTTTTTCTTTAGAAATAGCGCATGTAACCCTGGACCTTTATGTACACATGTGAAACCAATTGCCTGTTCTTTTTATTTTATTTAAGTTATATTTTTAGTTATAGTTGGACACAATAATACCTTTATTTTATTTATTAACTTTATGTGGTGCTGAGGATTGAACCCAAGGCCTTGCCTGTGCTAGGTGAGCACTCTACCGCTGAGCCACAAACAACCCCAGCCCTGTTCTTTTTATTTTTAAACCTTCTCATTTCATGACTACTGAAATCTTCTTTAGTGTTCCCCAATTCTAAACACTTAAAAAAATGTGATGGTAATCTCATTATCCTTCTAGAGAAGTTAGATGTAAAGGGGTCTGGCTGAATAGAAACGGACTCCTCAGAACATAGTACCTGCTAATTTGGTGGGTTGATTTGAAAGACATAAATAATGCACTCTTAGATGGGTTAACCTTGGAAATATATGTTCCTTTAGGTCTGTTTTCTTTACTTCTCTAAATATTAACTGCTTCAAGGATAATAACATTTCATTATAAAATTAATTAGTGATGTTTTCCTTCTTGACTGTAGGAGAAATCCAGGAAACATGAGTTCATAAGGACATTGTGCAAGTGGATATAGATACAAAAAAAACCATAAAATTTTTGATTTAGATTCCATTCACAGGTATATGTAGCTCATATGGTAGCTGTAGTTCAAGAATAAGATGCCCCAAATTTTCTCAGGAGTATTGACTTTGGTCTTGTGATGTGGTAGCAATTTTTTTCACACCATCTCTGGCCTTGACTGTATCTACATTTAAGAGGATCCAGTCAGCAGGAGGTTTCTAATTATTTTGTACTCTACCCATAGCATCTTCTGTCATTCTTTTATGTGAATGAAATGCCAGGGTTTTTAGCAAAGGACACTTTCTCTACTTAACACTGGTTGTTCTAAACTGGGAGTGATTTTGCCCCTCAGGAAGCATTTAGCAGTGTCTGGAGACATCTTTCATTGCCATGACTAGGGTGGGGGATTGATATTGGCATCTAGTGAGGAGAGGCCAGGGATTATGATAAGTATCAAAGAATGGACAGGACAGCCTTCCACAGCAAAGAATTATCCAGTTTAGAATGCCAGCCCCAATGGTGTTGAAGTTGTAGGAAATGATGTTTTATATGCTAAGGTCTCTCTTTCCAACTCAAGGACATTGCTCTGTCAGTTTCCCCTTTTTCTCTTGCAAAATTGCTTTTTCTGTTCTATTGAAGTTCTTTGTTCCTTTAGTTCTCTTTGATTTCCTTTCCTCACTTAATTTCTCCTTTTCAGCCTGCTTCCAGATATATATATATCCAGCTGTTTCTTTGATATTTCTTTTTTGAATGTGTAATAACTATCACCAATTCCTCAACTTATCAGTTTTTTACACAGACTTTCAAATCACTTCTTTTTTTCCTTACACTCCAAATAAAATCCCAAGTGCCTCCAATGTCTTTTATTGCAGTTACTTTAACACCTGGAGCAGAGCCTGGTAAAATGTGTAATAAATTAATAAATGAGAAGGACACAACATAACATATTTTTGCATAAATACAGTGACCAATTTCTTAATAACTTTTTGATATAGATCTGTGGCTTTGAGTCGGACTTAGAAAAATCAGTTTTACAGGATTGGGGCACAGAGCTGATATAATACAATCCAGGTGTAAAGCTCTGATATAATACAATCCAGGTGTAAAGCTCTGCTGGTCTGGTTAATTCAAGGATGTATATTAATGTATTAGGAGGTATTGACAGATTATACTCATTAGGCAGTTCTCAAATGTTCTTTAGTTAACTCTCTTAAACAACTTTAGTATGTGACAAATTGTATTAATCTGACAAATATCTGATGTGTAGAGATTCTGTATTTAAGAGTTTGAATTACACATTGTATTAGTTTGTATAGTATTGGCTGCCATAATAAAATACCACAAATTGAGTGACTTAAACAACAGAAATATGTTTTTTCACAGTTCTGGAGGCTGGAAATCCAAGGTCAAGGTTGGGCTGATTTTCTTTCTCTTGAAGACTTCTCCTTAGCTTATATACATGGTTGGTTTTCTTCCTTGCTATGTCCTACTATTGCCTTTTCTTTGTGTACATGCATTCTTGGTATCTTTTCCTCTTATAAGGACACTAGACCTGTTAGATTAGGAGACACTTTTAAATTTGAATTTATTTATTTTTGCTAATATATGAAAACAAAAATTATACATATTTATGGGGTACCATGTTATATTTTAATCTAGGTATGTATTGTATTATGTTTAAACCAAGTTATACATGTATCCAGGCATTTATAAACATTTCTTTATGGTGAAAATATTGAAGCTCTTACTTCTAGCTTTTTGAAATATATAAAACTCTTTTCTTTTCTAATTATAAATTAGTACCCATTAATCAACCATTTCCTGTTCCTCTTTCTCTAGTTTTATGACATTGTTTAACCTTAATTACTTCCTTAAAGACCTTATCTCTGGGGCTGAGGTTGTGACTCAACAGTAGAGCACTCGCCTAGCATGTTGAGGCCTTGGGTTTGATCCTCAACACTACATAAATAAATAAATAATTAAAATAAAGGTGTTGTGCTCAACTACAACTAAAAAATATTAAAAAAACCCTTATCTCTGAATACTGTCACATTAGAAGTTAGAGTTTCTACTTAACATTAGGTCATTTATTTGTTGACTTTCTTCTTTTAAGGAATGAACTCCGTGCAATAAACTTTCCTCTTAATACTGCCTTTATAGTGTCCCAGAGATTTCAATATGTTGCATCAGTATTCTCATTTACCTTTAAGAATTTTTAAATCTCCCTTTGCTGTCTTTTGCAACCCATTGTTCATTCAGTAGCATATTATTTATTCTCCATGTGTTTCAGTAGCTCTATTTTTTATTTTATCATTGATTTCTAATTTCATTCCATTTTGATCTGATAGAATTCAGGGTAGTATCTCTACTTTCTTATATTTTCTAAGAGTTGCTTTGTGGCACAGTATATGGTCTGTTTTAGAGAAGGACCAATGTGCTGTTGAGAAGAAAGTGTATTCGCTCTGTGATGGATGAAATATTCTATATATGTCTGTTAAGTCTAAGTTATTGATTTTATTATTGAGTTCTGTAGTTTTCTTTGTTTAGCTTTTGTTTGAAAGATCTATCCAGTGGTGAAAGAGGTGTGTTAAAGTCACCCAGAATTATTGTGTTATGGTCTGTTTGACTCTTGAATTTGAGAATAGTTTGTTTGATGAATGTAGATGTTCCATTGTTTGGGGCATATGAATTTATAATTGTTATGTCTTGTTGATGTATGGTTTCCTTAAGCAGTGTGAAGTGTCCCTCTTTATCCCTTTTGATTAACTTTGGCTTGAATTCTACTTTATTTAATATGACGATGGAAACCCATCATTGTTTTCACAGTCTATGTGAGTGGTATGTTTTTTCTGAACCTTTCACCTCAGTTTGTGGATGTCTTTTTGTCTTTTCCTATGATATGGGTTTCTTGAAGGCAACATATTGTTGGGTCTTTTATTTTTAATCCAGCCTACCAGTTTATGTTTTTTGATTGGTAAGTTTAGGCCATTAACATTCAGGGTTATTATTGTGACATGACTTGTTTTCCTGGTCATTTTTGTTTAGTTTTGGTATTTAACTTGACTTAGTTTCTCCTTTGATTGGTTTTTCATTTAGTGTAATATCTCCCTTTGCTGATTTTCATTTTCTCCTCATGGAATATTTTGTCGAGGATATTCTCTAGTGCAGGCTTTGTAATTGTAAATTTTAACTTTGTAATTGTAATTGTAAATTTTGACTTTTGTTTATCATGGAAGGTTTTTATTTTGTCATCAAATCTAAAGCTTAATTTTGCTGGATATAAGATTCTTGATTGGCATCCAATTTTTTAAAATTCTTTATATATGACAGCGGAATGCATTACAATTCTTATTACACATAGAGAGCACCATTTTTTCTTATCTCTGGTTGTATACAAAGTGTATTCACACCAGTTTGTGTCTTCATACATGTACTTTGGATATGATATCCATCACATTGCACCATCATTTCTAACCCCATGGCCCTCTCCCTTCCCTTACTACCCCTCTTCCCTATCTAGACTCTGTCTATTCCTCCCATGCTCCCACTCCCAACCCCACTATGAATCAGCCTCCTTATTATCAGAGAAAACATTTGGCATTTGGTTTTTTGGGATTGGCTAGCTCCACTTAGCATTATCTTCTCTAACTCCATCCATTTACCTGCAAATGCCCTGATTTTATTCCCTTTTAATGCTGAGTAATATTCCATTGTGTATATATGCCACATTTTTTTTTATCCATTCATCTATTGAAGGGTATCTAGGTTGGTTCTACAGTTTAGCTATTTTGAGTTGTGCTGCTATAAACATTGATGTGGCTGTGTCCCTGTAGTATGCTGTTTTTAAGTCCTTTGAGTATAGACCAGGGAGAGGGATAGCTGGGTCAAATGGTGGTTCCAATCTCAATCTTCCAAGAAAATCTCCATACTGCTTTCTATATTGGCTGCAACAATTTGTAGTCCCACCAGCAGTGATCTTGGGAGCAAATCTTTATCCCTCACACATCAGGTAGAGCACTAATCTCTAGGGTATATAAAGAACTCAAAAAGGTAAGCACCAAAAACCCCCACAAATAACCCAATCAATAAATGGGCCAAGGACCTGAACAGACATTTCTCAGAATATGATATATGAAATATAGGAAAAAATGTTCATCATCGCTAGCAATTAGAAAAATGCAAATCAAAATTACTCTATGATTTCATCTCACTCTAGTCAGAATGGCACTTTTTATGCATATAAACAACAATAAGTGTTGGTGAGGAAGTGGGAAAAAATGCATACTCATACACTGCTGGTTGGCATCCAATTTCTTTGTGAGCTTGGTATATATTGTTCTAGGCTTCTAGCTTTCAGGGTCTGGGTTGAAAATCTGCAGATATCCTAATTGGTTTCCTCCTTTGTGTAATCTGATTCCTTTCTCTTGTGGCTTTTAAAATTCTCTCCTTATTCTGTATGCTAGGCATTTTCATTATAATGTGTCTTGGTGTGGCTCTGTTGTGATTTTGTACATTTGGTGTCCCATAAGCCTCTTGTATTTGATTTTACAATTCATTCTTCATGTTTGGGAAATTTTCTGATATTATTTCATTGAATAGATTGTTCATTCCTTTGGTTTGGGATTGTATACCTTCCTCTATCCCCAATAATTCTTAAATTTGGCTTTTTTATGTTATTGCATAATTCTTGAATGTTCTGCTCATGGTTTCCTACCATCTTCACTGTGTGGTCTACATTATTTTCAAGATTATATATTTTGTCTTCATTGTCTGAGGTCCTGTCTTCCAAGTGATCTAATCTATTGGTGGTGCTTTCAATTAAGTTTTTAATTTGGTTTATTGTTTCTTTCATTTCAAGGATTTTTGTTTAGTTTTTTTTTTCAGAACTTCTATCTACTTATTGAAGTAATCTTTTGCTTTCTGTATTTGCTTATGTAGCTCTTTATTGAATAATCTTTTACTGCCTGTATTTGCTATCTTATATCATCCTGTAATTCACAGAAAATTTTAATTTTGTACATCCTGAACTCCTTCTCTGTAATTTCTTCTGCTGTGCTGGCCATGGATTCTAATAATGTAATATCTTGGTTTGTTTTGGGCACTTTTCCCCCTTGTTTTTTCATGTTGTTTGTGTGTCATCCCTTCCATCACTGTGGATCTGAGGCATTTCAGTTTTTACCCTATAAGCTTATAGTGTCCCTGCATGGTTCCGATACCTCTCCTTTGAGGGGGAGAACAATATTAACAGATCTCAATACAAACAATATACAACCTTAAACCAAAGGGCTGCTATTGAGACATTTATAGTTTTGTCACAATATACATAAATGGTGAGTTCAATTATTATCTACAGTAGGTTTGCAAAAGGGTCTATAGTTTCTGATGGTGGACAAAGAACTGGGGGTGGGAGTGAGATGTAGGATGAGATGTTGAGGTGGTAGGAAGTGAGGATATAGTTATTAGATCTTTGAAAGTAAGAGGAATCTAAAGAAGTTGATTAGTAGTAGGTGAAGAGAGAGAGTGATTTTGGGGAGACAAGTAAGTGGGCAGACAGTAGAGTACAAAAGACAAACATAAATATTAAGAAAAATTAAAAATGTAAAAATAGGAGATAAAGAATATACAATGCCACTGCAATATACTATTCAGACATCCCAGTCCTTTGTAGCCTAAGTTATGAAAAGTACTTGGTTTCACAAATGTTGGGGATGTGAGGATAGGAGAAGAGAGAGAGAGGAAAAAAAATCTTGAAGGAAGATATAAGGATTGTTTTTGTTGGAGATCAGTGTCTTCCTGCTTCCCTTCTTGTCCAATAGTGGGGTTGTCTGTTGTTTGCTAGTATCTCCACCCTCAGGATGGTGAAGGTTATTAGGGTGGGAGGATTAGTCTTGGGGGAGGGGCTTCTGGAAGTAGGGTATAGCACTTTGCTGGTCCCTGATGGGATACTGCACCCAGAGGATCTCCTTGTGATGTGGGCGCCTGGTCTCATTTCCTATATCTCCTGTAAACCTCACAATTCTTGGTCTCTAATTTAGTCTCTAAACTGTATTACACTCACGCTTTCTACTTTGCAATCAGGAACCTTTTTCTCTGGATAATTTGTGGGTTGCGCTCTGGGGGTTGCTCACCTATCATGGAGAGCTGTTTGGTATTGGGCAGTTCAAGACCAGGTTTTTTGAGCTGTAGACTCTATGTAGCCACAAGCACTGTGCCAGGTTAGCAGCTGCTGGGGAGAGGGGGGAGTTGAGGACTAAAGGAATCTTGATATTGCTTCTAAGCCCCAGCTGGTGTGCCAAGCTGGGGGTTGCTCCAACTAGAGATGGCCACAAAGGTGTCCCAAGATGGAGGCAGCTGCTATCGGTGATGGGTGGTAGAATGAGGTGGGGTGGGGTGGGGTGGTGGGTGGTGTGTTCTGAGATGCAGCTCTGTGGTGTGCAGTGTTGTGGCTGGGGGCTGTCTCCAGATGCTGTGTGGTGTCTGCAGGTACAGGCTACTGCGTGTAGGGGACTATGACAGTGGTTGCAATGTCCCAAGATGGAGGTGACTGGGGGAGCCCCATGTTGGTAGATGGGGGTTCACATGAGCAGCAGCCAGAGTTCCTGCACATGGGCAGTGGCCTAGTGTCCTGTCTGGGAGTGGCTGCTGGGAGTCCTGTGCAGGTGCTAATGCTAGTGGTCCTGCTTGGGCACCTGGAGGTCCTGCGTGGACATGGCTGGGAGTCCTATGCTGATGCTGAGTGAAGCAAGATTCTCTTTAAGTAATTTTTAAGAATGTGATAATACACACATGGAATAAACATAGCTGAGATAATTTTATGCTTTACAAATTTGTATAGATATAATCAAAAGCCTGATATGACCATTAAAAGCAGAAAGCAAATAAAAATCATAAAGAATTCAGATTTTTTGTTTTAAATATTTAATGTAATGTCTGCAATGTAAAAACAATTCCATGATGAAAGAAAGTAAATCTGAAAGGTTTCATTCCCTAGTGGAATTTTGACTAGTATAACTTCCTTGTTCTGTTAAAACAATTATTTGAGTTCCTGGGCATTGTGCATATCCCTAGGTAAATGAGTTATTAAAGTGAACTGTTGTACAAGAGCACTTGATGTATATCGTCATTAGCTATAAACTAGTTAAATTGGAGATTATCTATGAAAATGTTAGTTTTAGTTATAGATAATTGAACTGTAGCCTTTCTTTCTGGCAGTATTTAATAGTGTCATCTGTATGTGAGACTTTTTTTTTTTCTATAGAAAACAAGGCAATTTAAAAAAGTCGTAGAACCAAGCATGGGTGCAGGTGTGTAATCCCAGTGACTCCAGAGGCTAAGGCAGGAGGATTGGGAAGTTTGAGGCCAGCCTCAGCAATTTAGTGAGATCATGTCTCAAAAAATAAAAAAGGACTGGGAATGTGGCTCAGTGGTTAAACACCCTTGGTTACAATCTTTGGTACAAAAAAAAAGTGGTAGGATTTATCTGTTTATTAATATTTACTTTATATCTATTTCTGTGTCAAATTAGTACATGAAATAAAATGTTTTACAGTTTAAATATAGTTTAGTAAGTACCTTCATTTTAAGGATGAGGAAAATAATGCACTTGAGAAATTAAAAGATTTAGTGAAGGCCATATATGAAACAACCCAGAATAATGGGTTTCATTGTGTCATATTCATATATTCATATAACATACTTTTATTATATCCAATCCCTCAATACCACCCCTTACTTTTCCTCTCTTTCCCCTTTCCTCATCATTCTACTTTAAAAAAGTTTATTCATGCCAGGTGCAATGGCGCAGGCCTGTGGCAGAACATGTTTCAGCAATCAGCTGAGCTGGTGAATCCAAGACACCTAGTCCTTCCTTTATTCTTTCCTTTAAATTTTAAAAAGTAACATGTTCTTGTAGATAATTTTAAAGATGCAAAAGAAGATAAAAGTATTTATTGGGCTAGGGATGTGGCTCAAGCGGTAGTGTGCTTGCCTGGCATGCGCGGGGCGCTGGGTTTGATCCTCAGCACCACATACAAATAAAATAAGGATGTTGTGTCCACCGAAAACTAAAAAGTAAATATTAAAAAAATCTCTCTCTCTCTCTCTCAAAAAAAAAGATAAAAATATTTATAATGGGACAACCCAGAGATAAAACATGGTAATTTGGATTATGGACTTATGGAGGAGACCTTTCACTATTGATTATATTTATCTGTACTTTTTTTGTCATGAATTTATTAATATTTTGTGTAGATTTTTACATTTATTAGTATAACATTGTTAATAGCAACTTGTCTTTTAAAAAGGTGTGTAGCATCTGTTGAATTGCATCTTTTTTCTCATTCTTGCCTTTGGTTTTTTGTGTCTGAATCTACTTCTAGCTTTACTAGTTCTTTTTATTATTTTGTATTTAATTTTTTAAAAAATTTTGAACCCAGGGGTGCTTAACCACTGAGTGACTCCTCCAGCCCTTTTTATTTTTTATTTTGAGATAGGTTTCACTAAGTCGCTCAGAGCCTTGCTAAGTTGCTGAGGCTGGCTTTGAACTTGCAGTCCTCCTGCCCCAGCCTCCTGAGTTGCTGGGATTACAGGCATGTGCCACCATGCCTGGCTATTTAATTAACATTTATTTTAAATTTCTACATTGTCTATCTTAATTTTGGTGTTTTCTCCCTAACTTGTTGAGAAAAAATGCCTGCCTCATATCGGTCTTTCATTCTAAAAAATCGTTTAAAAATATAAGTTTGGGGCTGTGGTTGTGGCTCAGCGGTAGAGCACTCGCCTAGCATTGTGCAAGGCCCTGGGTTCGATCCTCAGCACCACATAAAAATAAAATATTGTGTCCAACTACAACTAAAATAAATATATTTAAAAAAATAAAAATATAAGTTTTCCTCTAAGATCTACAAGCCACAAATTGTTTAATCATTAACCCATAAATAATTATAGAAGTGTATTTTTAAAAAGTCCAGGCACCATGGTATATGCCTGTAATCCCAGTTACTCAGGAGTCTGAGGCAGAAAGATTGCAAGTTTGAGGCCAGCCTTAGCACCCTAGTGAGATACTCACAAAATAAAAAGGGCTGAGGATGTAGCTAAGTGTTAAACCTCTCCTGGGTTAAATCCCCAGTGAAACCCCCACTTTCTTCCCTCCCCAAAACTATATTACTAAGTTTCTAAGTATATGGGACTTTTAAAGTTATAATTCTGTTTACTAGTTTCCAGCATAGCTGTATTGTGCCTAAACATTTTAGAGTATACACTTACAGGCTTTTTAAGTTGGTTGAAATTTCAGTTGGCCAATATTTATAAATGTTCCCTGTGCTTAAGAAAATTTGTGCTTTGTAAACTGTGTTCTACTTACATCCTTTAGGTCAAGTTTGTTAGTCATGTTGTTTAAGTCTTCAGAATTTCCTGCTTTTCTCTCTGCTTATTCATTCCTTTATGGAGACTTGTGTTAAAATTTACTATGGAACTTTGATTTATCCCTGCCTTCTTGTAGATTTTAAATTTATTTTCATTTATTGGTCTTATATATTTCAAATTTATATCTTCCTAGAGAATTGACCTGTTTTTGTCAATAAAATTACATTGTTGTTTAATCAAAAGATCTAGCGGTCCCTTATCTGGTATTAATATAGCTTTAGCAGCTTTTCTTTTGGTTAGCATTTGTGGCAGTTTACCTTTTTCCTTTGATTTTCAGATTTTCTGTATAGTTATGTTAAATGGTGTATTTTAATTTTAATTTTATTTTTTTGGTACTGGGGATTGAACTCAGGGGCACTTAACCACTGAACAACATCACCAGCCCTATTTTGTGTTTTATTTAGCGACAGGGTATCACTGAATTGCTTAGCACCTTACTTTTGCTGAGGCTGGCATTGAATCCTCCTGCCTCAACCTCTCGAGCTGCTGGGATTACAGGTGTGTACCATCATGCCCAGCAAATGGTGTGTTTTAAAATTTTATTTTCTAGTGTTCAATGGGTAGCATATAGAAATACTATTGATTTTTGTGTGTTGATTTTATATTCTGTGACATTGTTAGTGCTAAGATTTTTCCTTTTTGCCTGTTGCATTGGCTGGGACTTCCAGTACTAGTTTTTACTTATTTATTTATTTAATGGATGTTCTTTATAAGGTTGAGGAAGTTCCTATCTATTCCTTATTTGCTGAAAGTATTTATCATAAAGGATCTTATATATTGTCATGCCTTTTCTTCAGGTTCATATATTTTTTCTTCTTTAAGTTATAATGTGGATATCAGCAATTGATTTTTGAAAATCAAACCAGTCTTATATTATTGGTATAAGCCCCACTTGTTTATGCTGTATTATTATTTTTATTTGTGACTGATTATTATTTACTGATATTTTATGGTGTATTTTGCACATATATTCATTGCATATATTAGTATATATTTTTCTCTTGTACTATTTTTGTATAGTTTTGTATTATTGTAATGCTTGGTTTCATAAAATGAGTTGGGGGTATATTGTCCTTTTCTGTTTTTGACAGGATCATGTAGAATTAGTGTCATTTCTTATTTAAATTTTAGTAGAATTTGCCAGTAAAATCATCTTTGTGTGGAGTTTTTTTTTTGGAGGTTTTAATTATACTTTTGATTTTTTAAAATAAAGGACTATTTCAGTAATAAACTTATTCCTGGGTGTGTTTCTGGCTTATAGATTTATGTGTTTAGAGTTGTTTGTGATATTTGGGTCAAGACTGATATTTCCTCTTTTGTTTTTGATATTTATAATTCTCTTGCTAGAGGTTTATGTGTTTTATTGAGTTCTTCAAAGGACCAGATTTTTATTTCATTCGTTCATTTATATTTTCTGCGATTAACTTAATTTATTCTCTGATCTTTATTATTTTCTTTCCTGCCTTCTATATGTTACAAGTTTATACGTTCTATTGATCTTTATTAAAGAAAGAGATTGTAAAAGACAAAGAATGAGGAACTGGGCTGGTGTTGTGGCTCAGCAGTAGAGCACTTGCCTCACACCTGAGAGACTCTGGGTTAGATCCTCAGCCACATAAAAATAAACAAACAAAATAAAGATATTGTGCGCATGTATAACTAAACAAATGTTAAAAAAATGAACTATTTCAGATTAAAGGAGTCTAATAAGGTAATGATAACTAACACATAATCTATTTTCTTTTACTCTAAATGATATTATTCCAACAGTTGAAGATATTTAAATAAACTCTATAGATTAGGTCATCGTATTTAAAAAAAAACTTTTTTAGTTTTAGATGGACACAATATATATATATATTATTTATTTATTTGTGGTGCTGAGGATCAAACCCATTGCCTTATATATGCAAGGCAAGTGCTCTGCCACTGAGCCACAATCCCAGCCCAGGTCATCATATTAAAAAAAAAATTTTTTTTTTAGTTGTAGATGGACACAATATCTTTATTTTATTTATTTATTTTTATGTGGTAATAAAGATCGAACCCAGTGCCTTGCATGTGCTAGGCGAGCGCTCTACTGCTGAGCCACAGCCCCAGCCCCATGTCATCATATTTAAAAAAAAAATTTTTTTTAAATATTTATTTTTTAGATGTAGTTGGACACAGTACCTTTATTTTATTTATTTTTATGTGGTGCTGAGGATCGAACCCAGGGCCTTGCATGTACTAGGCAAGCACTCTACCACTGAGCCACAACCCTAGCCCCTAGGGCATAATATTTTATCAATATTCCCTGACTTTGATAATTGTACTGTGGTCATATATGAATATTTTAAAGGAAATACTAAAGTACTAAGGAATAAAAAGGAATCATGCCTCCAACTCTCAGATGATTCAGATAAAAATATGTGTGTATAGAGAAATGGATGAAGCAGATGGGGTAAAATATTAACATTTGGGAATCTAGATAAGGTATATACAAGAATTCTTTGTAACTGTTCTTACTACTTTTTGTAAACTTGAAATTATATCAGTCAAAAGTAAAAATGTTACAAGAGAAAGAAGACATTATTGATATGGACTACTTTAAAATAGGAACTTCCTCAAAAACATTATTAATTCTGATGTGGTGGCATATACCTGTAATTCTAGCCATTTGGGAGAGTTGCTGAGGCTGGCCTAATTTGAGGCAGTGGGATCACAAGTTCCATACCAGTCTAGGCAAAGTAGTGAAATCTTTTTTTAAAAAATTTTGTTCTTTTTAGTTACACATGACAGTAGAATGTATTTTGACATCATACATATATGGAGTATAACTTCCCATTCTTGTGGTTTTACATGATGTGGAGTTGCACTGGTCGTGTATTCATAAATGAACATAGGAAAGTTATGTCTGATTCATTCTATTGTCTTTCCCATTCCATCCCCTCTCCCTTTCCCCCATCCCCTCTTGTCCAATCAGATGAACCTCTATACCTGCCCCCATTGTGAGTCAGCATCCACATATCAGAGAGTTTATTTTGTTTTTTTGGGATTGCTTATTTTACTTAGCATGCTATTCTCCAGTTCCATCCATTTACCGGCAAATGCCATAATTTCATTTTTCTTTATGAGTGAATAATATTTCACTGAGTGTATATATCACATTTTTATTATCTGTTTATCTCTTGAAGGGCACCTAGGTTTGTTCCATAGCTTAGTTATTGTGAATTGAGCTGCTATGAACAGAGACCCTTTTTCAAAATAAAAAATAAAAAGTGCTAGGGATGTATCTCAGTGCTAAAGGGTTCAATCACTAGTGTAAAACAAAAACAAAAACTGAGTTAAAACAGAACTAGTCAAGGCAAATTACCTTAGTAATGGGTATTTATTATAATTCTATAGAAGGGAAGTAGAAGATAAATCTGCAAAGAATCTTGTAATACCAGTTTTTGTACACCAGAGTTTCAGTTATTAGGAACTTGTCAGCTCTGTGGACTGGTTACTTTGTGGGCTATGTGATCTCATACAGTGTTTTGGTCTCGCTTTCTGTGGATCTTTTAAAACCTACTTGCATGAGAACCATTGTCTTGGCCTCTGCATGTAAAGTCCTTTGAGTTTAGTTTTGTTATTATCTGCTATAGTTCTTGCTATTTCTTAGTTGAATATCTGGGAAAAGAAATTTGGCCCAGCTCATTTTTTTTAAGCTAAGCCACACCACATTATATTTTGCTTCCCAGTCTACAGTTTTTGTTAATTCTTGGCCTTTGGATTCATGTGTCAATCCATGGTCCAATAAGTTGTATGCTGTGAGTATTTGTCATGTGGTCTGCCAGAGTTCCCCTTTCAGAAGGATAGTGGATGGGGCAGTTTTGCCTAGAAAGGCCTGTGAGTTAAGATGGGACAATATACTTGATATGATAATGCATGATTTTCTATTATGGGATGTTTAGGTCATTTCTACTTTTTATTTCATATAATGCATATCTTAGTACATATCTTAGTACTAATTATAATCTTTGTTTGCATGTTCAATGTTTTCTTAGGATAGAGTCCTAGAAATAAAGTTACTGAATCAAAGTACTTAAGTTTATTCACAGTCTCTTAATTTGTATTTTCAAATTGCTTTCCAGAAAAGTTGTGTGGTTTTATATTGTAGTAGTGTGAGAGTGATAGATGTGTCGTGCTCTTGCTCATTATTTTTCACTATTCTTTATTAAAGCGTAAAAAAAAAAGTGCATTTGGTTATCTCATGCTCAAAAGCCCTACTCTCTAGGTACATATTCTGAATCTCAAGGGATCACAGATCCTATATCACTGTTATACATCCTACTTTGCTAGCATTTTATTCTAGCATTCGCACTGTATTCCCTACTCTAATGTCCTAGCCAATTCTATATTTTCTTTAAAGTTGCATTTTGAATATTGCCAATGCTTCATCAATTTTGGGTCTCTTCAGGACAAGAGACAGATGTATTGAAGTAAAAGCAAGATTAATTGTCCAGGTATCCAGTGAACCATCAAAGAAGGGCAAATGGGCTTCAGAGTGATTGGAACTACAAAGCTGGTAGGAACAACTTCCTTCTCTTAGGGTTTTTATAAACTTCTTTTCTTGTGGTTTCTTCTTGTCTTCAGGCATCTGATCTATTTACTTCTTGAATTGAAGGATTCAGGTTCAAATCCTACATGTTTCTTAATGGCTGTCTTATTCCTTAGTATGTATTTTCAGTTCAACTCTTCTTGGGTTAAATTCTCTAAGGTGGGTTAATTGGCTTAGCTTGTCTTTTCCAGCAGGCTATTAGCCACTTGTCATTTTTGTGGACCATCTTCTAATCTTGGCAGCAATAAGCAAGGGAAAAGTCAAAAGACAAGAACAAAATGTGCCCACCTTCCTGGGGCTCAGTAAAACTGTATGCACTGTATTATTTATTTATTTATTTTGTAAATGGTACTAGGGATTGAACCCAGGGGTGCTTTACTATTGAGTTACATTCCCAGCCCGTTTTATTTTTATTTTGAGACAGGGTCTAACTAACTTGTCAAGGCTGGCCTGAAGCTTGTAATCTTCCTGCCTGTCATACTTCCTGGTATTTGGAATTACAGGTGTGTGCCACCATGCCTGGCTTTGGGAGCTTTTTGGAGCACATTTATGTCCTCACAGAATTATAGTTTGAAAGTTGAAAGGGAACTTTCCCTTTTATTTATAGAGAGATTGTGATTTGCTCATTGTTATAGTTGGTGTTAGCACCTCTAAATTCTTAGGAATGTACTCTTACCATCATATTAAAGGTATAAGTTTAATTATAACTTAATAATACAATCATGTTATATGAGCAAAATATTTAAAAACACTGATAGAGCCATCTCCCTCAAAACATTAACACTTATGTTAATTGGTTTTCTGGAAATTTCATATATATATAAAGTATTATGAAGTTGTAAAAAATATTACATATTACAGTTTGTATAATATACTTTTTAAAACTCTTTCAAATGTAAAATGTGTTAAGAACAATTTAGAAGCAATGTTTGGTCACAAAATATTATAAATTTAATATCATCAAAAAAGTCATTATTTCTTTGAAAGTAGTCATTTTAAAAAGTGGTATTTTGCTTTATTGTTTTTTATGAAGCAAATTGTTATATACTCC
Source organism: Ictidomys tridecemlineatus (assembly GCF_052094955.1). Classification (NCBI taxonomy): domain Eukaryota; kingdom Metazoa; phylum Chordata; class Mammalia; order Rodentia; family Sciuridae; genus Ictidomys; species Ictidomys tridecemlineatus. The sequence goes on from NC_135481.1 coordinate 29,968,309, forward strand.
AAGCTTGAGAGAATGAATTTGAGGCCAAAAGGTAACTTCAAGATTTTACATGCCCACAATCCCTGAGGCTGGTGTTTTTACCCATATTATTATGATTTTCTTTTATTTTGTGATTTTCTTTAGAAGTTTTTGATCATTAGTACTTTGAGAATGTTTATTTATTTATTTATTCCTGTACTGGGGATTGAACCCAGTGGCACTTTACCACTGAGCTACGTCCCTCAGCCTTTTATTTTTTCTTTTGAGACAGGGTCTTGCTAAGTTGCTAAAGCTGACCTTGAACTTGTGATCCTCCTGCCTCTGCCTCCCAAGTTGCTGGAATTACATGTGTATACCCCCATGCTCAGAAAAATGGTTTGTTTTTAATGCTAGCATATAAAATAGTTATAAGAGATAAATTCTGGTTTCTGTTGTTAGACCTACCTTTTAATAGAATGCATGCAAGACGGAGACAGAACAGGTTTTGTGATGGTTAATTAGAATGAATTATTTAATTATTGCATATTTTCCTTTTCAAGGTTTCATTTTCCTTTTAGATTTACTAGCATCAGTAAACATTTTTCTATGTGCAGCAGTATAGAAGTAGTCTTATGGTAAATAACTTAGTATTTAGACATTTGTCATAGTTCTGTTAGCAAATTATCAAAATCAGCTAGTTTTTGACTAATATTAAAATTATCTTTTGAAATTTAAAATTTTAACTAAAGAAAGCTTTTTTGAAAAAAAAAGAAAGGTTTTTTTTTTTGAGGGGGGCTCAAGGGCCTTGTCCATGCTAAACACATGTGCTACCTCTGAGCTATACCTCTAGCCCAAGAAATTATTATTATTAGTATTATTATTTATTGCTTTTTGGTAGTTATTAGAGAGAAATAAAAATAACATTTTACCTTATACTATTTAATCACAAACAAAATATTTTCTCATTTTATTCTATCTTCTTTATAACCATCTATTTTTGTTTTCATACATTTGTATTCAAGTTTTGTCTTCTGTTTTGTTCAAAAACACCACAGGTAGCTTTACTTTTTTCTACTGCTCTTTGTAAGTACTATTAATTTTACATTTCCTGATGTCAGTTATTTCTAAAACAAATGTTCCCTTTGGTTACCACACAATGATTACTAGATAATTTCTAACACTCATCATTGACCTAGGGTAAATTTTTTTCCTCTTTATACATAGTATTAAGTTCTTTTTTGGTTTTTGATTTTGCTCACTCAGTACTCTTTTTTAAACTTTTTTTTAGTTGTAGATGGATATAATACCTTTATTTTATTGATTTATTTTAATGTGGTGCTGAAGATCAAACTCCATGTGTCATATATGCTAGGCAAGTAGGCTACCACTGAGTCATAACCACAGCCCTCACTCAGTACTCTTCAGTGGACGTTAGGTGTTGCAATGACTAAATTGTGTCAGTAAAATGTGTTCTCACTCTTGTGGCAAAAAGAGCAGCTTCTTCAAATGTTGCCCCCTTGCTGGTTTTCTAACTGTAGGGTGAAGTTACAGTGAATGGCAGGAGGTTTATTTACTTTGGGGGTGGTAGTGGTGTGTATTAGTTGACAGAATAAGCATTTTCTTTAGATGTAGAAACTTGTAGAAGAGATAAGTGGACCAATAGCATGAATACTTAGTTTATAGAGATGAAACACAAGTGGCTGATACATATGTGAAAAGATGCTTAACTTTCCTTCTAATGAAAATACAAAGTAAGGGCTGGGGATATAGTTCAGTTGGTAGAGTGCTTGCCTCACATGCATAAGGCCCTAGCTTCAATCCCCAGCACCACACACACACACACACAAAAAAAAAAAAAAAAAAAAAAGCAAAACAACAGGGCCTTGCCAGGTTTTGTTGGATAAGAAAGAGTGAAATATTTAGTTATGATCAGTGAGAAGTGGAGAAAAATTTTATATGATTAATGAGTGTAATCATTTTGGAGGGCAGTTTGCATTAGCAATTAATTTTTTTTTTTTGGTACCATAGATTGAACTCAGTGACACTCAACCACTGAGCCACATCCCCAGCCCGACTTTTTATATTTTATTTAGAGATAGGGTCGCACTGAGTTGCTAAGTACCTCACCTTTGCTGAAGCTGGCTTTGAACTTGTGATCCTTCTGACTCAGCCTCCTGAGCTGCTTGGGTTTACAGGCTTGCGCTACTGCGCCCAGCTAGCAATTAATCTTAGTTACTGACCCAGAAAACTATATTTTAGAATTTATTCTGAGGATACTTGGACACATCTGCATAAAATCATACATGGATGCTTATTGAAGTATTGTTTGCAGTAGTAAAAGATGGGAAAGTCACAAAATAGAATAGTATGCAATTGTTAAGGAGAGTGAAGTAATTTCTGTGCTGATATGCAAATTTATTCAAGGTGAGTTGTTATTAAATGGAAAAAGATTGCAGAATTTTATATGATTCCATTTATGTTAAAACATAAATGGATAAATCTGTACCTACTGAATATTTCAGCAAGTCTCCATTGGTAACTCTAAAGGTAACAAGTGATTATACCTTGGAGTGAGGAAGGATGATGGTCAAGGGTAAGAAGGTGACTTTAATTTTTCTATTTAGTTTTTAAATTTAGTACTTGTTATTTTCTTGATAAAAAGAAAATCTAACTATTGAAAACATTAAAATTAAACATTTTGAATCACTTCTTTATTTTGTAGATGACTTTAAGGAAAATTGTCCTTTTTAGAAATTAATTTCTAATTCTGAGAGTGTCATAAGGGGTTAGGATTTTAAATAAGTAACTAAAATGAAGAGGGAAAGAATGTTTTCTTGGGATTTTTTTTTTTTGGAGACAGGATCTTTCTGTGTTGCTGTGTTGTCATCCTCGAACTCTTGGGCTCAAGTGATTTTCCCTCCTCAGCCTCCTGAGTAGGTGGGACTTCAGGCCTTTGTGCCTGGCCTCTTGGGAAACTTTAGTCAATCTGTGCTTTACCTTCCTGATGGAAATATTTTTCCACAGATCAGCATTGGTCTCCCTAAGACTACTTTCAGAAGAGAATTCTGTACAACCAAGTGACATAACAGCCCTCTTTCTCTTTAGTCTTTCGTTCGTTTCTAGAGCACTTTGTCATAGTCACATAATGATGAAATTATCTAACAACATGTTTTTCAGAATGTGTCCCTGTTGAGTGGCACAGGACTATATTTGAACTCTGTATTTCCATAGGGAAGGTCATGTTGGTATAAGATTTTAAATAGTTTTTATTTCTTTACTGAACACTTTTAATTTATCTGAGATACAAAGAATATCTGAGAAATCAGAGCAGTGTTTGTGGGATTAGATTGTTTTCCTTTCTGAAAATAAGTCAAGACAAATATGTAAAAACTAAAGTTAGAGAAGACTGAATGAGTCACATGCACTTAATCATTCTTTACAATGACATTAAACTCTCTAGAGAAGCTAGCAGTATCTTTATTATGGTAATTTAGCATGTCATTTTAGAGAACTTTATAACTTCAGAAGATATTTAACTTTTTTCATAAAGTTTTACAAATATTTTATTAAGGTAAAAGAAGAAGCTCACTTTTTTTTTAAGTCTCAACTATTGGCAAGGCTGTTCTGATGAAATTTTGGATATCACAACTAAAAACATCAAAAGGAACCTTGGTAAGGCCACTCCATTTTTGTGCCCTTCCTTACAAAACCCCAGATTCCTATTGGGTGTATTATAAACAGAGGAACCAATCTTTAGTCCCCTGCTCTGAGCACACTCTATGTGGACTATTTTACGTCTCTTTGATATATAATGTAGGGAAAAGATGTAAGAATTTATAAGGGCCTGAGTCTGAATACTTTCTACTTACTGTATTATCTTGGGCAAATTAATGCATCTTTATACAGTGATAAAATCTACTTTCCTGGTTTCTAGCAAAGATTAAAGAGGAAGTGATGTAATCTTTATTGAGTATTTCTTTTGTCTTTTGGTAATATTTTGTCTATATCTGCAATGGCAGTTTGTCATTTAGTTGAGATTGGTGATTCACCAATCATCTCCCCATTAAATTAATGGGGGCCCATATTTTGTGGCTTTGTATTCCTAGTTCCTAGCCTAGGTGCATTGTTCTGTTTCTTAAATGAATGATGGATGTTTAGCACTATGCAAATAGATTTTCTACTTTAATTTTCAGTTTTCCTAAGAGATAGATAATATTTCTTGAATTTTATCATGGAGAAATACTCAGAGAGCTTAAATAACTTGCTTAAGATCACATATTATGGCAGAACTAAAATTGAAAACTCTTATGTATGATTTCAAACTATGCTTTTGTATCATTCTGCTTTGCTGAGGTAGTATTAGGCACTTCAGAAATTGTGATATGTTCAATATAAGATTTTTTTGCTATTTATTAATATAATTTTAAAGATTAGCATGGTGACACAAACATTTCTTCTCTTTATACTTAATATTCCCTTTCAGTTTAGACTTCCTGACTGCATGGTACACTAAGTCTGCCTTGTCTATAAGAATACGAATAGTCACTTCCTCTTGTGAGGGATTTTCTTCTTATTAATTTTGCTTAAAATTCTGTCTTTGCTTTTCCTTTAGAGAATTTTTTTGATATTTATAAGTACATGGGTTGAGGATGATTTATACTAATTATATCAGAATTTTGGTAACATCGGAAGTTTTAGTAATCAGAAGAAGTAGTTTGTCTCCTATCTGCTGCTTATATTCATTTTTCTTTTTCATTAGCAGTCATAATAGATGCTATGGGCATAGGCCACTGATTTAGATGTCATCACATGTTAGCACTGCCTTTTGGACCTCTTTTATAGGATATTAACACATTACTTAAAGGCATGGAAATAGGGAGAAAGATACCACCTCATAAATTTTATATTTATGTTGTTTTTATTGAGGATTTTTCATTTGAGGATCGGGTTGTTTTGGATATTTCATCATAAATAAAGTTTGAAAGAAAAAGAAAAGTTTACCCCCATCTGTCCCTTATTACCATTATAAAACTCACAAAATTGCAAAACAGATACCAATAATTGTGGCAATAGAATAAATATGTGGTTTTTGTCATTACAGTTACATTGAATGAGGACTTCTTGTTTTAGGCACTTGGGATTGACCTGAAGGGTACTTAACCCCTAAGCCACATCTCCAGTTCTTTTTATTTTTTATTCTGAGACAATGTTTCCCTAAGTTGCTGAGGCTGGCTTCGAATTTGTGATTCTCCTGCCTTAGCCTTCTGAGTTGCTGGGATTATAGGCATGTGCCACCATCCCAGGATGAACAGTTTTTAGTAGCTCTGTGTTATAGTTTATTTTTCAGACTATAGAGTTATTCTTACTCAATATTTTATGTAAATCATTTTATTTTTAAATTTATTTAGTTTTTTTTTTTTAACTACTTTGGGTTGGATTCTTTTCTCCCTATACCTGGTTGGGGGTGAGCGTGAGCGATAGAGGCAGGCTACATCTTGGATTCTCTTGAGCAACTGATGACTTTAGTTTTTGCCTCACTGCATGTAATCCTGCCTTGGGTGTTCATCTCTGTTTAACTAGCTCTTTAAGCCATCTGGAATTGTGTTAGAAAGTGCATGTCTGATTTCTCTCTTGATTTTTCTTAAGGCTGGTTTGAATCCTGGATATACAGTTATAATTTTCAGTACTTTTAATATTTTCAGGTAGAGGTTTTATTCTTTAGGGTTTTCAGAGATGTGCTTTGGAAAGAAACTAAACAGAATGATTTGTGACCTGCAGGGACAAAGACTGCAGTAAAACTGGAAGAACTCATTTCCTGTTAGTAGCAGTTTTTGAATGATAATGCTTGGAGTTCCATCAATTTATTTTTTGATGTGACTTTTAATATTCTTAGTTGTCAATTGATACTCTTATATTAACTATTTCATAAAATGTTCAATGTATATATTAAAATGGCAACAAAATCTAAGATCAAATATAATAATAATTAAAAAGTTATATATATCTTACATATCATAAATCTTCTTTTTAGGCATATGGATCAGGCTGTGATATTGTCATTTTGGCAAGTGACTTCGAATGTGTGCAGATCATTCCTGGTGCTAAGCATGGAAACATTCAAGTCAGCTGTGTGGAGTGTTCTAACCAACAAGGAAGAGTAAGGGATTTAATTACTTAATTTTTCATTTTTAATGTATTTAATAATGTTAGAATATTCTTATGCTTTTATGTAAGGCTTTTCTATGATTTTTATTTATATTTCTGTGTAAATGGCTATTGATTGGAGTTGTAACGGGAAAAGTTGTGTACAACTTGTAAAGTGCTCTTAAGCTGACAATGTCATAATTATTTGTTCTACAGGTATCTACTGTTTTGAAAGATCTATAGCTCTCACAATCTCATACATACTCCTTTTCTGACAGTAGATAATTCCAGCAGCCATTAAGTTAATAGAAGGGAAGTAGTAGGCTTTTATCTTCTCTATTTGACATTCCTTATGTGATTAAACCTTAACTTAAGTCCTTTGAAGAGGACTGTTCAATTCTTTTCCCTCCAGGTACAGTGGATGACTTTGTGATATCTCCTTAGTTAATTTCTCCTTCTTGATGGTTTCTCAGTTAGCATTTATGATTGATGATACAATTAATGCCATTTTATTTGATACATTCTTAAGACCTGATGATGTCTTTCTCTACTTTTCATGGTTTTTATATTATTTTTTACTGGGTTATACAATTTCTGATAAAGAGATGTACCATTGAAATGTATTTTTGTCATTGAAGTTATTTCTATATTAAAAATTAAATAATTATTTTGGAGAAGATGATTTCTTTAAGTAGGTGAGCTTTGTATTTGTTACATAAAGCCTGTTGAATTTGTTGATAACCCAGAAAATAATATTAAGTCTAGTATACTTCCAGGTATGTCTGTGGAAGGAAATAAACCACGAATGCTGCATTCAGATTATATTGTATGTAATTAGTTTTTTGAAAAGAAGATGGTCTTTATTTTACTTTTTCCTAAATATTAATGTTATGTTCATTCTTTTTTAGATTGCAGCTTCATATGGTAATGCTGTTTGTATTTTTGAGCCTCTGGGCATAAATTCTCATAAGAGAAATTGTGTAAGTACTAACTGATAGTAGAATACCTTAGAATCTAGTTAACTTTACTTTTTTATTGAAAAACTTTTACTTTTAATTGTTCTAATTAACTTTAGAATCTAGTTGGTAGAAATAAAAGAGTTAAGAGCTGGTGCTGAAAGTGGGCTAGAATATCAGTGTAAAGTTGATAAGGGTATTTTAGAAACCCACATTTGTAGAGTATTGCTAATTGTCACTTCTTATGTTGAGATTTATGCTAGTATGAACTATTCTAATTTCTTACTATCTCTATCTGATGTCTGGTTCCCTATTAATTCTTCTTTTCCTCTTCCCATCTTTACTCTCAACAGAGCAGGTTATAATACTTCTTTTATTTAAATTCTATAGTTACTCCATATATCTCTCAAATTAAAAGCCCCAAAGCCTTAAAATAGATTATTATTTTTTAAAAAATATTTTTTAGTTGTCAGTGGATTTGTATTGTATTGTATTGTATTTATTTATTTACATGTGGTGCTGAGAATCGAACCCAGTTCCTCACACATGCTAGGCAAGTGTTCTACCATTGAGCTACAACCCAGCCCTTAAATTAGATTATAACCTTCCCTTTCCCCAGTGCCACATTTAATTACCTCTCAGCTCATCTCCTACTGTTCTTATTCTCCCTGATTCCACTCCAGTTGCACTGGTAAATTTTTACTGTTCCTCAATTACCCTCCCATTTTAGGGCTTTTGCATTGGCTATTTTGGGAATGTTTTTCCTCCGTATAGCTCCAGGGCTAGCTTCTGCATATTTTTTTATAGATTTTTTTGTTGAAAAATACTTTTTCAGTGAGGCCTACCTTGACCACAATTTTATAAAAATTACAACTTACTTCTACTCTTCTTATCTATTTTAAACTTTTTTCCATAACACTTGTGTGTTTGATGTATCCATACGGAATAGGGAACATTATTTCTTTTATTCATTGATTCATTCTAAATACTTGGTACTTGTAAATATTTGTTTATTGAAGTTAGAGGCTTTGATAAGTTCACCACCAGCTTCGAGATCTAGTACACCACATTGAGAAACATTCACAATTTTACTGAGTACTGAATTTTATTTACTATTCAGAAAATTTTACATTCATTTAACCATTCATTCTGTTAAAAATTACTACATGCAGCTGGGCATAGTGGCATACGCCTGTGATCCCAGTGACTTAGGAAGCTGAGGAAGGAAGATTGCAAATACAAGCCCAGCCTTAGCAATTTAGCAAGACTCTGTCTCAAAATAAAAAGGCCTGGGGATGTAGCTGATTTGTAAAGTGCCCTTGGTGCAATTCTTAAAACAAAACTACATGCATCAGAACTCCTCAGTCACTCAAAATAATCAAAACTGCAAATGTTAAATATGAATGTTGAATATCTATTTATAAGTAATTTTAAACTATATTTTTCCTTCCTTTCCCTTCCCTCCCTCCCTCCCTCCCTTCTTTCCTACCTTCCTCTTTCTTTTCTGCCTTACTCTTTCTTTTCTCTTTCTCTGTTTTCCTCTTTCTTTTGAAACAGGGTCTTCCTCTGAGGCCCAGGCTAGTCTCAAACTCCTGGATTCAAACCATCTTTCTGCCTTAGCCTCCTGAGTGACTGGGACTATAGTTGTGCACCACTATGCCCAGCTTCTTTAAAAAGTTTTTTTAAAAATGAAATGCATTAAAATTAGTTTTGGTATATTTCATTAAATATGTATATTTGATAACTTCTTTTAATGTTTCTAAAAACAGTTGAATTAAAATGCTGTTCTTTATAGTAATACTGTGAAATGAATATCAAATTTTGAAGTACTTATGAGTCACTTAGAGTGCTTACTCATAGAGTGTTTATCTAGCATGCATGAGCCCTGGTTCATTCTTGAGCTCTGTGAAAAACAAAGCAAAACAAAACATTGTCACCTAGAGTACATATTTAAATTCATATTCCCTCAAATTTCTGCAGTTGTAGCTGGTTCATGGATTACATTCTAAGGAACACTAAAAGAAAGCATATTATATATTATATATATATATAAATATCTAATATATATAATTATCAAATATATATATTTGTTTTAAATGTCTGATTACACTGTGATATGGTCTTTTATACATACTTTCATTACATTTCTTTAAAATATACATTTATTTTAAAGTTTGTAATTTTAGGAATTATTTAATTATTATTTTAAAATAGATTTGCTGAGTAGTTTTTAAATACATTTGCTGAGTAGTATTTAAAATACTTTTGAGGCTGATGTTGGTTAACAATGGTAGGCTTTAAAAAACAACTTTTCCCTGATTATAAAATACAAAATTATTTTTAGATAATGAAATGTAGGTTTTACATGTAGAAGTACTCAAGAAACCTTGTATAAATTATTTATTAAACATTTAAAAATATTATAAAGAGAAAAGGTATTTAAAAACGTTTTAGTTGCTAGACAGTTAATATATAACTTATCTGAGGATATATGGCTTTACATTGCACTGTATTTTTACAAAAGGATATTATATTTACATACAGCAAAGAAATGTATTAACTTTTATACTGTATTTCGTGTTGAAGGCTTTTGACTTTGAAACTTTAAATCTCCTTTTAGAATGAAAATATTTTTAAAAATGGGTGGAAATTATTCAAATATAATATACATCAGGTTTGTGCATTATAGGTTACGTAATCTGTTCACTTCTTGAAGTATATTTAATTTTCTTTTAGACATTAAATCCATTGGATTATGATATGCATTTCTTTCTTTACACTTTTAAAAAATATACATTTATTTTATTAAACATTTTTGGCCATCTTTGTAGCAAGCATTAATAAGACTGAAGATACAAAGACTTTTATGGTATAGTTACTACCCTTGAAAAGTTGCAATTTACTAAGAGAGTCAGATACATAAATGACTGATAATTATGTCATCAATGTTTTAATGACAGAATGTCAAAGTGCTTTGGGTGCTATCAGAATGTCAGAGAAAGCTTCATAACAGACATGAAGATTTAGCTAAATCTTAATGGAAACTTAGGAATTTTCAGATGGAGAAGAGGGGAATATATCTTAAGTGTAAAAGTATACTTATAGACATGGAAGGAAGCCTGAGAGAACATGCTTGTTTGGGTTTGGCCAACAGCTTAATGTGGCAGAATAAATGCTAAGTGGGACCATTTATTGGAATATTATTTTAAAAATAGCATATGAAAATAATGGTGAAGTATTTGCATCTTCATTTTAGATCATAAGGGCTTAAGTTGAAGAAAATAATGAAATGGTGGGGTTTTGGGATGTTTTTAAAACATATTTTTCTTTTTTCTTTCTCTCTACATGTTTCAGCAACTCAAGTGTCAGTGGCTTAAAACTGGGCAGTTTTTTTTGAGTTCCGTGACATATAACTTAGCATGGGACCCTCAAGGTACCTGGCAATTATATTTACAAATTATTAAAACTAAATATTTGTTTTAAATGTATGATTACAGTATGATATGGCCTTTCATAATAAGAAAACGATCAATATTATATTTTCCTTTTGTTGATGAATAAGTATACTTCTTTCTTGATATATACTGCTTTGAACAATGCTTAATTTACTATTCTGTGCTTTTTTGTCTTTGCCTTTTAGTGTTTTATTTCAAGAAATAGTGATGTTTTTCCTTAGTTAACATGTGCTTCACCTTACTCTTAGCATATTTACTAAGAGACAAAATCGTCAATAAAACAGAGACCAAAAAAACTCCACCATATTTTGTTATCATTTATAATTCAGGAAATTTCTATCTTTAATCTCCAAAGATTAGGAACTTCTAATGATAATAGCTGTTGGCCCCTTTTACATTCACAATTAATAAGAGTTATTTTTATATTCCATGTAGAAAACCGAATTTCATTAATTTGTAGTTATGCCTCATGTCATTTTATACTGTATATAGTATATATTATACATATGAGAGGTTTGGGGATTTCTTATTCTACTTTTACTCTCTCTCCTTTTTTTTTAAGACTTGCTAGATACATAATAGCTCTTCACTAGTAAGCTTTTCTTGTTTAGGGATTCTTTTTTCACTCTCTTCTAGGGGATGCTTCTAAATATGTATACTCCAAGTGTTTTTCATAGGAAAGTATTGTGTGTTTTTCCTCTGATAGTTTGCAGACCAAGGTAGACGCCCACAAGTGCATTTCTTTCCCAAGATAATCCTTGCTTATTCATCAGAACTTTCTTTAATTTTCAGATAACAGATTGTTGACAGCAACTGATTCTGTTCAGTTGTGGGCTCCTCCAGGAGGTGATATTCTAGAAGAGGAGGAAGAAATTGATAATAAAATTCCTCCTGTTTTAAATGATTGGAAGTGCGTCTGGCAGTGCAAGTTAGTGTCTAACTCTGTTATTATGATCATTAATTTAAAAAAATGCTTTCTAAATTATGTTTCCTTTTACAAAGATTTTTATTTTTTGATGGTACCATTTCATTCAGAAGCCTCAAAAGTAGAATTTTTCTAACCAAAACCGATTATATTATAATGTCATCCTTCAGTTTGTGCCATAAATGTTTATAAAAAAGTATAGCAGTATTTTCAGGAGAGCTCCAGGACTTGAGTTGACAGGATTGACATGTAAAAATTATTAATTAGTAGGTAATATATAAACTAGGAAGCTGCCAGTTATTCTTTCAAGTGGAAGGATGGCTGCACCATTAACATTAACATGGATTATATGAAAAGGGCCAGTTAGTCAGAGAAGATGATGAGCTCAGTTTTTAACATTTTGTGGGTGGGGGTACCCTGTATTCATATTACTTATGTTTTTTCTTTCTCTAAAGTGAACTTTGTATTAGCTTTAATTAATTTGTTATTAAGAAGGTGTGTTTTTTTTTAATTTTTAGGGAGGCAAAACGTTCATGTTCTAATGATTGTAACTTTGAAGTAATGAAAATTTTATCTTGATCATTTACATGTACTGGGTACCAGATTTTAAAAATGCTAACTGTTTAAGTTTGTTTTTTTGTTTTAGAACTTCAGTCTCTGTACATTTGATGGAATGGTCTCCTGATGGTGAATATTTTGCTACTGCTGGAAAGGTAAAGGATCAAACAAAAAACTAAAACAACTAAAAATGTTCCTTATTCATCTGTATTTTCTATTTCTTTCTTTGTAAAATTGGGATACTACTATTCTATACAGCTGGCCAGAGAAATAGTAATAATGTTTATGAGGCTGGGAATATAGCTCAGTGGTAGAACACTTGCTTGCCATTTGTGAAGCCCTGGGTTTGATCTCCAGTGCAACCAAAAAACCCCACAAAAAAAAATAGAAAAAATATAAACCATGTGTAGAAGACCTGGTATGTACTATGTGGTACGCAGAGAAATAATGGCTATTATTATTAGTTTTACTTGAACTTAGCTCATATACATTTTTAAAAACTAATTTTTACATTTACAAATAGTGTATTTAATTTAATTTTAGTTAATTAATTTATTTTGGTACTGGAGATTGAACCCAGGGCACTTTACCACAAGCTATATTCCCAGACCTTCATATTTTTATTTAGAAACATGGTCTCCCTAAAGCTGGCCTTCAACTTGTGATCCTCCTGCTTTCAGCCTCCCAAATATAACTTTTTTTTGGCACTGGGGATTGAACCCAGGAGCATTTAATCAATGAGCCACATCCTCAGCCCTTTTTTGTATTTTATTCAAAGACAGGATCTCACTGAGTTGTTTAGGGCCTTGCTAGTTTGCTGAGCCTGGCTTTGAACTTGCAAATTCTCCTGCCTCAGCCTCCCAAGCCACTGGGATTACAGACATGCGCCATCACACATGGCCCAAATATAATTTTATTAAAAGGAAAATTGTGCTATTGGATTCATGATGAAAAGAAGTTCTTTAACTCATTCTTCCCACTCTTATTTCCAGTGTACTGAGGCAATTATTCATCAAGTTGAATGTTTTGATATTTCCTTCCCTGTTCCTAAATAACTTGCTAAAACTTATGTTTTTTTCTACCCTGTTTCATGTATCGTTTCTTACCTTCCTAGGAAGGAAGCTGAGATTTTAGCTTTCTAGCCACTGCTTCCAGCCCTATCCCCACATCTAATGCATATTTGCTTTCCATACTTTAATCTTCCTGGTGTAGATATCTGATATTTTGGGGTAAATTGGTATTTATTGTTACATTGTTAAGATGGGCCTGGAAATGGGCCTCATTCTCCTTCAAATGTGTTTCTGCTTTCCCAAATGAACCTGTCTCTGGAAAAAAAAAAAAAAGAGATTGTATGATATTTTTCATAGGTATAATCAGTTGTAGACAGTAATATCTTATACCTAACTAATTCATCCACAGAATTACTGACAGAATTTGGTATTATATCTAGAATAATCTCACATAGAAAATATCCTGGAAATGTGTTTTCTCTGCTCAAATCTGGCTTTGTTTCTCTACAAGTATAAACTAACAAAACTATCATTTGAGGATTTTCTTTTACCAACTGTGGAAATTCTCTTTGCCTTTCTTCTTTGTTAAATTCTGTTTTTTTTTTTTTAATCATTATTTATCTTCTCTCTTTGTTTTGATAGAGGTATGCTCCAGTAGGTTTCTGAGAAAAGAATAGGAATAAACGTTTTTGAGGCCTTGTATATCTTAATTTTTTTTTCCTTCTCCTTGATTTGGTTGGGCCTAGAATTAGTTTGAAATCACTGTTCCTCAGAATTTTTAGTGTCAGTATTTTATTGCCTCCTGGCTTCTAGTGTTGTTATTGAGAAATACAATACCAGTATGGTTATACTCCCCAGTCTCTAGCTACAGAGGTTTTGAGGCGGTTCTCCTTATCCCCAGAGTTCTGAAACTTCATTATGATGCCTATGTTTTGAGTTAGTCCTCTGGAAACATTTCAGTATCTGCCTCTAATGGATAAAGACTTTGTTGTTTAGGCTATTTGGCGGACCTGCTTAATCTGGAAATTCATGTCCTTCAGTTCTAAGAGAATATTTTTATAGTCTTTCCTTCTCTGTCTTTCTGGATCTCTTCTTATTCAAATGTGTACCTTATTTTCTAACCCTCTAATTTGCTATTTTTCCCTTCTATATTTTCCATCTCCTCATCTTTTTACTTCATTTCTGGGGAATTTTTCAGCTTAAATTTTGAAATAATTTTTTTCCCTGTGATTACATTTTTAATTTCCAAGAGTTCTTTCTTATTATCTGTTTCTTTTTAAAATTATATTTTTTATGAGTACAGAAAGTATATATATATATATATATGTATATATATATATATATACATACATATATATATATATATAAAACTTATAATATACTTTGTGTGTGTCTGTGTGTGTGCATGTGGAAATTGAACTCAGGGGTACTCTACCACTGAGCTACATTTCTGGTCCTTTTTATTTTTTAGTTTGAGACAGGGGCTCAACAAGTTGCCAAGGCTGGCCTTGAACTTGAAATCCTCTTGCATCAGTTTCCCAAGTCACTGGGATTGTAGGCATGTACCACTATGCTCAGCTATATAACATATTAAAATGAAACAAATTAAAAAATATAAAACAAATTAAAAAATCACTACTCAACTGGAGACAACTAAAATTAATGGGCCTTATCTTCCTCCTTACATCTCTTCTTTCTCCTCCCACCCCAATGAGAATCTTGAATTTTATGTTTTATCATTTTATTGCTTATTTAAAAAAATAATTTCACATGTGTAAATTCTCAAATAATATAATGTTTTACTACAGTTTTGAGCTTACACCATATAGTTGATTTTTTTATGCAACTTAATTTTTGTAATCTTTGGAGGTATTGCCAGTTTTCCAAAGCATTTATACTACTTAACACTCTACTAATAGTGTACATAGTTCCTATTGTTCGTTGTCAGCACTGATGTAGTCAGACTTTTAATCTTTTGTATTTGGTGAATGCCCATGTTACCTCATTGTAGGTTTAAAGGGAATTTCCATTTAATAAGGTTGTTAAATACCCTTTCATAGGTTTATTGGGTATTTGGATGACTGATTTAAAAGCAAACGATGGGTCAGCCCCTTGTCTAATTTTTAAACAGTTGTTAATCTTTTTTCTTACTGATTTGTAGGAGTTCTTTATTTCTGGGTATGAACTCTTTATCAATTACATTTTGTAAAGATGTTCTCTCACTTATTACTTATTCATTCACTTTATTAATGATATCTTTTTGTGAATAGTGGTATTTAATTTTAACATCAAGATTATTAAGTTTTTTTCCTTTAAGGTTGAGCTCTGTTTAATAAATTTTTCTACGTTGAGATTCTGAGGATTTTCTTATATTAATAGTATTTTTTTCCCCTCTTGTTTTTGGTATCAGGGATTGAATCCAGACATGCTTAACCACTGAACTACATTCTCAGACATTTTATTTTTAATTAAAAAAAATTTGAGACAGGGTCTCACTAAATTGCTGAGACTGACTTCAAACTTGTCATCCTTCTGCCTCAGCCTCACAAGTTACTAGCATTACAGGCATGCACCACTGTGCCCGGCTTATTGTATAATCATCTAGATGAGTTTCTTAAAGTTTTGTTTTTCTGTTTTTGTCTTTTATCTAGTGGAGCCTATATATCCTTCTAAACAGTATTATTTTTTAAAATGCATAAAAGAAAATACACAACATTATAAAGGAAATGTTAAAATAATGACTTCATGATACTGAATTTTGTGATAATAGACATATACATTTTAATAAATGCATATAATAACAAAAAATTAGATCTCAAATATGAACAGGTTAAAGTTTAATTGCATTTAAATTTTGCATATGTAATAAAAACTTCCGTATATCACTTTATAAAGTAAAGCTAAGCTTTCCAAGAATATCAGTATTCATCCATGGCTCTTTGAGTTAATCTCTAGTTGTGAAAACATTCAAATTTACTGTTTTGTGGTTGCATAATTACTTGGCATAGAGTTAGTTGCTCAATAGTTACATGAATAACATAGACAGGAAAACTGCACAGCACATTATAGCCAGGAAGATTGCGATCATGTGTAGTTTAGTGGTAGTTTCAATAACAAACAGTTTCCAAGTAAAGATGAATGTAAAAACATTTTGATATATAGCAACTGTCATATGATATGAAAATATTTATGATCTCTAAGATCATGTGTAGTGCTAATGTTACTTTGGTTTATTGAACCATTTCCTTCAATTAGCAGTTTTGAAAATAGAGAATTGTTCTTCTCCATCCAAGTTCATGGTACTACTGGGTCTTAATTTTCTTAGTTTCCCTAGATGTAGACCTTGAGATAAGGATTCAAATATCAGTAGTTAATATGGGAATGATTACAAGAAATATACTGACTTTGAGGAATACATTAATGAACTTGAAAATATACCCTTTTTTTAGTGCCTTTCCAAGCTTAATTCTCTGGACACCCTGGTAGCCAGTGTTCCTTGCACACAGCATTCCTTACACATGTTCATTTTTCATACACGTCAAAAATTGAGGGCTGGTAAGGACACAGCATTGATTCTCAGCACTCAACCAGCTCCTTGAAAACTGCAGGCAAAGATATGTAGATGCATTCAGTTGAAACTGGCACACCAAAATACTAAGGCACAATGAGATACAGATGATGTATTGCAAATATCTTTTGTATCTTGACTTCTAACCATGGAACCTTTGGGTCAGGGAACCTTGGGCTAAGAATTCCTATTCTAGAATCTGGAAATTTTATGTTTTGTTTTTCACATTTAGGTCCAAAAAGTCTTTATGGAATAATTTTTAGGTATGGTTAGGAGGAAACCAAGTTTAATTTTTCCATATGACTATCCAATTGTCGTATACAACTTATTAAAAAGCCTTTCTTTTCTTCATTGCTCTGTATGCCTTTTTTTGTTATAAAATCAAAGTCCCTATTTCTGTGGGTCTGTTTCTGGGCTCTTTTCTCTAGTCCATTGGTCTTTTCTTGTGCCAGTGCCATCTGTCTTAATTGCTATAGCTTTTAAATTGTTTTGATATCTGGTAGAGCAAGTTCTCCCATCTTGTTTTTCTTTTGTAAGATTAGTGTGTTTATTTTTGGCCCTTTGTATTTCCATATAATTTTAGAATAAGCTGATAAATTTTATAAAACAAATGAACAGAAACTCTTTTATGATCTTGATTGGTATTGCATTGACTTTATACGTCAGTTTGGGGAGAATAAACATTTTATAACATTTAGTTTTTCCATCTAGGAACATAGAATGGACATTTGTTTATTTAAATGTTTCATTTTCCTCAGTAATATTTTATTAATTTTCTATGTGGAGATCATAAACATATTTAGTTAGATTCATTCCTAGGTGTTTGATATTCTTTTTTTTTGGGGGGGGCGGTGGTTACTGGGGATTGAACTCAGGGGCACTTGACCACTGAGCCACATCCCCACCTAAGGGTATCACTGAGTTGCTTAGTGCCTTGCTTTTGCTGGGATGCTGGGATCACAGGTGTGTACCACTGTGCCTGGCTGTTTGATATTCTTGATGCTATTATAGATGATATCATTATGCAAATATCACTTAATAATTGTTGCTAGTATATGGACGTGTGATTAATTGAAAAAAATTTTATTTTTTAGTTACAGTTGGACACCATACCTTTATTTTACTTATTTATTTTTATGTGGTGTTGAGGATCGAACCCAGGGCCTCGCATGTACTAGGTGAGCACTCTACCGCTGAGCTACAGCCCTAGCCCCTGATTAATTTTTGCATATTGGCATTATGTCCAGCAATCTTACTAAACCCATTAATTCTTATAATTCCTTTGTAGATCCTTTTGGATTTTCTCTATACATAATTATCTATGAGTAGTGAGTACTATTAGTTCATTTTTTATAACACTCATGTTTCATATTATTTTCTTTTTTTAACTGAAATATCTAGGACCTCTAGTATAGTATTGAATAAAAGTGCTGATAAAAGTTATCTTTTTCTGAGGCTGGGGTTGCATAAAAATAAAATAAAGGTATTGTGTTCACCTGTAATAGTTAATATTAAAAAAAGAAAATAGTTATCTTTTTCTTATTTTTTATTTCAAAGAGATACCTTATACTATGTCACCATAAGTAAGTATATGTAAGGTATTTATTGTAGATATTCTTTTTCAGATAAAGGAAGTTTCCTTTTACTTGTAGTTTGTTTGTAGTTTTTTGAGGGGGGAATTGAACTCAGGGGAACTTGACCACTAAGCCACATTCCCAGCTCTATTTTGTATTTTATTTAGAGACAGGGTCTCACTGAGTTGCTTAGTGCCTCACTTATTATTTTTTATCATAATCTTTTAATAAGGTGAAATACATGGACTGATTTTCAAGTGTTAAACAAACATTGGATTTCTGGAATAATCTCAACTTGATTATAGTGTATTATATTCTTGGATTCTGTTTGCTCTTGTTTTAAGATTTATGAGAGATCTATGTGTTGGAGTGAGATTTGCCCCCCCCTCCGCTTTTTTTGGTACTGGAGAATTGAACCCAGGGACGCCACTAGTGAGCTACATCCCCAGCTCTTTTTACTTTTTATTTTGAGACAGGGTCTCACTAAGTTGCTTGGGGCTTGGCTAAGTTGCTGAGGGTGGCCTCGAATTTGTGATCCTCCTGCCTCAGTCTCCGTACATGCTGAGATTACAGGTGTATGCCACGACACCTGGCTTTTTCTTTTTTGAGAAGCCAATTTAATCCTTAGAGATTGTCTTTGGGGTTTTCTTGGCAGTGTGGAAGTGCTTCTGAGCTGACTTTTCATAGAGCTGTTTTAAAAAAAGCTTTAGCATTTGCTTACTGTAGGTTCTTACCAGAGAAAACAGACATAATCAGAACACAGATAACGTTCTACCAACTATCTATGTCTGTTCACTTCTCTACTATGTATCTGTATATTCTGCCTTGCCTTATTTTACCAAAGATGGACTCTGTGCTTTTACATAGGGCCAATTCTTTCGCAAATATATATATATATATATATATATATATATATATATATATACTAGATCTTATTTGCTTGTTTACTTAGGGACATCATTATTAGTTAACTCTTCTATTTTCAAATCTGTTTTCCCTTCTCTCCTAGGTCATTTAATTAGCCTGTGTTGTAAACTGAATGTTTGTAACTCCCCAAATTCATACACTGAAATGCTAACCCCCAGTTTGATGGTGTTAGGAAATGGAGACTTTGGGAGGTACTTTGGGTTAGATAAGGTCACAAGAATGGATGTGTTAGGATTAGTGCCCTTACAAGAAGAGATAAGCAAGCTTGCTTTTTCTGCCATGTGAGGGTACAGTGAGAGGATGGTCACCTACAAGACAGGAAGAGAGCCCTCACCAGAACCCAATCAGGCTGACACCCTGATCTTGGACTCTTAGCTTCCAGAGCTATGAGGAAATAACTTTTTGTTGCCTAAGCCACCCCAGTGTTCCTTTTTTTGTCTGTTTGTTTGTTTTTTGTTATGGCAGCCCAAGCTGACTCATACAGCGTGGTATACCAAATGTGCTATAATTGTGTTCATTGTAGAATAAATAAATAACAATAACTCGTGGCTTTCCCTCCCAGCTTCTGCCACAGTTCCCTGTCTTCCTTGTAAAATCTAGAAAGTGTTGCTGTCTGCCACAGTTCCCTGTCTTCCTTGTAAAATCTAGAAAGTGTTGCTGTCTGCCACAGTTCCCTGTCTTCCTTGTAAAATCTAGAAAGTGTTGCTGTCTGCTTGTGTTGAGCCCTCCCACCATCACTTTCTGAAACTGTCTCATGAGACTTCCTATTACTGAATCCTGTGGTTAATTCTTACTAAACCTATCAGCATAATTTAACTTGGTTGGTTATTTCCACCTTCTTTTAAAGCCTTACTTTTGTTTAGAGAAGTTTTAGATTCCTAGCAAAATTGAGAGGAAGGTATAGAGAAATCTTATATACGCTCCACTCCCAAACAGCATCTTCAAATAGAGTGGTACATTTGTTGTTAATGATGCACCTACATTGATGAATCATTACCACTTAAAGTCAGTACTTATATTACACTCTTGGTGTGTACATTCTGTGGGTTTGGAAAACTATAATGACATATATCTATTACAATGTCATATTGAATATTTTCAGTGCCTGAGAAATCCTGTGTTTCTCTTTTTAATTGTGGCTGCCTTTCCTGTTTTTTTTTTTTGGTGTCACAGTCTCTATTTTAAATGTTGGGGTACCTAGGACTCATTTCTTGGACCTCTCCTCTCTCTATACTCTTTATTCTTGGAGATCTTGTCTTATGGTTTCAGATGCCACTTAATTGCCATTTTTATATGCTGATGACATTCAAATTTATATCTTTCGGCTGTATTTCTCCTCTAATTTTCACTCCCCTCACCTTGAATTATTCCTCTGATGGCTCTAACTTCAGAATATATCTACATTCTACTCACTTTGACATTATAATCTGGTTGAAGTCATCATTTATCACTCATATATTTTGTTTTTAAATATATTTTAGTTGTCAGTGGACCTTTATTTTATTTATTGATACATGGTGGTGAGAATCTAACTCAGTGCCTCACATATGCTAGGCAAGCACTCTGCCACTGAGCCACAACCCCAGCCCTTATCACTTGTATTTTTACATTATTTAAAAAAAATTTCTTTTTGGTGGTGGTACAGGGGATTGACACTTGGAATGCTCTATCATTGAGCTATATCTCCATTCCTTTTTATTTTGTATTTTGAGACAGAGTCTCAGTAGGTTGTCCAGGGTGGCCTCAATCTTATGATTCTTCTGCCTCAGCTTCCTGAGTCACTAGGATTATATGTGTTCACCATTGTGCTTGGCTTATATATTAAAATTTTCATTACAGTATTTTTCCAGTTTTTGCTTTCTTCTTGTAATTTGAAACCGACTGGTGGAGTAATCTTTTAAAAATGGAAGTCAGATCATGTCACTCTTCTGTTAAAAACCGTCAAAAGGTTTCTCATTTTATTCCTGAAAATCCTGAGTCTTCATGATGGCCTATCAGGCCTTATATGTACTAGGTCCCCCATCACACCTTTGACCATATCTCTGGTTATTTTCTCCCTTGTATGCTGGACTCCATTCAAACCTCATTGTTGTCCCTAAACAGGGTAAGGATGTTCCCATCTCAGAGTTTTAAACTTGTTGTTTTCTTGGCTTATAAAACTCTCTTTCCCCAGAGATCAGCATGGCTTTCCCCCGATAATTATCACCTGAGTGTGGTTCTCCCTAAGCACCTCTTTTAAAATTTTACTGTATCTTACTCTGCTCTATTCTTTTTGCTTGTCTAACATTTATAGGTAGGAGTCTTTATTAGTTTTCTTTTATCGTGTAACAAATGACCACAAACTTAGCAGTTTAAAATCAAATGTCAGGCTGGGGCTGTAGCTCAGCGGCAGAGTGCTTGCCTTGCATGCATGGGGCACTGGGTTCGATCTTCAGCACCACATAAAAATAAACAAATAAAATAAAGGCATGCTGTCCACCTACAACTACAAAACAAAAAAACCCCACCCAAATGTCTATTAGCTCCTGTAGATTAGGAGTCCTGGATGGTTTATTTAGAAGCTTCTGATCAGGGAGGATCGGAAAGGTAAATAAAAATGTCAGGGCTGAGTTTTCATCTGGTGGCTTGACTAGGAAATAATTAATTTTCAAGCTCACTCAGGTTTTTGTTGGAATTTATTTCTGTGCAGCTGCATGACCAAGGGGTTTGCTTTTTGACTACTGTTTGCAGGCTTTCTAGTTTAGAATTCTTTTAACTTTTTAAAACATGTATTTTAATATGTATATTGTTTAATGTATTTTATCATAGAACTGACCAAAGAGAAGATATTTCAGAATTCTCTAGGATAGGGGCTCGGTGGCAGATCCCTGGGTTTTGATACCTAGTACACATTCCTCCTCTGCCCTCTATCCCCCAAACTAGTCACCTACACTTGTAAGATGTATGAGAATCTTTGATAGTTGTTCCTATATCATGATAGTCTCTCCCTCATTTCTCTTTCTCTATAGATGTGTGTGTGTGTGTGTGTGTGTGTGTGTGTAAGAGAAATGATAGTACATTTTTAGAGGAAAAACTAATTTGGAATTGTACCTGAAATTAACCTTAATTCACACATATAACAAATATTCTTTTGAATTTTGCCATATATCCTGAACTGTTCATGATGAATATGACAGGTAAGGTTCCTGTCCTTGTAAAAATTACCTTCTAATGAAGAAAGAAAGACAGGAAAAACATCAAGTATTAAAGAGTGGTATCCAGGAAATTAAGACAGGATGATGTAGTAGTGCAACTGGGTTTCTGTTAGAATAGACAGTCTTTATAGGAAGGTTTTTTGTTCAGGGAACATCAAGTATGAAAAGTATGAATTATCTGATGTTGAAATTAGCAGGGATTTTTTTTCGGGAGCAGAGGGAGTACTGGGGATTGAACCCAGAGGTGTTTTATCACTGAGCTATATCCCTAGTCCTACTAAGTTGCTGAGGCTGGCCTTAATTTTGAGATCTTCCTGCCTCAGCCTTTCTGCTGCTGGGATGATAGGTGTGTTCCATTATGCCTAGCAGGAATAAGTGGAGATTATTGCAGAACAACAGAATGTTATAGTGGCTAGAAGAGAATTTAAGATACATCCAGGTTAAGATGTCAAATATGAAGGTTCTTTTTTAGAGAGACAGGAGTTTGCTGGAAAAGTCAAGATTAGAGATGTGGAGTTTGAATTCATGAGCAAAAGGTGGTGTTTAAAGTTACAGGCCCGGTGAAATTAACTAGAGAGACAGTTTATAATAGAGAATGGGACTCAGGATCAAATCCTTCAAGCATTAAGTAGGAAAAAAGGGGGAGAAGCCTACAAAGAATTCTGAGAAAGAGTGGCCATGCAGTAGAAAGAAAACTAGGAAAATGTGACATTAGAAAAGTCAAGAAATACAAAAGAGGGCCGGGGTTGTGGCTCAGTGATAGAGTGCTTGCCTAGCGTGTGTGAAGCACTGGGTTTGATCCCCAGCATCACATAAAAAATAAAAAAAAATAAATAAATGTATTGTGTCCATCTAAAACTAAAATATATATATATTTAAAAAAAGAAGAAATACAAAAGACTCAAGAAGGAGGAATAGTCAAATCTATCAAATGGCCTAGAACACATGATAGAACAGTTTGAATGTGTGTACGTAGTCTAGTCCTAACAGTGCATAATTAAAATATAAGCTTAAGGAAACTCAAAATCATATGATTTTGTGATTTTAGCTATCACAGAAGAAGCTGTAGTTTTTAGAGATAAAGTCTACTTCTCTGCCCCTCCACTTGGGTAGGACCCAAGTTAGTACCTTCTTAGATCTAGACCCTTAGTGTACTCTCTTAAATGGACCCTCCTATAATCCACTCTTCTCACAGAAGTTAGTTGATCATACCACTCCCTTGTTCATAGTTCTTTAATGACTCATATTTGCTCATAAGATGAAGATTACAAGTTCTTACCCTGGTCTGTGAGGTTCTTCTGTATAATCCGGCCCTCTCCACCTTAACATCTACTACAGTGATGTCCTTTCAGGGCTTTGAATTTGCCAAGCTCTTTGCTGCTTTCAAGGCCTTTAGTGTTCCATTCTCTCTGTTTAGGGAACACTCATCCTTCCCTGTTCATCTTCTAAGCATTCTCCCATTCTTTTTTTGGTATTGGGGATTGAATCCAAGAATGCTTTCCACTGAGCTATATATCCTCAGCCCCTGCTCTCTTTTTAAATTTTTTTAAAATTTTGAAACAGGGTCTTGCTGAGTTGCTTAAGGCTTTGCTAAGTTGCTGAGACTGGCCTCGAACTCGCCATCCTCCTGGTTCAGCCCTCCAGTTAACTAGAGATTATAGGTGTGCACCACTGGCTGTGTCCTTCCATTCTTGATGTAACCTCTGACTGTGGTAGGCCGCCATGTCATGTGACCAGCATTTTTCCTCTCCTGATTGGTTGAGGCACTGTCGGTCACTTTCAGTGATCTGACCACTTTTAAGTGGCTGTAGATGGTAGCCTAGCCCCGATTTTGAGAGTAATAAAAAAAAAAAATGTAGCAAATGTTTGTTCTTCATGCATAGGCATGTCTTCCTACAGCCCCATGGGTTGAGCTGTGCTCACCTGTTCCTTTGTGATATTAATCCTTTGCCCTGTTTGAGATAGAATGTTCCATGGAAACACCCTTTGTGTGTCCCCTTCTCTTACTCTGCCTTTGGGTGTGGCCTTCCTAGATGTCAGTCAACCTGCTGACTGCAGGCATCATGAAGCTAGACTCAGCCCCCTGAAACCTGACTCCTTGCCTCATTAGAATGGCTTTTCCTCAACAAAGGGTCAGCAGGGGTTTGCGCTCTCTATTTTTCTGTGGACCCTTAAGGTCAGAGGTGCCATCACAGGACCCCCAAAGAAAAAGGTATCTCTGTCTCTTATGTGGTTATTTTGTGCAGCCCAGTTCCCCTGGAGTGATCCTGAGTGTTTTAGTCATGAAGAATGCGACATCTGACCTCCCAGATGGGGTCAAATCTCCCAATTAAATGATTTTCTAGTTTCCTCTATTTTTTATCTGTAGAATTTATTTCATTTATAAATGAAATGATAATGTGTGTCCCTATTAAGTGTTGTCTTTCCTTCTAAAAAATATATTTTATTGTCCCTGTCTCCATCCCTGCCCCAACTTTATCTCCAGCAGTTCAGCCTGCATTTAATAAATATTTGTTGTCTGAATGAATCTTGTAACTTATTCTGTAGTTGTACAGGTAGTTAATACCATACCATTATAACCCATTTGTGTACTACAGGTTGATTTTGATTTGAAGTAAAAAAATGGCCTGAAAACCTTTGAATTTCCTAGGGTGACATTTGGCTCTTTTATAAATCTGTATCTGGATGTGAACAAATGCAGTAAAATAATTGGTTCTTATGAAATATATTTTAAAAGGCATGTAATTGGATTGAATTATAAGTATGTTTGGGATGGGGAGTTTATTTCAGTGGTAGAGCCTTTGCCTAGTATGTGCAAGGCCCTTGGTTTGATCTCTAGCACTGTCAAAAGAAAAAAAAAGAAAAGAAAGAAAGAAAAAAAAGAATAGTATACTGATACAAATTTTGTGATTTTTAACCCCTCCCTAGAAGAACTGTTAAATACCCACAAAAAATATTGTTTATTTTCAAGATTCTTCCTTTTCTGTTAATGATTTCCTTCCCATTGTTTTCATGTTTCTAATTATCTCTCTTTGCTTACCCTAATATGTGATTGTTTTCTTTACCTGTAACAACTGAGTAAACACTGGGATTATTTTAGGGTCTATGGTCTTTAGATAGAGTCCCTTAATACTTAAAAAACTACTCAAGACATATGTAAGATAATCATTATTCATTGTCTGAACATCTGTTTGAACTCTCATCCCTAATGAATCTAAAGGATGCCTTTGTACTTCCAACAGAGATAAATAATAATACTGAAAGTACATTCCTCTTAAATGGAGCAATTAGGCTTTAAGCTTCTTAATGTGGTTCCTCTCCAGTTTGTGTACTCCAGTATCTTCTTTGAACTTTTATTGCACACAGACTTAGAAGTAGATCATGGAGGATTTTTTTTTTCATTGTTTAAATCATCTTGCTCTAGGCATCTTATGTTCAGTGCTCTTAAGAGCTAAGTATTTCATAATTCTTATGGAAAGATAAGAATCCTTCATTGGTAAGAATCCTCTGAGGGTTGAATAGATGTGTTTTGGGTTTAAAGAGTTTATTTCCTCATGATTTTGAAAAGATACCACATCTAATTAAGCTTCTCTTGATAAAAAGAACAGAAATTAACTTCAGAATGTTGGGCAGTTTTTGCTACAGCCCCGTCTGTTTTGCTTCTGTTAATAAAGCTAAGTTTGTCTGACTTCATAAAACAGATGGTAACCATGTGGATCTCTCACTAGAAGGCATTTTCTACCACCTCTGCTAGACATGACAGGATTTCAATTTAGGAGTTATGGGACCCAAATCCAATTACTTTCAGAATTTTTGGTACTATAGTTCATTGAATACTTTTGTTGATATGGTCCAATTTAAAAAAAAAATAAATGTGAGGAGTTATATTTTTCTTGGGGTTAAGAGTATTTGGAATTTTTTTTCTGAGCTTAAAATAAAATCTTACTTATTAAAGAACTGTTTCTCCCCACAACTCATATCTGACTAAATTTTGTCATTTATTTTTTTTAATTATCTATTTATTTATTTATTTTATTTTTAATTTTTTTATTGGTTGTTCAAAACATTACAAAGCTCTTGACATATCATATTTCATACATTTGATTCAAGTGGGTTATGAACTCCCATTTTTACCCAGTATACAGATTGACTAAATCCTTAGTTCAAGAATTGGTTTCTTTAGTTTATTTGCTAGGAAGTGTTCTTGAAATTCTGTTTGTTTATGTTCATAAAGTTTATATCTCTGGACATTTTATATGTAACAATTTGGTTAATTTGTAAAAATTTTCAGGTAATTTAAAATATTCTAATTTGTTTATTAGAAGATTGTGTCTTTGAGTGAAAACCTGAGCTTTCCAAGACCTAGAGTGAGATTTGAGGGGGGTGATTTAGCAGGAAAGAGGATAGGGCCACAGGTTTTCCAGAAGCTTTTTTTATGAGAATGCTGTTCCCAGATTCATTGTTTCATTTATTTAAGAATTTACATAGCAACCTCTTTTCCCATTTCAAAATGGAAATCTTTCGTATTTTTAGCATAGGATGGATTTAATATAAAAATGTGGAAAAATGAAGTTTTCCTGCCATAGTATGTAACCCCCAATTAAAAAAATATTATTATTTTCTATTTAATATATATCTTTAAAAACTTTTTAATGACTTTGCAAGTAATACAGCCTCAAATTAGGTCATGTTTGGCTGGGGATGTGGCTAAAGCGGTAGCGTGCTGGCCTGGCATGCTTGCGGCCTGGGTTCGATCCTCAGCACCACATACCAACAAAGATGTTGTGTCCGCCGAGAACTAAAAAAAAAATATATATATATATATTAAAAATTCTCTCTCTCTCTCTCTCTCTCTCTCTCTCTCCTCTCTCTCTCTCTTTAAAAAAATATTAAAAAAAAATTAGGTCATGTTCTTAAAACTTAATTTCTTTCACTGGATGCTTCAACCATTAGAGACATTTCTTTATTCATATAATCATTAAAAGCTGTGTATTTCCTTTAACCACTGTTACGTAACTGCAGCTCCCATGTATTCTTATGTTGTGCTTCATTTTCATTTAGTTGAACTTATTTCATTCAGTTCTAATATTTCAACATATTAAAAATATTCCTTATGAATTAGAAGAAGTGTTTAGTTTTTAAATATCTGGGATTTTTTAAAGATCTCTTTCTGTTATTGAATACTCATTTAATTCTGTTGTGGTTTTAGAGTTTCAGGCAGTAACATGAAAGTGGGGCTGCTTCATTTGAGGGAGAGTCCGTGGAAATGGGAGAAGGTACTAGAGTACCCCCTGCTTGTGGAGTTCTTTTCCTTTGTCACTTCTGGGGCAGTCTCAGGTACAACTAGGGTTTTTGAGGTACATAGTCTGTAAATTGGTTACTAGAAAATGATGCTAAGATGAGGAAGATAACATAGAGGAAAACACCTGGTACAGTGTTAGGTGATTGTTTCAAAGTAGGTACTGAAAAAGCTTTATTGTATGATTAAAATATCCAAACAAGTGAGACATTAATAGAAACATAACATTTCTTTAATGCAGTATAAATTGAGACTACCAGGGGAGGAAAAAACATAGATTTGCCTAACCCAGATGAAAATATTTGTATCTATATATGCTTTTCAGAAATATTTAATTCCAGTGTTTCTTAAGAGGTTGATATTTTTGTATAAATGATGATATTTATTATTTTCTTTAATGTACTTTTCACTGTCCAGGATAAAGTATTGTAAAGCAGGTAGTTTCTATTAAAGAAGATACAATTACTTAGGTCTATAACAAATAGTCAGAACTAAGTAAAATGATAAAATTAATACCTATACCTTTAAATATTTTAAATAGGTATA
Organism: Ictidomys tridecemlineatus; assembly: GCF_052094955.1. Lineage (NCBI taxonomy): Eukaryota > Metazoa > Chordata > Mammalia > Rodentia > Sciuridae > Ictidomys > Ictidomys tridecemlineatus. The sequence goes on from NC_135481.1 coordinate 29,996,423, forward strand.
GAAATGATTCTTGACAGCTTCCTGAATGCTTTCTCATCATTTAGAGTAGGGATCAGAAAACTATTGGCCTATGCAATAAGAATGTTTTTTACATTTTAAAGAGTTGTAAGAGTAAAACGACGAATAATCTGTTTTGCAGATGTAGTGACCCACAAAACCTAACTTATTTATTATCTGTCTGGCCCTTTAGAGAAAAAGTTTTCTGATTCCTAATTTAGAGCAGAAAGTAATTCGTATTTAAGAATTTCACCCTTCTTCTGCCTCTAAGGTGTCTTTGGTTTCCTGTCTTTGAACATGAAAGATTTGGATTTGGAGAAGTCTGGAGCCAACTTGCTCTCTTATGCTCAGAATCAATTATCCCACATAGAAAGAAAAACCAACAAAACAGTTTCACCTTTTGAGAATTCAAAAAGGAAAGGATAATAATAGTGACTGATAAGATAACATGGCATATTTCTTAGCCATTTTGAACTTATCTAAGAAGATACCATCAAAATCTTTCAGTGACTCATGGATCTTGAAAAAGGAAAAATTGGTATCAGTCTCTATTTCAAAAACTCCATTAAGGGTTGGGGTTGTGGCTCAGTGGTAGAATGCTCGCCTAGCATGCACAAGGCACCGAGTTCAATCCTCAGCACCACATAAATGTAAAATAAAGATATTGTATCCACCTAAAGCTTAAGAATAAATATTTTTTAAAAACTCCATTATGCAGAGAAGATTGCTAATGAACAAATTGTTCCTTTGTTTTTCAAGAATTGTGTTCTTTAGATCATTTTAGGTTTGTTTTTATATAATACATAGGTTTACACATTAGTTTTTAGACCTATCTTAAGTTTTTAGAGATGTCTTAAGTTTTTAAAGTTTATACTTCTTAAATTTTGATTTGTGTATGTGCAAATTAATTTTATATTGATGTCTGATATTTTGCAGGATGACTGTCTTTTGAAAGTATGGTATCCTATGACTGGTTGGAAGTCTTCAATTATTCCTCAGGATCACCATGAAGTGAAAAGGAGACAGACTTCTACTCAATTTTCCTTTGTTTATTTGGCACATCCCCGGGCAGTGACAGGTTTTTCATGGCGTAAAACTAGCAAGTATATGCCCAGGTTAGATAAATTTAACATATTTTTATATCTTTATAAACATAATGAAAATAAAATCCTTTTACTGTGCTGACATGGTTGCTCAACAGAATAGACACTGGAGTCAAGTTGTCTCAGTTCAGGGCCTGCTATTATCACTAGCTTTATGAGCTTGTGACTTTATGCTTTTGAGCTCTTTATGCTTCAGTTTTTCTTTCTATAGGATAAATTTAGTTTATCTAAAAACTAAATTTATCTCTGAGATACCACCTCAGAGAGTTATTGTGAGACGAAATGTGTTTGTGTGTGTGAAGTACCTAGTATGTGCCTGGGAAATGTTAGCTGGTATTGTGAGTAATAACTGTCATACTAGAAGATTCTAAGATTTATATGAATGTAGTAGGAAAACACACAATGAGGGCAAATAAAGCATAGTCATAAGCTGTCAATAATACATGTGGTGATAATGTATACAGTAAATAAAATGTATTTTTTTAATTTTAATTTTTATTTTATCTTAGGGCTATCAACAGAACTTTCTCAGAGAATTTTTCTTATAGGGGGCTTTACTAGGAATTGAACCCAGGAGTACTTTACCACTGAACCACATCCTCAGCATTTTTTATTTTTATTTTTGAGACATAGTCTCACTAAGTTACTTAAGGCCTCTATGAGTTGCTGAGGCTGGCCTTAAACTTGCAATCCTACTGCCTCAGCCTCCTGAGTTGTTGGAATTACAGGCATGTGCCACCATGCTCAGCCTTTTCAAAGAATTTTTTTATTGTTGTTGATATTCCACTGTAAATATCTGTTTTTTTCCCCTAATGTCAATCAGAAGATGCTGCCTTTTTTTTTGAGATGATGTCTTGCTGTGCTACCCAAGCTGGTCTTGAACTTCTGGGCTCCAGTGATTCTCCTGACTCAGACTCCCAAGTGCTGGGATTATAGGTTTATAACACCATGCCAGGATTCAAAGTATTTTCTATTACATCAATGCTCAATATCCATGGGACATTGTTTCTGGGACCTCTCACAGATACTAAAATCTGTAGATGCTCAAGTACTTTATATAAAATGGTATAAATTTTTCATCTAACCTACATAATCTTCCTATATACTTTAAACCATCTCTAGATTACTTATAATACCTAGTACAATGCAAATGCTATGTAAATAGTTTGTTATACTCTATAATTTAAGGACTAAGGACAGGAAAAATGTCTGTACATACTCAGTACAGATGCAGTGTTTTCCTCCACAAATATTTCCAATCTGCTGTTGAAAATCCATAGATACAGATTCATGGACATGAAGGGCCAACTGTGTAAATTTTCTCTTATTGTTTTGACATCTCTTAAAGGTACTTATAAATAGTTACAAAACAAGTTATACATATGATTCTTGTATTGTATATACAGATCTAAGAAAGCTGTTTGACATTCAGAATCTTACATAGACATTTGTTTCCTCCATGAAGTAGGGTTATTTCACTTGCTGAATGAGAATAGCATACATTATAGAGATGCTTAGGAAAAGAAAACAAGGGAAATGTATATATTTTTGGACTTTAAATTTAAATATTCTTCTATTTAAATTATTCACATATCTTGAAGACACTTGTAATATACTTTTTTGACTGAACTAGATTCTGTATAAACATTTTTTGAAAGGAAAATAATTTTTTCTCTCATAGTAAGCAGTTACTTCAACTGCTTGGTGCTATGATATTTTTACTGAATTTAATAGACATTGGTTTATAGTTTGTAATAATAATTTACAGTTTTATTATGAAGATGCTTATTTGTTTGCCTATTTATAGTTGCTTGAATTATAAGAAGTATGATGCAAAATAAAACTTCTGCATAAGGCAGATTATTTAATTACATTTAATGGTCTTTTATTATAATCATTCTGTAACTACAAGGGTTTCTTTTGATGTTCTGTTTCAAAAATAATATTCCTTGAGAGAGAGAGAGAGAGAGAGAGTGTGTGTGTGTGTGTGTGTGTGTGTGTGTGTGTGTGTGTGTGTGTGTTTACTGGGGCTTCAGAGTCTGGTTTTCAAGCTGCACATATGTAATCAGACCTTAATTTCTATTGCTTTTATCAAGAGCACTTCCCAGTTTTTATGATTGTACAGTGATATAGGATTTTAAGCTCTTTGACTGCTTCTTCCCATACAGTGTTTTATATTAATGTCATCTTCATACATGAAGAACCAAATATTAATAGCTTTTAATTGATTAGTGGAATTGTTATTCATGGAAACCTTTGTTTACTTCTCTTTGATGTTAGGGGTTCTGTCTGTAATGTACTGTTAACTTCATGCCATGATGGTGTGTGCCGGCTCTGGGCAGAAACTTTATTACCAGAAGACTGTCTTTTGGGTGAGCAGATTTGTGAGACTACTACTTCCAGCATTGCCAGCACCCTTTCTCATTCTGGAAGACAAAAAGACAGAATACAACATGCTCTTGAGGTAGTATTATTTAAAGTGGTAAATGAATTTCAAAGATATTTTTCTGTCCAAAATTCATAAGCTAAGATGCAGATGGTACTTGTAATGATGAAATTTATAGCAGTAAATTCTCATTTATTTTATGCTTGTGAGTATATATATTTTATGCCACTGTAAAGCTAGATAGAAATAGTAATGATCTCAGATATGTAGTCTAGGTAAGTCATGTAATTTTAATTTTTTATTTTGAATATCAAATATCAAAGTCTATGAAAGTAGCTAAACATGTAAAGGTTCTTGAAATTAGTTGTAATTAAAAGGGTCTGGTTTTTATTTCATGAGGTTTAAACTTTATTTTTATTTGTCTCATTAAAAATGACCATTTGTTCCTTAAGAATAAAAATTTTGTTTTTTTAACAAAACAAGTAAATCATATCATTGCTTTATACTAAGGTTGAATATTTTGAAAATGAAATCATTGTTTTCATTTTGTAAATACAGTATGAAAAAAGGTTTTTTATAAAAGATTAGATTATTTATGATATATACCATCAACTGTTGTGTCTAGTAGGGATTAATGAATAAAATGAGATATACATATATCTTATTGAAAATTATCAAAAATTTCTTAAACATAAGTTCCTCTTTTTCTTGTGACTATTTTTATTACATAGGAATTCTTATTCACAAATTAGACTAAGAAAAGAAATGTATAATCAAGCCAATTCAGTCATGCATGTTAAAAATATTTTTCTTCAAAAGATTGAGATCATATAATATAGAAATGTTTTATAGCTTATTTTTATACTTAATATATTATCAGCATCTCTCTACATTACTAAGTATACTTGTACATTATATAGTTACAGTAATTGTTTAATAGTTGCATAATCAAAGTGGTTTTGCTAAGCAGAAATATTTTATGAGTTGAATAGTTTAAGGATATGGTCCTTTAAAATTTTATATAAAGTAGGGAAGCTATGATACTATTTGTTATTGGCCATTATTTATATGCTTTTTACAATATTCAAAGCATAAATGAAATTAAAAGTGGAAGTCAGAACAGTTCCAGTTATCTTTTGTTTTGATATTGAAATTTAGCATAAAACAGAGTCCTAAAATATTAACTTAATCTTTATATTTATTTATAATCATTTACATACATAAACTCATGTAATTTTTTTTTTTTTTTGGTACTGGGGATTGAACCCAGAGGTACTTTACTACTGAGCCACATCTCCAGCACTTTTAAAATAAAAAAAAAAAAATTATTTTGAAACAGGGTCTTATTGAGTTGCTTAGGTCCTGGCTAAGTTGCTGAGACTGACCTCAAACTTGAAATCCTCTTGTCTCAGTCTCCCTAGTTGCTGGGATTACAGTCATGTGCCATCATGCCCAGCTACTCATGTAACATTTTATCTTCAAATTACATAAAGCCTTTGGAGACTAAAGGTTTTTAGACATCTTTGTATCATCCATGCTCCCTAATATGTTGCTCTTCAAGTGTTAAAATGAATTACTAACTGTGACATAAAATAAAACAAAAAAGATTGGTAAACATGTAACTACAGATTTGACAAACATTTCTATGTTTTAATAATGTCATTAATAATTATATTAATAATGTTACTTAATGATGTTATTAATAATTAAAAATATATATTTTTAAAAAGCCTGATTGACTCTAAGCTATTTTGCTTTCTGATAGCCTTTCTTATAAAATTCCTGTTAGGTCTATATAACTGTATATATATTCTTTTTTAATTTCTTTTAAAAATATTTTTAGTTGTCGATGGTCCTTTATTTGATTTATTTATATGCAGTGCTGAGAATCGAACCCAGGGCCTCACACATGCTAGGCAAGTGCCTTGCCACTAAGCCACAACCCCAATCCCGTGTATATATATTCTTAAATTATACTTTTTGTTATTGGGAGAAAGTACCATTGGTATTTGGTCACTTTTGCCAATATAATTTAAAATTATGATAAATGTCAGTGATCTACTGAGAATAATTTGATAAGCAGTTTGGACCAATGGAAATAAGAAATCCATAGTAGACTAGAGGCAGAGGACATACCATAGAACTGATAGTGTTTTCTATATGAAAAGGGATAAGGGTTAGAGAAATTGAAAAGGAAGATCAGATATATTACTTTAATAGAGAAATAATTGATAGCATGTTAGTTTATTTAATTGAATGAGGGAAACAAAGGAAAATAATTAGAAAGCATGATATTGGGGCTTGGGTTAGGTTAACAGATTAAAGAAGTACTGTGAAATGGGGTTATGATGTGAAGAAAAGATCATGTCCAAAATAGTCCACATGAGCAGGTAAGCTAGTGAAGAATTCCAGTCATACAGATCTATTTCAATTTAAATCACATAGATCAACACTTGAATAATGAGGACTTTCCTGTCTATTCTTATCTAAGTAGGTTTCTCTTGTTATTTTAGTACCTAGTTTTCTTCTTTATATTAGAGAGAATTTAATTTGGTTGTTTAGCTCACTGTTTAGTTCTAAGGAAGAATTTTGGTAGGCAACATTCTTCCTGGTAGGAAGATTCAGTAGTTTTATTTTTACTGTTCTGATTAGGAAATACCATTTCAGTAGGTAGAGACCTACTGAAAGCAGTCTTTGAACCTCCTAATCTTAACCAGAAGTATTTGTACCTTGAATAAGTATTTCTGAGAAATTTATAAATTTATAAAAACTGTAAAGAATATTTTAAAAATTGTTCTACCATAATTGTGAAAGATGGGGCTGGGTTTTGGCTTAGTGGTAGAGTGCTTGCCTAGTAGGTACAAGGCCATTGTTCAGTCCTTGGTACCACTACCTCCACCACCACAAAACAAAACGAGAAAAAATAAATGAAAAAGTTTTTCTTAAAATTGTCAGTTCTACAGGGAAAGTCTTAAAATTTTTAATAACCAACAGTTATTTGGGGGTGTGGGAGTATAACCTAGTGGTAGAGTGCTAGCTGGCATGGTGAGAGACACATTTTGATCCCCAGCACCACAAAAAAGAAGAGAAAAAAAGAAGAAGGAAAACAGAACTTCTTTGGTTAGCATGTATTAGACCTTCCAGAGTTGGTTTCAGCAACTATCTTTTTATTTTAGACCATTCACCATTTGAAAAATTTAAGAAAAGGACAAAGGAGATCTTCTGTTCTTGTAACTCACACTGATTTAACACCTGACCAGATGGCAACACATGAAGTTCAGAGACACATTTCCCACCATGCCAATGCACTGTGTCATTTTCATATTGCAGCAAGCATCAACCCTGCGACAGGTAAAGGGTAGTATGGTTTTATTGCTTCTAAGTGTGTTGAGGTAAGGTAAAAAATTGAAAAGTGTGACTAATTTTTATAACCTGTTTTTAATTTTATGTTATTATACCATGTTCCCTTTAAAAATACTTATTAATTGGAATAAGAATGTGTGTGTGTGTGTGTGTTTTAAGAATGGTAACCATTTCTTAAATTGGATGCATTAGTCAGCTTTGCATTGCCATGACCAAAATATCTATCTGACAAGAGTATCTTAGATAAGGAAGAGTTATTTTTGCCTATGGTTTCACAGTTTTCAGTCCATGGTTAGTTGGTTTCAAATCAGAAACATCATAGTGGAAGGGGTGGGGTAGAGCAAAGCTGCTCAGCTCATGGCAGCCATCAATGAGAGAGAGTGGGTAGGGAAGGAGGGTTGTGGGGGAAGGTCCCCTAGAGAAGGTAAACCCTTTCAGGGCAGGACCCCAGTGACCTACTGCTTTCAACCTGCTGCATTGGGAACCTTGTGTTAAACATGAGACTTTGGTGGACATTCAAAATCCAAACCATAACACTGAGATTTATGTACGTCTCAGGGTATGACTTCCATAAGTGTTTTTGAGCACCTTTGTCTAGAATCTAACAAGGGTTCCAAGTAAATTAGAGCTTGATTGAATCTGGAAACACAAATGGTGGTAGCCTAGTTAATTAGTAAGATTTGTATTTAATATATATGTTTTTAAAGATATAGTATAATATCACATATAAGTGTACCACATTTCTAGCAAATACTAATTTTTAAATCTCTGGGATTATTGGCATGCATCACCATGCCTGGCTCATAATTGTCAAATAAGAAGGGGATTTGTCTTCATAATCACAATACTATTACTGTATTCATGGAAAATGGATAAAATAATATTATAAAATATATAGTTTATATTTAAACCTAGATTTAAAAAAAAAATACATTTGATTGTTATTTCTCTTTAAATTCCTCTAATCTAGAATAGTCCTTCTCTCAGTTGTCAAAAAAAAAAAAGTCTCTGGTCTCAAAAAATTGTCTCTCAGTTGTCTTTTGGAATGTGTTGCAGTCTGAGAATGTTTTGCAGTTTGAATACTTGTCCGTTATAAAATTTAGGTTCAACATTTTTAGCAATAGTATGTACATAGGTAATGTAGTGTTTAATAGGATTATTAACTTATAAATCTTATTTTATATGAATTACTTCATTTTTATCATAAAATCAGGATTTTCCTCCTGATTAAGAAAGAAAGGGGGGGCGGGATGTGGCTCAAGCGGTAGCGTGCTGGCCTGGCATGCATGCGGCCAGGGTTCGAGCCTCAGCACCACATACAAATAAAGATGTTGTGTCCACTGAAAAGTAAAAAAATAAACATTAAAATTAAAATAAAAAGAAAGAATAACTTAGAGCATTAAGATTGATATTTGTTACCAAATTCAACCAGAGTCTTCTATTTTAATAGACTTTCACTCCCTTTTGCAGAGGACGATTTTTTCTTTCTGTTGAATGAATAATTCATAATATGGATTCAAATTAAAGAGATTAATTTTTTGATTTAGTTTGTTTCTCATGAACTTATCTGTATCGTGGATTTCAGTTACCCAAATGGAGAAATTCTGCTATATTTAGAAATTTATCTGCTTTTTGTATTCTTTTGTGGCATTATTTCCTCCCAACTTTTCAGGAAAGTTTTAAACATTCAGAAAAGTTGAATGAATAGTACAGTGAATACTTTTACATGTTCCACTTAGATTCAACAGTTGTTAACATTTCACACAGTTGCTTTATTCTCTCCATATACATGTGTGCATGTGTGTTCATGTGTGCATATGTGTGAGTGAATTTTTTCTTAATCTGCCCTTGTCATGGCACATCACCCTTACTACATAACTTTTATCAGGTATCTCATAAGACTGAGGTACATCTCTTACATGATCATAATATCATTATTATACCCAAGAAAATTACAAATATTTCTGTAAAATCTAATATTCAATTCATATTTAAACTTCTCCAGTTATCTCATTTATAGCTGTTTTTTTGCTTTATCTTTCCATCTCCCTATCTCCAAACCAGGACTCAATATATGTATTGGTGTATTTGGGTTTTAAATTAGTACTTTAATTTCATGTGAGTCTGTATCATTAGTTCTTAATATTTACATTTATCTTTAAATTCAATTAAGGTTTTTTCAAATATTGCTAGAATCATGTTGACTTATTGTTTAGCATCTTTTCTGTGTAAGTTTTTAATTAGTTATTATAAGTACTAATTATATTTTTAAAGAAATTAAAAAGTCATATTAAAATCTTATCTTTTTTGTTCGTAGATATTCCAAATGTCCTGATTGGCACTGCATTTAACATTGATGATGGAAATGGGGGATTTGTAGTTCACTGGTTAAACAACAAGGAATTTAATTTTACATCATCAACTGAAATATTTATGCATCAATTACGAAAACTTTCAGAAAAACAATTAGATCATGAAGGTGATGAAACAGATAGAGAAGATGAAGAACGTTCACAGGAGGAAAGAGAAAGAGGTTTACATATGAAACTAGATCATGGTTAGTATCCTGTGTTCAGATTTTTCTATCTCTGAAGTTAACAACTTTCTTTTGTACAGCTTTTAGTTTGAAATATTTTCTTCTTTTTACTTTCCCATTTATTCCATAAGTATTGATCATCTGCCATGGATCAGGCACACTGTGTTAATATTATCTAACTCTCTCTCTCTCTCTCTCTCTCTCTCTCTTTTTGGTATGTATGTGTGGTTCTGGGGATCAAATCCAGGGAATGGTTCATGCTAGGCAAGTGCTCCTACACCCGCAGCTGAAAGTATATGTTTTGTTGTAACAAATTACTTTGAGTAATATATTACTTCAGAAACTATATCCTTTTGGGGGAAATAGGTTTTGCTAATCTTAATAATAATGGTAATATGAGTGAAGTAGTAAATATAGTAATTTTCAATTCAGACCAGAGAATAGTTTTCCTGACCATAAGTCAAAAAGAGGATTTGTGGTTTCCAAAGGTAGGGTGCTATTTGTTTATAGTCTTAATGAATAAGTGAATTTTAATAGCATTATTTAATATGTATTCCAATAAATGTATTTTCTGATTCAGAATTATCCCTGGATAGAGAATCTGAGACTGGTACAGGATCATCAGAACATGAAGATGGAGAAAGAGAGGGAAGTCCTAGAATCTATTCACAACCTAGCATCTCAATGCCACTGCCTACAATCCTGCTTGATCGGAAGATTGAAATGCTACTAACAGAATGGAATAAGAATCCTGACATGCTTTTTACAATACATCCTGTAGATGGTACCTTTCTAGTGTGGCATGTAAAGTATTTGGATGAATATAATCCTGGAATATTTAGACAAGTCCAGGTATATTTTTCTGATGAAGCAATTGTTATATTTCTTAAAAGAAGAAATAGATGCCATGTAGACCTAGAAGATTTTGTTTTTGATAAACAATTTAAAAAAGAGTATTTTTGCTTTTGAAGAGGACCAATGGCCATGCATTTTGCAAACCTAGTTAAAGAAAATGAATTTTGGATTTTTTCCCCGAGTACTAAATATTTGAATATATATATTTTGACTTTTTTCAGTATTTGTGGTATTTTGAGTAAAATTAAGAAAATATTTTGAAAATAAGACTCAAGATGACTCCCCTCCCCCCTGTATTCTAAGATTCATTAGCTAAATTAAAAGCTTTAATGTATTATGTTTCTCAACTTTAGTGCCATGTAGATCATGATCATTGATCATTTTGATATAAAAGCAAGGCATTAGAAACTTTTTTCTTCTCTCTTTCCTTAGGACATGAATACTGATATGATTATGCATAAATCAAAGAGGGGGATTATACTGTAATGAGGTTGAAAATGATATATTTTTGCTAGGAAGCTGGGATTTGGTATTTTGAAAATAGAACTATTTTTGGAGGACTTTTTTGAGAAAAAGACAGATTCGTTACACTGAATTGTATAATTGTGTTTTTCAGGTTTCTTTTTCTTCTCGGATTCCTGTTGCATTTCCCTCTGGTGATGCAAGCTCTCTTAGTAAAAATATCATGATGTATGCCTGTATAAATGCTATGAAAGAATCTCATCATACTCCATTACACCAGGAGCTGATGTCTGTAGACAGTCCTCATGGATCACAGCCACACAAATCACACACTACAAATGTGAACATTTTAGCTCCCACAGTAATGATGGTCTCTAAACACATAGATGGATCTTTAAATCAGTGGGCAGTCACATTTGCTGATAAGTCTGCTTTTACCACTGTTCTAACTGTATCCCACAAATTTAGGTATTGTGGTCATCGATTTCACCTCAATGACTTGGCATGTCATTCAGTTTTACCACTGTTACTGACATCCTCTCATCATAATGCTTTGTTGACTCCTGAATCAGATTGTCAGTGGGATTCAGACAGTAAATTAAACAGAATAATGGATCCTGTAAAAAATATAAAAGCTTTGTCAAAACAACCTCTCAGAAATGCAGCAACCCGTACATTTCATGACCCAAATGCGATCTACAGTGAACTTATTCTTTGGCGTGTTGACCCAATAGGGCCTTTGTCATACACTGGAGGAGTGTCAGAATTGGCTCGAATTAACTCTTTACATACCTCAGCCTTCTCTAATGTCGCTTGGCTTCCAACTCTTATTCCTAGTTATTGCCTTGGTAAGTGTTCATTTTAATTGTGAAATTAATAGAAGCTTTAAAACTGTTATTTGTTATACTCAAAATGATTTACATTTTGTCATTACTAAGACATTTTTAATAAGTATCGGGATGTAGGCACCAGACTTATTTTTAGAACCTTTAAGCTTCTTTGTGATATTTTCCTTCTCATAATTTTCTTGTGAAGTTTTGGTTAATAATTTTATATTCATTAGTTGTATCTGTTTAATTATGATTCTGGACCATAGTTATGCCTAAAGAGAAAAGTGTGAATATTTGTTTCTCATACTTTTTTATTGACTAATTTTTAGTCAATAATAAAGACTAAAAATTCAGCCAATAAACATTTTAATTCATATTTTTTCTTTCTCAGGCACATACTGTAATTCTGCAAGTGCTTGCTTTGTTGCTTCTGATGGCAAAAATCTGAGATTATATCAAGCTGTGGTAGATGCAAGAAAATTATTGGATGAACTATCAGACCCAGAGTCTTCAGTAAGTATTTGCTAATCATTAATAATACAGCTAAACTGATAAGGAACTTTCTTTTTATTTTGTCTAGGACCTTTATTTGTTAGTTGGTGTTTATGAATAAACATTATGTCTTGACTCCATATGACATATATATGACAAAGTTTTTTGTCTTAATTTGTGTTTCAAGGTATATGAATTAAAATTCCAGTCTATATATCACACATCAATACATTTACCATATATAAAGAATTTAATAAAGTCACACTATATGCATATATAAATATACCACAGGAAGTTCCACCTTTATGTGTATCTGTAAAGCATCAATCAAGAATAAATAAATAAGCCCAGCATGGTGGTGCATGCCTATAATTCCTGCGACTTGGGAGGCTGACATGGGAGAAACTTAAGTTTAAAGCCAGCCTCAACAATTTAGCAAGGTTTTAAGCAATTTAGTAAGAACCTGTCTCAAAATAAAATGGGCTAGGGATGTGGCTCACTGGTTACGTGTTTCTGGGTTCAATTCCTAGAACCAATAAACAAACAAACGAATGAAAGGAAGACTAGCAGAGTAGTGGGGGGAAAATAAGAGAGGAAAGGACAGGCAAGAAAGGGGGCACCAGGGACTGAAATGGAGTTAATGAAAGTCAATGCATTATTTTGTCACAGTGAACCCATTTACTATGTATAACTATAATGCACTAATAAAAGAAAAAAGAAATAATGTGTTTTGAAAAATATGTGTTCCTGACATTTTTCACTCTCTAGTTTCATTCTTTTAATTTTGCTTTTCTCGAAAAATATTTTAAGGAATCTTTACCAAACTGTATGTTTAGGTTAAAAAATTTGAACTTTTTTCCAAGGTAGACTCACCTTTAAGAGGTCCTGTAGTGCGCCAGCATTCTGGTTCAGTGGTTGAGCACTTGCCTAGCATGAGCGAGGCACTGGGTTCCATCCCCGGCACCATATAAAAATAAACAAATAAAGGTATCGTGTCCATGTACAACTAACTAAATAAATAAAATTCTGTAGTTAGATTATGTTATCAATGGGTGATAGTATCTCATTCTAGTAGTTCTGTATATGAACTGGAAGTCATATATATTAATTAATATGGAGATTTGAATAGTGAATTTTCAACTTCCCAATGAAAATATTTTATAAAACAACTGTTCTGAAAAATATTTCCAGTATTAAACATTAAATACTGTTTTTGAGTATCTGTGTACCCATAATTGTATAAAGGATATAAAATACAAGTTTTAGTGCCTACTTTTGAGGGCTTTTAATTTGGATGTGAAGACAAATTATTAATGAAATATTAAATTACAGTTAAAGACAGAAAGAAGAGATATCTAGGGGTGATATGTAATTCATTGCCAGAAGGATATTATTAGAAGTGTTTTACAATTTAGAGGAAAGAGAGATCAGGTTAAGGTATATATGGAAGCCTTTTTCAAAGACAGTATTTTTGGTTTGTTTAAGATTTAGAAAGATGATAGTTTGTCTTTGCCTGGATGAAAGAATGACCTGAAATTAAGTGTCGAGGAAAATATGTGTAAAAAGCTTGTTCAGAGATAGAAAACCAAAAGGGCTGGAGCTAAAGGTTTTGCATAGAGAAAGCCTAGAAAAGTACCATTATAGAATTGGAGTTGGAAGATAGTATTTTAAAGGTCGTTTAGTCTGACAAGCCATCTGATGTTTTATTCTCTTCTACAACATTGTTGCTAATTTTTTCATCTGGCCCCCATTGAAGGAAACTCAACTCCAAATGCAGGTCATTCTGTCTTTGCATTACTTTTAGTATTAAATTGAATTTCATTTTCTATTGTAAGTCCTAGCCCCACTTGGAATAAGTCTAATATTCCTTGCATACTAGAGTAATTTCGATAGTTGAATATAACTTATAACCCCTGAACCTTTTTTCTTCATGCCAAACCTGCTCTTCTCTCACAATTTCTTTAACTGTTTTAGTTTCAGACTTGACTATTCTTGTGAGCAGATTTCAGTTTGTCTATACTAAAGCATTATAGGATGAATAGAATAAGTAGTATTATGATCTTTCTTGTTAGATATTGTTATATTTGGTGGTAATTACACATTTTTTGTAATTGATTAATATTGAACTGAAGTTTTCTTTTTGCAGTTAAGTCCTGTGTTCTCCATTCTGTATTTGTGCATTTGAATCTGAAGTCAAAATATAGGCCAATTTTCCCTGTTATATTTTTGTCTTACTTAGTTCAGTGTAATAGACTAACCTTTCATTATATTTTTGAATCCACATTGTTATTCAATATATTTACTGCTGCTTTATTACTTATGTCAGCAGCCTATTTGAGGAATGTTGTTTCTGTATCTTCTAAGTCACATTTTAAAAAATGCTCAACAGGACAGATCTGAAGAAAGAGCTTAGCAATATACATTTGAAATCTTTATCCAGTTTTAATTTCTGGAATATTTTCTAGTTGTCCCAACAATTTCCATGAAGCAGATTATCATATACTTTTCTGAAATAAAATTTTTCCTGTCTACCAAATATTCTGTAGTAAAAGGAAGTAAAATTCATAAGAATGACTCATTTTAATGTATAAATAGGCTTAATGTATAGGCCATGATGTCTCTTCATCGCTGAAACACTGTGCTAGATTGACATCAAGCTCTTTGGTCTGACTTATAGAGGTATGTTATTTTCCTTTTTGAAAATTGAAATATTTGTCTGTTTTGAGTTTTTTGCTACCTGTGGCATTCTCCATGATTTGGAGGGTTTGATCTTTTCTTATGGCCCTATTTGGTGTCCATTAAAGGTTTATTAGCTACCCCATTTTGTTTTTGTTTCCTCTGAGGTTTACAATATGCATTTACAACCTCTTACAGTCTACTTTCAAGTAATAAAAGTATGATTTAAACAACTTATGACTATCCTTTCATTAGTCTCCCTCTTCCTTTTGTGGTGTTTTCAGTATAAAAGTCCTTTACATGTTTTGTTAGGTTTATACCTAGATATTTCTTTAATTTTAGTCATTGTAAGTGGTTTTCATTTTAAATTTTGGTGTCTGTGTATTCATTACCAGAATACACAAACATGGTATATTTTTAAATGTTTGTCTTATATATTGCAATCTTGCTTAACTCAGATATTAAATGTAGGAGACTTTTTGGGGAGGAGGTGTAGATTCCCTTGCATTTTCTCTGCAGATATAATCTTATTATAAATAGGAAGTGTTTCCCTTTTTAATCTATATGCCTTTATTTGAATTGCTGGAGCTTGAACCCAAAACCTTGCACATGCTGGGCAAGCACTGTACAACTGATCTATACTTCCAGTCCTATTTTCCTTATTTTGTTGCACTGGCTAGAACTTTTGGCACTATGTTGAATAAAAGGGATGAAATTAGATGTTCTTGTCTTGTTACTATTTTTAAAGGGAAAACATGCAGTGTTTTAGCATTAAGTCTGTTAGCTGCAGGTATTTTATAGTTGCTGTTTACCAAGTTGAGAAAGTTTTCTAAGTTTGTTAACTTCTTGATACTTTTTAAAGAGCCTGCTTTTTGTTTCCTGAGCTTTTTGTTTTTGTGTTGTTTCCTTGTTTTTATTTTATTGATGTCTGCCTTTATTGTTCCCTTCCTTCTGCTTACTTTGAGTTTTTCTTTTCTTTTTGGTTCTACTTTTTCTAGTTTTAAAAGCTTAAATTGTTAATTTGAAACTTTCTTGTTTTTTAACATATGTATTTAGTGCTATGAATTTCCTACTTGAAATTTCTTTAAACATTTTTATATGAAGAATTTTCATTTTCATTTAACCCAACATATATTTTAATAACCCAACATATATTTTAATTTTCCTTAATAATTTCTATTTGACCCCTTGATTATTTAGGAGTATGTGATTTAGTTTGCAAGTGTTGGTCATTTTCCTGATTTCTAGTTTGAATCTCTTCTGGTAATAAAATACACTATATGATTTTGTCCTTTTAAATTTGTTCAGGTTTGTTTTATGATCCAGATATTGTCTTTGTGTATTTCAGCACTTGAAAAGAAAGTATATTTTGTTGTTGTTGGATAGAGTGTTCTGTAAATTGCGGATTCTATTCTGACTGATGTTATTGTTGAGTTCTGATATATTTTTGCTATCTAATTTTTCTATCAAATATTGGAGAAGGATGTTGAATTATCCAACTTTAATTGTGAATTTGTCTGTTTTTTCCTTCTAGTTCTAAAAGTTTTTGCCTAACATATTTGCAACTCTGTTTCTTGGTGCATATATGTCGAGTTTTTTGAAAATTTTATTTGTGCTTTTTAGATATATATGGCACTAGAGTATATTTTGGCATATTTATACAAACATGGAGTTTTATCTTATTTTAATTAGGCTCTCAAGTCTTGTGGTCATATATAATGTTGAGATTCATTGTAGGCAAGTTGTCAGATTCATTCCACTGTCTTTCCTATTCCCATTCCCCCTCTCTTCCCTTCATTCCTCTTTGTCTAATCCACCAAGCTTCTATCCCCAACCCCTCGTTGTGTATTAGCATCTGCATATCAGAGAGAACATCCGGCCTTTGGTTTTGGGATTGGCTTATATTACTTAACATGATAGTCTCCAGATCCATCCATTTATTTGCAGATATCATAAAGTCATTCTTCTTTATAGCTGAGTAATATCCCATTGTGTATATATACCACATTTTCTTTATCCATTCATCAGTTGAAGGGCACCTAGATTGGTTCCATAGTTTAGCTGTTGTGAATCCAGCTGTTATAAACATTGATCTAGTTTGAAATCAAGGTGTTGTCAAAGCCATGCTTTCTCTGAGTCTCTAGGAGAAAATCCTTCCTTGGCTATTCCTAGTTTCTGGGTGTTCCTCATAATCCTTGAGGTTTCTTGGATTGTCATTCTATCACTTAAGTCTGCTTTTCTGGGTGTCTCTGTGTCTTCTTCCTTCTGAGTGTCTCTGTGTGTCTTTTCTTCTTAAGATACCAGTCAATAGATTTAGCAACAACTATAATATAGTATGACCTTAAGTTATATCCGTAAAGACCCTATTTGCAAATAAGGTTACATTCTGAGGTTCTGGATGGACATGACTTTTAGGTAACACCATTGAGCTCAAAACATTAGCTGACTTGTTTTTTCCTTATCGGTTATATTTGTTGTTGCTTAGTTAGGAAACTTTAAAGTCTACTGAGCCTCCAGATGCTCTTGAGCCATTTTGACTTTCAGAGCACTGTACTCTAAGGAATTCTAGAGTTATTGCCTTTTAAAAATAAAGTACAGATCTTTGCCCTTATTTTTTTATATTAAACTCTTAAGATGGTATGATTACTTTTGTCAATTTCCTTATTTCTGCTCACTTTTTTTTTTTTTTGTAAGAGCAGCTGTTCTGGTTACTTCCTCTAATAATTATGAGCCAGTGTAGCAAGAAGTTGTCATATGCTTTTCTATTGCTCAACTTAGAGTTTTAGTAGATGCCAAGTAAAGGCCAGCTTTTTTTTCAATAATAGATATTGAAAATATTTGAATTTTGTCCTGTAGATAGAGAGGTGGATTTAGGGGAGAGGTGGATTGAGGGGATACTGAAAGCGTTTGGGCAGAGAATTAAATGGTTACTTTGTGGGATGGAGTAAACTTGGTATGTACTAGAAGCATGGAGATAGCCAGGAATTGTTTTGAGATCAACTAGATGTTGGAAAACCTGAGCTACAGTGGAATTTGGTAGATAGTGGAAAGGGGAGAAGAGCAGTACTTACTAGTTGCTTGAATATAGAGACAAAGAGATGATTCTGAGATTTCTAGTTTGCAATAGTGGCTCCACAAGTGTGGTAATGTTGGTGAGGTATTTATGAAAACTTAAAATTGGGATACACTGAATATGAGTTGACTATAATATTAGATTCCTAAGTATGGTTTAGATGACTGTTTTGTAGGCAATTAGAAATAATTTCTAGTATTCCACATTAACTACTAGTATACATTTGGGATTTGTTATTACAAAGATAGTACTAGAAGTCATTAGACCTGTACAGGCATTAATGATAATTAATGTATATAAATGTGACTGTTAGTCATCAAAAATTTATATTTACAAACTTATGAGAGCAGGGTTATTCAGATATTTCAAAAATTTCCTTCTAAAATATCAAAGATTTTGTTGCCTAAAACAAATGTTTGACCAGACATAAAAGAAAAAAAAAGCACAAATGTTTGCATATCTTTGCCCAGTGATGTCAGGGGAGCAATATCCATTCATTTGAAAATTTTTTAGGAAATGCTTAATGAAGTTGTCTGTAATTGAATAAAGGAGGAGAGAAGAATGGTGTTGTAGGTGCTGCTACTACTAAAAATGTGTTTGGAGTATCACCATATAACATGTAATTTGTTTTCATTCATTTATTTGTTTAATCTTTGATTTTTTATTGAGAACCATGCTGCATAAGCTGTGGTACATTCCAGAATAAGTATGTATTGTACCAAGTGCTGAGAGTGTTAAAATGAGTAGACATAGTTTTTACCCTTAAGGTATATATTTGTTGAGTATATAAATACATGCAGTGTGTAATCAATGCTATGTTAGGAGGACAAAAAGGCCACTATAGAATTTGAAATGCAATTAAATGAACTCCGCTTAGCGAGCTCCTTGGATGCTGTCCTTCCTTCTGCAGAACATAAGACTGATGCACCACAGTAGTATACTAGGCCTTATGGATTCTAAAAGTTGAGTTGTAGTCTTAATAATAACATTAACAAGCTTTATCTAGTTATTATTTTGTGCCAATCACATTTCTAAATGCTTTTCATATATTAACTCATTTAATATTCCTAATAACCCTATGAAGAATATAATATTATCATTACACTTTAGAGCAGAAGACACTGAAGTATAGGGAAACGTAACTACTTGTGCCATTTAGTCAGATAGCAATGGTAGAGCCAGGATTTGAGCCCAGGCCACCTCCCTCAGCTGTTATCTGGATTGTTGACCACATCTTGAGAGCCAGTTTTGTTAATTTCCAAACTATTTGTCAAGTTGTTTACATTTTTATAAGTGTGATTATAACAATGTAATTTAGTTAAATATTTTATAAATTGATGAATTGTGAATGTGAAAAATGTGTTTTTATTAAAAGAACAAGTGATTTGGAAGCTATTTTGCTAAAAATAATTTTTTAAATTGGACATGGAGAAGACAACTATAAATTCAGGGGATTTTTTTTTTTAAATAACACTCAATTGCTTTGTGTAGGTATCTTTGTGTTTTTATTTCAATTTAAAGAATTGAAAAATGTAGTCAGGGCCTTACAGGGATGTCATAATGTTATACAAAAGAAAGGTCTATTGGCAAACCATACTCAAAGGCCTTGACTCTACACCAAAATTTTGGTTGTTTATGTATGTTTATATTTTACATAAAACAATGTTTAAGCTCTACATTCATTGTTTTTTAAAAAATGATTCTCTGGGTTAAATGGCCTCGCTGAGTAATTTGTAATTTATCCTTTCTTTGTCCCATCTATGTCAGATAAGAGAGCTTTTCATACACAGTAGTAACAACTTAATCAAGATTATATAGTCTAGATTGTGGTGGTTAGGAAACACTTTCTGGTGGAGATGATATCTGAGATGAAATTTATTAAATTAGTGTGGATTGAAAGTGAAGGAGGAAAAGAATAGGGTATAGCGATAATAGCAATTAAAAATGCACAGAGTTATAAGAATGCATAATAGTGTTTGGTCAATGTTGGACTGCATATATCACAGTGATCCCAAAAGATGATACTGGAGCTGGAAAATTCTTGTTGCTGAGTGATGTCATTCATAGCTATAGTAACCTCATATAGCAACACATTACTCATGCATCTATGGGAATGCTGATGTGAACAAAGCTACTGTACTGCTAGTTATATAAAAGTGTAACATCAGTTATTTACAGTACATGATACTTGATACTTGATAATGATAACATATGACTGTGCCCAACAACCTCCTAACTTTGTCTTCATATTTCATTGATTTATGTATTTACTGTAGTATGTGTTTTGTGGTTACTTTAGACTGTACTCTTACTTATGAAAAATATACCAAGTTTACTGTAAAACAATATGCTGTGTTATGCAGTAGCAACCTCATACATCTCTTGATTCATCAAGATGCCCTGTACAGTGATTGAACTACACCATCTAGGTTTGTACAAGCACATGCTGTGAGGTTCATACAACAATGCATTTCTCAGAAAGTTTCCCTATCATTAAGCAGCATACAACTGTATTGTAGTTTATTCAGAAATGGCTTAGAATATAAATGGCTGTTGGAAATAGCTGAAACTTGATAAGCAGGTAGAGAGGCTAGATTGTGAAAAAATTGTATTTCTCTCTTTATGATTCTGCTCTTCTTTATTTCAGTCTATTCACATTATAGGAGTTAGAATGATGCTTTAAAAATATAATTCAGATAATATTATTCTTCTAAGCCAAAGTCTGTACAGTGACCCATGAGGCCCTTATGCTTTTACCTTCCCTCCCGCATTGGCCTTCTTATTTCTCTCCTCCTCCTCCTCCTCCTCCTGATGGACACAATATATTTTTTTTCTTGTTTTTTAAATTTAACAAATGTTTATTTACCTACTCTGAGTCAGATATAAATGTTACATATAATAATATTAAGGTCCTTATCTAGAAAAACTCGTGACAAGGGAAATTTCATTTCCTTCAAATAGCATTTTCAGAAAACAAGTTAAAAGATCTAAATTATCCAGAGTTGCATAATTCATTCTGAAAGAAACAAACAAAAAAAAAACACCATACAAAAATTAGAAATAAGCAAGTCTATTTCCTTGTAGTTGCTATTATATATTTATAGGATATTAAGAATATGAATTATTTCATTGTTTTGAAAACTATTTTGCACTTAAAGATTAAAAATTATTATGAGACAATTTCTAAATTATTTAGAAAATTGGACACAATATCTTTATTTTATTTTTATATGGTGCTGAGGATCAAACCCAGTGCCTCAAACGTGCTGGGCAGGTGATGTACCGTTGAGCCACAATCCCAACCCTCTACTTATTTCTTGATTCTGTATTTTTAATACATGTCCTCTTGGTTATTTTGGCTTCCTCCCTCCTAACTTCCTGGATGGTCCTGGAATGTGCCTAACAACCTCCCAACTTTATCTTCATACTTTACTCTTCTCTCTGGGTTTTACCCCCAGGTATCCACATGGCTTGTGTTTTTATTTTGTGGTCATTAGTCAAATGAGGCCTTCTTTGACCATTTCATCCCACTGCTCCCTGTTTACTTTTCTACTTTGTTTTTTCCTGTAGTACCATCTGATGAACAATTTATTTGTCTTTTTTCATTTGAATATTAAGATAAGGGTGGTGCTGTATCCTCAATGTCTGATACCCGGGAAGCACTTAATAACTATTGTTGAGTAAGTGAATAAATTAAAGAACATCATATTGAAGAGTTTTATTATCTGTTGAAGGCAATGGGAAGCTAGCAGTCTGATTTGTATTTCATTAGCAGACTCTGTTAGCATGTCTTTTCCCCATCCTTTTTCTTTTTTCTCTGAAAATCTTCACTATTTGGAAAAGATATCTAGGTGTTTTGATTTGTATGCTTTTGATTACTGAAGAAATTGACTGGTCTTTCATACATTCTTTAGGATATTTTTATGTATGTAGGTATGTATGTATGTGGTACAGGGGATTGTACCCCGGGCTTCCATATGCTTAGCAAGTTCTATACCACTAAGCTACATATTCAGACCTATATTTCTTTTACTTTCTTTAAAAATTTTTTTTTAGTTGTAGATGGACACAATACCTTTATTTTGTTAACTTATTTTTATTGTGGCTGATGATCAAACCCAGCACCTCAGCACTTCATACATGCTAGGCAACAGCTCTACCACTGAGCTATACTCCCAACCCCCTATATTTCTTTTTTGAACTGCTTGATTTTGTTCTTTGTGGAAATATAGCATTTAAATGCAACAGCAAAACTGTAGTACTAGGAGAGAGAGAGCGTGAAGACCTCTGTGTTTCGTGAAGAACACATTGTTAAAGGTTGCACTTTCCTAGTGAGAGACAGACAGTACTACCTTGACTTAGTCTCTGGATCTCTCTGGGTCTGAGTGAGAAATAGATGACACATTCATTAAGATGTAACTGAGGAGAGTTAAGTGCAAGAACTCCTTACAAGATGTGTATATGATTGACCCAGAAGGGCTAGTAAAGCACTCAGGATCTAGTAACAGGATGAATTGTCCAGTGGTAGGTAGAGTAAAGGGTTCTCAAAGATGTTCACATATGCATGCCCAGGACCTGTGAATATGTTACTTCAAATGACAGAAGATGCTTTGCAGATATGAAAAAGTTAAAGATCTTAAAATAATGGAGATTATCCTCTATAATTTGGATGGGCCCATCTAATCACGTGAGTCCTTATAAGTAAAGAAACTTGCCTGACTATGGACAGAGAGAGATTAACAGAAGAAGAATGATATCAGGACTGGCATTGCTGTCTTTGAAGATGGAGGAAGGGAGCAATGAGCCAAGGAATGTGGATAGCCTTTAGAAACTTGAAAAGGCAAGGAAATAGACTGTTCCCTAGAGTCTCCAGAAGGCATGCAGCCCTGCTGATACCATGATGCTAGTTTACCAAAAACGGCTTCAGACTCTGACTACCAGAATTGTAAGATAATATGTTAATTTTTTTAAACCACTAAATTTGTGGTGATTTGTTGCAGCAGCAATAAGATAAATAATATATGTACTTATGCCTAAAGGGATAAGAGGGAAATAGGAAAGTACCAAGACCTAGTGAGTGCCAGAGCTATGGAAAATGAGCACTACTGGAACTGTGGGGAGCAGAGAGAATATATACTCCTACCCTTTTTTCTTTTTTTCTTTTCCCCTCTAATCTCTGGCCAGTGACTCCCATTGATTGAATTTTACCTGAAGCAGAAGAGGGCATAGGAGCTGGGTGATATGGTTCAAAGGTCAACCTCCTGGAACCCAAAGCAAGACCAAGAATTTGGAGAATAGATCAAGGATTGGATGCAGATAAAGCATAGCTAACAAAATCTATTCCTTTAGCATCTATTTCTGTTTTTTATTTATTTATTTTTTATTTTTTTCTTTTTTTTATTGTTGGTCGTTCAAAACATTACATAGTTCTTAATATATCATATTTCACAGTTTGATTCAAGTGGGTTATGAACTCCCAATTTTACCCCGTATACAGATTGCTGTATCACATCAGTTACCCTTCCATTGATTTACATATTGCCGTTCTAGTGACTGATGTATTCTGCTGTCTATCCTATTCTCTGCTATCCCCCCTCTGTTTTTTATTTAAATGAAGAAACTTTCTCTCCAAACTAGGGGAAATACAAATTCTCATTAGGCATTATATCATTGTATAATGATGCCAGTTTAGTCATAATCTCACTTGGAGCCTGAATTGTAGTTGTTAACCTTCGGAACTGTCACTGTTAGGAAAGTGGTAAAAAAATACAACAGGAAGGGACACTTATACAGCCAGTGCTTCCCTAGATGGACACAAAGCCTAAGTTCTGTAATCGTAGCTTCCTCTACCACCAAATTTCACATTCCCTCAAACTTCTCTGCTAGCACCTTGGTTATTAGATCCACCCTACCCTACCTTTTTTGTGTGTTGTACCTGTGTGTGGTACTAGGGATTGAACCCAGGAGTACTCTTATCATTGAATGCGTTTCCACTCCACCTTAAAAATTTTTTTAAATTAAATTTAGAGACAAGGTTTTGCTAAGTTGCTGAGGCTGTCCATGAACTTGTGATCTTGCCTCAGCCTCCCTAGTTGCTGGGATTACAGGCATGCACCACCATGCCCGACTTTTTTCTTTTTTTCCCTTTCTTTTTAAACCTGATGAAATTGCCAAAGGATCCAAATGCTCTTTGGGGTTGCTACTGTTTTCTGTCAGCTTGTCATAGATTATGGTAGTGCCAGAAAATTCATGGATGGCAAACATAGTCTTCACTTCATGTTGTAGTTACATAGCAGGATTGGTCACCCTGACCAGTCACTCTTCTCAGCATCTTGGTCAAATAATCTGAGTTCAAAGTAGTCAAGGGCCAATTTCAATTTCCAATATAACAGTATTTTGTGTTTTCTCATGGAATATTTCTTCCTTGAGGAATAGCATGCTGCAAATACATTGAGCCCAGGTTATGGGGATAGGAATTAAAAATTCTACACGTGAGTTATTAGGTGGTAACTCCAGCCTTTAGTTTGCAGATATGGGTATTTTGCCTGTGGAGGAAATGATGGCATCTTTTTTGGTAATTAATTGAAGATATATGCTGCAGAAGGCAGCACACTACCCCTGCCACAAGGGAAATTATCCCCTGGTGGTACTCTGACTTTGGGAGACATTCTACTGTTCTGTTAACATCAAATTGCTGCCAGATGAAGAGCCACACGATAAGCCTGATACATTTTGTGGCAGGAGACACATTGCCCTCTTCTTCCAGCTAAACTGGGATTAGGGTGAATGAGGCACTCACCTTGGGTGCAGAATTTAATGGGATACCAAAAATGTTAACAATTGTGATAAACAATATTTTAAATAATCAAAATTAATATGAAAAAAGAAACTTGTTGAATAATGTACCAAAAATTTATATAAAGACATGATCCAGCAAGGCCATGATAAGTTGTATTGGAGCCTGAAACTAAAAGAAAAAATGTGTACTTCTATAAATATATGTTTCTGTGTTTTTTCAATGTTAATTTTTCCTGGAACACTCACATATTGAAAATAATGAGAATTGAAAAGTAAGTGTATTAAAACTTTCAACATTAATTTGAAATATCTTATTTATATCAAAATAATATTTATTATAATTTTATTTTTTTGGTTGTAATAGAAGTAGATTCTTCAGTAATATTATCAAAATATTAAAAAACTAAAAAAAGGAAAAGAAATCCCCCCAAAACAAAAAATCTATTTCTTGACTTATCTCATTTTCTCATTTTCTGTTGAGAGTTCTAAGTTACAAAAAATGAGAAAAAGTAATTCAGAAATTATGTTCGATATGAATATCAGGTAGGAGGTATGAATATATAGTTCCTGAGCCTGAAAATGAAAAAAAAAAAAAAAGACAGTGGAACTGCACAAATTACTAGATGTAATATTGGAAAAAGTGCATATCAGATAAAAAAGTAATCATTATAGAAGATTATAGGCATCTGTATTAATTTTCCTATTGTTGCTGTAACAAATGTATTATCAGATGTATTCTCTTATAGTTTTGGAGGTCAGAAGTTCTAAAATCAAAGTGTTGACAGGGTTGCATTCTCTGTAGAAGTTCCAGGGAAGAAAATATTTTCTTGCCTTTATTAACTTCTAGAAGCCATTAGTATTTCTTTGCTGTTGGCCCCTTCTCCGTCTTTAAAGCTAGCAGCATAGCATTTTCAAGATTCCTCTGGTTATTGCATCTGTTGTCCTATCTCTTTTTCTGAATCTAATCCTTTTGCCTCCCTCATATACATCCTTGTGGTTACATTAGTCCCAGTCGAATAGTTCAGGATAATCTCCCCATTTTAAGATTCAGAATTTACTCACATCTATACAAGTCTCTTTTATAAAATAAGGTAGACGGGGCTGGGGATGTGGCTCAAGCAGTAGCACGCTTGCCTGGCATGCGTGCGGCCCGGGTTCGAGCCTCAGCACCACATACAAACAAAGATGCTGTGTCCACCAAAAACTGAAAAATAAACATTAAAATTCTCTCTCTCTTTAAAAAAAAAAATAAATAAAATAAGGTAGTATATTTATAGGTCCCAGCAGACATGAGGAGTAGACATCCTTGGAGGAAGGGCACATTATTCTAATTATCACATCATACTAATTTTATGCTTAAGTTGGAGATATAAAAAAATTAACTGAGGTATCTATAGATTTGAATTTTTAAATAGATAAAAGTTTTGTTATGTGGATATATCTGGTTTACATAAAGCAGCCACTGACTTGGTTCTTAAATATTGAAAGTTTAAATTCTATAGAAGTTCATCTGAAATAGTTTTAAGTGGCATGCAGTGTTGATATTTTGTAATGTAAAATTAACTTTTTGTTTGGATCTTTGAAAAGTGATGCACAAATTTTTCTTAGTGTAATATCCAAAGTTTAGAATGGACTTGAGACTTTTTTTTTTATAGTTTTATAGTTCGTTATCCTACAAAATAAGTTTCAGTGAGCAGTTAAGCAATTAATTAAAGATTAGCTGAGGCTACCACTTGGTCAAGAGATATTATCAAATAAGGGAGTTATTTTTATTGAAAACAAAGAAGTAGTTTCTGAAAGTTTTTTTTTTTTTTTGGACTGGGGAGTGAATCCAGGGGCACTTAATCACTGAGCCACATCCCCAGCCCATTTGTTTGTTTGTTTATTTATAAAGTCTTACTGAATTACTTAGGGTCTCCCTAAGTTGCTGAGGCTGGCTATGAACTCATGATCCTCCTCCTTCAGTCTCCCAAGTTGCTAAAAGTATTATTAATGGAGTTTGTGTCCATTAAACCCAGAAAAATTGTTATAATTAATCTTGTTTTGGGTATAAATAAATTAAAACTTTAATGTTTTCAATTTTAATATACCTACTTTTCAATATTTTTCAACTGCTTTAATGTGGAAAAAATTAATTATTAAAAATCCCATAGAAACATGTCTGTACAGTTTTTGCCTCAAGCTGAAGACACTATTAGAACCTATATTTAAATTTTTTAATATTTTATTCATTATGGATTTTTGTATTAATTTTGATTTAAAAATTGCATTAAAATATTATTTGTCATAAGTTTTTTGTTTCTTTCTAAAATTTTGTGCCCGAGGTAAATACTTTACCTTCATCACACTGATTCCAGTATTATCTTCCAGTGTAAAACGAATTTGTTAGTAAAGAGTGAGGTTGAGTGGGATTCTGTAGATTGAATAAGGTTTTTGGTAAGTCCACTGGTTATATAGTACTAGCAGAGAGTTGTGAGCAGGGAATATAAATCCTTAGCTGGAACATGTATCTGTTTCTCTGAGGGAATCTCAAGTCTTGGCTACGTACTGGAAATACCTGGAAACTTATGATGATTAGATTACACCCTAGATTAACAAATCAGTCTCTGTGATTGGGGCCTAAGAATCAACTATGGATAAAACTCTGCAAATAAGTCAGTGTGGATCAGCCAAGATTGAGAATCACTGATGTATCACAATCCTTATTTTGTGTGCACAAGAATTTGGAGATCCTGTTAAAATGTGGATATATTACTTTGAAACCTGAGAGAGCATTTATAAAACATTTCTTGTTGCTGTTGGCTCATTGACCACATTTTGAATAGCAAAGCTTTGTTGTGTGCTAAAGAAATTCTGATAGTTTAGCTTCAAAAATTGTAGGCTACAGTTAATATTTCAATGAATAAACCAAACACACTGTCAACACCATTTTAAGTGTTTAACCTAGTACTTTAAATTCTCAATCTTGGGTGAATGTATTCATATTAACAAATTCAAACCTATCCAACCACTTATATTCCCATATATGTTCCCTGGAATCCTACTGATAAAAATGTAAAGATCCTACAACTCCTGCATGGATATTGTTTTATCTTAGAGCTGTCTTTCGGTTAAGTTGGGATCTAAATTCATAGCCAAGAGGCAGTGAAAGATAGTGGAGATGCGTGCTGAGGAGAATGGGTATCTTTTTTTGAGGTGAATCTCTCAGGTGAAGTTATGGAAAACTTTTTACTCAAGAGAAAGCTTCTTGGACCGTGGTAGAGGGAAGACTACTTTGTTTCAGCAAAAAGTTTGGGAATTTTGTGGATCCAAAGTTGGGTTTTATGTATTAATTCAGACATCCTCATCCTAAGATACAGAGTCCTAGTTCTTCTCAATTATGACCCCTACCTTTGACCTGGCAGGGTTGTACTTTTAAGTGGTGTCGCATATCTGCACACCACACACTTAGGCTTTGGGTTAGATCCTTAGTCACATCTGTTTTGAGCTTGCAAACACAAAGAAGACATGTTAGAACTATGCTTTGAAGTTATGTAATATTTATGTAAACTGTCAATTTTTCTAACTTTTTGATGTAATTTTAAAAGTGAAATTGAATATAGAGAGTTGAAATATTTCCTTGAATGTATTTGTTGCCATGTCAATCAGTGAATATTTAGTGCTCAAGATACTGTATCATATTGACAGTAGATTCATAAATTTATTGATTAGTAACATTTGTATGTTTTTGTTTACAGAAACTTATTGGAGAAGTGTTTAATATTGTGAGCCAACAATCTACTGCTCGACCTGGCTGCATTATTGAACTTGATGCAATAACTGACCAAGTAAATGCTTGTGAATTGGTGATATTAATAGACATTTATTCCAGAATGTTTTAGATGCATATATTTCAGTCTGAGAATAATTATCTTTTGATACTAAATACAGTCAACTTTCATTGATACCCATAGTGAAACTCTACTAATGATATAGAAATTTTTATTTTCCAGTTGAATTATATTTGGTTCCTTTTCTCCTGTAAGGAAATTTGATTCAGTCAGGGAAACTGTGATCTTGAAATTGAAATGCTGAGGGAAAATATAGAGGCTCAGGTTGGGAGTTCTACTTTTATGTGATTAACCATTTCAACTCAGTAGGGGGTGGGTGACCTCAGCTATACAGTGTTTGCTTTTTTAGGCTTCAGACTTGGTATTTTTATGAGGACCATTGAGATGCAGATGAAAATGGTATCAAAGTTTATCATATTCCTTTGTGTAGGCAGCATTCCTCCCCAGCTACTCCCTAGGAAAGAAGGAGAAACCTTCTCCCTGCAAGGAGTTTGTAAAACCCATTTAGACCTGAGGATATTTGTTTCTTCAGGATCATGTTTATGGACTAAGGTATAGAACTACTATAATCATTTAAGTGTAAAAAGTATGATTACTTTGGTGAGGAAGTTACCAAATCTTTTGAACAAGGAAATAAAGAAAGAACCAACTATATTTAAAAACAAGTATAGAATTATGTCATAATTTTTCTATGGAGCTTTGAACATTCTGTGGTAATCATTCCCACTATGTAGAGAAATTACCCCAACAGCTCTTGGTAACAGAACTGGAGCTGCCAGACTCAAATATAATTATTAATGGCACCTGGAAAATCCTTTACTTTTTTTTTTTTTAATCCCCAAGCTCTTTGCTTTTGCTTTAAATTCAACCTGTGATTTCCTTATTTTTTTTTAATTCCCCAGGGACCTGGAAGAAGGGTGTTGTCTTCTTTCCCATAGATACCTTAATTTTTAATGAACTGGATGTTGAGTTTATCCCCTATTTTGGTCCCTCTGCACTTTTTACCATGAGTCTGACCTAGTATTCTTTTTACTTCATACTTACTCTTGAGTTATTTCCTGTCAGCTTAGGCTGTTCTTAACACAATGGTGGTAAACTGCAAGCACTGATAAAATGACTTAGGCTTATATGACAAAGTTTAAAATTCATTCTCTATTTTTTACCACTATGTTCTTTGATTTCTGTATCCATGAAGACACCACCCTTCCTCCTCTCTCTCTCTCTCTCTCTCTCTCTCTCTCTCTCTCTCTCTCTCTCTCTCTCTCTCTTTCTTTCTAAAATATTTTTAGTTGTCAATGGACCTTTATTTTATTTATTTACTTATATGTGTTGCTAAGATCAAACCAGAGCCTCACACATGCCAGGCAAGCACTCTACCATTGAGTCACAAGCCTAGCCCCTCATTTATTCTTTTTTACTTGAGAAGGTATCCTTTGATATTTTGAATGCAAAGAGAGTTTTTATGTTTCTACCTGGAAAGACATAAAAACACCCTTTAACTTTCATAAAATCTTTGTGGTACAACTTAATATTATATTCCTTTATTTCCTTCTATGTAAGGAGGCTGATTTTCCTAAAATCATAACTTACGTCATCCAGTGCCAACACAATCATAGCTGCTTCCCTTTCTTTAAAATCTGTGGGGCAGCCATCTAATTGTCTTGACACACATTCACAATATGCTTTTGTTTGGGT
Source organism: Ictidomys tridecemlineatus (assembly GCF_052094955.1). Lineage (NCBI taxonomy): Eukaryota > Metazoa > Chordata > Mammalia > Rodentia > Sciuridae > Ictidomys > Ictidomys tridecemlineatus. The sequence continues at coordinate 30,026,519 of NC_135481.1, forward strand.
CTAGCCTTTTCCTTGAATTTCAGCTCACCTTTGTGATTCTGCATAGCCCTTTATGATTATCTTTTCACCATGTAGTCCTCAAACTGTGATCATGTAGCCTAGCAGCAATCCTCCTTACTTACAGTAAATATGTTTCTTTAGAGGTATGTCATCCCACTGGCTATTAATAAGATCCTGCATCATTCCCATGAAATAAGTTGAAGGGGTATTTTGAGGACCTTTCTGAGGTTTTTGCTTATTTATTTTTGTTGTTCTCAGGTGGAATTGGAAAAACTATTATTTCTGTACTAGTTTAGTGAGCCTTATGTAGTTAGCATAGCCCTCTCCAGCCAGTCATGAGTCTGTTGTTTTTGGGGTACAGAACCCACTTCACTATGGGTTGTGAGGGTTTTTTTTTTGTTTGTTTTTTAAGAAGCAAATTTATTGATCTATTTTTACCAGAGCTTTTCTGTTCTGCTATTGACTGTGACATCTTTGAATGTAATTTTTCTCTGACCAGAGTAATTTTAATGATTTTTTTTTGTTGCTCTTTTGTGCCTTAGTCAGTAGATTAAGAATAGAAATTACTAGAAAGATTTATTTCTTCTATATTTGTGTTGGGAAGTGGTGGGTGGGAGATAGGGAATTTCAAAGATGAAAACTGTTTTTTTTTTTCCATATTCGTAGTGTGGCTCAAATACACAGTTGCTTCATGTATTTCAAGAAGACTTCATTATAGGATATAAACCACACAAGGAAGATATAGAGAAAAAGGAATCAGAAATATTTTTTCAGCCATCACAAGGTACTCGTGTGTGTGTGTGTGTGTGTGTGTGTGTGTGTGTGTGTGTATGTATGTTTTGCTGAGATTGAAACCAGGGCTTTCAGGCATGCTAGGCAAGCACTGTATAACTGCTATATATTCCCAACCCCCCACAGAGTACTTTTAAAGATAAACTTGAGTATACTTACCTTAATCTTTAAAACAAACAAACAAACAAACAAAACCCTCTAAGCTTTATTGAGTATGGATCTTCCAAAGTCATTGCTTTTATTTATTTATTTATTTTGAGAAAGAGAGAGCACACGCGCAGGAGTGAGAGAATTTTTTAATATTTATTTTTTAGTTTTTGGCGGGCACAACATCTTTGTATGTGGTGCTGAGGATTGAACCCGGGCCGCACGCATGCCAGGCGAGCATGCTACCGCTTGAGCCACATCCCCAGCCCCCAAAGTCATTGCTTTTATAACTTTTGGCAGATATGTCTGTTAGTTCTGTTAAAATTGCTTGTTTGTGCAGCATATTATAGTAATGCAGCCACATCAGTGTTTATAGCAGCACAATTCACAATAGCTAAATTATGGAACCAACCTAGATGCCCTTCAGTAGATGAATGGATAAAGAAACTGTGTTTTATATATACACAATGGAATGTTACTCAGCATTAAAAGAGAATAAAATCATGGCATTTGCAGGTAAATGGATGGAGTTGGAGAATATCATTCTAAGTGAAGTAATAAGCCAATCCCCCAAAACAAATGCCGAATGTTTTCTCTGATATGTGGATGCTGATCCATAATGGGGATGGTGGGGGAGCATGGGAGGAATGGAGGAACTTTAGATAGGGCAAAGAGGAGGGAGGGGAAGAGAGGGGGCGGGGGAGGGTAGGAAAGATGGTGGAATGAGATGGACATCATTACCCTGAGTACATTTATGAAGACACAAATGGTATGACTCTACTTTGTATATAACCAGAGACATGAACAGTTGTGCTCTATATGTGTATTCTGAATTGAAATGCATTCTGCTGTCATATATAACAAATTAGAGTAAATATATAAAAAAATATTAGTTATGATGTACAAGGTAAAAAAAAAACAAGAGTTCTAGATACTGTGGTTTTTATAATTTTAGGCTTTCCCTTTTACCTATAAGAATGAGGTAGTTCTTGTGATAGATTTGTCTTTGCTCAAAAGAGAATTTAAGCATTAGAAAGAACTTGGGACTTTCCCATCCCTCTTAGGGAATATGAACAGAAAATACTGTTCCACTTCCTTCCCCACTTTATCTAAAAAGAATACAGCTATGATTTGGTTTTAAAAATAACTAAAATAGGAAAAATAATTTCTTCAATATGAAATACTGAGTTGTAAGTGACATGTGCATGTTCAAGAAGGGGAAATTATGGATGATGGGCCTTCCATTTTGGAAATAATAAAGATTGCTAGTTTATGGTGCCTGAGGTATTCAGGAAAAATATTTGTTACCTTTACTTCCTGTGTCCCATCTAACTTTACTTGCAGTTTTCAACAGCTTCCTTTATGATCATTGTATTCCTTGTGTTTCTGGGACAATATTTTAGGTTGTTTATATGTGTCCCAATTGTTCAGAAAGGATGTAAGTAAATTTAGTAGCAAATATGTATGAGAGTTAATTTCTGTAGAATATATATTCCATATATAAATAATAAGAAATTGTTTTTAAAAGTAACATTTATTTCTGAGATATTGCTACCCTATTAGAGTAACAAACGCAATAGTAACTAACAGTTTAGAGATAAAGCATCCTGTAATTTTGACCTCTGAATTGTTATTATTTTTTTCATTATCACTTAAAAAATATTTATTTATTTATTTAGTTAGTTAGTTTTAGGTAGACACAATATCTTTATTTTATTTTTATGTGGTGTTGAGGATTGAACCCAGTGCTCTGTGCATGCCAGGCGAGCGTGCTACCACTTGAGCCACATCCCCAGCCCTGAATTGTTATTTTTTAAAAGTTTTTTTTTAATATTTATTTTTTGTAGTTGTAGTTGGACACAATAACTTTATTTTATTTATTTATATGTGGTGCTGAGGATCAAACCTTGCACATGTCGAGGTGAGTGCTCTATTGCTGAGCCATAACCCCAGCCCCAAGTTTTTTGCAAGTTTAGTCAGTGGATTGAGGTTCTGGTAAATCATCTCCAAAGATATGAAAAACTAACTATATTTGTATACAAATGTAGAAAATGAGCACATTGTTTCTCTTGTTAACAATTTCATCTTAACTCTCAATTGCATGACCATATTTTAACTCTGCAAGGGGAAGCCCAAGAAGTGTTTACTCGAAGCATAACTGCACTACTTTCTCTACATTTGATTCAGATGAGTATCCACCGACACAGCAAAACAGAAAAACATTTACAACATAAAAATTTTCCTCTTTTGCCATTTCGGAAATCCAGGAGCATTTAAATCTTTTCGGTAAAGAGCCAGCTTAAGCCCTTGGGAACACCAGATATATCTGTCAGTTCTGACAGATGAAAGTTAAAAATAAATTTAAAAGTATTTCTTCTGGCCTTTGTCAAATTGCTAAAGTGATCAAGATGTCTATGGGATACTTGTTGAAAAATATATGGAACTAAAATAAAGGATGAAAAAGGCACATGCTGTTCTTCCCAAACAACTTTCCTTACATCTGTTTTAAATACTGGAGTACCTCATAAGTTTACTTGTCAAAAATGGATCCAGCTGACAGACGCTTGAAACCAACTCTTCTAATTAAATTGCAAGCCATCAAACTATCCATTTCTTAAGAAAGAAAGAGTCAATTTAGAAAGAAGATCAGATAAACCAATGTTTACACAAAGAATTTACAGATAGGTGAACCATTAATTTGTCATCTTTTAGATAATTATTATTCACCCTTTTACAGAAGAATTTTTACAAAGGCCACTTCTTTGTTACTCTCAATTCTTAACAATGCTTGTGGTACATTTTAAAAATAAAAGTAGTAAGTATCTTAATCATTTATATAATTTGAGGCCATGAATTTGCCTACCTTGCAGCAGTAAACACCTAACAATCCCCAGAAAGGGAAAGGCATAGCTATATGGTGTTAAAAGCAGGTGTCTTTATTCATGGATCATGTAGAGTGCCTTTAAGAATTATATAAAAAAAATTAATCCAGATTGAGATAAATGATTAATAATGTATGCAACAAACTAAAATATTCCCCCTTACTCTGAAAAACTACATAAAAAGACAAACCACAAACTCTGCACTACACTAAGAATTAGAAAATCTTCCTTTTCATGATTTTGGCCACTTCAGGGTAAGTCTGTATGACCGATAGTAAGTTACTTAACTTGAATGAGCCTCTGCAACTTATCTATAAAACCTGGGTGTGGAGAGGGAATTTGAAGTGTTTTCTCCAAGAGCTTCCATGGGTATAAAGTTATTTGTAGTTCTAGCAAACATCTATTTGCATCAATTTTTTCCATTAAAATAGGGTAGAAATTTGCCACCAAAAAGTGTTGTGCCTCCAGTCCAAGTAATTACTAGCAGCAGGAGTGACTCTATAAAAACAATTAAAAATGTAAAAACATTACATGTAGTAAATATGTAGGTTTGCTCCTGTAATCTTCTATTTCTTCTTCTACATAAGCTTAATTTTCCCCATTTTCTTATTTCAGCAACTTTCCTCTTGCCCCTAAATTTCTTTTTTCACCCTCTTCATTCTCGACTCTTTGATTACAGACTGTTCCACCACTTGGCTGGGAAGAATCTTTTAAACTAATGGGAGCAGTACAATAGATCTCAAGGTTAAAAACATCATATTAATGTATTACCCCTCTAACCAACTTCTAGGTTAAGATTCTTAATACAACCCAAGTGTAAAACATCACAGTACTAATGGTGGGATTACAAGCACTGTGGAAAGATGAACATGAACCCCACCAAGCAGCATATTAATTTTCTTTTTCCCCCTCTAAGGTGGTCCTGGACCCAGACTAATAGAAAAGTCATTTAGGTTTGTAATATATGAGTCTATATAATGCCATATTTTCATCTATAGGAATAATATGATTAATTTGAATACTTCTTCAGCTCTAAGTGACATAATCTCACTTAAAAAAGAAACGTAACCAAGGCTTTTTCTGTCTGATTAGGAAAGCAGTGAAGCAGAAAGAACTTCATAAATAATCAAAAAATACAAATCAATCATCATCATCCTGCAGTATTTCTGTATTGGGTCTTATTTTACATGAGTTTTGCCTACTTGTTTTTATTCACTCAAGGGTCTCATTTTATTAAATATTTTTAAAACATGAAAAAAAATTGCTTGTTTGTGGATGAATGCAACATGTGGGTGAAACTTACATTTAGAAAGACAGTTCATAGGTGTCATAGACTTTTGCCAAGAAATGGTATTTATGAAATTCAATTTATTTTAAAAGGTGACTTTGTTCAACTCTGTAATTTGTTGTTTTGATTGGTAGTAAATTCCCTATGGTATCATGAGGAGACCAGTTAATTCAGATAGAGGTTTCAGAATGTTCCCAGTAAATTGCCAAAGGACAATGATAAGTAAGGCATTATGTTGCACGTTATACCAGAAACTTCATGGACATGTGAGTTAAAAGTACTATCTCGGTTTTCCCCTTTGAAGTGTAGTATTTCTTTTTCCTTTTTGTGAAAGAAAGTTATTTTTCCATAAGAACCTTCAAAAACAACATTGTATTTAGTTTCAGCTTAAAATAATTCATTTATTTATTTAATTTATTTATTTATTCATTCATTCATTCATTTTGGGTACCTGTGATTGAACTCAAAGGCACTCCACCACAGAGCCAACATCCCTAGCCCTATTTTGTATTTTATTTAGAAACAGGGTCTCACTGAGTTGCTTAGTATCTTGCTTTTGCTGAAGTTGACTTTGAACTTGCGATCCTCCTGCCTCAGCCTCTTGCGCTGCTAGGATTACAGGCATATGCCACTGCATCTGACAAAATATTTCTTTTAGAAATTATAAGTTTGTAGTTATAAAACTGTCATGTTCTATTTGAATGAAAAAACATATCCCATTTTAAGAATTAATTTTATTTGATGAACACATTTTTAGTTAACAAAGAGTTTCCGTATAGTATATCTCATTTGGTCATGTACTATAAGTGTCTAGATGGACATATTTAATTTCCTTAGTATGGTCTTTATCACAGAATTTTGTATAGACATCTAAGAAACTTTCTACTGAATTTGTGCAGATAATTTTCTTTGCTATAGAGGAACGTTTGAATGAGGTCCTGTCTTCTATGAAGCTGAGCTCAAATATCTTTTTACCCTCAGACTAGAATTTTTTTCTTTCATGCATCTGTTTTTATAAATCAGAATTCTTCTTATTTATAAGTTGTTGTCACGCTCAGGTTTATTGCATTATCACTGCAGCATAACAGCACTACTTTATAGATTTAAAATTTGCTTTTTTGTATATTTTAATCTTTATCTGGGTTCAATTTTTAAGTATCTTTTCCAACAAGTCTAACTACAATTCATCATGCTATTTCCAAAAGTAAATACATGCCAATCTACTAGAAAACAATGCTTAAATAAAGTTAGTATTTTTCTGTATAATATTTTGAATCAATAGGCTTAAATTTAGAATTTTAAAAACTTCTCTTTTATTTCTTCTGCCTTTTCCAAATCAGGCCAAAAGATTTTCTCACTGCTTTCTTGGTTTTTCTTTAGTTTTGTGTTAAGTTTTCCTGTGGTTTTCTTCTAAATTTAATCTGTTTTCTTAAAGGTTTTAATATGTGCATCTGTTGTCTTCCCTGTCCACTTCTTATTTGTACTTTCTAAATTTAAATTAAAAATTAATTACTCTTTTAATTAAGAAAAATACCAAACATGGATAAAGGTATTTTGAGTGCAACTCCATATGCCATAACATCAATTGAAGATTTTAAGATTTTATTATACTTGCATTATCTATTATGTTTTCTTTTCCTTTTTCCCTGATATACTTCAAAGCAAATCCAGCCATCATGTTATTTCACTCCTGTGTACTTCCATATGCATATCTAAAAATTACTTGCTTACGTTTAGCCATTTCAAGTTAATAAAAATTCTTAGAATCATGTAATAACTAGCTTGTATTTTCTTCAGTGAATTGTTTCAAAAATGTTGGCTTTTTTTTTTTTTTTTTGCTTATGTGGTCCTTTTTTCTTCTTTTATTTTCCCACATTTTTATTGGTGCATTATAATTGTACATATATTGATGGGATTTGTTGTTATATATTTGTATATGCACACAATATAACAGTATAATCTGGCCAGTATCACCCCTCCTTCCCACCTTTGGTCTCTTTCTTCTTCTGATCCACCTTTGATTTTTATGAGATCCACACACATGTTTGTTTTCCTTTTTCCTTTCTAGCTTTTTTATATGGGAGAAAACATATGACCCTTGACCTTCTGAGTCTGACTTATTTCATGTAACATGATAGTTGCAAATTCCATCCATTTGCCTGCAAATGCCATAGTTTTATTTTTTCTTTATGGCTGAATATAATTCCATTGTGTGTATATATACTACATTTTCTTTATCCATTCATCCATTGGTGGACACTTAGGCTGGTTCCATAGTTTGGCTATTGTGAATTGTGCTGCTAAACATAGGTATGCATGTATCACTGTAGTAAGATGACTTTAATTCATCAGGGTAAATGCTGAGAGGTAGTATAGTTGAATCATATGGTGGTTTCAATGCCTAGTCTTTTTGAGGAGCTGCCATACTTATTTCCTTAGCTGTTATACTAATTTACAGTCCCACCAGCAGTATGAAAGTGTTCCTTTTTCTCCACACCCTCTTCAGCATTTCTTTTATTTGTATTCTTGATGACTGCCATTCTGACTGGTGTGAGATGAAATTGCCGTGTAGTTTTGTTTTGCATTTCCCTAATTGCTAATGATATTGAACATCTTTCATGTATTTGTTGGCAATTTGTATTTCTTATTTTGAGAAGTGTCTGTTTAGTTCATTTACCCATTTATTAATTGAGTTATTTAATTTTTGGTATAAAGTTTTTTGAGCTCTTTATATATTCTAGATATTAATTCTTTGTCAGAAGATAGCTATCAAAGATTTTTCTCCCACTCTGTGGGTTCTCTCTCTCTTTGTGTTCCTAATTGTTTGCTTTGTTGTGCAGAAGCTTTTTAATTTGATGCCATCCCATTTATAAACTCTCAGGATGATTTCCTGAGTTTTAGGGGTCCTATTGGTAAAGTTGTTACCTGTGCCTAAAAGCTGAAGTGTTGACCCTGTGTTATCTTCTAGGGGTTACATAGTTTCTGGTCTAATTCTGAGGCCTTTAATTCATTTTGGGTTGATTTTTGTGCAGGGTAGGAAATAAGGATGTAATTTTATTCTTCTACATGTGGATACCCAGTTATCCCAGCAACACATTTTTGAGTTTTTAATTTGTCTTGTTTGAATCGAGATCCAAAACAGGTCCACACTATGTTTCATTGTCTGTCCAGAGTTTTTTTAATCTGAAATAATTCTCCTACTATTCACCTTTATTGTGCCACCAACATTTTAGAGCACTTTGTTTATTAGGAACTTCTTTGACTACTTGCGATGTCATTTGAATTTTTTTCTTGTCTACTATATTTCCTATAAAGTGGAGGCTAACTCTGGAGATTTGATTATATGTAGGTTCAATTTCCTAGGTGATGTTGTATATTTCTTGCTCCAACTTGGTTTCTTCCATTGAATATTTAAAAATTAGTTACTTAAAATTAGTCATTTCATTAGAAATTGAAAAATTATGATTTTTCTATTTTTATCAGTTCTTGTTTACTTATTAGTTGGCAAACATCTGTAAAGAAAAACATTCCCTTATCAACTAGTGCTATTTAATTACTCTGGAAAACAGAATTATTTTGGAGAAAAAACATATGTGCTTAGTTCCTTCCCTTTGACAATTTTAGAATAAGGAGTTTGTGCTCTAATTAACCCTAGTGTAATGATGAATTTCTTGTTGTTTGGCTTTCTTTGTGTTTTGAATATCATTATGAATCTATTTTTAAAAAGCCCCTTATTGAATGATAATATACAGAGAAGTATGCATATAACTTACGGATTTTAATGTACTTAGCACATTTCAATTAGTTTGCAATCATTATTCTTTAAAATGCTCATTGCCTACTATACTAGACTAGTATACCTCTTCAGGTTTGTTCTGACTCCTTTTGTCTCATCTTCATTATTCTGATAACTTACATTCTTTTAAAAAGAAGATATCTCAGGCTTATCTTTTAGATATCCTTTGTAAGGATATAGTTATCCTTTATACTGTTCCTTTTAATAAGGAATGTTAGTTAGAAACCACAATTTGAGCTCTAACAAGTTCATTGCCAATGAATTGTCATCATGAGTTTTCAATGTAAAAGAAAGTTTTTATTGTCCTGTGGAGATCTAATTTTCATTTATGAAGAATATAATTGTCAGTGGGGAAATTACACTTACATGTCTTTTCATAAAAAAATACATGAAATTTCTACAATGTTTCTGTGGCCCTTCACTGCTACCCCTCCCCCAATTACTTTTAATTTTAAAAATGCTATTTTCATACAGGAAAGGTAGGTTAAATGTTATTTCGTTCTTTCCTTTTAATTGCAAATTTTCCAAAAAGGAATCAATGCCCCAGTTATTTGAGGGGGCTTTGTTTGAGGCTAGCTTGTGCTCTTATGTGTTTGGTTTCTCTCCTCACTTTTCTGTTCTTCTCCTGTTCCTTCCTTTTCTTTCTTGCTTTATGTGTCTCTCTCTCTCGGTATTTTGATGAACTCTTTTTTTAAGTATGATCAATACGTTTTGTTTTTTTTTCTTTCTTTTTTTATTGGTTGTTCACAACATTACAAAGCTCTTGACATATCATATTTCATACATTAGATTGCAGTGGGTTATGAACTCCCAATTTTACCCCAAATGCAGATTGCAGAATCACGTTGGTTACACATCCACAATTTTACATAATGCCCTATTAGTAATTGTTATATTCTGCTACCTTTCCTATCCCCTAATATCCCCCCTCCCCTTCCCTCACATCTTCTCTCTCTACCCCATCTACTGTAATTCATTTCTCTCCTTGTTTATTTTCCCATTCCCCTCACAACCTCTTATATGTAATTTTGTATAGCAATGAGGGTCTCCCTTCATTTCCATTCAATTTCCCTTTTCTCTCCCTTTCCCACCCATCTCATGTCTCTGTTTAATGTTAATCTTTTCTTCCTGCTCTTCCTCCCTGCTCTGTTCATAGTTGTTCTCATTATATCAAAGAAGACATTTGGTATTTGTTTTTTAGGGATTGGCTAGCTTCACTAAGCATAATCTGCTCTAGTGCCATCCATTTCCCTGCAAATTCCATGATTTTGTCATTTTTAAGTGCTGCGTAGTATTCCATGGTGTATAAATGCCACATTTTTTTTTTATCCATTCATCTATTGAAGGGCATCTGGGTTGGTTCCACAGTCTAGCTATTGTGAATTGTGCTGCTATGAACATCGATGTGGCAGTGTCCCTGTAGCATGCTCTTTTAAGGTCTTCAGGGAATAGTCCGAGAAGGGCTGATCAATACGTTTTAATAAATTGTATTCATTTTTATTCTTTGATTCTTTGAACATCAAAGATTGTTCCTTCTTGGGTTTCCCTTTGTGTTGGCTTTTGTGTACTTTTGACATAGTCTCATTAGTCTTTGATAGGAACCCAATAGCAAAAAAATGGTATAAAAATTCTAAAAATCTATTTTTCCTTGTATTAGTCTTTTTTTTTTCTGTTGCCCAATAATACAATACCACAGACCTGTTAAATTTTGTTTAAAAAAAATGACATTTATTTTGGCTCACAGTTCTGGCCAAGGTTGAGAGGCTGTATCTGATGATGGCCTCCTTGCTAGAAGAATTCTGAGGCAGCTCAGGGTATCATTTGGGGAGAGATAAAGAGTGTTTGCATGTGTCGTGATTTTTCTCCCTCTTCTTAAAATGTCACAGTATTCAATTATGGAGGCTCGACTCTGATGACCATATCTAATCCTGTCTCCCAAAGCCCACCTCTAAACACTATACTCAAATTATATTTCCACTTTCTTAATATCTCACAATGGAAATTAAATTTCAGCATGAGTTTGCGGGAGAGGACAGATCATATTCAAACTATAGCATTCCTTTTTCTTTCCAACTTCCATGCATGTGATGTTTTTAGCTTTTAAAAAATGTTCTTTAACCTTATGAAACACGTTAATTTAATTATTGTTTCCCTTTGAATAATAGGGTATCGTCCACCACCATTTTCAGAAAAGTTTTTTCTAGTAGTAATTGAAAAGGACAGCAATAATTACTCTATTCTCCATATGTGGCACCTTCATCTTAAATCTGTACAGGCGTGTTTAGGTAAGTAATTATATTACAGTTTATACAGAGATGGTGTGAAATCAATTCACTTTATAGAATATGCTTGCTGGTGTGGTGGTGCATGTCTATAATCCCAGCAATTTGAGAGACTGAGGTAGAAGGATCTCAAGTTTGAGGCCATCCCCAGCAACTTAGAAAAACCTTGTCTCAAGAATAAAAAAGGACTTTGTGAAAATGAAGACAGTTTAGTTTAAAACTACTTTTGGTTTGAGCTGTAGCCTCCTTGCAATCATGTAAAAATAATTATAATTCAAATGAACAAATGTTAAACATCAAGCTGTACCATTAACAGAGCCTTAGTCCATAAAGCGATTATCTCTGCAAAAAAAAGAGGACTTTGTAGCTAGGTGGTAAAAGGCCCCTGGATTCAATCCCTAGTTCCCTTTTCCCCCTAAAATACACACACACACACACACACACACACACACACACGTATCTTCTAAACTCTTAATTCAAGATTATTATAAAATAGGGAAATCCTAAAATCAAACCAATTATGAGCATATTACACATTGAAAATAATTTTTTCAGTTAATCTTTATTGAATGTATACTGTAATTCTTTTTCAAGATGTTGTCTGCAGAATTAATATTCCACTTTTTGTTGATAGTGCACATTGCCATCTGATAGAGTGTATAACAACATTAGCATCTTTATTTTACTATTTGATAAACTATGATAGAGCACCTGAAACTTATAAGCAGAATGGTTTTGGAGAATGTTAGGAAATTCTTCAATGTGAATAATAAATTACTTCATCCATATTTCTGCTATACACATTTAGCTTAATCTCTTAATAAATTATGAAATCTGTAGTATGAGGCAAAGAAATTGATCAGAGACCTTTTCTCTTTTGTTGTTTTTGGGTTTTGGTACTGGGGATTGAACCAGGGGACACGATACCAATAACGTACATCCCTAGCCCTTTTAACTTTTTTATTTTGAGACAGGTTCTTGCTAAGTTGCTGAGGCTGGGGTTGAACTTGAACTTGTGATCCTCCCACCTTGGCCTCCTGAGTTGCTGGAATTATAGGCATGTACTACTGTGCCTGGCTTGATCATAGACCTTTTCTTTTCTCATTCTTATTTTTCAGTGCTGGGAATTGAACTTAGGGCCTTTTACATTCTAGGCAAATGCTCTACCACTGAGCTACACTCACAGCCCAGAATCTTTGTTTAAAAAAAAAAATTTTTACTTTTTGAGAGATAATTATTAAAGAATTGCATGGATAGCCATATCAACTGAATCTACCCTTTTAAAAAAGATACTAATATTTATCATTATTCATTTTTATTTAAAAATATATTTTTATTTTTAATTGACACATAGTGGTTAGACATGTTTATGGAGCACAGTATGGCATTTCAATACCTGTATATAATGTTATAATGTTCAAATCATGTCAGTTGACATATATATTACCTGAAACATTTTTTATTTCTTTTTTAAACTGAATCTGCTCTATACTAGTTAACTAAAAATATTTAAAATTTGTAAATAAATTGTATTGTTTCTGTTAATTATGTAATTTAAGCAGTATTCACATATTAAGCAGTTAATATAGTGAACCAATGATATGTATTTTTTTATTCCTTTTATATTGCACATATCACATAACTAACTGGGCCATTAATTGTCATTACAAGAGCCAAATAATTCAATAGAACTTTGACATGTGCCTAGTTGGGTCTAGTTTTGAGGCATCAGAAATTTTTTAAAATCTTTCAAAGTCTTTCGAGTAAATATTTGGCATTTTATGTTGTTTCACAGAGATGCAAGACTGAGGAATATAAAACTAGTTGGTCAGGAAGAGATTTTTATCTCACAGAGAATGTGATATTTTGTAGAATTGAGTGCAGAGCCAAGGATGCCTTTGAAGAGATTTTCAGAGGTAGTTACAGATACTTGGTTTAAAAACCACGTGATACCTTCTGTTGCCAATCTGTGAGGGGAGCATCCACTTTTGTTGCCCTAAAGCCAGGATTAGTGTTAGAGTTGCTTGCCTACCCTGTTTTGTATGAACTCATAGGCATTGAGATTATAGTAGAAGCAAACAAATATGTTGTCTTCAACTCTGACAGGAAGCACCTATCTTTGATTCTGACATTCACTGCAGGTTGAACATAATGTGTACTTCCATTCACGGCTAAAACTTGAAATTACCAGTGTGTTGTCTATACTATGACTGACTGAAATGATTGGCTTAAATTTAATTGGGGGAAGGAAATATGTTGTACTTTCTGGATGCCAGGCACTGAGATTTGTTCTTTGCATATGTGAAATAGATATTATCTCCATTTACTAATGGAGTAAGGGTAAGTGGCTTAACCAAGTTCCATTCATTATATACTTAGTTATATAACCAAGTTTCATTTCAAAATCAGGCCTTCCCAGCTCTGAAATCTTTGCTTTTTTCTTGCTCATATTTTCTTTCATAGCATGAGATATACAGTAGACAATTGCCTGGTTTATAGGAAGAGAAATGATGTAGTTCAATTTTATTTTGTGGATGAGAAAATAGCTAGAGATGGTGATGTGCCTTGCTTAAGGAATTACATCTAGTTAGTGACTGGGACTCCTATATTTTGATGACTGATGCATGCCTATAATCTGATTCCATTTTTTAAAAACATTTTCATAACTTTTATTGATTGACCTGCCATTGTAAGATAGACTGACATGTTTAGCATTCACAGAAGCACACGGAGATTATCTCTTGAAATGTCCTGGTACTCCTTGAGAATGTACAAAGCAATGAGAAATTATCCCTGCCCTTAATATATTCAGTCTGTTAAGGGGGAAAGAGACACATAAAAAAAAATAATGTGAAGTATCTCTCACCTATTACGGAAACACGGATAACTGAATCTTCTTAGAGATTTATCCTTCACTCTTGATATGAAAAGTCTTTGGAAGAAGATTAAGGTTAACATACCTTATAAAATGACAGTTAACTAATATTATTTTAATATGTTTGGAATTTTTTTTTGGTATTTGTTCTTGAAATCATTATCTTGTTTGAGCACTTGATAGTTAAGAGGATGGCATTCCAGAGTGTTGTCTTTGCTACTACCTAATTATATGAGCTATTCAAGTTTAAATTTATTTATCTTAGGCAATATACTGTTATTCTAAAAGTTTGATCCATGATTCATTTTTGCAAGAAAAAGCTAGTCTGCTTATTAGAAATACAGGTAATTGGGATCTACCCCAAATCAATGGAATCAGTATCTTTATGGTTAGACCTGAGAATTTGTGTGTTAACAAATGCCTCAAGTTTTGAAGGTTTCTAACACTGGGCTACATAATTAAAGGTTTATTTCTAGCTCTTCAGTGTTATGGTTCTCACCTGAAAGTTTCCCTGCAAAGGAGTTGGTGACGCTAAGGAATAAAGTAGCTTCAAAATATATGTATTTATTAAGGAGACCAAGAAAAAAATCTGAAAATTGGCCTTGTTTCCTAAGAAGTACTTCTAAGAAGACATAGTTCTTAAATAATAATAAAATATTATTATAGCTTATGTGTCTAGTGATGGTGATACATTTCATAAATTTATAATTTCTTTTCAAAGCCAAAGCTTCAGAAACTATTTCATCTGAAAATCTACTTTCAGTCCCTGGACAGAAGAATGTGGACTCATCTCCAGAAACTTCCCCTAGCATGAGCCCCATGCCACATTCTTCATCAATTGCCAATCTTCAAACTGCTAGTAAACTTATTCTGAGTTCCAGACTGGTATATAGTCAACCTCTTGATCTCCCAGAAGCAGTTGAAGTGATAAGAGCAACACCTTCAGCAGGTAAGGTATTTTTAAGACTGAGCAATTATAGCTTAGACTAATAAAGTAGATGAACTCTTCTGAAGCATGTGCTGTGTAGACATTGAAATAAAGATTTGTTTTATAACAATGATACATCTATTTAGAAACGTGTTCATTAGAAATAATTTCTTGAGGCCAGGTGTGATGGCGCAAGCCTGTAATCCCAGCAGCTTGGCAGGCTGAAGCAGAAAGATTGCCGAGTTCAAAGCCAGCTTCAGCAACTTAGGCCCTAAGCACCTTAGCAAGACCCTGTCTCAAACTGAAAAAAATTAAAAAAGGCTGTGGATGTGGCTTAGAGCTTAAGTGCCCCTGGGTTCATCCCTGGTGTTAGTAGTAATAGTACTACTAGTAGTAGTAGTAGTGGTAATATATTTATTATTATTATTATTATTATTGTTTTTGTGATAAAGGTCAACTGGACAGAAAATGTGTAAATATTTTAATTTGAAGTATTCTGTCTATACTTTGGAAGCTATGATAGTAAAATTTCAAAGAACAAATGTATTCATGTATGAATTGCTGAAGTTTTATTTTTAAGACTTCATATAGTCATGTCTCACTTTTATTAAGTATGTTTGAATGAGGGCTGATGAATACTTTGGGGGGAAAATGTAGGATAAAAGGCTATCATTTGGCTTAAAATGATATTGAATTTAGCAAGAGGGATGAGATCATTTGGAGGGCAGCACTAGAAGCTATATTTAAAATGATCTGCCACTTACGGAATTCTAATTAAGGAGCTCTAAAATAGTGTTTTTAGGGAACCCAAATTGGAGGTTCAACACTCTTCCAATTACTGGTATTGAGTATGGGAATTTTCTTATTCCTAAAAGAGGTGTGCATTCACAACTGACAGATAACCTTGAGAAAAATTTATTATGTTTTTTTGTGGTGGATATAGATCTAGATGAATTTTTTAATCTTTCAAAATATTTGCAAGGTTTGGGATATACTCTCATAAGTTTATTGGAGCTTGTTATAGTAATCTATATTTTGCAGGGGCTTTATACAATGTTTTCAGATGTCTTATTGATAATAATATTCCAAGGGAGACAATAATTCTTCCCTGTTATTTAGATGGAACAGGCTTAGATGTTTAAATGTCTTTTTCACTCTTTTGGAGTTATTAATGGAATGAAATTTAACCCTGGCTTTCTGACCTCAAAATTACACCTTATATTGTACTATAGATGGGTAGTGTTAGTTTTTGACAGTCTGGGATAAGTGAGATTTCTGGTTCAGTGTTTAAAGTGAACACTGGTAAGGTCGGGGGAGGGGTAGAGGGAGAGGGAGAGATCTCCATTGATATGTTTAGTCTGAAAAAAAATTAATGGTAGGCGTAAATCTAGGGTCTGGATTATTTGAGGGCAGGTTTGGCACATTTGATGGACAAATTGCAATGACCACTTATGCTTCTATGAAAGTCCAGTGAGGCATGTTCTGGTGGAAAAAATACATAAATTCTGGCAAATAATACATTTATTGATTAAGGGTTGACTTGTTTTTTTTTTTTAATTTGAGTTTTATTTTGTTTACTTCATTTAAACCTAATTACCTAAAAACAAATTTTGTGATTATTTTTGCATATTTTTATTTTATCAATTGTTCAAGACTTCTATAGATATCTTGGCCAATGAATGGGCATTTAGTGTAGGACACTAGTTAGGTGGGGGATGGCAGAGTTACTCTGAAGAAGCCCAGAGTGGCTTTTAATTCATGACATTTTAGAATTTTATTATTAGCATTTTATTTTGTAGTTCTAGTGTTGTAACTGTCTGCTTTTTGTTTTTAAGGTCATCTGAGTTCCTCTTCAATTTATCCAGTATGCCTTGCACCTTATTTAGTGGTTACAACTTGTTCTGATAATAAAGTACGCTTCTGGAAATGTTGTATGGAAACAAACCCACCAAATAATACAAACAATGAGAAAGAAACCTATCATTGGAGAAGATGGCCCCTAATGAATGATGAAGGAGAAGATAATAGCAGTACAGTGAGCATTGTGGGAAGACCAGTTGCTGTTAGTTGTTCATACACAGGTCGCCTTGCAGTAGCTTATAAGCAACCTGTCCAGCACAATGGTTTTGTTTCTAAAGAATTTTCCATGCATGTTTGTATATTTGAATGTGAATCTACGGGTGGGTCAGAATGGGTTTTGGAACAAACAATTCATCTTGATGATTTGGTTAAGGTTGGGAGTGTACTTGATTCAAGAGTCAGTGTCGATAGTAATCTGTTTGTGTACAGCAAATCAGATGCACTTTTAAGCAAGGATAGATATCTTATTCCAAATATCAAGCATTTAGTACATTTGGACTGGGTGTCAAAAGAAGATGGCTCCCACATTCTCACTGTGGGGGTTGGCGCTAATATCTTCATGTATGGGAGGCTTTCAGGAATTGTGACTGAGCAAACCAATAGTAAGGATGGAGTAGCTGTCATTACTTTACCACTAGGTGGTAGTATCAAGCAAGGAGTTAGGTCAAGATGGGTTCTTCTTAGATCTATAGACTTGGTGTCTTCTGTTGATGGTACACCTTCACTGCCTGTTTCTCTTTCTTGGGTAAGAGATGGGATATTGGTGGTGGGAATGGATTGTGAAATGCATGTATATGCCCAGTGGAAGCATGCTGTCAAATTTGGAGACCCCGAAGCTGATAGTCCTGTTGCAGAAGAGACAGCAGTACGAGATCATTCTGCCTTTAAAGCTAACATGTTGTCAAGAAAAAGTATTGTTGAAGGAACAACTATTGCTGATGATGTTTTTTGCTCACCAACTGTAGTTCAAGATGGTGGCTTATTTGAGGCTGCACATGTACTTTCCCCTACTCTTCCACAGTATCATCCAACTCAGCTATTAGAATTAATGGATTTAGGTAAAGTTCGAAGGGCTAAAGCCATTCTCTCTCATTTAGTAAAATGTATTGCAGGTGAAGTTGCAATAGTTAGAGATCCTGATGCTGGAGAAGGAACTAAGCGGCATCTTTCTCGAACCATTAGTGTAAGTGGCAGTACAGCAAAGGATACAGTCACCATAGGTAAAGACGGTACTCGAGATTATACTGAGATAGATTCTATTCCTCCATTACCACTATATGCATTGCTTGCTGCAGATCAGGATACATCCTACAGAATTTCAGAAGAAAGTACAAAAATGCCACAGAACTTTGAAGATCATACCGATAGTCAATCAGAGGATCAATATTCCGAGCTGTTCCAAATCCAGGATATAACAACAGATGATATTGTTTTAGAGCCAGAAAAGAGAGAAAGCAAATCAAAAGTTATAAATCTTTCTCAATATGGACCAGCTTACTTTGGCCAGGAGCATGCTAGGGTACTTTCAAGTCATCTTATGCACTCAAGTCTACCAGGCCTTACCCGTTTGGAGCAGATGTTCCTTGTAGCATTGGCTGATACAGTGGCTACCTCCAGTACTGAACTAGATGAAAACAGAGATAAGAATTACTCAGGTAAATAGTCTTAAGAAAATTTTATAAAGTTATAAAGTTGCATTATCTGTATAATGATTCACATATCGAATTATGGTCTTTCTTTCAAACCTTGTAGGGAAAAGGTCTCCCTAATAGACAATTACTTCTATATAATATGCTTAGTTGAAAGATAAAAGACAGCTGAATCAGGCTATCACTGACACGTATGCAACTGAATTTGTGATATATAGGCCTTTTCACACACGTTCTTACACCGAAAACTTTGTGTAATTTTGAATATAGAATCTTTTGCTTTTTTTTTTAAGATTAATTCCTCTTGTGTTTTTTTTTTTTCCATTGCGTGAGTGATAAAAATGGCCCAGTTGTTAATTTTGCCATCAAATCATGAGTCTTCTGGGATCTCGTTGACTCAATTTATCTTCCCATTACTAAACACAAAAAACTTTTATAGTTATGTGATTTTCTACAAATGTTGACTTAAGAAAGAAGTTTTTAGACATTTAATATTATTTTGTGTGATTATTCTGTAACTAAAAAATTTGCAGTTGTCTTTTGAAACTGGATTATATTCTCTTCTATACAGCTAGTTGAAGGTAATTATGTTGACTGAAATGATGACATTAGCAAAGGAAACAAAAAATTATTGATCTTTCATTCATTTATTCATTCATTCATTTATTCATTCATTCAATATTGTAGAGGAATGAGGAATTGCTATGTGCCAGACACTTTGTGTGTTTTATCCCATTTAATTACCATAATAATCTTATAGTAGGTAGGTGGCTACAATTGTATTTAATTTTATAGATAAAGACACTGATCCCTAGGAATTTGACTCATCTAAGATCACATAGACATTAAGTGGGAGAAATGGAGTTCATAGGTAAAGGGTGTTGCTTCCAAGCTGGTACTCTGTTTTTAACTACTTCATGAGATTTCTAGTGAAAAATGACTTCTTCTCAAAGCCAGTTAGAAAACCTCTCTTTATATAGATTTACACCCTTGCATGTGTGCCCAGTATTTCCCTTTAGGAGATTAAAATAACAGGAGACCTTAAAGGATTTTTTCTATGACCTATTTTTTCATTGTGTTAGAAGGAAAAAAAAAAAAAAACCTTTTAAATTGTGAGGTTATGTGCAATTGAGTGAGGTTCTTCCCAGAGTAAACCTTTGTTAATATGTATTAGTTTTCACTCTGGAGTATTAAGAAGGCATGCCATAATCCATGGAAAATAGTTTAAATTTTCTGACACAAACTGTATCATTGGCTAGGAATATAAGCAGTAGCTTATCCTGGTCACAGTAGACATCTGTGAGGTAGATAAGGCAGGAATGAATGTCTCCATTTCACAGGCAAGAAATTGAAAATCAGAGATTAAATGAATTGCACATCTCAGTATAAGGATTCTGAGTAATTGGATTCTTCCATTTATTGAGGTGAGAAGACACAGGTGTTAGTAACTCTGCTTTCTCTCATACTCTATACCCAGTCTATTGGCAAATGGTGTCATTTCTTTTACATCCAGAATCCAATCATTTCTTATCACCTCTGCAGTCACTGTTGCCCTGCCTAGTTACTGACAGTCTCCTAACTGCTTCATTTATGTGAATTCAATCTGTACTTCACAAAGGACAGTGATTCGTTTGAAGTCAAGATACATTAAATCTCTCCTCTGCCTAATATATACCAGTGGCTTCCCATGTGTCATGTTAGAGTAAAAGTCAAGATCATTTTAGACTTCTGCAAGGTCCCACATATCTGGGGTCATTTCCATTTCTATGTTTCCTCTTCTTGCTGTCCCACAAACACATAAGCACATTGCTTTCTTGAAGTCTTTGCACTTACTGTTCCTTTGCATAACTGTGCAAACTGCTCTTCCACGTGTGTGCATGGTATCATTCTGTTATATCCTCAGAGTTCTGCTGAAATTTCGTTTTTTTGGAAAATTCTTCCTGGCCACACTAAATAAAATAGAGCCTTTTTATTTCAGCAGTCCTTATATCTCAATCCTGCTTTATTTCTCTTCATAACATTAATTTCCACATATTATTTGTTTGTTTATTGTCTTATCCTACTAAAATGTAAACTCCATGAGAGTATTAACTCTGCCTTTTTCACTATTAAGTCCCCAGTACCTAAACTGTGCCTCACATGTAGTAGATGCTAAATTTGTTGAATGAATAAATGGATGAATGAGTATAGGTAATGGGAAGCAGAGATGGAACTTGAACTTTAGTAATTTAAAAAAATTTGTTTTCTTCTGAAAATATTATTTATTCTTTACTCTTTGAATACTTCCTGTGTGTTAGTTACTAGTCTAGGTGCTATCAGTACCTTTGCATTGCTGTTATTCAGAAGTAGCCATAGTTTTGATTAAATTTGACATACTTGTGTACCTTTTTCAACTTTTGACTAAGTGGAATCAAATTTATATATGTAAATTTGTGGAATCAATTCATCTTAATTTTGTAATACTAAGTAGTCTGGAGAATCAAATTTCAGTCTTCAGAAGTATCATATTTCAGTCAAACTAAACAGCCCAGGAAATATTACCTGTTTAATTATGTACCAAATAATTTCCCTATAGTTATGTAACTCCTTAAATCCTTAAATCCTGACTTCATATAGGAAGTATTTTATGAATTATACCTAACTCATTACAGTTATATTTTATTATATTCCTGAATCATTTTTCATTTAGAAGTTTTAGTATTCACATGTTTTTTATAGAAATATGTTCTTTATAAAGTTATTAAAGTGTTCATAAAGGAGCACAATGAAGGTATCTTATGTATTTTATGTAAATTATTAATACAGAACTTAATTCTTATTTTGTAGCTTTTAAAAAAATCAGTTTGTGACCTTTGAATTCCTTTTTTCTTAAACATATATTCTACTTATATTACAGGAAGAGACACCTTAGATGAATGTGGTTTGAGATACTTGTTAGCTATGCGCTTGCACACATGCCTTTTAACATCACTGCCTCCTTTATACCGAGTACAGCTACTTCATCAAGGTATTCTACTTATTGTTTGACCCTTTGTACACTTTTATTTAGTATTGAAGTGGTGAGTGTGTTCATATTTGTATATGATCAGCCAGTGAATCATTATTTGTTCACCTATCGCTGGTCTTAGGATCTGTCACTTAAGTATGTACTTAACATTTTCTTATGTATCCTTCAGCTTTATCCTATGACTTTTGTGCAAGTAACTCAGTTTTTGAGACTTTACTCACTAAGATTGTAGTAACTTAGTAAATGTAGTTTTCCAGGGTTATAATAACCCAAAGTGGCTCTCTATAAAGTGGCTCTGAATTTGTCTCGTGTCTGTTCTTTTAAAATTGTATAGATTTTGCTTTTTATGTTGTTATTGTTTTTATCTTAATATAAGCATCATGTTCCAAGTTGCCAGCAAGTAAAAGTGATGTTTCAGGAAGATCTACCATATTGATCCAGTGGATTTTCATATATCTGGCATGCTACCATACACCCACCCTGATTTGAGACATAAGAATTCATATCACCTTCTTACTTACAGATTAAAAAGTATAGAATTTAGAGTGACCTGCGTAGGATGTAGGACTCTTTATTAGTAGACATATACTTAGACTCCTTGTTCAGGGCTCATTTTTATTAGACTATATTTCTTTTGAAACCTAAAGCGCCATAGAGTATGCATTAGTATTGTGGGCCCTGAAATACCAGGCTTGATGAACTGTTACTGTTACCCATGGTGCTTACCCTTTACCTATAAATGTCCTTTGAAAACATGATTTTAAATATCTACTTAATATTCTGTCATCTGTCTAAATTATATTTCATCTATCCAACTTTTAAATTTTTGAAACATTTAGATTATGTTGGTTCTAAAATTTGAATTATCATTATAATGAATGACCTTATAACCTTGCATGTAAGTATTTATGCATATTTCTGTTTATTCTTCTGTTAGTTTACTAGCAGTTGAATTCCTGAGTCAGAGGGTGTGAAAAATTTTGCCATAGCTTCAGTATTAGGCAGTTTTAATCAAGGCGTGAAAGGCATCTTTATCCCAGATTTATCCCAGATGTTCACTGGAACTCTTGTGACGTTTAGAGCTTGCTTTAAAATTAGGCTTAGCTTCTTGGCCAGAGGGAATAATGAAGTAGTTTTTAAAATTCAGTGTTGAAGGATATTAAGACTTGTTGCATTAATTTTACAAGAAGTGGCAGTGGCAGTGTGAGACAACAGCCAGGCACCTGGGCCAAATGCTTTCACTTGAATTTCAAGTGAACTGTTGATAATAAGTTTGATATATGTATGAATAGCTTAGTCTTCAAATACGTTTCATTCCAATGATAACATTTTAGTGCCTGTATTTTTGTATGGGGGGAAAGAAACCCACTTACGTTCAGGAAAAAAGTTAAGAGATTTGGGTTTTCTGTTTTCTGTTTCTCCTCTTATATTCAGAAACTTACATATAAAATCCTGAAAGATGACACACTTCCTTTCATTCTTTCATTTATATATAATTATGGAAAAATTGTTTTTGTTCTTTTTTTCTATATAGTTCTGAAGGTTATTATTTTAAATTTCCAATTTAGGTGTTTCTACATGCCATTTTGCCTGGGCTTTTCATTCTGAGGCTGAGGAAGAACTGATTAATATGATTCCAGCAATTCAAAGAGGAGACCCTCAGTGGTCTGAGTTAAGAGCAATGGGAATAGGATGGTGGGTGAGGAATATTAACACACTTCGAAGATGCATTGAAAAGGTAACTTTGCTTCATTGGATTTTGAAGTTTAAAAAGTCTTAAAGGGAAAAACACAGTATATCAGTATCTTGCTGAAAAATTGTCATGAAGAATGAATTTGTACATCTGGATATCTTAAGAATTTTATATATATATATATATGTGGTAGTTGGACACAATACCTTTATTTTATTTATTTATTTTTATGTGGTGCTGAGGGTTGAACCCAGGTCCGCGCTCATGCTAGGCAAGCACTTTACCTACTGCTGAGCTACAATCCTAGCCTGAGAATTTTTTAAATAACATTTTTTGGAGATTTTAAAAACTTGACCTTTGTCTATGTATGTATGAAATGGGAATATTTTCTATTATTAGTTGAGATATATCTTATTTTTTAATTTTTTTTTTTTTAGTTATTGATGGACCTTTATT
This sequence comes from Ictidomys tridecemlineatus, assembly GCF_052094955.1. Lineage (NCBI taxonomy): Eukaryota > Metazoa > Chordata > Mammalia > Rodentia > Sciuridae > Ictidomys > Ictidomys tridecemlineatus. The sequence continues at coordinate 30,050,174 of NC_135481.1, forward strand.
TTATTCATTTGTTTATATGTGGTGCTTAGAATCGAACCCAGTGACTCGAACATGGTAGGCAAGTGCTCTACCACTGAGCCACAACCCCAGCCCTAAAAGGTATATCCTATTTTAAGAAAATATAAAAATTTAAATTTAGGAAGTATACTTAAGTTTTTGTCTTTTATTTCCATTGCATTAAAAAAAGTCTAGTTCAGTAAGTAGTAAACTTGCTTTACACACTTAAAATACCATTCAAAAACCAATTTTTATTTATTTCACTTGAAGAACATATCTGTGCCAGCCAGTGAAACATGATATTTTTTAAGACAGTTTTTTTCTTAAAATCAATTGATGGGTAGATTCCTTCTAGAAAAAAAGAAATTTCAATTTTTTTTTTGTTAATGGAAACTGAAAGTTCTTTCAGTGTTACATTAATCTTAACTAAGCACCTGTTATGTACCAGGCTTGGTGCTGGTTTCTTTTCATTAATCATTTCATAAAATGTTTTCTTTAGCCCCATGTTATCATGTCCATTTTATAGCAGATGGAATTAAGAATCAGAGTTTGGGTAACCTGCCCAAATTCCCAGTTAAGTGTTAGTTTTATTATATTCCTTTTCTATTTAAGCAGAGTTGAGAAAGTAAAATTATCATTCATATTTTACTTTAGGAGTCCATTGAAATTCCCTAGAGTTCAATCATTGGTACTATATTTGTGAAGTATGAATTTTTTTCTCCCAAGAATGTAGAACCTCTTCATTATTTTATTCCTCTACAATAGGAATTCTAATGTGAGAAACTTATTTAAAACATCCCATTCTGAAATATTTTAATTTGGTAGGTTGGTGGTAGGGCTGTGGCCTCTTCATATTGATTACATCTTATGATTCTGGTATACATGGTTATCAATAACATCACAGTTTAGAATATGAGTATTAAAGAATCATTTTCCTACTATGTATAAGGCAGCCAACAAAAATATCAGTATTCCAGTTCTGAAAATAGCCACAATAGGAATTTGCTCCCATATCAAGAAATAGTTTCTGCTATAAAGGAAAAGCTGATTATTTTAGCATGTAAATAATTCAGTATCTATATTAAGTATTTTATAGCCCAAAGCAGTGGAAAAAGAAAATATCATTTTACCTGAAATGTTTCAGATGTATTTTATAGAGATCTCTTTACTTTGTAAGCACTGTGGTTTTGCCATTATAATTGAGTATTTTCTGATAGGTATAATTTATTTATTATACAAGTAACTTATTTATTGAAAATAAATAAAAGGACTATGTAAAATTTTTGTCCTGAAATATTTTTTATAAATCTTTAGCTGAATATCAGTAATAATTTCTTAAAAGATGACAGAACATATGGAAGCACTAAGTTAAATGACGAGAGAAGAGAAAAATACTAAAGGGAAAGGAAATTAAAGAATATTGACAGTAAAACATTTTGTGTTGCAATTTTAGATATTTTTTCCAATTTCTTCCATAATTCAGTAGCTTCTTGCTTTACCATTGGTCGATGAGTTCTAATAAAATATTCACTGGTTTTTGTTAGCCTCTGCAAAAATCACTAAAATTATCTCAGCATCTTTGAGGACTACAATATAGTCTGTATGCTATTGTGTTCAAAACAATACAATTACATGTAATAATGATATTGTCTTAATTTTTAAACTGACAAAATTGATTAATGCTATATAAATTCAGCAACTTTGGTCATCTGAGTCAAAGGGTATTACAAATTATAGTACATGGAGAATTATATACTCAATGAAACTTTTTAAAAAATGTAATTATTAAAAACTAAAATTTGTAAGCCAGGGGCTGTATGTTTAGCTTATTGGCAAAATGCCATATGTGAGGCTCTAGGCTCAATGTCTAGCCCCAAAATAAATATACTATACTAGTTGAGAGAACCTTAAATTGTGAAATCATATTTACCATAGACATCAATATTTTTTGAGTTTTACAAAACATTAAGAAATGGAGGGTTTGGAGAGGAAGATGGCAGCGAAGGGAGTGCATCACCCCAGTGTGCCGCGTCACTGAGTGGGAGAAAGACGAGGTGAAACGGCTGAAGGCTATCTTGTTGGGAATTTCCAGTGAAATTGAGGTGCTCCAGAATCTAGTGGAGGGATTTCCATCACGTGAGGTTCGGCTGCGGGAGCCCGGTCCAGGGCGATTTCTCCGTGATTTCTCCGCACAGAGGGTCACATTGCCTGATCGGCGGAACGCCCCACAGCTGGAGTCTGCGGCGCTCGCGCTGGGAAACAGCGAGGTGCCGGAGCGGGGGTGCATTGATGCGGATTCTGGGGGCTCTCGCCAGTGGTACAATGGCCGCGCTTAGTGCAGAGTTCCGGCTTTGAGACAGGAGAGAAGCGGTCCAGTTCGGTTCCCGACGTGGGTCAGACCACAGAGGAGCACAGCAGCCGCCATCTTGGAGTGATGATGTAATCATCCCTGTTTTCTACTGATCTCAGCTCATTCAGCTACGGAACAGGTGATTTCAGGCTGGTATTTGCCTGCGTCTCGCAGACAGATTGCATAGGCTCGGGACTGGAAACCTATGGAGAATACTCCTGGGGGCTCGTTCCTGGCAAGGCATGCGCTGGGCTCTGAGCGGCCGGATTCTGGTTCCCGGGGCAGCCTTGGCCCAGGGTTGGGGAACCTGTGGAGACTGCGTGTGGAGGTCAGCTCCAAGTGGAGCGTGCGCGGAGCTTGGGGCGGCTGGGTTCTGACTCCCGGTACAATTTTGGCCCGGGGCTGGGGAGCCCGCGGGGACCGCGTCTTTGAGCCTGCGCCCAGTGGAGCGTGCACCGAGTTTGGAAAGCTTGGAGCGGCCGGGCTCTGGCTCCCGGAGCTGCTTTGGCCTGGGGCTGGGGAACCCGCGGGGGGTGCTCCTTGGAGCCAGCCCCCAGCGGAGCTTGCGTCGGGATCAGAGAGGCCGGGTTCTGGCTCCCGAAGCTACTTTAGCCCAGGACTGGGGAACCTGCGGTGACTGCTTCTCGGTCCGGGTCCTGCTGGGTGCTGTGGGGGCGGGGTGGGCAGAGTGGAGCTGCCGCCTGTGCCCAGAGCAGGCTAACTGACCCGCCAGCATGGTAGCATGACACCCCAACTGCAGCTGGGGCCGAAGACAGTAGCCGCCCACGCCTAGAATAGGACCAGCGACCCGATGACGTGGTAGCCAAGTAACTCCATTTGGAGTAGGGGCTGTGCAGAGCCGCCATCTGAGCCTGCAAGGTAGGCAGACCTTTGACCCACTGGCAAGACAGGCCCGGTAGCCTGCCAGCGTGGTGGACACATAGCACCGAGGCAGTCACTGGTTGGAGTGGTGGTGGAGCAGGGCCGCCGCCCGTTTCAGGAGGGGGCTCAGCCACCTGTTGGAGAGGCAGTCAGGTACCCCCATTGGGAGTGGGGGCTGTGCAGAACTGCTGCCCGAGCCCGCAGGGTGGGCAGACCTGCGACCCACCGGCGGAACAGGCCTAGAGGCTTGCCAGTGTAGTAGACACGTCACACCAATTGGAGTGGGGATCGAGCAGAGCCGCCCCCCACATCCGGATCAGGACCAACGACCCGAGGGTGTGGTAGTTACGTCACCACATTTGTAGTGGGGGCAGAGCAGAGCTGCCACCCGTGCCCGCAGGGGGGGCAGACCTGCGACCGACCAGCGTGGTAGACAGACCACCCTAATTAGAGGAGGAGCACAGCCACTACCCGCCCTGCAAGGGAGACTTCCCAACTATACAAGAGCAATATAAATAAATAGGGGTAAATTTCAAAAACACATCAGTTTCACCAAGCAGAAAGAAACGCGAGCAGTATGAAAAGACAAGGAAAGAAAGGATCACAAGCAATGCAGGTCAACTCAACTTTAGAAGAAGTAATAGCTGCAACAGATGGAATGTCAGATAAAGAGTTCAGGATATACATGCTTCAGATGATCTGGAGTCTCAAGGAAGACATGAGACAGCAAAATCAGACAATGAAAGATCACATTGACAAGGAACTACATAAACGAATCCAGGAAGTAAAAGATCAATTTCACAGGGAGATAGAGGTAATAAAAAACAAACAAATAGAAATCCTAGAAATGCAGGAAGCAATAAACCAACTTAAAAACTCAATTGAGAATACTACCAGCAGAGTAGATCACTTAGAAGATAGAACATCAGACAATGAAGACAAAGTATTTCAACTTGAAAAGAACATAGACAGCTCAGCAAGTCTGCTAAGAAACCATGAGCAGAACATCCAAGAATTATGGGATAATATTAAAAGACCAAATTTAAGAGTCATTGGGATACAGGAAGGCACAGAGCTCCAAACCAAAGGAATAAACCATCTATTCAGTGAAATAATATGAGAAAACTTCCCAGACTTGAAGATTGAGACAGAATCCCAAATCCTAGAAGCCTACAGGATGCCGAATGTGCAAAATCATAAGAGATCCACACCTAGACACATTATAATGAAGTTGTTCAACATACAGAATAAGGAGAGAATTTTAAAAGTTACAAGAGAAAGGAAGCAGATTACATTTAGGGGTAAACCAATCAGGATAACAGACTCTGAAAGCTAGAAGATCCTGGAATAACATATTTCAACACTGAAAGAAAATGGGTTCCAACCAAGAATCGTGTATCCAGCGAAATTAAGCTTCAAGATGGAAGATGAAATTAAAACCTTCCACGATAAACAAAAGTTAAAAGAATTCGCAGCTAGAAAACCACCTCTTCAAAAAATCCTTGGCAAAACATTACAGGAAGAGGAAATGGAAAATAACATTGAAAAACAACAGTGGGAAGTAGGACAGTAAAGGGGGGAAAGTAATCAAAGAGGAAAACAAAATCAGGTTTAGTAACATTAATAAACAAATATGGCTGGAAGAACAAACCATATCTCAATAATAACCCTAAAACTCACCAATTAAGAGACACAGGCTAGTTGAACGGATCACAAAACAAGACCCAACAATATGCTGCCTACAGGAGACGCATCTGATAGGAAAAGATATAGATAGACTGAAGGTGAAAGGTTGGGAAAAATCATACCACTCATATGGACTGCGGAAACAAGCAGGAGTGTCCATATTCATATCTAATAAAATAGATTTCAAGCCAAAGTTAATCAAAAGGGATAAAGAAGGACACTTCATACTGCTCAAGGGAACCATACACCAACAAGACATAACAATCATAAATATATATGCCCCAAATAATGGTGCAGCTATGTTCGTCAAGCAAACTCTTCTCAAGTTCAAGAGTCTAATAGACCACCATACAATAATCATGGGAGACTTCAACACACCTCTCTCACCCCTGGACAGATCTTCCAAACAAAAGTTAAATAAGGAAACTATAGAACTCAATAACACAATTAACAACCTAGACTTAATTGACATATATAGACTATACCACCCAACATCAAGTAGCTACACTTTTTTCTCAGCAGCACATGGAACCTTCTCAAAAATAGATCATATATTATGTCACATGGCAACTCTTAGACAATATAAAGGAGTAGAGATAATACCATGCATCTTATCTGATCATAATGGAATGAAACTGAAAATCAATGATAAAAGAAGGAAGGAAAAATCATGCGTCACTTGGAGAATGAACAATAGGTTACTGAATGATCAATGGGTTTTAGAAGACATCAAGGAGGAAATTAAAAACTTCTTAGAGTTAAATGAAAACACAGACACAACATATCGGAATCTATGGGACACATTGAAAGTAGTTCTAAGAGGAAAATTCATTGCTTGGAGTTCATTCCTTAAAAAAAGAAAAAAACCAACAAATAAATGATCTCATACTTCATCTCAAAACCCTAGAAAAAGAAGAGCAAAACAACAGCAAAAGAAGTAGAAGGCAAGAAATAATTAAAATCAGAGCTGAAATTAATGAAATCGAAACAAAAGAAACAATTGAAAAAATTGACAAAACTAAAAGTTGGTTCTTTGAAAAAATAAATAAAATTGACAGACCCTTAGCTATGCTAACGAAGAGAAGAAGAGAGAGAACCCAAATTACTAGCATACAGGATGAAAAAGGCAATATCACAACAGACACTTCAGAAATACAGAAGATAATCAGAAATTATTTTGAATCCTTATACTCCAATAAAATAGAAGATAGTGAAGGCATAGATAAATTTCTTAAGTCTTATGATCTGCCCAGATTGAGTCAGAAGGGTATAGACTACCTAAACAGACCATTAACAATAGAGGAAATAGAAGAAACAATCAAAAGACTACCAACTAAGAAAAGCCCAGGAACGGATGGGTATACATCAGAGTTTTACAAAACCTTTAAAGAGGAACTAACACCAATACTTTTCAAGCTATTTCAGGAAATAGAAAAAGAGGGAGAACTTCCAAATACATTCTACGAGGCCAACATCACCCTGATGCCTAAACCAGACAAAGACACTTCAAAGAAAGAAAACTACAGACCAATATTTCTAATGAACCTAGATGCAAAAATCCTCAATAAAATTCTGGCGAATCAGATTAAAAAATATATCAAAAAAATTATACACCATGATCAAGTAGGATTCATCCCTGGGATGCAAGGCTGGTTCAATATACGGAAATCAATAAATGTTATTCACCACATCAATAGACTTAAAAAAAATAAGAACCATATGATCATCTCGATAGATGCAGAAAAAGCATTCGACAATGTACAGCATCCCTTTATGTTTAAAACTCTAGAAAAATTAGGGATAACAGGATCATACCTCAACATTGTAAAAGCAATCTATGATAAGCCACAGGCCAACATCATTCTGAATGGAGAAAAATTGAAGGCATTCCCTCTAAGATCTGGTACAAGACAGGGATGCCCTCTCTCACCACTTCTGTTCAACATAGTCCTCGAAACACTGGCCAGAGCAATTAGACAGATGAAAGAAATTAAAGGCATAAAAATAGGAAAAGAAGAACTTAAATTATCACTATTTGCAGTCGACATGATTCTATACCTAGCAGACCCAAAAGGGTCTACAAAGAAACTATTAGAGCTAATGCATGAATTCAGCAAAGTGGCAGGATATAAGATCAACATGCATAAATCAAATGCATTCCTGTATATCAGCGACAAATTCTCTGAAATGGAAATGAGGACAACTACTCCATTCACAATTTCCCCCCCAAAAATAAAATACCTGGGAATCAACCTAACAAAAGAGGTGAAAGACTTATACAATGAAAACTACAGAACCCTAAAGAGAGATATTGAAGAAGACCTTAGAAGATGGAAAAATATACCCTGTTCATGGATAGGCAGAACTAACATCATCAAAATGGCGATATTACCAAAAGTCCTCTATAAGTTCAATGCAATGCCATCAAAATCCCAACAGCATTTCTTGTAAAAATAGATAAAACAATCATGAAATTCATATGGAATAACAAAAGACCCAGAATAGCAAAAACAATGCTAAGCAGGAAGAGTGAATCAGGCGGTATAGCGATACCAGACTTCAAACTATACTACAGAGCAATTGTAACAAAAACAGCATGGTACTGGTACCAAAACAGGCGGGTGGACCAATGGTACAGAATAGAGGATACAGTAACCAATCCACAAAACTACAACTATCTTATATTTGATAAAGGGGCTAAAAGCATGCAATGGAGGAAGGATAGCATCTTCAACAAATGGTGCTGGGAAAATTGGAAATCCATTTGCATCAAAATGAATCTGAATCCCTTTCTCTCGCCATGCACAAAAGTTAACTCAAAATGGATCAAGGAGCTTGATATTAAATCAGAGACTTGGCGTCTGATAGAAGAAAAAGTTGGCTATGATCTACATACTGTGGGGTCGGGCTCCAAATTCCTCAATAGGACACCCAGAGCGCAAGAGTTAACAACTAGAATCAACAAATGGGACTTACTCAAACTAAAAATTTTTTCTCAGCAAAAGAAACAATAAGAGAGATAAACAGGGAGCCTACATCCTGGGAACAAATCTTTACTCCACACACTTCAGATAGAGCCCTAATATCCAGAGTATACAAAGAACTCAAAAAATTAAACAATAAGATAACAAATAACCCAATCAATAAATGGCCAAGGACCTGAACAGACAGTTCTCAGAGGAGGACATACAATCAATCAGTAAGTTCATGAAAAAATGTTCACCATCGCTAGCAGTCAGAGAAATGCAAATCAAAACCACCCTAAGATACCATCTCACTCCAGTAAGATTGGCAGCCATCATGAAGTCCAATAACAACAAGTGCTGGAGAGGATGCGGGGAAAAGGATACACTTGTTCATTGTTGGTGGGACTGCAAATTGGTGCAGCCAATTTGGAAAGCAGTATGGAGATTTCTTGGAAAGCTGGGAATGGAACCACCATTTGACCCAGCTATTCCCCTTCTCGGTCTATTCCCTAAAGACCTAACAAGAGCAGGCTACAGGGACACTGCTACATCGATGTTCATAGCAGCACAATTCACGATATAGCAAGATTGTGGAACCAACCTAGATGCCCTTCAATAGATGAATGGATAAAAAAAATGTGGCATTTATACACAATGGAGTATTACTCTGCATTAAAAAATGACAAAATCATAAATTTGGAGGGAAATGGGTGGCATTAGAGCAGATTATGCTAAGTGAAGCTAGCCAATCTTTAAAAAACAAATGCCAAATGACTCCTTTGATATAAGGGGAATAACCAAGGACAGGGTAGGGACGAAGAGCTTGAGAAGAAGATTAACATTAAACAGGGATGAGAGGTGGGATGGAAAGGAGTGAGAAGGGAAATCGCATGGAAATGGAAGGTGATCCTCAGGGTTATACAAAATTACATATAAGAGGAAAGGAGGGGTAAGACAAGATAATACAAGTGGAAGAAATGATTTACAGTAGAGGGGGTAGAGAGAGAAAAGGGGAGGGGAGGGAAGGGTGGATAGTAGAGAATAGGATAGACAGCAGAATACATCAGTCACTATAATGGCAATATGTAAATCAATGGAAGGGTAACTGATGTGATACAGCAAGCTATATACGGGGTAAAATTGGGAGTTCATAATCCACTTGAATCAAACTTGGAAATATGATATATTAAGAACTATGTAATGTTTTGAACGACCAACAATAAAAAAAAATAAAATGGGAAAAAAAAAAAGAAATGGAGTATGTTGAATTTTTAAGATTTGGTCACATCTATTAAATAAATAGTCTGTTTTTATTGTTTCCTATGTTAGTTTTAAAAAATATTTTTTAATTAAACATGAACACAATATTTTGTTTATTAATTTTATGTGGTGCTGAGGGTTGAACCCAGTGTCTCACATGTGCAAGGCAAATGCTCTACCACTGAGCCACAACCCCAGCCCCCTATGTTAGTTTTATTACTATCTGGGTTCTGATACCTTTCTACTCCTTACTGTGTGACTGTAGACCATTCACAACTTCTTGGTGTCTTAATCACCTCACCAGTAAAATGAGTATGGTAATTGTACCTCATGGGTTGTAAGTGATTCAGTAAGATCAGTGAAAAGTGCTTGATTGTACTGGTGCCAGTTATATGGTAAGTACTCAATTAATGCTAGATGTTATTCTTATTTATATTCTAATCACTGGTATGCAAACTGTCCTTAGGAGCATGTGTCATAAGTCTTTTGAGATTGTGAAATAGAGCCAAGTTTTTCCGTTTTTTTTGTTCTGCCATCCATTGAAGTAGCAGGAAAGCATTGATTATTGTCTACTTGGTTGTAATTGTTTTATCAGATAGTTAAAATAATATTTTATTTACTATTTAGGTTGCCAAAGCTGCTTTTCAAAGGAATAATGATGCCTTAGATGCTGCATTATTCTATCTTGCAATGAAGAAAAAAGCAGTAGTGTGGGGTCTGTTTAGGTAAGTTGCCTCAACACTTAATATGATTTAGTGGAATGAAGAGTGTGCTTCATATCAGAAACTTAGTGCTTTTGAAGATAGATACATTATCTTGGTCAAATCAACTTACTTCTTTATGCCTTTGTTCCTTTATCTTCAACAAATGGTCAACATATCTTTTCAACTTAATGTAAAGAGTGGAATGTTGTTCTAAATAAAGTTGATACAAGCTCATTGGAAAGTAAAAAATACTCTTGTGTCCTGTTAGTGTACATAAGGAACTATTAGCTTTCCTTATTAGAAGAGAAGAAATGCTTGAAAACCTATAAAAATATATACAGTTACATACTTATAACTAAAGTTATTTTTTAGATGGATGTTTCCGTTTTTTATTTTCTATTTTTGCATTGCAAAGGATTTCTATTTTTAATTCTATAAAGAATTAAGATATTTTAAATTGGTTTAAACACTGATATTTGTGCTCTGATTCCCAGGTCACAACATGATGAAAAAATGACATCATTTTTCAGTCACAACTTTAATGAAGATAGATGGCGTAAAGCTGCTTTGAAAAATGCTTTTTCTTTACTTGGAAAACAACGTTTTGAACAATCTGCTGCTTTTTTCTTGTTAGCTGGTTCACTGAAAGATGCCATAGAGGTATAAATAAGAAAAAATGCTTTGAAATACTTGTAAAAGATTGAAAACCTGAAAAGGTCTTTGAGGAGATTGCAATTTTTTGGTGATATTTTTATAAGAACAGAATATAACTATAGAAATTGTTGAACTTAAAATAGTAGCACTGTGATAAGTGAAATTATAAATAAGTTCAGAGGAGAAACAGTTTTATATACGGCATATTATATTTCAAAATAATATATAAAATGGCAAAAATGGTTTACGAATGCAATTTTTGTGGTCATCTTATGATTATGAACAATTAAAATACATAGGTCACTGCTAGGAGACCCCCAACCCCTGCAGTTGATAGTTGGGATCCTGAGACGGGATCTCAAGTATGCCCTGTATTTGAGGTAGGAGGGCAGCGAATTCACCAGGGTTTAAATTTCAAATCAGTGAAGGAGCTAAAAGAGGCTGTAACAACCTATGGTCCTCAAGCACCCTTCACTGTAAGCTTGGTCGAATCCATTACCAACTTAAACATGACACCAGCAGATTGGGCTAATGTTTGTAAAGCTGTGCTAACTGGAGGACAATACCTGTTATGGAAGGTTGCCAATGAGGAATTTTGCAAGGAGATGGCTAGGCGAAATGCAGCAGCTGGTTATCCTCAGGTCACAATCTCCTTATCTTATGCAGAAAAGCAGAAATTTCAATTTTTTTTCCTAAATGAAATTCATAGATAAGAAACTAAAATAGTGATTTGTACTGTTCTGTGATATAATTGTCTTAGATATTGGAAAAATAAATGTGAGAAAATTCTCTGTAAATTTTCTCATTTTAAATATATAATGCTGGCAAGTGATTATGAGAGCAATGTTAATTTTCCTGTTACTTATAATTTCTTCCTTATAGTTACTGATTATCATTCTGAGCAATTAAAACAGTTGATTGAAAAATAGAATAGGAAATATTACATGATAGAAGAAATAGGAACTATCTAACAAAGTAAAATTGCTATAAATTTAAAATTAGTCATTCTTCATGATTATCTCAGGCATGATTTTTTAAAATTATAAATGCTACGATTTTGAAATGGGAAATTTAACTCAAGTGAATTAGATTTTATTTATTTATTTATTTGTTTATTGGTGCTGTTATGGGACCAAACCCTAGATAATTTCTAAGTTCTAGTTCCTTATTATTCTTATTTTTCCTTAGTCTGCTGTGAAATAATCATTTAACTGCCTTTCATTGTCTCAACCTCTGGACCGCCTCCTTCTACCATGATAGCAGATGATTTTAGGATATTAGTGAGATAGTCCATATCACTAAATAATTATCACTAAATAAAATAAATAAATATTTCTTAAAACTTAAATTTTCAGGTATGTCTTGAAAAAATGGAAGATATTCAGCTAGCTATGGTTATTGCCCGCTTATACGAATCTGAATTTGAGACTTCATCCACTTACCTATCCATCTTGAATCAAAAGATTTTGGGTTGCCAAAAGGATGGGTCAGGATTCAATTGCAAAAGATTGCATCCTGATCCTTTCCTGCGTAGTCTTGCCTATTGGGTGATGAAAGATTACACCCATGCCTTGGATACATTACTGGAACAAACACCAAAAGAAGAAGATGAGCATCAAGGTAAGACTTTTATACATTTCTTTCTTTTTCTTTTTTCCTAAAGGAAAACGCTTCAGAACTTCATTCAGATTTTTAAAAATATCATTACCAGATTTACTTTTCAACTCTAAGAAATTATTGATTTTTTTGTCAGTTTAGATTAGACTATTAATATTTATTATAAAATCTAGCATCTTATAATTTAAGTAATACTAAAGAGACCACACATTTTTAATCTCACAATTATATTTTGAGGAATATAAGTAAAATTATTATACTGTTCTGGTTTCATATACATTAAAAAAGTATGTTTTTAAAAAGCACATTAAAAAACTGAATGTTAAGGCAAGAGAGTCACAAGTTTGAGGCAAGTCTGGGCAATTTAGTGATACCCTATTAATAAAAAATAAAAAGGGCTAGGAATGTAGCTCAGTGTTCGAGCAACCCTAGGTTCGGTCCCTAGTACCACCATTAAAAAGAAAAAAGAATAAAAAAATAAAGCATACAGAATGTTTATTACATTGCTTAGCTCTTCCTAAGTAATCATATAGCTATGTTTTTTAACATGGAAAATTTGCATGTTTACACATATTGGTTTGATGCATGGGACTGGAAAATCTTTACTTTTTACACTTTTGGATATCCTAAATAATTTAGATCTTTTAAGCACTTGGAGAGTATTTGTCAGCTTTGTTTGCAGTAAAATTAAACATGGGCACATGGTAACAGAATAGCTAAATAAATACTCTATCCATATACCCAAACAGTATGCCATTTATTTTTATAGTATATCCTACTAAGGACATACAGTCAAATTTATTATTTTAAAGTCACTAGTTCACGTCTGTATGTGGTCACACTACCAACTTAACATACAGATTCACTTAATTTTATGGGAAACTTGCCTATAATCACACTGACTTAGAAGGTTGAGGCAGGAGGATTGCAAGTTTGAAGCCAGTCTCAGCAACTTATTGAGACTCTTTCTCAAAATATAAAAAAGGGGTAGAGATATAGTTCAGTGGTATAGTGTCTCTGGTTTCAGGTTCTAGTACCACAATAAATAAATTTGACTTTTGTAATTTACTTTTTAAAATTTTATTTTCTTTTAAATTTGTATAAAATGTTGACGTGGTTTTGAAATTAAATATATAAAACCCCAAAGTATTTTCAGAGAAATATAGCTTCTTTTCTTGTACCCTTCTCCCTTTTCAGGGAACCAATTAAAATTTTATACATGTAAGTCTTCCTTCTGCATCTCCTTTTACTTAATATATCCTGGATATCACTCCATAGTATACAGGGATTTTTTTTTTATTTCAGTTTTATGGTTTTAATGATTACATGAATGTAACAGAGTTTAACCTACCTAAGGTCAATATTAATGTGTCCTTTATTATGAAGAAATGCTGACGCATTTTATTCTTTTGCAGTGTAAGTACAAATTAATACTAACTTTTGATGTATCTATTTGGTTTCTGTAGTTATCATCAAATCTTGTAACCCAGTGGTATTTAGTTTTTATAACTACCTTCGAACACATCCTTTGCTTCTTCGAAGAAACCTTGCCTCCCCTGAAGGAACTTTGGCAACCTTAGGTCTCAAAACTGAGAAAAATTTTGCTGACAAAATTAACCTCATAGAGAGAAAATTATTCTTTACTACTGCAAATGCTCATTTTAAGGTTGGATGTCCTGTTCTAGCCCTGGAGGTACTTTCCAAAATTCCAAAAGTAACCAAAATGTCTGCCTTACCTGCTAAAAAAGATCCACCTGATTTTGTTTCTAAAAAGATGAGTGATGTGTCTGCAGAATCAAAAACTATGAGCGATGGCAATGGGAGTTCTGGCACTGACTGGTCAAACATAACTTCAGCACAGTTTGACTGGAGTCAGCCAATTGTTAAAGTTGATGAGGAACCTCTTACTCTTGATTGGGGAGAAGATCATGATAGTGCCTTAGAAGAGGATGAAGATGCCATTGGTTTAGTAATGAAAAGTACAGATGCCAGAGGAAGAGATGAACAAGAAGATCAGAAGTCCTCAGAGCCTAATATGTTATTGACTCCTCAGGAAGAAGATCACTTTGAAGGTGATACTGAAGTTGATGTGATTGCTGAACAACTAAAATTCAGAGCTTGTTTAAAGATCCTTATGACTGAACTAAGAACTTTGGCGACAGGTTATGAAGTAGATGGAGGGAAGCTCAGATTTCAACTCTATAACTGGCTTGAAAAGGAAATTGCTGCCTTGCATGAGATATGCAATCATGAATCAGTTATTAAAGAATATTCCAGTAAAACAGATTCCAAAGTAGAGAGTGATCTTCTGGATCGGGAAGAAATGGTGGACAAACCAGATATTGGTTCATATGAGCGACACCAAATAGAAAGACGAAGATTGCAGGCTAAACGAGAGCATGCAGAAAGACGAAAGTTGTGGTTGCAGAAAAACCAAGATCTCCTAAGAGTGTTTCTTAGTTACTGTAGCCTTCATGGGGCCCAAGGTGGTGGTCTAGCCTCAGTAAGAATGGAACTCAAATTTTTGCTGCAAGAATCACAGCAGGTATGGACATACTTTTGCTTTTGTAATTTCAGTGGCCCTTCCAGCTAGGGCTATAAAACTGTTTTTGCATTAATCCAAATATATTTAGCTGCTCTGTTCATAAGAGGCAGTTATTTGTAGTCTATATGGTTTTTTATTTAAGTGAAAGTTTTGATATGCTTAAAAACTTGAGAGCAAAATTCTCATCTTTGTATTTTCTTCATCTGGCATAGTACCTGATAAATACTGGGTGCTGAATAAATTTTTGTGGATTGAGTGAATAAGTAAATGAACATACTACTTTTACTCAAGTGTATTTTGTCAGATAACTGTTATTTTTTTTCTCCTTCATTTTAACTACTTTGAAAACAAAAATTTACTCTCACTTCCAGGAAACTACAGTAAAACAGCTCCAGTCTCCATTACCATTGCCTACCACCCTACCTCTGCTTTCAGCAAGTATTGCTTCAACAAAAACAGTTATAGCTAATCCTGTATTGTACTTAAATAATCACATCCATGATATACTTTATACTATTGTTCAGATGAAAACACCGCCTCATCCCAATATTGAAGATGTGAAGGTAATGTAAAGTTTGTTTATTTGATGTTGTATATACTGAGAAGGTAAATATGTTATATTTGTAGGTCCTCAAACTTGAACTGCCAGAAAGTATTCTCAAGTGTTCTTATGTGCTACCTTTTCATTTCCAATCAATTCCGGACTATCCAATGAATGTAATTTAAAAGTAAGCATTTTTCTTATTTTTGTAAAAGTTATTGTCTTCCTTTAAGACAGGTATGCTTTTTTGGTAATAAAATTAATTTTCAAGACAGTGTTCTTGCCACTTCATATCCCTTTAGATTATACATTCCCTTAAATGTCATTAAAATTAGAAATATTTATGACTCCTGTTTACATGCCAAAATGCAGTAAAAATGTAAGTTGAGGAATACCTGGGAGAGAACCATGATTAATCAAAAATGGTTCCAGAGATAGTATCCTGTTAGTGTTTCCTTGATGATTGTGTTTATTGAAGGCTATGTAATACTTAGGAACAATCAGAATTTTGACAGAGTTACCACTCCAAATTAAACCTATGCCCTGTGCTGAGAAAATTGAAAATTGTTACATTGCAAGAACTACAAGGGAGCTTGGCAGGATCTGAAGAGTTAGACTTCCACTGTATCACCTTAAGTATATTTGTGTTCTGCTCTTCAGTTCCTGTGGTGGATGTGCATTTCAAATACCCATAATTTTTATTTTATTTCTTTTATTTGACAACATGTTTGATTTCTGCTAGTACATTATTCTGAAGGATCTAAGATTTTACTGATCACATCAACCTTCTAGAGGCTTCTCATTGGTAATGTGAATTAATTGTTTGCTAGGTGAAGCTAGACATGTATAAAATTGATAAAATTTATACAAGTACTAAGTAAACATTTCCAGTTCATAGATATTTGGGTAAGGATTTCAAAAAGTCTGAAATAATTTCTAAAGTCCCTTCAAATTTTAAGATTTTATGAGTCTGAAAATGTTTATTCAATGTGGGATATCAAATGTGGTTTTATATCAAATAGAGAATTTTTTAACTTTATATGAATATTAAATGAATTATTTACTTTCTACAAAATCAGCCATTTCACAGTGATTGATACACTTAATAAACATTTTATTATTATTGAGTATTTTTGTCAAGAGAAATTTATCAGACAAGCTTAAAGAAGAGTTCTTAAAATTCTGTACTTGTTTTTCCTTTTTAAAGAAAATTTTAACTTAAATTAACGATATAAGTTAATTGTTGATAGCCTAGGACAAGTCCCAGTAACATCAATGTTGATGCTTTGCTTAGGGCCTGGTAGATGGCAGGTTCACAGTAAGTAAATATTTGATAAAGATGTGTCTGAAGTAGTTAGCTTTGTTATGGGCATGCATATAAAGATGGGTGAGACTTAGAAGTTTAAAAGCAAAGTTAGTAGTATCATATAGGATCTAGTCTTCCTTATGATATTGCTATTTCCTGAGTATTTTCTAATTTTTAAGATATTGCTGTTATGTAGAAATGTTAGTATAAAATGTAATTGTGGCTGTTTTGGTTTCAGGTGCACACACTTCATTCACTAGCAGCATCACTTTCTGCATCAATTTACCAAGCATTATGTGACAGTCATAGCTACAGGTAAAAAAAAAAAATCACCCAAAATAGTATTAATACAGCAAAAACATTAAACCATTTCAGAGTTTTATTAGGATTCTGTTTCCAGGGACTGAGAAATCCCCAAATATGACTGACATAGAATCAGAAATAAAATGATTATTTGTTTAGTTATCTCCCAGAAACAACAGGTAAATATAGAAAATGACAAGTAGTAAAAGTAAATTATCTTCAATACCATCTTTTTGTTTTCAAGAATGAAAAGCTTACTGTCAAAAAACTTACACTAAATTTTTTTCTTAGGAATTATTTCTTTTTGTATTGGATTAGCTTTTATTATTTTTAACTGGTTTTTAGTTTAAAACCTTGAAAAGTGAAAAAGTACATTTCTAAAGTTGAATTATTAAAGTCAAATTTATGCATTTATGTATGATGTAAAAGTCTTTGGAAGAGATCAAGTAAAAGTAACGGTTTGAATTTTTCTAAATGTCATATCACCTTCATTTAGTGTATACTTCACATGTTAATAAGTAGAGCCATGTAAGTTCTAAGAAATTGAATCACTTAGAAGGATGACCCAGATTTAAATGTAGTATATTTAGAAAATTTTAAAAATAATAGAAGTACAGAATTTATATTAAAATATGTTTAGACTTTTTCTCGTAAATTTAGCAGCCATTTGTGAGAATATTTGATATTCAATAAGGAGTTACTCTTTCAAAATAACCTGTGCTCTAATTTTACCCTTTCTAGGGCATGTCTAGACAAATTCCAAAGATTTGGGAATGTAGATAAATGGAAAAAAAAATTGGTTTAGTTGGCATGGTCATCTAAATGATCATTGATAACTTGTTTGATATCAGTCACTGGTTAAAATGGCACCAAAAAAGAATTCAATTACATTGTTTTCAAATATGTACTTTCCAGTTCTTAGTTATACTTTAGTTTCTGCTTTTGTATTTATTCAACACAAAAAGACCCATTCTGAAGAGGAAAGTAAATATTTAGTGACTTTTGGCTTGAGGTTTAGATATTTCTAAAATTATAATTCTCCATAGTTTAGCTCTATTTTTTTTTAAATTCAGGGTTAAGCTTGTACAACTTTGCAGAGATAAGAAATCCAACAAACTAGTACCCTGAAACTTTGTCTACTGTATCTAAACCCAACAATAGTCTGCTTACCTCATACTTCAAAATGAGTGCGAATAGAAAAGATTTCAAAATATTAGGTGGATTCTGGAAAAGAATTTAAAAGAGTAAATGACCTCTGCCCAATGTAGTAAAGTTGATATTTTGTTTTAAAAAGCTATCAATAAACATTTATAACTAATTTCAAGAACTAAAATAAATTCTCATTAGAACAGTGAATTCAAGAACTTTTGCTTTTTTTTAATCTTCTAAAACAGATTATTTGTATATAGTATAATTTCTTATTACCTCTCTTAGGATGATAAATAACTGAACCTATTTGTTTTAGCAGTCAAACAGAAGGAAATCAGTTTACAGGTATGGCTTATCAAGGACTTCTTTTAAGTGATCGTCGAAGACTGAGGACAGAAAGCATTGAAGAACATGCAACACCAAACTCATCTCCTGCTCAGTGGCCTGGTGAGAATTTTAAGTGTTTTTTGTTTGTTTGTTTTTTATTTTTTGAAATCTGTTTTGTAATTCCTTTTTTATTTTTTGAGTTCTTTATATATTCTGGGTATTAATCCTTTGTTAGATGAATAAATATTTTTTCCTATTCTGTAGGTTGTCTCTACATTTTGTTCATTGTTTCCTTTGCTGTACAGAATTGTTTTAATTTTATATAGTCCCATTTGTCAATTCTGGCTTTTGTTTCCTGACCTATTAGGAGTCCTATCCTGGAAATTATTGCCTGTGCCAATATCTTGAAGTGTTTCCCTCTGCTATTCTTAAAATTTCATGTCTTATATTAAGATCTTCAATCCATTTTGAGTTGATTTTTGTGTAAGATGAGAGATAACAGTCTAATTTTAGTCTTCTACATGTGGATATTATTTTTCCAGCACTGTTTACTGAAGAGGCTATCCTTTCTCCAGTGTGTGTTTTTGGCCCCTTTGTCAACAATCATTTGGTTGGAAATATGTGGATTTATATCTGGTTCCTTTGTTCTTTTCCATTGGTCTCTGCTTTTATGCCAGAACAATGCTGTTTTTGTTTGTTTTACTGTGGCCCTGTAGTGTGTTTTGAAATCAGGTATTGTGATGCCTCCAGCATTGCTCTTTTTGCTTATGATTGCTTTGACTATTTGGGGTCTTTTGTGCTTCCCTAAGAATTTTAGGACTGTTTTTTCTAGTTTTATGGAGTGTCATTGGTATTTTGATGAGTATTACACTTACTCTGTATATCACTTAGGGTAGTATGGCTATTTTAACTATATTAATTCTCCCAATCCATGAATATGTCAAATCTTCCGCCTTCTAGTGTCTTATTTAACTCTTAAAAATTTGTTAAGACTTTGGAGTCTCATTTATAATCTATTTTAGAAAAAGTACTGTGTGCTGATGTAAAGAATGTATATTCCATAGATGTCTGTTAAGTCAATCTTATCTGTAGTATAATTTAACTTATCTATTGGTACAGGAGGGGTGTTGAAATCACCCACTGTTATTGCAGTAAAGGCTTTCTCCCTTTATGTCTAGTAGTGTTTGTTTTATAAAACTAGGTGCTCCAACATTTGGTGCATCTATACTTATTATAATATCTTCTTGATGTATTATTCCCTTCATCAATATATATTGACCTTTCTCTTCTGATTTTGTCTTAAAATTCTATTTTGTTGGATGTAATCCTATTTGCTTGGGATATTCTATTTGCTTGGAATATCATTTTCCATTCTTTCACTTTAAGTCTGTGTGTCTTTGCAAATGAAGTGATTTTCTTAGATGCATCAGATTGTTGGGTATTGTTTTTTAATCCATTCGGCCAGTCTGTGTCTTTTAATTAGAGCATTAAGACCATTTATATTCAGGATTATTCCTGACATTCTGTTGATTTTTCTTTTTCTAAAAAAAAGTATGTTTCTTCCTTTAGTACTCATCTTAAAAGTTTGATGTTTACTGTATTGATACTGTTTGATTCTTTTCTAATTCTCATTTGTGTATCTAATCTTTTAGTGGGATTTATTTTTTCATGTGCTCTAATAATTTTATCATTCTTCCTCTTCTGGGTATAGGATTCCCTTATGC
This sequence comes from Ictidomys tridecemlineatus, assembly GCF_052094955.1. Taxonomy (NCBI): domain Eukaryota; kingdom Metazoa; phylum Chordata; class Mammalia; order Rodentia; family Sciuridae; genus Ictidomys; species Ictidomys tridecemlineatus. Next base: position 30,070,185 of record NC_135481.1, read on the forward strand.
ATCTTCTGTAATGTTGGTCTAGTAAGTCATGAATTCCCTTAGTTAATGCTTATCTTAGAAGGCCTTTATTTCCAGTTCTCTTCTAAAGGATTTTCTTTCTGGTTATAGCAATCCTTCAAGTAGTTACTTTTCTTTTAGAACTTGAAATACATCATTTTATTTTATTTTTTTACCCTGGTGTTTATAGAGTTTTTGCTCAAATTTTACTGTTAATTTAATGGGTTTGCCTTTAACTGTGATGGTGTCTCTCTCTTGCAGATTTTAATATTCTTCCTTTGTCTTGTACTTTCAGCAATTTAATTGTTATGAAGAGGTTCTTTTCTGCATGTCTATTTGGTATGTTATAAGCCATAGCTGGATGTCTCTGTCTTCCCCAAGATTTGGGAAATTTTCTGCTATAATTTCATTGAATAGGATTTTTTATGCCCTCAGTCTATAACTCTTCTTATTCAGGTATATCAATTATGGTATGTTTGATCTTTTAATGGTGTTGCAGAGATCTTGTATGTTTTCTTTATGGCTGTCTGAATGTAGTGTTTTGTCAGACTTGTTCAAGTTTTGATGTCCTTTGTTCTGTTTGATCTAGTTTATTGTGGAGGCTTTCAACTGAACATTTTTTCTGATTTATTGGGCTTCTCATTTCCAAGATTTCTGTTTGGTTCTCTTTCATAATCTGTCTCACTTTATTATATTTCTGATTAATATCCTGAATTGACTTTATTAATTCATTCAACTGTTTATGTGTATTCTCTTGGGATTCTTTTGACCTTTTTAAAAAATCATTCTTTTGAATTCTTTATAAGGCATTTCATTTATTTTGATACCTTTGGAACATGTTATAATAGAATTATAAAGTTTAGGAGATGTCATATTACCCCATTTTCTTCATCTTCTTACATTTCCATGTTGAGATTTGTTGTATATCCATTGGGATGTATATCTCTTCCATTTGTATATAGGGGCCTTCTTGGTAAGTGGCTTTGTCTTAATTATATGTCTTGGAGTATCAGTTTGTAGAATAGTGTTGAGTTTATTTCCAATTGAAATTCATAGTATTATCTTCCTGTGACTTCTTTGACTTTAATTAGTGGGTTTTGACAATATGTACTCACTTTCTCTGTATTTCTCTTAAGTAAGATTCCTCTGCTAGTTCAGGAAAGTATGGTGTAGTCAGCAGAATATGTGGAGTTTATTCTCTGGTTACTTCTGTGATGGGATTGGAAGCCCTTATGAGGTGATGGGGGTTTCCGTGGGAACTGTTGATACTGGCTCTGTTACTAAAAAGCAATTCTGATACTGGTTGCTCCAATTGTTGTAAAGGTCCTGAAGCTTTTACCCTGTGTTTATACCCTGGTGCAGTTCTTGGTGTTTCCTGATATTTTGGTGGGGGCCAGAATCACAGCTCTGCCTCTGTAGTGCTCATATCCAGTTTTATCTATACTGTGCAGTCTGACAGGGTATTAAGGTGACCCATGCTGAAGACCCTCAAAAGTGTTATGTCCACAATAGTTGTATTTTTTCTCTCTGCTGTTACCATGGAGTGACTTCAGGAACAGATATCACATCCCTCTTGAGTATGGGTCACTGGCTGGGGCTTTTGTCCCCCCACACTTTCTTCAAGATGAAGTATTTTCCAAGGTTCAAGCTGGGCTAAGTGTAGCTCAGTGGATCAGTGGCAGCACATCCACATAATGCACATGAGATCCTGATTTGATCCTCAGCACTAAAAGAAAAAAAAAAAAGATTAAAAGAAAACAACAGCCTTAACAACAGAAAAGGGAGGAAATGTAGAGTAAAATAAAAACAAAAACCTTCAAAACTTCAAAATAAGCTGAATGTGGTGGTGCATGCCTGTAATCCCAGCAACTTGGAAGACTGAGGCAGGAAGATTGCAAGTTCAAAGCCAGCCTCAGCAATTTACCGAGGCCCTAAATAACTTAGTGAAAACCTGTCTCAAAAAATTTAAAAAATGCTGCAATGTAGGTCAGTTAGGTGAAGCACTCCTGGGTTCAATCTCTAGTACCAGAAAAAAAATAAAGAACTTAGAAAATAAAGAAAAAAGAATCAGGCTCATTCGGTGCAGACCTGGTACCTTTTTGGTGAAGTGGCAGCTAAGGAGACTCCGGCGCTCACTATGGCGGACGAAAAGCCCAAGGAAGGAGCCAAGACTGAGAACAGCGATCATATTAAGGTGGCGAGGCAGGATGGTTCTGTGGTGCAGTTTAAGATTAAGTATACTAATGAAAGCATATTGTGAACGACAGGATTTCTTGATGAGGCAAATCAGATTCTGATTTGACGGGCAGCCAATTAATGAAACAGACACACCTGCACAGTTGGAAATAGAGGATGAAGATACAATTGATGTGTTCCAGCAGCAGACAGGAGGTGTCTACTAAAAAGGAAACCTGCTACTTTACTCCAGAACTCTGTTCTTACAGACCAAAAATACATTCTCAATTAGAAAACTGCAATTTGGCTCCACCACATCCTGACTACTACAGTATAGTTTTCTTTATTCTTTCATTTTCTCCTTCCCCATTCTTTTATTGTACATAAAGTAACTTGTGTATGTGCACAAGCATATTGCATTTTTTCTTTAAACTAAATGGCCAATGATATGTTTTGATTAACATCAAATGGAGATGGGATGGGGAAAAATACTGGTTCTGTGAAAATATCCCCTTTCTCCATGCTCATTCAGCTCTTATCTTTATATTCCAGTAAGTTATTTTGCTCTCACTGTTTTAACAAAAAAACAACAACAAAAAAACCTGAACAACATAAAAATCCATGCATACCTTGTTCAATTGGAGAATTTTAGTGTTTTTCATTTATCATTGTAAAACCAAGGACAATTTTATAACTTTTTTGTACGTAGCTGTTACATGTAGGGCAATCTGTCTTTAAGTAGGGGTAAATTACTCTTAAAAAAGATTCCTAGATAGTTTTCCCTTCAAGTCAAGCATCGTCTTGTTGTTTAAATAAACTTCTTGTTTAAAAAAAAAAAGAAAAAGAAATAAAAGAGCAAAACAAAACAAAAGAAAGCAAAAGAAGGAGAAAATGGAAAAAAGGAGAAAAGATAAATTAGAAAATTAACAAACTGTATGTGTGTATATATATGTAAATATATGTACATATATAGAGATTTATATTATTTTGTTTTTTCATAGTTTTAGACTTCATATAAATGAAAATTTTCTCCTTGCCAGAGTGCTTGAATGAAGGATCAAAGGTGGATAATCACAACTTCTGCTGATCAGAGCTTCTCTCGGGTCTTCTTAGGCTGTGTACCCAGTGGATAGAGTGAAGGTTGAGTTATTTATCCTTGGTTCTTTCTGTTGTGCTTTCCAGGTAACTAGTGGGATAGATTTGTGGCTGAAGCTGGTTGGTATTCCTCTCAGTTGATTTCCATGTTGGAATGAGCTAGCATGGAATGTGGTGGATCTTGCAGTATTTTTTTCTGTAGCTTTTTGAGCTGTATGCTCCAAGGGTAGGGCAGACATTGGTACTCCACCATGTCTGTGAACGCCTCTAAGGGAAGGGGAGGCAATGGAGCTGTGAAGATCTGTGTTGTGGTGGGAGAGTGAGTGGGTGAAGAGGCTCTGAGTGATCTGCCACCCTAGATTCTGGTGCTCTCAGATTCAGCTCCCATGCAAAACCAAATCACTCAGGACTGTTAACTTCCCCAGAGAATGATGACAGGTTTCCTGAACCCTGATTTTAAAGGGAAACACCTTCTGCTTTTCTCTGCATGAATCACAGGGGATTTGTTTCAGAGTCTCCCTTGCCTCAAACTCTTTAACTAGAGAGTCAGTTGCTGAGGCAATGCTTGTGGAATAGCTGTGGGTTCCTGGAGATAGGATGATGCAGGGATGTCTGACACTTAGAGTGGTAAGCTTGGTCAACAGGGCCTTTCTCAAGATGGCTGTGCTTGCAACTTTGTGATTATTCATTGGGAAATTCAGATGACTCCTCCAAAGCCAACTAGCTGTTCAGATCCCCAGTCTTAGATGTCTACAAGATACCAGATTCTGTTCCCGTAGAGTTCACTAGAACTCTCTTTAACTTGTACCCCAGCTGAGGGGATACTCCTCCTCCCTTGATCTTGCTGCCATGCCAACAGTGCTGGGGTACTCTATTTCTAGTACTGTTCTGTTAGCCAAAAATCTCTGGGTTTCTGTCCCTTTACTGTTGAGTTCCAGCACCCTCCCACAGCCACCCACTTCAACATGTTCAGCCTCACTGAGAAGCAGGAGTGTGCTGGGTGCTTCTAGTCCACCATCTTGTCTCTTAGTAGTTCTTTTTTAAAAAACCTACTAGCTAGTTTCCTGATTGTTGCTTTTTGTAGATTTGGTGAATGATTTTTTGTTTGTTTTTTGATGATGTTTTCCACTATGGATTAGGAATGCTTAGATACTGTAACATTATCTAAAGACTCAGAAACCCAAGGTTTCAAAAACACAGTTGCGTTGACCAGCATAAAAAGCAAGGACTTAACATCCTTCATAAGAGTGAACATATCAGTCCTTTATCCTTAGAAATTCTGTATTAGAGTTACAGCAGTATCACAGACATACTTTCAGATAGGCCAGAGAAAATACAATTATTTTCAAGAGTGTATATTTATGTACTAGAACAGGAGTGACCCTTCTGTGATATGTATGTTATGTTGTCATTCCTTCCCTTTTTTCTGGTTAGCTCTTTCTTATTCTCCACTTTAGCCCGTGACCAGCACTGGCTTCATGAATGAAGGTTCGAAATGTGAGAAATCTCTAGGGAGTTTTGAATTAAAGAGACAAGACTCTAATTACCTTTAAACCGGCTCCAGGACAGCTCCTCCTAGCTCCAGCCTCCAGCCACTTATTGTGGTATCGAGGTTTACAGAAGAGGCTAGTGAGAGAGAGAGAACACGCCAGGGAGTGGACTTTTATTGGGGAGCAAAAAATTCTGGGGAAAATCTCATCCAATGAAGATTAAGGGGGGGCAGCGTCCCAAGGTCAGGGGCGACAATTGGGTCTTCGGGGTTGTGGCTAGACATGCCTCCACACAGATAAGCCCTCGGACCTGAGAAGGGTGAGGAAAGCTCTGGACACAAGATGTGCCTAAATGCCTCTTGCCCAGCAAGGGAGGTAACTCAAATCATGTGCAAGGATGGCCTCCCACACTCTACATCAGTTTTTTCAAACCTTCTCTATTCCCTTCAGTACCCCATATATTTAAATTAATTTAAGCATAAGTTTCTAGAAATATGTTGATTTTGTTTAAAATCCTTATTTTGAAATAATTTCAGACTTATAAAAAAGTTTTAAAAAAAGTATAAAGAATTTTGTATAACCTTCACCCAGACTTCTCAAATATTACCAGTTTATTATCCTTGCTTTATTGTTCATTTCTTGTCTCCACTCCAGATGTGTGTGTATATCTTAATGGCATTATTTTTCTGAAATATTTGGTATTAAGTTACAGACAGTATATCCTTTTGTATCTAAATATTTTTGTGTTTTCTCTAAAAATAGACATGCTTTTACATAACTACAGAACAATTACCAAATTTAACATTCAACATTGATTCAGTACCGTGCTCTAATCCATAGATCTTTTTAAAATTTCACCAGTTTTTCCACTCCTTTTTCTTCGTCTCCATTTAACATTTAGCTGTAATGTCTCTTTAGTCTCCTTGAATGATGAATGAATTTTCTCCTTCTTTGTCTTTTATGACTTTGACACTTTCAAAGAGTACTGGCCAGTTACTTTTTTAGAATGTCCCTCAATTTGGGCTTTTTAAAAATTTTTTTCTTAATATTAGATTCAGATTATGTGTTTTTATCAGGGGAATCATGAAAAAGATGTGTCCTTCTGAGTGCATAGTATCAAGAGGCATTTGATGTCAGTTATTCCCATTACTTGTGCTGTTAACTTCGATCACTTGGTAACATGGTTTCTGTCAGGTTTCTCCTTTATAAAGTTATTATTTTTTCCTTTATAATTAATCATTATCTTTTGAAGAGTTGCTGAGTAAAATATCACATTTTAGCATCCAGTTATGATTCCTGTGTAAATCAGATATTACTGTGGGTTGACTAGATTGTGCTCTTCTAATTCTGCCATCCTTCTGCTTATTACTTAAAATTTTGTAAGGAAGATTTTTTTCTTTTCCCCTTTGTATTTAGTAATTCACTTATTATATCACTATAGACTAGTAGATTCTTATTGTATAGGTTATAATTCATTCCTATCATTTATTTTGTTGTTCAAATTATTGAATTATTTATTTTGTAGAATACAGATATATAATTTTCACTATACTCCAAATTTAGATATTTTTTCTTTCTGGTGCTTTATGCTGATATACTTCATGTGATATTCTATACTTTTACAGGTGTGAGCTCACTTATTAGTCTTTTGAGTTCAGCACAAGATGAAGACCAGCCCAAACTGAATGTTTTGTTGTGTGAAGCTGTTGTTGCTGTTTACTTAAGTTTATTGATACATGCTCTTGCTACAAATTCTTCCAACGAATTATTTCGGCTTGCAGCCCACCCATTAAATAACCGAATGTGGGCTGCTGTTTTTGGAGGGGGTGTGAAACTTGTTGTGAAGCCTCGGAGACAATCAGAAAGTATTTCGGGTAAGAGAAGTCTTATACCGATACTGTATGTATGATCATTGTAAATTCCAAAATTAGAAGATTTTTTTTTTGTTTTAAGAAAATTTACCTCGAAAATCAGTGAGTTTAAAGTATAGTCATCTTCTTTTTTTTTTGGTATAAATAACTAAACCCATGTTAGAATATTTTATTTTTATAGAACAAACATTTTTGAGGTTAATAAAACAGGGCATGTTTGAAGAGGATAATAAATAGTAGAAAGGTAAGTAAGGAGATGATGTTAAGGAATGAGGTTATGGAAAAAGTATAGTTCTTAGATTTAAATAAATCTTCAGCGTTTTTCAAGATTGACCAGTGGCTTTAGATTAAGTTCATGGTGCTATATAAGGCAGCCATTTCAGTCATGCACAGGGCCTTTTAAATTCCAGTTTCTCTTTGCATGTGTATGTGTAGATATTTTTTTCTTTATGGGCAACTATGTTTTCATCCCACTTTTTTAAGATGATAGGATATAGTGAGTTACACACAGATGCTTTTTTTCTTGGTGCTAAAACATGGAAATAATCTTAATTCATCCCTGGAAATGGTCATATTATACTGACACAGAGTTTAAACGACTCATATTCCAAACTCTGTCCTTAACTTATGCATAGGTTCCTGTGTAAGCTAATGTAAAGGAAGTGATCTCACCAATTCCCTTTGCTTCTGCTTCTGTTATAGGTAGATTTCTCTTTCTTCCTAATTGTAGTCCACTTTAAATCTAAAGGTTATCCCTACAAATCACTTACTTCTCTTCCTGAATTTTCTGTTTTTCATTTCTGGTTATTTTATCCATCAATAAATATCCAGAGTAAGTATCCAGAATAGAAAATCCACAGAGACAGAAAACAAATTGATGGATTGAGTGATTGCTTAGTAGGTGTAGGGTTTCCATTTGGGGGAGTGACATACTTTAGAACTAGATAAATGTGGTAGTTGAGCGCTATTGTAAATATATTGGATACTACTGAATAGTATACTTAAAAGTAGTCAATTTTATGCTATATAAGTTTCACCTAAAGATTTTAAAAAAGAAAATGGATTTGTTGTTCTTTCTCTCACATAACCAATTAGTTCCTAAATCCTGATTTTTTTTTAATGTATTCCTTATATCAAGCTCTCCCTGTAGGTTTAACAGTCTACCATACTAGTCAAGCCCTTCTTATGCCATCTTCCGTTTTCCTCTCTAATTGATCAAACAGACCAGACCTCATCTAGGGACTAGGTTAAAAACCTTTAGTGAAAATTGACCTTAAATTCCTAGCTTCAGGTCCAGAGGCTGGTCCTAGACTTTGTAATGGTAATTATTCCTCTCCTGATTTCTGTCTAGCACAAACAATATTTTTACTCAAACCTCCTTTGGCCATTTGTTCCTGTTCTCTTTTCCCTTCTTCCCATGGGGTTTCTGCCTTTCTTTTAAAGACATGCTTTAAATCCTATGTATTCATTGAATCTTTCTTGATCCATGTATCCATTCACTCTCTCTAATACTTATTGAATATACCACTTATTTAATTCATTTTATGGAGAATTACTTTAATCCTTATCCTATATAGCAAATAGGCTACTCCATGGAAGATATTCATCTCCAACTTTCCCATTACTGCTAGAAAACTGACACAGTAACTAGAACAATTTAGAAGTGCACATATAAGTAATTTAATTTTGACTAAAATATGGCAAGAGTGGGTTGAAAAGAAAAATTAACTCTATAAATTAATGATGTATAACAAATGCATATTTTAAAAAAAAATCTTTATTCAGCACCTCCTGCTCCTTCTGAAGACATAGATAAACACCGTAGGAGATTTAACATGAGAATGCTGGTCCCTGGAAGGCCTGTAAAAGATGCTACCCCACCACCAGTGCCCGCAGAAAGACCATCTTACAAAGAAAAATTTATTCCTCCTGAACTTAGTATGTGGGATTACTTTGTTGCAAAGGTAAGGAGTGTGGGGATGCAAGCTTTAATTTAAGTGCATTTGTTTTATTCACTCCTGTGTTTTTGTCACATAGGAATTATGGAGCCCCTTTTGGATTAAATCACCATAGTTTAGACATTTAATTTCTCAAATCCAGAAAATAAATAGTCCTAGTAACATTTAAGAATGATCAGATACTTGATGGATGAGACAAATTAGTTCATATGGAATTTAGGTATAAATCAGAAGTCAGTTCTTAAAATATAATCAGCATCTTTTGCTAGTGACTGGGATTCTTGTGTTTGCTATTAACTTTTCTGATCATTAGTAATTTCCTTGGTCACCATGGTATTAGAACAGGAAACAGATGAATATTTGGTGGTTTGATCAGTCTGTGGTGAGGCCTCATGATATACCACTTTTTCCCCAAAGCAGTAAACTTCTCTGGAACTGGAGTACTCATGGTGATTGCATTCCTTATACCCCCTATACATACTATGCTGGGTACACACTAATACTGCTATTTCTTTCCTGCACTATGCTTTTTGAAGTTCCTTATTCTTCTGTTGATATTTCCCTCTTTACATGTGTTAACACTGTTGTCACTTTGCTGTGCATCCCCATAAGAGAATGCATTTGTTGTGCTTCTTTCCCATTTAAAGATTTTAAAATCTTTATTAGGTCTCACCTTATTTTTTTTGCTATTGGGGTGTGGTACTGCAGCCCCAGCCCATTTTTTACTTTGAGACAGTTGCTTAGGGCCTTATTGAGTTGCTCACTGAGAAACTCTGAGAGAGTAGGAACCAACAATTTGTGTTTTAACACATCCTTCTAGTAGTTCTGTGTGTTAAAGTTTGAAAACCACTGGCTTACACAAATTGTGAGTGCAGGTTTCCAGGTTTACACTCTTAACAGGATTCCTGCTTATACTTCCAGGATCTTTCTGGCTTATCTTTTGAAATGTTGATCAAGTTTCATTTCATTGTATTTAGTTAGAAAACCAGGGAATTAATAAAGTATGCTTAAAAATATAAGTTAGGTGTCATATTGCAGTGTAAGTATAATTAATGATGTTTGCACAATGAAAAAAATCTCCTAGCAATGAATTTCTCAAAATACATTCTAGTTGTTAAGCAGCATGTGGCTGTATATAGGCAGTCCCACCCACTCATCTACCCATCCACCATCCATCATCCATCCCTCCTCCCTCCCTCCCTCCCTCCCTCCCTCCCTCCTTCCTTCCTTCCTTCCTTCCTTCCTTCCTTCCTTCCTTCCTTCCTTCCTTCCTCTAAGTAAATTTAATTTTTTAGCATTTTACTGTTCCATATTTTTATTAATGCATTATAGTTGTACATAATAGTTGGATTCATTTTTACATATATGTACATGCATACAATGTAAGCAATATAATTTGGCCAATATCATTCCCCAGTATTTCCCCTTTCTTTTGCTTTATTAATGATAGTATTGATGTATCTTACTTGGAATACTTTTTCCAGTTCATTTGTTTTTAAATTTTGATGTTTTGATGCATAGAATTTTTAAAAAGTATTTAATCATGTCAATGTTTTATGATTTATTGCCTTATTTTTATGTAGAGAAAGTCTTTTTCGACTAATAAATATGTTTACTATTATTTTCCACCTGCTCTTCTTTCTTCTTTTTAATTCTGTATCTAGAATAAACCAAGGATCAGACTTTATCTCTTATTTCCCATAAATAGCTTAGTAGTTTTTCTGTCATTACTCATTAAATAATGTCCTCTCCCCTCATTGACTTATGATATTGTCTTTATCATGGATTAAATTCTTACACTATTTTGGACTATATCTTTGCATCAAAATCTATTCTGTACTTCTTAATTACTACTCTAATATTTACTAACAAATTATATCTTTCATGCATAAAATGATTTCTCAGCTACTCTTGTTTTCCCTATTAATTGTAGACTCGTTAAATTTCAAAAAAAGGAAAAGTAATCCCCATAGGAATTTTTATTTTAGTTATTTAAATCCTCTACAAATTGAGGCTTAGAATGTGGGTCAGTAGGAAAGCACATGCATTATGCACAAGAGTTCAGCCTATAGCAACACATACAGAGTTAAAAAAAAAAACTATAATTAACTTGTTAAAAATCATAGTTTTTATGCTTCTTAGTCTGTTATGTAGGTATGGAAAGGTTTATAATTTCCTTCATTTTATTGCTAATCTCTAAAAATAAAATTATTGATCTTTAAAAATGTTATATATAGCTACTTAATTATTTTATTAATCTGAGAGTTTTACCTGGTTATCTTGACTATTCTTAAGTCTAGAATCAGCAAAAGAATATTTTAACTGAGATTGACACAATTTAACATGTTCAATATTAAATAAGAATTCTTAAAATTATGTTTTAAGAATATATATTTAAGGCTTAAAAGTATATTTATATAGTATATAAATTATATATCTAATTACATATTTAAAAATCATTTTACTTTTATCGCAGCCATTTCTTCCTTTATCTGATAGTGGTGTAATATATGATTCTGATGAAAGTGTTCATAGTGATGAAGAAGATGATGATGCCTTTTTCTCAGACACACAAATACAGGAGCACCAAGATCCAAATTCCTATAGGTAAATGAGGCCTTTTTTTTTTCCTTTTTATCTTTTTTAGGCAATCCTGGCATTATTCATTTCAAATGACATTTTTACCATGAGTTATGTTAAGAATTGACTTACATTTTCAAGTTAGAAATTTTGTACCTTTGAGGTAAATTTTTCTACAGAGTGTTTCCTTCATATCCAGTCTCAACATTTTTAGTGAGGAAAAACGTGCAATTTACTGATGTGCTGTTAGAACTTACTAGGTAATTTATTAATATGTTACTAGATTCCATATGACCATGTAATAAATATTTTCTACTAGGTAATTTTCAGATAAGGCAATTTTGATATATTATTGCGTGTATTTATTTTTCAGACTACAAAGATACCATTTTTTTTTTTACAAAGATACCATTTTTTACATAGTAAAATTCAGTAGTAGTTTTGGGGGGATGGGGTTTGGAGATTTTGCTAAACATTTGGTAGGGAACATTACAATTGCTTCTCCCATGGTTTTATTTTTCAATTTATGAGAATTTTTTTTTTCTCCCTTAAATAGCTGGGCTCTTCTGCATTTGACAATGGTTAAGCTAGTACTTCACAATGTCAAGAATTTCTTTCCTATTGCCGGACTAGAATTCTCTGGTGAGTTTGGAATTTGAGAATTCATATTATTAAATGTAATTTATTACCATCAAGCTTCTTTTTTTAAAAAAACTATATAAAAGGCCATTTGGTATTTAACAAATACTGCATTGGAGATTTTATAAAGTCTTATTTATTTTAGCCTCCAACCTATGATAACAAGAGTTACTGTGTATACATAGAAGATTTAAAGAACAAGAAACTTGACCAGGAAAGCTAGATATTTTCTTAGCTCATTTTAGAGAGCTAGCCTTCTCTTTTGTTGAAAATATTGAGACTCTAAATTGCATTAGATAAACATTTTCAAAATCATCAGTATTTTCAACTGTCTTGGCTCTATGTGAATGATGATCAATATATTTTACCAAAATGAAATGACATATTCTATCATCTATTTAGAGCTGCCTGTAACATCACCCTTGGGTATTGCTGTAATTAAAAACTTGGAGAACTGGGAACAGATCCTGCAAGAGAAAATGGATCAATTTGAAGGTCCCCCCCCTAACTATATCAACACATATCCAACTGATCTTTCAGTCGGAGCTGGACCAGCTATTCTTCGAAATAAAGCAATGCTGGAACCTGAAAATACTCCATTCAAGTAAGAAAGCTTTTACACTGCTGATGACAGTTTAGCTTTAACTTTTCTGAAAGTCATATTTTGTCAATATGACTTTCAGAAAAGTTAAAACTAAACATTCATGACTTTGAATCTGCAATCTTTTTTTAAGCAGAAATCTGGGTAAAAAATTATTTTTTCCCACAATTACATATTATTCAAAAGACATATTTCTTTTATATTCAGGAAAGTATCTTTATTCTATATTTCTGTTCTGTTATTTTCAGAACTATTAGAGAAATTTTATTTTGATAATATTCTACATATGCAAAATGCTTCTGAACTTATGTGGGTAATTGACACAGTAAGAGTTTTTGTTGATGTTTTGATTTTTTATATGCCCATCTCAGGCCCTTTTCATAAAAAGCGTGGCTTTTTGAAAATTAAATTTTAGCTAGTACATTAAAAATATAAGAATTATACAAAAACTGTACTCTGACTCATCATTTAATTGAAAATATAACAGAGCCCTTTAAAGGCATTTAGAAATGAACAGATTTAGAAGCAACAAATTCAGATAATTTCGTGAGAGCATAAACTACAGCCTTGCTCCGTAATACCAAATACGAGTTTGGCATTGCATGGTGATTTTAAAGCTAATAGAATTAGTAATGTATTGTCATACATGATTCAAGAAGAATGAGGAATTTAGGTTACTGGCAAATGATCTCTTTCAAAGATTTTTTACATGAACCTTTCAATCAATTTGGACATATTAACGGGGTATCATATGATGTTCCACACATATATACAATGTGGAATGTTGAAATCAGGTTAAACATAGAAGCATGCTCTTTTTGAAGCAGCTGGCCATGATTAGGAGTATTGCTCATAAGCTTGAAAGGGCAAGGCTGTTTAATCTTAGGCCATTAGAAATGTAATCTGTCACTTTATGTTCCTTGCTTTAACTAACAGGACCAACCTAAAGTGTAATTATAAAAGAGAGTAATAAGAAATTCATTTGATACTTCGCCCAACCAGTTCATTTGATGTAGTTAAATAATTATAGGATAAAGGAATTCTTTTTAGGTGAACTAAAAAATAAAAGTAAAATAATCATAAAATTTTGTTGGGTTCAATGCTGTCTCTGCAATAGATTTTAGAGTTTTCAAAACAAGTATCTGCATACATGAAACCCTTTTCCTATAGACTAAAATATTGTGGTATGTTAATTATTTTTAATAGGTCCCGAGATTCTTCTGCACTTCCAGTCAAGCGACTTTGGCATTTCCTTGTTAAACAAGAAGTCCTTCAAGAGACATTTATTAGATATATTTTCACTAAGAAAAGAAAACAGAGTGAGGTATTTTTAAGAAATATATTTTCTATTATAATTTTTCTGTTTAATTTTTCTTTAGTATTCCTAATTCAGTACTTGATTTATTTTGAAAATTTATTTTTGGTTCAAACTATTATAGTATTTTCATACATTATGGATAATAGCTAAAATTACTAAACTACAGCAAACAGTGAACTTCTTTTTTTAATATTTTTTTTATTGTTGACAGACCTTTATTTATTCATTTATTTGTATGTGGTGCTGAGAATCGAACCTAGTGCCTCACAAGGCAACCACTCTATCACTGAGCCACAACCCCAGCCCCAGTGAACTTCTTTTAAGATAAAATTCTGTCATTTTCATTTATTAGCAATGAAAGAACATAAGTCCCTTGATAAATCACATATACTCAAGTGAATGTTGGTACTCCCTTTAGTATATTTGCTTTTAGACTTTTTTTATGTAACAACTTTGTGGTGGATGGTTTTGGGAATTTCATATTTAAATAAGATTCTCAAAATATCATTTAATAAAAAATAGAACAGAGCCCTTTAAAAGCATTTATTAAGTATTTAGAAATGAACAGATTTCGAAGCAGCAAATTCAGGGTAATTTGGGGAGAGATTAAATTACAGAAATACCAAATACAAGATGAATAATTATTGCTTCTACAGAGCAAGGCAGAAGTTTGGCATTGCATGGTGATTTTAAAGCTAATATAATTAGTAACATAATGCCTTACATGATTCAAGAAGAATCAGGAATTTAGATGACTGGCAAATGATCTCTTCCTTATCAAAGATCTTTTATATAAACCTTTCAATCAACTTGGCCAGTCAGTGAGGAATTGGTCAGTTCAGCAAGTGTTTAGAGTAGTAATCAGATATAATTAAAAGTTTGGCAAACAATCTATGAGAAGAGAAAAATGAATTATATTTCACTTGGTAAAGTAAAACCTGAGGACAGTCTAGAGGATTCAGTTTCCCAAGGGCAATGGTAGAACTACTTTTTAGTTTTTCCCCATACCTAGAGCAGCAGGACATACCATTAATTTAAAAATTAAATGAGGAAGTAGGGGGAATGGGCTATTAGAGACTTTTGATTCCTGCATGTTATAAATTTTCTAAACAACAAACAAAAGATCCTGATAATATTGAAATTACCAACATAGGATTTGTTAGGGAAGTCACAGAACCACATTATTTGCCTCTTTTATCTAAGCCACTGGCTATAACACTTCCTGTAGTGATGCTGAACAAATCTCATAAAATAACATAGGAATCTAAGAAACAGATTTAAAATAAAAGAGATTTGCTCAGTTAGGACTCTGATTATTCATAGAAAGCCATTCTATTTAAGCATCAGTTTTCTGAGTGTTTGGTTCTTCAAATTATTAAACTTAATGATTTACCAAAAATATGCTTTAACTATTGATAAGGTCCATAGCAACTGGATTTGGTTGGACTGTCAGAGCCTAAAGTGTTGTGGGAAGCAGCTATGTCTGAAACAGCTGTGTCTAATCTTCCTGAACCCTTATAGCTGGCTCTTCCTTAACCCTCCTCTCTCCTGTAGTTTCTTCTTTGTTATGTCTTGGGATTGACAGCTGTAGTCTCTGCTATTTTTCCTCCAGCAGAGGGTTCCCTTGGACAGTAGAGAGGACAGAGAGAAACTGAACATTTCTTAAAATGCTGAATAATCATTGATTGGCTTTAGGGAAGGTAAACACATGGCTGGGAGTTGGGTGAAAGGCTTTTCATTCTATGCCCCTTTGGATTTGAAAACATTGAATGAAATCACTTTCTTGACCAGTCCTGTACAGTAGCACTGTGATGATAGAAATCTCTCTCTCTAGATAGTCCAGTGTAATAGTCACTAGTCACATGTGGTTATTGAGCCCATGGGTGTGTGGCTAGTGTGACTGAAGAACTGGATTTCTAATTTTACTTAATTTTAATTAATCTAAATTTAAATAACCATGTAGGATTCATGGATATTAAACAGATCTGCTGAAAAAGAAAAAAATTATGAAAAATATTTAATATTATTGAGGCAAAAACTGGTCACTAAGCTCAGAAATATGAAAAATTAAAATTACCTATCCAATAGCAGTGTTTTATCTTTATAAAGGTTGGGTTTTTGATAATCAATTTTAATAATGAATTGATTAACTAATAAAATTGACAGACTGACCCTGAAAATGTTGGTGTTGAATAATTTTTAAAAAGTAATTTTTAAAATACTTAAATTTAGGTATATACCAAGGAAATACTTGAATTTTAGATATATTCATAGGAAGATATATTTACTCATTGAATGTTAAAAATATTCCACAAATTTAGTTTTTGTGAAATTGATAAATGTGGCAAACTCAGCTAATTAAGGCCAATAGATTCTTCAGCAATTTGGCTTTCACTGAGTTAGCCCATATTGACACTCTGTCCTGTATTTCTTGGGCACTTCTTTGTCAGCTACTGCAACCCTAGGAGAGTCCTCATGGCACAGTTAGAATTTGCATGGCCTTTTATGCTGAAAGGAAAGTAGTCACATCAAGAGGTATGAGGAAAAGTTTACTGCTCTGATCATACCATCTGAGGTTTCCAGCACAGCAGGAATATTAGTTCTGAAGGTAGCTATTCTCTATGACCTGTCATCAACCAGGAATAAGTTATTCTTATGATATTTTTTCCCTATGCCTCACCTATTAAACATTTACTTATGAGGGACAATAATCATGGGATTAGGAGAAAAATGTGATTACTCATGTGAGTAAGAGTGAAATAATTACCAGTACTTTGAATCTATTTAGAAGTAAATATTTTGATTTATATTTTAAGTCAACCCCTAAAGAATGGGATTCTATGAAGTATAGAATGCATCTGCTCTTAAAAGTGGACTTTATTTTCAGATATTATAGTGTAAGAACTTTTAAGTTCCATACTGGTATACAAATAGCTATTATTTTGTTTTGAAATAGCTTTTGTTTTTGTGTGTAGTAGTCACACCAATTTTAATTTTGCCCTTTTTGCTTTGTGTTATGTTTATCTGATGACATTTTATTTTTTCTTGATTCTTCAAATTCATTTTTGTCATCTTTAAGTGATGGAGTGGCCATTTCAGCTTGAAATTTTTCATTCTCTTTATAATTTCATTTCATGCATGTATTTGTGTTTGTGACGGTGTGGTGTTACTTAGTCTGTAGAAGAACATGTGGAGCAGGTCAAACAAAACTGCATAGCAGAAGATTGCCACATCAAGGTAGTATTCCCTGCTCTTCTATTTAGCTCATTCTTTAAAATTTAAAGAGCTAACTCCTCATCTCTAATGCTAACCATGGCTGTCCAGCTGGTTAACTAATCAGAGAACTCGTTGCTCCTGTTCCACCTCAGAGGCATAGGGTAGGAGATGCTTCACTGTGTCTTAGCTTGCTGTGTGTGGCTATTGGTTCTTCTCTTTCTTGCTCCCTGCTTCATCTCCACTTTGTCATTTCTTCCCAGTCTATTCTAAAGCATGTCTATTTTATTTTTCCTTCTTGATTCTGCCTCTTCTTTCCTTTCTATCACCTCTGACCTTAAGCTACTAAACTTTCTTGTCATTATCAGTTTCATTCATTCCTTTGTAAAATATCCTTTCCAACTTTCCCCTGTTGATCACCTTTGAAATGCTTCTCTTTTATGTGGCTCCTTAGTTATGAAATTTTCCTGAACTCTATGCCTCTCAACGTATACTTTCTTATTATGTAACATTTGTGCATTTTGGAAGAGCTATATTACTGTTTTAAATTACTAATGAAAATATATTAGTCATCTTTTGTGACAAGTAACCACTGTCTTACAACTGCAATGGAAATCTTTATAATTGGGGTGATCACAGGGCATCAGAGTATCCAAGCAAATTTTCCAAAACTAATTCTCAACACATTAAAGTTACCCTTACTATATTTCTTGCTGCTGCTACATTTTCTTCTTATCCAGCTTTTAAATTTGGTGGATGTGCATATTTCTATATAGAGTTGTGCTGCAGCAACTAAACTCAGCAGTGTTTCATAGGTTGAAGCTGACCTGGGCTATCCTGGAGGAAAGGCAAAGATCATTCATAAGGAATCTGACATGATCATGGCATTTGCTGTTAATAAGGTAAAAACTGTATTTATTATAGAAAATATACTTCTTTTTAGTGAAATTGCTTAAATTATTGACTCTGCCTTTGCTTTACAGGCAAACTATAACGAAATTGTTTTAGCTTCAACACACGATGTTCAAGAACTTGATGTTACTTCTCTATTGGCCTGTCAATCATATATTTGGATTGGAGAAGAATATGACAGAGAATCTAAAAGGTGTGTCTCATAGTCAGTTGTGGTTTTCTTCAAGAAATATCCACAACATCATTAACTTGAGATAGGTATATAGTCTCTTACAGAGACTACATAATTGGTTAGCTGCCAATAAAAAGCTTTACCTACATTGAATAAATTTACTCATACTTCTTCCACTATTCATAGTGTTTGAGTCAGAATAATCTCTGATGTCAAAGTCTAATGCTAACAATTGCCACTTTGATATTTAATCCCAAAGAAATGCCAGGAATTATATGATATTCTGTAAATTTAGCTGATCAGGATAATTAAAGCAAAAAATATCTTGCACAAAATATTAATTAAACTGATTGATGAAACACATTTAATAAGTAATTTTGAAGTGCTTCTTCTTGTCACTTGATAGATATATCTTCTCTACAAATAAAGATGTAGATGAATTTACTTTTCATTAAGACTGTAGACACTGCACTAAGAGTGTTTATAAATACTATTTTGGAATTTCTTCTCCATGTTTACCCTCTCTCTTGCTTTTCTCTATACTCAAAAATTTTATGCTTGGGAATGGTACCTTTTTTTATTGAATTCTCTCTTTTGTTAGTGTATAATATAACCAGACTTAAATCACACATCAGGGTAGATATAACTGTATAATTTGATATACTCAATCATAAATATTACTTTCACATTATAATGTAATGATAAATTATTACTTGAAGAAATCTTTAAAGGTGATTTTTTTTTTTTTTTTTTTTTAATTTTGGGACTCCGGAGATAGAGTACTAGCATGCATGAGGCCCTGGGTTTAATTCCCAGCACCACAAAAACAAAAACAAAAAAAATGTAATTAATCTGATTCCTGGGATATCTGTATTTGAAGAATGCATTTAATCTTTTTTTCTATGTATGACCAAAAGAAAATCTGTATTCCTATATCACTAGGTATTTGTGAGTTTGAGGCAAGAGTACCACAAGTTCAAAGCCAGCCTGGGCAACTGAGCAAGACCCTCTCTTAAAATAAAAGAAAATCTGTATTAAAATGTTTACAACAACAATTTTTTTAATTTATGCAACAGTAAAGTAGCCCTTGAACACATTAGTCTAAATTTACATTTTGCTTGAAGGGAACAAGTTAACCAGTACTAAATTAAGACTTGTATTTGTGTTGGGTGCGGTAGTGCATACCTGTAATCCCAGCAGCTCAGGAGGCTGAGGCAGAAGGATGGCAAGTTCAAAGCCAGCCTCAGCAAAAGCAAGGCACTAAGACCCTGTCTCTAATAAAATACAAAATAGGGCTGAGGATGTGGCTTAGGGTTGAATGCCCCCAAGTTCAATCCCTGGTACCAAAAAAAAAAAAAGAGACTTGTATCTGTTTTTCTCATGAATGTTTATTTATTTTTTTAAATAATGTTTTGGGTCTGTAATTGGAATTTATGTTAAGAGGAAATTAAACTTCCACAGTAACATGTGAATATTTTCCACAGTTCAGATGATATTGATTATCGTGGTTCCACCACAACCCTTTATCAATCCAGTACAATATCCCTTCCAGCGAGTCAGGTGCATCCACCTTCATCTCTGCCCTGGCTGGGCAGTGGACAGACCAGCACTGGAGCTAGTGTGGTATGTTTTTTACTCTTTGGTATGGTTTCTGCATATGGACTCCCTGAAAAATAAGTTGACATCATTTTTATATAAGTATGATCCTAAAGATCAGGTGCAGTGAACAGTAGGTACACCATGATAATAGTAGCTATCATTTACTATGAGTTTCTCAGTGTCAAATACATGCCTTTTCTCACATCCCTAGTGGCAAGTGCCATTATTATCCTCTAATATTATTTTATAATTGAACAGACCAGGCAAAATAGTAAAGTCAAAGAGGAATTTGTGTCTACTTGTGTTTGAATGTGCATCAGTAACATTCTTGTTGGTCACTGTAGTTGAAGGGATCCCATGTTCATGTTCTACTCTGAAGAATCTGGAGATACACCTGATTGTCTTCAGAAAACACTTAGAAGCCAGTTCCCTTTATCACTAGATGAAGCTATTTAATACCAGCAAATCTATACAGGGTTTATCTTAGTAAAGTTGTAAGAGCATGTTACCAGAATCAGTGTTGCTCCAAAGCATTTCCTTCCTCTTCTCTTCTCGTTACATTAAGTAAATGTATTGTCTTCTTTTAAAGCTTATGAAAAGGAATCTACACAATGTTAAGAGAATGACCTCACACCCTGTTCATCAATACTGTAAGTATTTTATTTACGTTCTAAGAATTTTAAGTGTTCTCTGTCATTTTGAGGTTGATGTATACGACAGAAAATATTGGAAGTCTGACTTTTCAATTACTTATGTTCCACTTTATCTCTTGTTTCAGATCTTACAGGTGCTCAGGATGGCAGTGTACGAATGTTTGAATGGACACGACCTCAGCAACTTGTCTGCTTCCGTCAAGCTGGCAATGCAAGGGTTACTAGACTCTATTTTAACTCCCAAGGCAACAAGGTTAGTTCTTGGGAGTAACTGCTAAATTAATTAAAAAATAATTGTGGAGATTAAGGAGTAAATGATAAATGAAATAATATTTAAAAAAATTTCAATGACCCTGGATTTAAGCAGAGCAGGGCAGGCAGTTTGTTGGGTTCTGTTTATCCTGTTTTCTCCAATAGAAGCATAAATCCACAAAATATAGTGTGGATTAATAAATTATGCATTCAGAGATACAAAAGCTTTGTGAGAGAAGAAAACCCTGCTGCTGTGGAGTGTTTTGATAATGTCTGCCAGCACCATAACATTCAAATACTTGAGAGACATTTAATTTTTAAATAAATTTCATTGTAGAGGCTTAGAGGAAAACAATGAAATGGGTATGGAAAAGCTCTTAAAAGATGACAGAATCTTTGGTACTTGGACTTTCTTGGGAATAACAACAGGCAGAGCTAGCGCGGGATGTTAAGTAAGGTCTGAATGACCCTCCTTTACGTAAATGATTTTACCTTTGACAGGAGTTCTAAGAAACTATGTTTAATGTTTTCATCTTTCTTACAGTGTGGTGTTGCAGATGGAGAGGGTTTTCTGAGTATCTGGCAAGTTAACCAAACTGCATCAAATCCTAAACCTTACATGGTAAGTATCACTTAGGTTCCCAGAGTATACTGAGAACACGTTTACAAAGTGTCTGTTCAGTCCCTGAATTTCATTGGTGGTTCTTTTAGGAAGGGGATAGTTACACCCAGCTGTCACAACCTAGCATTGTCCACCTACCTGTACCCTAGTTTATACTGAAATGATCTTAAAAGCAAAAACAAACAAAAACCCTTGCTTTTTTCCTTGAAGGGTAACCTTATTTGGAAAATTTCAGGGACTTGCCCTATGATTCAATTTAGAATACATTTTTATTTAGTTTTATCCATTTTTGAAAACTAAAATTTTTAGTGGTTGTATTTCATAATATTTATAATTAAGACTCAAGTTCTAAACATATTTTTTCATTTCCTCTAGAATTTTGCTTACCAGAGTATATAAAATAATCACAATAGGCTACTTCATTCCTTAATCCAAATCATGTTAAAATACCTGGTGATGAAGATAAGCTTACCTTTCACCTGGGGAGGTATGGCACAGGAGGGGTAGAAGATGATGCTGTCTTGCCTGGAACTTCTGGATCTCATATATAGAGGTTGAAAAAGTCTTGAACCTTCTGGGTGAACTAAATTATCCAAATACTTTTAAATTTTCTTTTCTAGAGAATACACACATTCTTAGTTATATATGAGACATGATATTTCTCGTACATTATAGACTGTACCATAATATCTTTATACAAATAGAAATAATCTTGAATTTATGATTTTGCCTTCAGTCTGGACGATTATGATTATTCCAAGCAGAAAAATGTCTGTTTTAAAATATCTAATATCTTTCTTATGGGAAGGATGGACCTTGAAATTTCTGTCCTCATCTGATCCAACAAAAAAGTCATACTTGACTTAGTAGGTGGTTTCCTACACTGTTGGAACATACATAAGCTACTTAAGAGTCATTTGGCCTTTTTTTTTTTTTTTTTTAATGCAGTACTGGGGAATCATAGACTGCCCAGGGCCTTCAGCATGTCAGAAAGGCCTTTTGGGGCGGACTGTTTGCAGACTACTTTTGACAATGCCTTTATCTTTAGAAAAGGCTCTTCACCTGGGGTCATGGGTAGGGAACATGAAGGTAACAAGAAAGGTGGATGTTTGTGTTTAGGTTACAATGTTAACTTAAGCCTTTCACACTGCTATCTACCACTAGATAGGCATGTAAGAGTTTTCCTTTAGGTTTATTATTATTATTTTATGATTTATATCATTAAAGTTTATTAAATATATTTGTGGTCATTAACATTAAAATTGATTGATTGATTAGGCTTTTAATATAATTGAATGGTTTGGGAAAGTACATGTATTTCTTTTGTTTTTTTGAGATGGGTCTCGCTATGTTGCCCAGGCTGGCCTTGAACTCCTGGGCTCAAGTGATCCTCCTGCCTCAGCCTACCAAGTAGCTATGACTACAAGCACATGCCACTATGCCCAGCTAGTTTATATACTTTGATGCCCTTTTCTTTTCTTACATAATCTAAAAAAACACCTTTAATTCCATGTTTTTACTCTTTCCAGTTTTAAAAGATTAGATAGTAAGTAGCCAAATAATATGAAAATGTCCATTAATCCTCTTACTATCATCTCTTTATTCAAGACTGTTTTTAAACACTGTTCTTATTCAGGCATATAATATGTTATTAGCAGAACTGTGTTTGTACCATACCAAATGTTATTGGATTTTTAGATAACACTAGTTTCACTTTGTTTTTCAGAGTTGGCAGTGCCACAGTAAAGCCACAAGTGACTTTGCATTTATTACCTCTTCAAGTCTAGTTGCCACATCTGGACAGTCCAATGATAACAGGTAGGCTAACAGAAATGCAAAACAAGAAATAAGAAAATTTTGGACAGAAAGCCATTTTTGCTAGAAAATATGGATTTCTGTCTAGTAGGATTTCCACTTGTAACAAAAGAACTATGTTACATAAGTCTTTTCTCAGAGTGGTTTTCCTTATCAAAAAGAGAAAAACAAAACCAATTCCTCATGTAGTCTAGCAATAAGCATGTATAATCTTTATGTTAAAGTTATTCATTCTTAAAAAAAATGCTGATTAATTCTCTTAAGTTCCTCAGAACTAGCAAGCATTTGACATTCTGTAGTTATAATTTTCAACATTTTCTTTACTTCACTGTTTTCATTGGCAACATATGCCTATAACATCTCTCTTTTTTCAGCTGTGGTTTCCCTCAGGGGTATAGAAGCATCACTTCTACTCAGGAAATCATATCATAATTTCCCTGGAGTGGTAATTGGAAAAGATATGAGGTTGGGGAATGCAATGACACATAGGACCTTGTAAGACAGGCTGTATACTAATTTGAAAAAGGATAAACACTTAAAAGATTTACCCAGTCACTTACACTGCCCCCATCTTAGTTGAAAATCTCTGCTCAATAAACAAGAGAACAAAGAAGATTCAGTAAATTTGACTTGAAGACAAAATTTGTTCTGAATGATGACTTTGAACAATTGTTTATGATGTATTTTTATTGTTTCTTTAAAAGAAATGTATGCCTCTGGGATACATTAATATCACCTGGAAACAGCCTCATTCATGGTAAGTTCAGATCTATGGTTTTTAATACATTTATGAAGATGAAGGAATGTTTTCTTGGTTTTAATTAATAGGTTGAAAATGGAAAAATATTTAGAACAAATGACTCTAAACAGAAAAATTGCCTCACTGAGGTAAATTCATGTGACTGTAGAATTATAACTAGCTCAGAATACTCTTTATGTTGTATTCTATTGAGAAAATGTGGTATAGAGAATGGATGCTATTATGATTTGTATCTAAAAATATCCTTCAGTAACTATAGGCAAATGGGCATGGCTGGAGGAAGTAAGTCAATGAAGGTGTGGCCTTGGACTATACCTGTCCCAGGTCCCTTCTTTTTTCTGCTTTCTGGCTGTCATGAGCATAGCTGCTTTCCTCCACCATGTCTTTCACCATGATGGACTGCCTCATCTCAGGCCCAGAGTAGTGGAGCCAGCTGAGCATGGACTAAACCTCTGGCTATGAGCCTAACGTAAACCTTTCCTCCTCTTAAGTTGTTTTTGTTTGGTATTCTGGTCACAGCTTGAAAAGCTTATTAACACAGTGCCACTAACAAGACTATTTAAGAAATTATTTGTAAAATATTCATTGAGCTCACTCAAAAGGAGATAATATTTTAAAGAATTAAACCCAACCATAAAGTTAACTTATGATAAGAGCTAGAAATATGAATACCACCATTTAAATATTATTCCTTTTTAGATAGTATTTGCCAAGACTTTTGACCAAGCCTTTAGCACATGGTCCTTGGGGGACATTTATCTGAACCATATTAGAAGGATTACTCCTTAACTTGTAATTGAAAATGTTAACACAAGTAAAGTTGAGTTTTACTTACCTGAGAACTTTGATGAGGATGTATGATGAGATAGCACTAGGCTAGGTTTAGTATTAGTTATACATATCAATGGGGTCAAGTGTGATACTTCTATGCATGCTGTTTGTACATTTTTTTATTCTCCATTTTTTAATTGGTGCATTATAGTTGTACCTACTTGTTATACATCTTTATGAGGCAGCATAACTTAGAGCTTAAGATTTAAACTTCCTTTTTCTGTATATGTATTTCATGTTAAGATTATGAGTGAATAATTTTTTTCTAACATTGCTTAGCATTTTCCTTTATTCTTTAGTCATAATTTCAAAAATTAAATGACTTAAATAAGTGTACCTTAGAATGAAAAATGCATCCATAATCTCTGTATTTTTAAATATGAATTGAAGCATTATCGGAATCCCCAAGATAAAAGTTGTTTTGGGAAAGTGTTTTGGTTTTCTTCTTCAGGTTTCACGTGCCATGATCACGGTGCCACAGTGCTTCAGTATGCACCAAAACAGCAACTCTTAATCTCTGGAGGTAGGAAAGGATATGTCTGCATTTTTGATATCAGACAGAGACAACTAATTCACACATTCCAGGCACATGACTCAGCTATTAAGGCTCTAGCTCTGGATCCCTGTGAGGAATATTTTACTACAGGTTCAGCAGAAGGTAACATAAAGGTGAGTCAGTACAAGAAGTTGGAATTTACTACATATTATCTTTACTTGTTGTCAAGACTGATTGCGAAAAGGAAACCAAACCACTATACTCTTTGGCATGAGGGCATGAAATAAAGCTTTGTGGAGATGTGGAGTGTCTTGATACCTCACCCTATCCTGTGCTTCTGTGTGGCTCTTTCTAAACTCTCTGATCTGGAAGATGAGATGATCAAAATGATTAGATTCTCAGGTCATTAAAAAGCTTTAAAGATGGGCTGGAGAGACAGGAGATGCAGTGGTAGAAATGTATAGGATGCATAAGACCCTGGGTTTGATCCTCAGCATCTCAAAAAATAAATACAAAGCTTTAAAGAATTCTGTTTTGAAGGCTAAGGATATGGCTTAGTGGTAGAGCACTTGCCTAGTTTGTGCAAGGCCCTAGGTTCAATCTCTAGCACCACCAAAAACACAAACAAGGGCTGGGGCTGGGCTCAGTGACAGAGTACTCAACTGGCATGCATGAGGCACTGGGTTCGATCCTCAGCATCACATAGAAATAAAATAAAGATATTGTGTCCACCTAAAACTAAAAAATAAATTTAAAAAAAAAAACACACAAACAAAAAAACCCCAACCCTATTTTGAGTAAAGTACTGAAGTTTTTCTGTTATGGTTTGGTCTTTTTGAGGGCCTCAAGCCCTCAGGCATGCTAAGCGAATGCTGTCTTTCTGAGCTATTCCCCAACCCCCATACTATATAGATTGTGTTGTGTGACATTTGCTTGGCTACTCAGAACTTTCTCCCCCACCTCTACCCTCAGTACTTGACTCTTATATGACTGAGGCAAAGTTTCTAGACAAGTGAGATAGTAACCACACTTATACATTGTGCTAATAGGCCTAGTTACCATTAAAATATATTTAATTAGTTTAAATATTTTATTGAATTAGAGATTGGATATATATTGTTAATATGAAACTACCATAGGATGTAAAGAGAAATTTGAAAGAAGGGAAGTATAAGGACAGTAAATGAATCTTCTGTTAGGACAGGAGCAATAGATGGGAAAGTTGGGTCAAGGAGCAGAAGTTAAGAGCTATGTTTTTGCTTTTGTTCTCTTTTTAATGACTTAAAATTGTTGTCACTTTGTTCTTTTTTTAAACTAGGTTTGGAGATTGACAGGCCATGGCCTAATTCATTCATTTAAAAATGAACATGCTAAGCAGTCCATATTCAGAAACATTGGAGCTGGAGTCATGCAGATTGATATCATCCAGGGCAATCGGATCTTCTCCTGTGGTGCAGATGGCACACTGAAAACCAGGGTTTTGCCCAATGCTTTTAACATCCCTAATAGAATTCTTGACATTCTGTAGACTTAAAGATTGGGGCTTTATTTTTATATATACTTCAATTAAAAACATAATGCAGTAGTTATTAGGCAGTTCTGTTTTCCAAACAGTTGTTAAACACATTGGAAACAATACAGAGAATCTCTGTAGAATTTGAATCTGATCCATGCTGAGTGTTATGCTGAGTATTGCCTATCCAGGTTGGTAGGATGAATGTGCATGTACCTTGTTATATTGCTGACATACTTAAAACAAACCTTGTATTGTATGAAGGATAGCTATTCTTTACAGCATTTAGCAAACCTGATTCAGAAAACATTGGAGGTTATTAGCTAATTAGCAAGTTGAAATTATGAGAAGGACCTTTATACCAAATTAAGGAAGAAAATGTTACTGATTCAGGTTTTTCTTCCTGTTCTTACTTCTGATTGAAGCATGCCTGCAGTTGCCTTCTTTGTTGAATGAAGGATAGTCATGAGGTTTTGGAAGCTCTAGACCACCAGAAAACTTCTTAGCTGGAGCAGTGTGCAGTGACTAGTTCTCTGCAGTGAGAGGCATTTCCATTCTTTCCTGCTGAATATTTTTCCTGTTAGTGTTTATACTGAGATAGTACTGTAACTTGCAAATGAGTGCAAATTTAAATGCAATGTTTTCTTCACAATTTGCACATTCACATTTTTTGGACTGCTAGTTTTTCTATTTAAATATTTGCCTTCATGTTAGGAATGTAATATGTGAACATGACATTTGTAGTTAACCATACCATATCTTCTTGGTCCAGGTTAGTACTTTTTCTTTTCTTTTCATGTATTCAAGGTTAAACATCCACAACATTTAAGACTATGTTGAAACTACAACAGTAGAGCATTTCATATCAATTAAAATGAATGTTAGGCTTTTTGTGGCCAGTTAATAGTTGATGAAATTGGTGATATTATTTATTGCCACAGCCTATTGTATAAACTATGCAGAGTTCAATATTATTTGCTTGTAAATTATTAGCCAGTGTTGTCATATTTTGATGTATTTCCTTGGTTATGACCAAAAATATGTTCTTGAGATACTGAAACCAATGTCTGTGTGTGTTTAATTGTTTACCAGCCAATTGTCTCATCATGTTAATGAGGATGTTTAATGCCTTTGTGGTAAATAGTAAAATATAATGGTATAAAAGCACCTTTCTCTGAAGGCAATGTGATGTTCAGGCTGTGAAATACATATGTAAAAGAAAAATAAATGTTATTTGTTAGAATTTTATCTTAATTTGGCTTATTTAAATAAACTAGTGTGGCATTCTTTGATACTGTTTTAACAGTTGATATTTGTAGTTTAACAAAATGTTTTAAGCCACTAGGCAGTTTACCCAAATACTTACTGTGTACCTTTATGTACCAGAAGACATTCTAGCAAAATGAGATACATTGGTGGGCCAGATAAAGAACACACTCAGGGCTGAAGTTGTAGCTCAGTGATAGAGTACTTGCCTCACAAGTGTGAGGCACTGGGTTCAATCCTAGCACCATAAAAACAAAAGCATTGAGTCCATATACAACTTAAATTAAACAAAAAAGAAGACACTCAATGTGGAGATTTAGTTGGGTGAAAACTAATTTCACTGTACTTTCTTCAGACAGATTTAAAGTTGTTGAGTGAAATGCTGCTTTTGCTGCTAACACTGGTAAAGGAGTTCATGTGGGGATAGTACTCTATGTAGTGTTCATGAGAAAAGGAAGAATGTGTCTGAATAGATAGAATATAAATTTGACAAAAATTACAAAAGTACATAAACTTACCAGAGTTCAGTACAGTAACCCATATATGTTGCATTCTATTGTGTATTTTAAACTAGTGCTAGCTGATTTATTAAGAGTTGGAAAAGTAACAGTTTTGCAACTGAAATTCAAACTTTTCGTTGTGGTAGTTGCTGCCTTGTTTGAGTTATTACTTTTTAATAATCTGACATTTTCATAGTAATTTGTATTTTTTTCAATTAATAGACTTTGTTTTTTAAATCAGTTTTAGATTTACAACAGTATTGAGCCATATACACAGCCATTTACTCGCCTCCCCACAATTTCCCTTATTATTGCATTAGGGAGATATATTTATTATAAGTAATGAACCAGTATTAATGTATTATTATTAACTAAAGTTCATGGTTTATATTAAGGTTCACTATATGTTGTAAGGTTTTATGAGTTTTGAAAAATGCATAATATACATTCACCATTACAGTATCATACCGAATAGTTTGATCACTCAGAAATTCCCTGTACCATTCGTATTCATCCCTCCTCTCTACCTCCCAGTCCCTGGCAACCACTGATCTATTTACTGTTTTGATAATTTTGCCTTTTTCATAATGCCATATGGTTGGATTCACATGCTTTATAGCCTTTTCAGTCTGGCTTCTTTTGTTTAGTAATAAACATTGAGGTTTCTTCATATATATTTGGGTTTTGATAGCTCATTTTGTTTTTTAATCACTGAATAATATTCCATGTAAAAATTCCACAGTTTACTTTTCATTTATCTATTGAAGGTTATCTTGATTGCTTCCCTTTGGGGGCAGTAAGAGTAAACCTGTTGTGTATTTTCATATGCAGGTTTTTGTGTAGACATAGGTATTTACCTACTAGAGTTAAAACTGAGTGAGATTTCTAGGTCTGCTTCTACATAAAACTATCTTTAGCTATATAAAAACTTTGAAACTATCTTCAACAGTGGCTGTAACATTTGATATCCTTACCAACAATGAATAATAATCCCTATTGTTCCTTATTCATGGTAGCATCTGGCAGACTGTGAGCTCATTGTGACACAGCTTGGTGGCATTTGATGGCCACAGAGGTGACATAGGAGCCTAGGGCTGGACTGTCCACAGTGTCTCTGCCAAGATCTGGGTAGAATTCTGAGTGTCTGACTAGGCTGATAATGGCACAAAGCATCTGTTCTTTCTCCATCCCTAGAGAGGCTTATAAAGACAGACTACTCCTTCTAAGTACCTTCCTGGTTCTTCCTGAACTATACATACACCAACAGTGTATTTGGGACAGACCTGAGCTTGGTTTACCCTCTATTACTAAAAGAGTTACAACACACCAACAGACACCTGGCACATTTGGACCTGGGCACCACTCAACATGAAATAGCAGCAGTGTACATAGGCTCAGAGAAGATGATCATCCTGCTCAGAATTTCTGGAAAGAGGCACAAATAAAGCCATATTAGGGGGCCGGGGTTGTGGCTCAGCAGTAGAGTGCTTGCCTAGCAGGTGCGAGGCCCTGGGTTTTAGCCTCAACACTACATAAAAATAAATAAATAAAATAAAGATATTTTTTAAAAAGCCATATTAGGAAGACTGGAATAAAGGCCTAATCCTTCAATGCCTAGATGATGTTGCATACCAACAAGCATCAGTAGCTTTTAGAAAACCATGATCTCATTTAATATTCAAAACACAAGGTGTTAGAAACTTACCAGATAGTAATCAGTATGGCAGATCTCTCAAAGAATTTAAAATACCTGCTTTAAGGAAACTTGAACTTGAATAAAAGAGAAATGTTGTGATCTAACAAAGAAATGTAGCAAAGAGATGGAATCAATTTAAAATATACATGATTGAGTTGGAAAAGATACTCTGTGAAAATGAAAGGGAGCATGACAGATCAAACAGAAGAAAGCATTGGCTTGAAAACAGACTATTTGAAAATTCACTATTGTGGGAGGAAAAAAAATGAAGAGGAATGAAGAAAGCTTATAGTGACTTTGAGACAGTATTCAAGGAGCAATAAGAGAATGCCAAAGGGGTAAAAATAAGAAAGCTTATTCAAAAAAAAATAACAGAAAACTTCCCTAGAGAAAGATACAAATATTCCTGGTGGAAGACAGTTAAAAGAGCAATCAAATTGAACTCAATCAAATCTACCCCAAGACATCTTAAAATCAAGCTTTCAAAGATGAAAATAGAGAATTCTCAAGGCTGATAGAGAAAAGGCAATATATAGGGATGCCCATGTAAATTTATATGATAGCGAACTTCTCAAGGAAAATCTTAAAAGCCAGGGAAGTGGCACAGTTCTGAAGGGGGAAAAAAAATCAAGAATATTGTATCCAGGAAGGCTACTTAGAGATTAATGAGAAACAAAAATATTCCCAAACAAATATACATCTCTACCACACCTATTCTACAAGAAATTCTAAAGGAAGTTCTAACTGAAAGAAACATTAATAAGAGGCAAACAGGAAGGCATAAAACTAACTAGGAAGAGTAATTATTCAAACAAATTCAGAATGCTCTCATAAGCATAGTATAAGCATCAACCATTCATATCTAATAAGACTAAAGAATAATCACATTATGTTAAGAGATAGGCAATATTAGAAAGATGTAAAATGGGATATCAAAAGTTTAAAATGTAGGGGCTGTGGTTATAGCTCAGTGGTCAAGTGCTTGCCTAGCATGTGTGAGGCACTAAGTTCAATCCTCAGCACCACATCCAAATAAATAATAAATAAAAGTATTGTGTCCATCTACAACTTAAAAAAATTTAAAATGTAGGGAGGAATGAAGTACAAGTGTAGAGTTTTCTTAGTTATATTTTTTTCTTGTTCTTTTGTTTCTGTTCTTTACAAACACCATTTGCTATCATTTCAAAAGAATGTCATAAAAAAAAAAGAATGTCATAAATAAAAAGATTTTCTTATCTAAACCTTGGGGTAAATACAAAGCAAAAATCTATGATAGACAAACCAAAAATAAGCAACAAGTATTCAAAAAACTCTATTGGAGTACCACAAAGAAAGACTATATGAGAGAGAAGAACAAAACTAGAAAACACAGTGCCAAATAACTAAAAAGACCATACCTATCAATAATTACCTGGATTGTGAATAGATTAAGTTCTCCAATAAAAAGACAAGAGTGACTGAAAGGATAGAAAAACAAGACCCCACTGTATGCTGTTTTTTAGAAACCTCAGTTCTAAGGATAGTGACGCTCTGAGGTAAGCATCTTTGCTCCATCATACTCTTCCCACCATGATGTGCAGCCTTGCCACAGGTGCTAGGGCAATGGGGCCTAGTGACCATGGACTGAAGCCTCTAAAATCATGAGCCAAAATAAATCTTCCCTCCTTTTAAATAGATTATTTCAGGTATTTTGTCACAGCAGTAAAATTTGAATAACATAAAGAGATAAGGAAAAATTTATAAAATTATAAAATGGTTCAATTCAGCAAGAGGAAACATAGTTCTAAATGTATATGCACCCAATATTGGAGCACATAAATATATAATAAGCAAATATTAGACTTTGAGGGAGAGAGAGACTTCAATATAATAATCATTGGGGATTACACCCTACTTTCAGCGGTGGACAGATCATTCAGACAGAAAATCAACAAACAGCAAAACACCCTAGACCAAGTGGACCTATCAGACATCTAGAGATTATTTCAACCAGCAGCTGCTGGAGACACACTTTTTTCATTGGCATGTGGAACATTCTACATCATAGATTATATAATAGATCACAAAACAAGTCTCAAATATTAAAAATTGAAATTATATCAAGTATCTTTTCATATGGTAATGCAGTAAAACTAGAAATCAATAACAAGAAAAACTGCAGAAGCTACACAAATACAGAGAAATTCAACTACTTGAACAACCAACAGGTAAGGAATAAGTTGAGGAAATTTACAAATTTCTTGAAATAAATGAAAATAGACACACAACATACCTATGGGATACAGCAAAAGCAGTATTAAGAGGGAAGTGTTATGGTTTAGATATGAGGTGCCCCCCAAAAAAAGGTCATATGTGAAACAATGAATTTTTAGAGGTGACATGATTAGATTATGAGGTGGGACCTAAATCTGCTGATAGGAATTTACTGGGTGGTAACTGTAGGCAGATAAGGTGTGGCTGGAGGAGGTGGGTCATAGGGATTTATATTTTGTTCCTGCTGAGTGGAGTTCTCTTCCTTCCTGGTTTCTGTGTCTTGAGCTGCTTTCCTCTGCCACAGTGTTTTGCCTCACCTTGGGCCCAGAGCTATGGAGTCTGCTGATCACCGACTGAAACTCTGAAACTCAAAACTTTTGAGTGGGACAAAATAAACTTCTCCTCTTTTAAGTTGTTCTTGTCAGATCTTTTGGTTTCAGTGATGAAGAAGCTGACTAAAACAGGAGGTTTATAGCAATCAGTCCCCACATCAAAAAAGTAGAAAGATCTCAAGTAATCTATTGCTGCTTCTAAAGTAACTAGAAAAGCAAGAACAAATAAACCTAAAATTAGTAGCAGGAAAGAAATTATTAAAAAACAGAGCAACAGCCTAAAAAACAGCATTAAAAAGGTCAATGAAAAGAATTGTTTATTTGAAAAAATAAATCATAGACAAACAGCTAGACTAAGAACACTCAGAGATGAAAAGGAAGAAATTGCAACTGACACCACAGAAATACAATATAGGGGTTCTGTGTTTGGGATTGGGGTCCCTGACGACTTCATGGCTGTGGCATTCTTAGTGCTTGGAAAAGTTTCTATGCGAAGGCATAGGATTCCTGGTTGCTATGGTAATGCCCTCCATGCTAAAGTCTTATCAGCTTCAACCTTAATCCTAGGCACATAAATCCTGGGAATAAACGGAACTTTGTTTGCTCGATAACTACAATGTTTTACCAAGCTCCAGTGATCCTGGAGCTGCCTGCCTAACAGTAACTTCAGACAATGGACCTTCTTGAGAACTGCACAAAGCTCCTAACATTACATATTGTAACTGTAAAATGTAACTACAAAATAAGCAACCTTATTGATACTGTAAACAATAATGTAGCTATGGTCCTTATGACCTAATGTAACCTATTGATATAAATAAACATGGCCACTTGGACAAGAAGCCACTTTGCCACCGTCCCTGCCTCTGCACCTTGTCTGTGTCTCCCTTTATTATTATTATTTCCCTATAATACAAAAGATCATTAAATACTATTATGAATTATATGCCAAAAATTGATCTTCTAGAAGTGGACTGATTCCTAGACACATGAACCTTATTAAGACCAAATCATGAAGAAATAGAAAGCCTGAACAGACCAATAATAAGTAATTACTTTGAATTAGTAATTTAAAATTCTAGAGCTGAGAGTATAGCTCAGTAGTAGAGTGCTTGTCTAGTATGCATGAAGCCCTTATCTTAATCCCCAGCATTGGAATCAGGTGTGTGTGGGGGGAACCTTAAACAAACCAAAAAATAAATAACAAGATTAAATCAATAATAAAAAGCTTACTTCCAAGCCAGGCACAGTGAAGCATTCCTGCAATCCCAGTGACTTGGGAGGCTGAGGCAGGAGGATTGTGAGTTCAAAGCCAGCCTTACCAAAAGCGAGGTGCTAAGCAACTCGGTGAGACCCTGCCTCTAAATCAAATACGAAATAGGGCTAGGGATGTGGCTCAGTGGTTGAATGCCCCTGAGTTCAATCACCAGTATCCCCCAGCCCCGCAAAAAAAAAAAAAAAAAAAAAAAAACCTTGCTTCTAGAGTTAAGTCCAGGACCAAACAACTTCACTACTGAATTCTATCAAATATTTAAAGAATACCAATTCTCCTTAAGTTATTGAAAACAACAGAGAAGAATTCTCCCACCACATTCTATGATGCCAGAATTACCCCACTACCAAAACAAGATAAAGACAAAACAATAACAAAAGAAAACTCCAAGCCAATACTCTTGATGAACAATAGATACCAAAATTCTCAATAAAATAGAAAACTCAAACTAATAGCACATAATTACCACGATCAAGTGGGATTTGTCCCAGGGAAGTAAAGATTATTCAGTACTACAAATCAATAAGTATTATGCACCACATCATAGAATGAAGGACAAAACCCAGGTACTACCTCAATACATGCAAAAAAGGCATTTGATAAAATTAAACATTCCTACATGATAAAAATACTGAACAAATTAGGTATAGGAGGTGTAAGGAACGGTGGAAAAGTTCTGTAAACTCAACAAGCCAAAACAACCGTTTACCTGTGTGAGATTTTATTAGCAGGACCGTAAAGGCCAGTTGCAGAAGGGGGGGGGAGAGAGAAGAGAGAGGAGAGACGGGGGAGAGAGAGGAGATATAGAGAGAGGGAGAGGGGAAGAGAGTAAGAAAGAGAGCACGAACAGGGTGTTGATATTTATGGGCTCAACGCAGGATGAGAAGGAGCAAGGCTAGTGGGCTGTTACTTCTTCATTGGCTGAGACTTTGCGCCACTTCAGGGATTGGAGGTGCGCCATTCAAAGTTCGAGCCATTCACAGGGATTGGAGGTGACATTCGTGCGCCATTCAGTGCATCATGGACCTGAGCTCTCCCGGAAGAGAAGTGCTCAGGGCGTCATCTTTACCAACAGGAGGAATGTACCTCAACAAACTAAAGATCATTTATAATAAGCCAACAGCTAACATTATACTGAATGGAGAAAGGCTGAAAGCTTTCTAAGATCTGTAACAAGACAAGGAAGCTCACTTCTACCATTTTTATTCAACAAAGTGCTGGACGTCTTAGAGCAATCAGATGAGAGAATAAAATAAAGAATATGTACTCTTGAGAAGAAGTTAACAGGAGGATCCAAGATGGCGGAATAGAGGAGTCCTATTTCTGGCTCTTTGTGGAATGAAACCAAGGAAGCAGCCAGGCAGCGTCTCCACAAAGTCTCACCTAGATGGAATACAACATTTCAGAGCGTGCTACAGGATACCTATACAGCAGACTTTCACAGAAACCAGCAGAGCTGCGACCACCTGCACAGAAATCAGAGCCTCTGTGTTCCAGTAAGACTCCAGACCCAAAGCCCGCAGTTCTAGGGCGCACACGGCTCTCAAACAGTGGAGCAGAACCACCCAATCAGTTGTGCTCTGCTCCCATGAAGGCCACACGGCTGCAATCTAGCCACAGCACAAGGCCATCCCAGCTCCCCCCTCCTCACCAGACACCCTGGCACTGGAAGCAGACCGACTCCATCTTGGAAAACCTCTCTCGCCATTTTTTGGTGGGCGTGGCTATCATCGAGGACCTCCGTTTGAACAGGTACCTGGTTTCCAACTTCCTCCCCCTCCCCCCTCCCCAGCTGTGATTACTTGGCACAGTGACTCCCCAGCACAAAAACCACTGTCAACTGAACAGGAACGCAGAGTGACCAGGGCACCGCCCACGTTGCACAAGCCTGAGGGCGAGAGGTCCTGCAGTTGGGACCTGATAAGCAAGAGAGGGAAGCAGTCTAAAACCTGGGACAAAGCAGAGAGGCCAGGACCGATCGGGGAAGCTCCAGGCAGGGAGGGGGGCTCAAGTCTTCTCACCCTGGTTACCTACACCACCCTGAGGACAGAGACTCCAGCTTAAAATAGACAACTCCACCTACTGGAAGAGAAGCAAGAAGGAAACAGAATTCTAAGAGGGTTTTTTTTTTCCTTCTTTCTTCTCTACCCTTCTATCCTCTGGCCCTCACAACTTCAATATATGTGGAACCAAGAACTTTACATGAAATAGAACTTTGAGAACTGAGTCACATGAATAATATAATATAGAGAAATTGCATAAGCCCCCCCCTTTTCTTTTCTTCTCTCTTTTTTCTCTTTCTTTCCCTTTATTTTCTGCTTTCACCCAAATTTTACTATTTTAACATCCTGTAATTTTTAAAATACATATGTGTGTGTTTTTATGTACTCTACTGTCTTCCCAAGTACTTGTCTATCCTAAATTATCTCCTGTCTATTCCCCTGCTACTAACCCTCTTCATTAGAGTTCTTCTCCAAATTTCCTAAGTTATATTAACCACATACCCTCACATATTTCCCCCTTAGCATATCGTCCTATGCTCAACCCCCAGTTCATGGTCCGTCATCAGAAACTGTACACCTTTTATGAAACTACTGATTATGTTTAAAATAATAATTGTCCAACATTTCTGGACATTGAGACTAACTATAAATGTCTTAATAACAATAATTTGTTCATAGGTGATGTGCTGTTGATATTAGGATCTGTTAACATGTCCTTCCCCACAAAGGAGGGATCATGGAACCATACAAGAGCACTAAAAATATATAGGGTAAAAACAATAACACACCAGTCCCACAGTGCTGGAAAGAAAGAAACGCAAGCAACATGAAAAGACAAGGGAAGAAAGTACCACAAACAATTCAAGACAACACATCATTAGAAGAATAGACAGCTACAGCAGAAAAAATGACAGAAAGATTTCAGGATATACATTAATAAATGTTTTGGGATCTCAAGACATTATAGAACAAATACAGGCAGTGAAAGATCACTTTGACAATGAGCTACATAAACAAATCCAAGAAGCAAAAGATCACCTCAACAGGGAAATAGAGGTTATACAAAAAAAAAAAAACCAAACAAATCTTGAAATTAAAGAAATAATAAACCAAATTAAAAACTCAAACGAGAGCATCACCAACAGAGTAGACCACTTAGAAGATAGGACATCAGACAATGAAGACAAAATATATCATCTTGAAAAGAACATAGACAGCACAGCAAAAATGATAATAAACCATGAGCAGAACATCCAAGAAATATGGGATAGCATAAAAAGAACAAATTTAAGAATTATTGGGATAGAGGAAGGTACAGAGGTCCAAATCAAAGTAATGAGCAATCTGTTCAATGAAATAATATCAGAAAATTTTCCAAACATGAAGAATGAAATGGAAATACAAATCCAAGAAGCCTTCAGGACGCTGAATGTGCAAAATCACAACAGATCCACTCGAAGACACATTATAATGAAAATGCCCAACATACAGAATAAGGAGAGGATTTTAAAAGCCACAAGAGTAAGGAATCAAATTACATATAGGGGTAAACTAATTAGGATAATGGCAGATTTTTCAACACAGACCCTGAAAGCTAGAAGATCCTGGAACATATTTCAAGCTCTGAAAGATAATGGGTGCCAACCAAGAATCTTATATCCAGCAAAATTAAGCTTCAGATTTGAAGATGAAATAAAAACCTTCCATGAGAAACAAAAGTTAAAAGAATTTATAGCCAGAAAACTGGCACTACAAAACATTCTTGGCAAAATATTTCATGAAGAGGAAACGAAAAACAACAATGAAAACCAGCAGAGGGAGGTAGTACACTAAAGGAAAAAGTAATCAAAGAGGAAAACCAAGTCAAGTTAAACAACAAAATAAACAAATATAGGCTGGAAATACAAACCATGTGTCAATTGTAATCATTAAGCTCACCAATCAAAAGACATAGGCTAGCAGATTGGATTAAAAAACAAAAAGATCCAACAATATGCTGCCTACAGGAGACTTACCTATCACTGAAGGTGAAAGGTTGGGAAAAAATATCACTCACATGGACTGCAGAAGCAAGCAGGGGATTCCAAACTCATTATCAAATAAAGTAGACTTCAAGCCAAAGTTAATCAAAAGGGATAAAGATGGACATTATATACTGCTCAAGGGAACCATACACCAATAAGACATAACAATCATAAATATATATGCCCCAAACAATGGTGCAGCTGTGTGTTCATCAAACAAACTCCACAAGTTCAAGAGTCAAATTGACCAGAAAAAATAATCTTGGGGGATTTTAACACACCTCTCTCATCACTGGATAGATCTTCCAAACAAAAGGTTAATAAAGAACTATAGAGCTCAATAACACAATTAATAACTTAGACTTAATGGACATATATGGAATTTTTCAACTGGCATTAAGCAGATACACTTTCTTCTCAGCAGCACATGGATCCTTCTCTATAATAGACCATACACTATGCCACAAAGCAACTCTTAGCAAATACAAAAATGTAGAGATACTACCATGCATTTTATCAGATCATAATGGAATGAAATTGGAAATCAACAACAAAATAAAAAATAAAAATTTCTGACTCATATGGAGACTGAACAATATGCTACTGAATGAACACTGGGTTACAGAAGACATCAAGGAGAAGATTAAAAAATTCTTAGAGGTAAACACAGACACAACATATCAAAATCTCTGGGACACTATGAAAGTAGTACTAAGAGGAAAATTCAATGCATGGAGTTCATTCCTTAAAAGAAGAAAAAATCAACAAATAAATGACCTTATGCTACATCTCAAAGCCCTAGAAATATAAGAATAAATCAGCAGCAAAAGCGGTAGAAGGCAAGAAATAATTAAAATTAGAGCTGGAATCAATGAAATCGAAACAAAAG
This sequence comes from Ictidomys tridecemlineatus, assembly GCF_052094955.1. Classification (NCBI taxonomy): domain Eukaryota; kingdom Metazoa; phylum Chordata; class Mammalia; order Rodentia; family Sciuridae; genus Ictidomys; species Ictidomys tridecemlineatus. Next base: position 30,108,983 of record NC_135481.1, read on the forward strand.
AAATAATTGAAAAAATTGACAAAACTAAAAGTTGATTCTTTGAAAAAATAAATAAAATTGACAGACCCGTAGCCATGCAAATGAAAGGAAGGAGAGAGAGAACTCAAATTACCAGCATATGTGATGAAAAAGGCATAATAACAACAGACACTACAGAAATACAGAGGATAACTAGAAATTATTTTGAAAACTTATACTCCAAAAAAAATAGAAGACATTGAAGGCATTGATAAATTCCCTAAGTCATATGATCTGCCCAGATTGAGTCAGGAAGATAAGATATACACAATTCAAACAGACCAATATCAAGTGAGGAAATAGAAGAAGCATTAAAAGATTACCAAAAAAGAAAAACCCATGGGGCTGGGGATGTGGCTCAAGTGCTAGCATGCTTGCCTAGCATGCATGAGGCACTGGATTTGATTCTCAGCACCACATAAAAATAAAATAAAGATATTGTGTCTACCTAAAAACTAAAAAATAAATATTAAAAAAAGAAGAAGAAGAAAAGCCCAGGACCAGATGGATACATAGCCAAGTTCTATAAGACCTTTAAAGAAGAAATAATATCAATCTCTTCAATTTATTTCAGGAAATAGAAAAAAAGAGAGCACTTCCAAACTCATTCTACGAGGCCAACATCACCCTGATTCCAAAACCGGACAAAGACACTTCAAAGAAAGAAAACTTCAGACCAAAATCTCTAATGAACATAGATGCAAAAATTCTCAATAAAATCCTGGCAAATAGAATAAAAAAAAATACCAAAAAGATTGTGCACCATAATAAAGTGGGATTCATCCCAGGGATGCAAGTTTGGTTCAACATATGGAAATCAAAAAATGTAATTCATTACATCAATAGACTTAAAGATAAGAATCATATGATCATCTCGATAGATGCATGAAAAGCATTTGACAAAATACAGCATACCTTTATGTTCAAATCACTAGAAAAACTAGGGATAACAGGAATATATCTCAGCATTGTAAAGGGTATCTATGCTAAGCCTCAGGCCAACATCATTTTAAACGAAGAAAAACTGAAGGCATTTCCTCTAAAATCTGGAACAAGACAGGGATGCCCTATTTTACCACTTCTATTCAACATAGTTCTTGAAACACTGGCCAGAGCAATTAGACAGACAAAAGAAATTAAAGGGATATGTATAGGAAAAGAAGAACTTAAATTATCTCTATTTGCTGAAGATATGATTCTATACCTAGAAGACCCAAAAAACTCCACCAGAAAACTTCTAGAACTAGTAAATGAATTCAGCAAAGTAGCAGGATATAAAATTAACAATCATAAATCAAAGGCATTTCTGTATATCAGTGACAAAGTCTCTGAGAATGAAATGAGGAAAACTATCCCATTGACAATATCCTCTAAAAAAAAATAAGATATTTGGGAATCAACAAAAGAGGTGAAAGATCTATACAATGAAAACTACAGAACCTTAAAGAAATCAAAGAAGACCTTAGAAGATGGAAGGATCTACCTTGCTCTTGGATAGGCAGAATTAATATTATCAAAATGACCATACTACCAAAAGCACTATACAGATTTAATGCAATTCCAATCAAAATCCCAATTGCATTCCTCATGGAAATAGAAAAAGCAATCATTAAATTCATCTGGAAAAATAAGAGACCCAGAATAGCTAAAGCAACCCTAAGCAGGAAGAGTGAAGCAGGTGGTATTGCTATACCAGACCTTAAACTATACTACAGAGCAATAGTAACAAAAACAGCATGGTATTGGCACCAAAACAGGCCAGTAGACCAATGGTACAGAATAGAGGACACAGACTAACCCACAAAATTACAATTATCTTAGACAAAGGTGCCAAAAGCATGCACTGGAGAAAAGATAGCATCTTCAACAAATGGTGCTGGGAAAACTGGAAATATATATGCAACAAAATGAAATTAAACCCCTATCTCTCACCATGCAGAAAAATTAACTCAAAATGGATCAAGGACTTAGGAATTAAACCAGAGACTGTGTCTACTAGAAGAAAAGTAGGCCCTAATCTTCATCATGTGGGACTAAGCCCCAACTTCCTCAATAAGATTCCTATAGCACAAGAATTAAAACCAAGAATCAATAAATGGGATAGAATCAAATTAAAAAGTTTCTTCTCAGCAAAAGAAACAATCTGTGAGGTGAATAGAGAGCCTACATCCTGGGAGTAAATTTTTATCCCTCACATCAGATAGAGCACTAATCTCTAGGGTATATAAAGAACTCAAAAAGCTAACCACCGAAAAAAACAAATAACCCAATCAACAAATGGGCTAAGGACCTGAACAGACACTTCTCAGAAGATGATATACAATCAATCAACAAATATATGAAAAAATGCTCATCATCTCTAGCAATAAGAGAAATACAAATCAAAACTACTCTAAGATTTCATCTCACTCCAGTCAGAATGGCAGCTATTATGAATACATGTTGGCGAGGATGTGGGGGAAAAGTTACCCTCATACATTGTTGGTGGGACTGCAAATTGGTGCAGCCAATATGGAAAGCAGTATGGAGATTCCTTGGAAAACTGGGAATGGAACCACCATTTGACCCAGCTATTCCTCTCCTTGGACTATACCCAATGGACTTAAAAACAGCATACTTCAGGGACATAGCCACATCAATGTTTATAGCAGCACAATTTACAATAGCTAAACTGTGGAGCCAACCTAGATGTCCTTCAGTGGATGAATGGATTAAAAAAATGAGGCATATATACACAGTGGAATTTTACTCAGCAATAAGAAAGAACAAAACCATGGCATTTGCAGGTAAATGGATGGTGTTGGAGAAGATAATGCTAAGTGAAATCAGCCAATCCCCCCAAAACAAATGCCAAATGTTTTCTCTGTTGTAAGAAGGTTGATTTATAGTGGGGTTAGGGAGGGAGAGCCTGGGAGGAATAGATGAATCCTAGAAAGGGAAGAGGAGTGGGAGGGAAAGGGAGGAGGCAGGGGATTAGCAAGGACAGTGGAATTTGATGAACATCATTATACAAAGTACATGTATGAAGACTTGAATTGGGTGTCAACATACTTTATATACAAACAGAGATACAAAAATTGTGGTATTTATGTGTATTAAGAATTATAATGCAAAAAACCCCAACAAAATAAATGTATAAAGGCATGAATTGGCATGAACATACTTTATGTACAGAGATATGAAAAATTGAGCCCTAAATGTAATGCTTTCCACTGCTGTTGTGTAGTTTTAAAAAAAAAGAAAAGAAAAAGTGAAATCATCATTGTTCACAGAGGACATGTTCTTATAAAAAGAAAACTCCCAAAATTCCACCCAAAAAAAAACCCTATTAGAATTAATGAATTAAGGTCAGAGCAGAGCAACTGTGTATGTGCGTGTGCTGCACCCCATCTACCAACGCATGGGGTGTCTTTCCCTGCCAGTTTCCATCTAGTGACAACAGCCAGGATCTATAAGACCATCATCCAGGTTCCTACAGGCAAGGTATTGGTAACCTGCAGGGACATTACAATATTATAAGGTAAAAACTATAATACCTTGAATCCACACTGCTAGAGAGGAAGACACATGGATAGTATGAAGAAACAAGGGAAGAAAGTGCCTGAAACAAACCAAGCTGATACCATCATCGATTCCATTGACAGCACAGTAGATGAAATGTCAGAGAAGGTGTTCAGAATGTACATGATTAAAATGATCTGTGAAACAAAGAATGAATTAAGAGAGCAAATACAGGCAATAATTGATCACTCCAACACAGAGATAAGAGAGGAAATACAGGTAGCAAAAGATTATTTCAAGAAAGAGATAGAGACTCTGAAAAAAACAAACAAAAATCCTTGAAATTAAGGAAACAATAAACCAAATAAAAAATTCAATAGAAAGCATCAACAACAGACTAGATCATTTGGAAGACAGAACCTCAGGCAATGAAGACAAAACATATAATCTTGAAAATAAAGTTGAACACACATTGATGGTGAAAAACCATGAACAGAACCTCCAGGAATTCTCAAACAACATGAAATGACCAAATTTAAGAATTAGCAGGATAGAGGAAGGCACAGAGATACAAACCAAAGGAATGCACAACCTCCTCAATTAAATAATGTCAGAAAATTTCCCAAACATAAAGAGTGAATTGGAAAATCAAATACAAGAGGCTTACGGGACACCAAATGTACAAAATTACAACAGATCCACACCAGGAAATATGATAATGAAATTGCCTAGCATACAAATAAGGAGAGAATTTTAAAATCCACAAGAGAAAAGTTTCAGATTACAGATAGAGGGAAAGTAATTCATATCTCAGCAGATTTCTCAACCGAGACCATCAAAGCCAGGAGATCCTGGAACAACATAGACCAAGCTCTGAAAGAAAATGGATGCCAACCAAGAATCTTATATTCAGCAAAATTAAGCTTCAAATTTGATAACGAAATAGAAACCTTCCATGATAAACCAAAGTTAAAAGAATTTACAATGAGAAAGCCTGCACTACAGAATATTCTCAGCAAAATATTACATGAGGAGGAAAAAATAACAACAATGAATATCAGCAAATAATATGATATTGAGTGAACAATGGATAGCAGAAGGCATCAGAGAGGAGATAAAAAAATTCATAGAGGTAAATGAGAAAACTGATACAACATATCAAAATCTCTAGGACACTATGAAGTCAGTGCTAAGAGGAAAGTTCATTGCATTCAGCTCATTTATTAAAAGAAGAAAAAGTCAACAAATAAATGACCTGACATTACATCTCATAACCCTAGAAAAAGAAGAACAAACCAACACCAAAAGTAGTAGAAGGCAGGGAATAATTAAAATCAAAGCTGAAATCAATAAAATTGAAACAAATTATTCAAAAAATTGAAAAACCAAAAAGTTGTTTCTTTGAAAAAATAAATAAAATTGATAAACCCTTAGCCACCCTAACAAACAGAAGGAGAGAGAAAATTCAAATTATTAAAATTTCATGATGAAAAGGGAAATATCACGACAGACACTATTGAAATACAGAAGATATTTAGAAACTATTTAGAATACTTATAATCCAATAAAATAGAAAATCTTGATGACACCAACAAATTTCTAGAAACATATCGTCTACCAAACTGAATCAGGACATACATATTTTTAAAAATTTTTTAATTCTTATTTGTTTTTGTTTTAAACATTTTTAGTTGTAGACAGACACGAAACCTTTATTTTATTTATTCATTTTTATGTGGTGCTGAGGATTGAACCCAGTGCCTCACATGTGCTAGGTGAGCACTCTGTCACTGACCTACAGCCCCAGCCCTCTAATTTGTTATATAGGACATCAGAATGCATTACAATTCATATTACACATATAAAGCACAATTTTTCATATCTCTGGTTGTATACAAAGTATATTCGCATCATTCGTGTCTTCATATATGTACTTAGGGTAATAATATCCATCTTATTCCACCATCTTTTTTATCCCCATGTCCCCTCCCTTCCCTTTCCACCTCTTTGCCCTGTGTAGAGTTTGTCTGATCCTCCTATGGTCCCCCTCCCAACCATTATGAATCAGCCTCCATATATCAGAGAAAATATTCAACATTTGTTTTTTGGTTTTTTTTGGTGGGGGGGGGATTGACTAACTTCACTTGGCATAATATTATCCAACTCCATCCATTTACCTGCAAATGCCATGATTGTATTCTCTTTTATTGCTGAGTAATATTCCATTGTGCATATATACCACATTTTATTATCCATTCATCTATTGAAGGGCATCTACGTTGGTTCCATAATTTAGCTATTGTGAATTGTGCTGCTATAAACATTGATGTGGCTGTGTCTCTGTAGTGGGCTATTTTTAAGTCCTTTGGGTATAGACCGAGGAGTGGGATAGCTGGGTCAATTGGTGGTTCCAATCCCAGCTTTCCATGGAATCTTCATACTGCTTTCTATATTGGCTGTACCAGTTTTCAGGAGGGCATACACAATTTAAACAGACCAATTTTAAGCAAGAAAATAAAAGATGCCATCAAAAGCCTACCAACAAAAAAATGTCCAGGACCAGACAAATTCTCAGCTGAGTTACACAAGATCTTCAAAGAAGAACTAATACCAATACTCCTCAAATAATTCCATGAAATAGTAAAGGAGGGAACCCTTTCTGTTTTTTTAGTATTTTTTTTTGAGAGAGAGAGACAGAATTTTTGATATTTATTTTTTTTAGTTTTTGGCGGACACAATATCTTTGTTGGTATGTGGTGCTGAGGATCGAACCCGGGCCGCACACATGCCAGGCGAGCACGCTACTGCTTGAGCCACATCCCCAGCCCAGGAGGGAACCCTTTCAAACTCACTCTATAATGCTAGCATCACCCTGATACCAAAATCAGACAAGGACACATCAAGGAAAGAAAACTCCAGACCAATATCCCTGATGAACATACATGCAAAAATTCTCAATAAAATCCTGGCCAATTGCATACAAAGACATATGTAAAAGATAGTTACCACAATTAAGTGGGGTTCATCACAGGGATGCAAGGTGGTTCAACATATGAAAATCAATAAATGTAATACATCACATCAATAGAGTTAAAGACAAGAATCATATGATTGTCTCAATAAATGTTGAAAAAACATTCAATAAAATACAGCATATCTTCATGTTCAAAATACTAGAAAAACTAGAAACAGTCAGAATATATCTCAAAATTGTAAAAGCTACTTATGCTAAGCCCAAGGCCAACATCTCTCTAAACAGAGAACAATTGGAAGCATTCTCTCTAAAAACTGGAACAAGACAGAGATGCCCTCTTTCACCACTTCTATTCAACATACTCTAGCCAGAGCATTCAGACAGTCGAAAGAAATTAAAAAGGTATGCATAGGCAAAGAAGAACTTATATTATCACTATTTGCCAATGACATGATTCTGTATTTAGATGATTCAAAAAATTCCACCAGAAAACTTCTAGAACTAATAAATGAATTCAGCAAAGTAGCAGGATATAAAATCAGTACCCATAAATCAAATACATTTCTATGTATAAGTGATGAATCCACTGAAAGAGAAATTAGGAAAACTACCCCATTCAAAATATCCTCAAAAATAAAAAAAAATACTTGGGAATCAATCTAATATAAAATAGATGAAAAGATCTCTACAATGAAAACTACAAGAATATTAAAGACAGAAATTGAAAAAGACCTTAGAAGATGGGTCTCCCTTGCTCTTGGATAGACAGATTTAACATTGTCAAAATGGCCATACTACCAAAGCTGTTATACAGAGTTAATGCAATTCCTATTAAAATTCCAATATCTTTCTTCATAGAACTAGAAAAAACAATCATTAAATTCATTGGAAAAATAAAAGACCCAGATAGCCAAAACAATCCTTAGCCAAAAAAGTACAGCCGGAGGCATCACAATAGCAGGCCTTAAATTATACTACTGAGCAATAGTAACAAAAATGGCATGGTGTTGGCACCAAAATAAGACTTGTAGACCAATGGTACAGAATAGAAGACACAGAGATCAACCCACATATATACAGTTATTTTATAGTAGACAAAGGCGCCAAAAGCATACATTGGAGAAAGGATAGCCTCTTCAACAAATGGTGCTGGAAAACCTGGAAATCCATATATAGCAAAATGAAATTAAACCTCTATCTCTTGCTATGCACAAAAGTCAACTCAATGTGTATCAAGGACCTAGGAATTAGACCAGAGACCCTGCACCTAATAGAAGAAAAAGTAGGCCCAAATCTTCTTCATGTCAGGTTAGACCACCACTTCCTTTACAAGACTTAGAAAGCACAAGAAATAAAATCAAGAATCAATAAGTGGGATAGATTCAAACTAAAAAGCTTCTTCTCAGCAAAAGAAACAATCATGGAGGAGAAGAGAGAGCCTACAGTATGGGAGCAAATTTTTACCACGCCCTCATCAGATAGAGCACTAATCTCCAGTATATATAAGGAACTCAAAAGACTTAATATCTAAACAAACAAACAAACAACCTAATCATTAAATGGGCTAAGGAACACTTCTCAGAAGAAGATATACAAGGGAACAACGGATATATGAAAAAGTGTTTAACATCTTTAGTAATTAGAGAAATGCAAATAAAAAATACTCTAAGATTTCATCTCACCCCAGTCAGAGTGGCAGTTATCAAGAATACAAGCAATAATAAATGTTGGAGAGGAAGTGGGGAAAAGATACACTCATACTTTGCTGGTGGGACTGCAAATTGGTGCAACTACTTTGGAAAGCAGTGTGTACATTCTCCAGAAAACTTGGAATGGAAACACTATTTGACCTAGCTATCCCATTCCTTGGTCTATACCCAAAGGACTTAAAATCAGCATACTGTAGTGACATAGCCACACCAATGTTTATAGCAGCTGAATTCACAATAGCTAAACTGTGGAACCAACCTAGGTGCCCATAAACAGATGAATGGATAAAGAAACTGTGGTATATATACAGAATGGAATATTATTCAACATTAAAAAAGAATAAAATTATGGCATTTGCAAGTAAATGGGTGCAATTGGAGAATATTATGCTAAGGGAAGTAAGCCAATCACAAAAAACTAAAAGCTGAATATTTTCTCTGATTAGTGGATGCTGATCTATATGATGGGGTAGATAGAGACTTGGGAAGAATGGAAGAACTTTGTATTGGGCAAAGGGGAGGGTGGGGAGGGTTTATAGGGGTAGGAAAGTTGGTGAAATGAGATAATCATCATTATCCTAGGTACACATATGATTGCATGAATGGTACATCTCTATACTGTGTGCAACCAGAGAATTGAAATGTTGTGCTCCGTTTGTGTACAATGAATTGAAATGCATTCTGTTGTCATGTACAACTAAGTAGAACAAATAAAAATAATAATAGTTAAAGAAAAAAAGGGCTGTGGTTGTGGCTCAGAGATAGAGTGCTTACCTAGCCAGCATGAGGCACTGGGTTCAATCCTCAGCACCACAAAGAATAAAATATTGTATCCACCTATAACTAAAAAATAAATGTTAAAAAAAGAAATCAACTTAAAAAATAATTAATGAATTAATTTAGCTAAACTGTAGGATATAAAAACACATAAAAATGATTAGCATTGCTACATGCCAATAGCAAATGCCTAAAATAGAAGTCAATAAAGTAATCCAAAATTTACAATAGCTACAGAAAACAAACAAACTAGGACTAACTAGCCAAACAGGGAAAAGATCTCTATAATAAAAATTATATATATCATTGACAAAAGAAATTGAGGAGTACACAAAAAAAAATGGGAAGACATCCCATGTTCATAGATTGGAAGAATCAATATCACTAAATGTCTATGCTACTCAAAACAATTTACAGATTCAGTGCAATACCTAAATCAATTATATTCTTCACAGACTTAGAAAAAAACAATTCCAAACTTTATATGAAACCACAAAAATATTTCAAAAAGCTAAAGCCATCTAGAGAAACAAACAAACAGATACAGAGACCAATGAAACAAAATAGAGATCCTAGAAGTCAACTCATGCATGTATATTCCAACTGATTTTCAACAAAGACACCAAATACACATAATAGAAAAAGAACAGTTTCTTCAATAAATGATGGAGAAAACTGGATATCCATATACACAGGAAGAAAATTAGGCCTTTATCTCACACCACATATATAAAAAAAGCTCAAATGAATTAAAGACTTATAAATATAAGACCTGAAACTATAAAACCATTAGAAAAAATACAGTGGAAAATTATGAACATATATTTCTTATTTATTTTGTAAAGAGACTCTTGCCCACGTCCCAAGCAGATGATGGAAATGGGGTTCCCCTCGGTGGATTGGGCTGGCTGCAAAATAAAAGCTAAGAAAAACAGAACAACGAAAAAGCCACAGTACACACAGAAAGTAATTTCAAAAGCAGGGGCAGAATGGGCAAGCCGATCATAGGGATCAAACTTCTGTACTGAAAAGCAAAATGGAGACCATGCTTGCTTTGTTTATATTGGGAAACATCAAAGGCCTTCCAGAGAATGTTCTTCACCAAAAAAGGTTATAGGTGGGCTGTCCAGTTCCTAACGGGTCACGCCCATTTCGAAGCTACTATGAGGGATCTTCCTAGTAGAGCAGCGATAAAGGTCTCATGCATTGGGCAATCTATTGCCATGGGAGAGCCACAGATAGTTCCCAAAGCCAAACCTAAATTTCTCTGGCTTCATGCCGAGAGAAGATCCTCATGTATTTCATGATGGCTTCTTGCAAGAGACAACCTACAAAAAGGGAGAAAATATTTGCAAGCTATACATCTGACAAGGGATTAATTCCCAAATATATAAGGAACCCCAGATCTCATACCAAAAACAAATAGATCAATTAAAAAAGGAGCAATAGATATAAATAAACATCTCTCAAAAGGAGACATAAAAATGACCAAAGATAAGTGATAAAAATGCTCAGCATCACTAATCATCAGAGAAATGCCAACAAAACCATAATGAGATATCATTTTTACTCAAGTAAGAATGGTTCTTATCAAAAAGGCTAAATGTGACGAGTGCTGGCAAGGATGTGGAAAGAAAGGAACACACTATTGGTGGGAAGGTAAATCAGTACAATGTGTTAGTCAACTTTTTGTTCTGGTGACCAAAATACCTGATATAAATAACCTAAAAAAGGAAAAGTTTATTTTAGCTCACATTTGTAGTTATTTCAGTCCATTGTTGGCTGGATCCATTGCTTTGGATAATTTGAGGCAGAATATCATAGTGAAATGGCATTACAGAGGAAAGCTTTCAGCTCATGGCAGCTGGGAAGCAGAGAGAGCAAAGAGTGTCCAGGGACAAGATATAGTCCCAAAGGACACCCTCCCTGAATGACCTATTGCCTACCATCTCCGTCTCCTCCCAGTAGACCATTAAAATTATTAAGCCATCAAATGGATTAATCCATTGAAGACTGAAATCACATCAGGTATCTTTTTTCTGACCACAATGGTATTAAACTACAAATCAATAAAAGGAAGAATTTTTAAAAATATTTTTTAGTTGTTGATGGACCTTTATTTTATTTATTTGTTTGTGGTGCTTAGAATTGAACCCAGTGCCTCATGCATGCTAGGCAAGTATGCTACCACTGAGCCACAACCCCAGTCCCCAAAGGAGGAAACTTTGAAAATTCATAAGTAATTAGAAAGTAAACAAGCTCCTGAACAACTAATGGGTCAAAGAAAAAATTTAAAGGGAAATTTAAAATTTTCTTGAGACAAATGAAAATAGAACCACAATATACCAAAACTTATGGGTTATAATAAAAGCAGTTTTAATAGGAAAGTTTATAGTAATAAATGCTTACATCAAAAAATTAGAAAGAGTCCAAACTATCAACCTAATGTTTCACCTCCAGGAGCTAGAAAAAATAGCAAACCAAATCCAACATTGGTAAAAGGAAGGAAATAACAAAGGTCAGAATAGAAATAAATGAAATAGAGACTAGAAAAAAAATATAAAACAAAATATTTTAAAGGTAAAAAAAATTGACAAACCTGTTGCTAAGACTGGGTTAAAAAAAGAAAAAAGGAAAACTCAAGTAAATAAATCTGGAATTAAAGAGGAGTTGAGTGCAATGGGGCACACCTATAATCCCAGTGACTCAGGAGACTGAGGCAAGAGGATTGCAAGCTTCATGAGATCTTCAACAACTTAATGGAACACTGTCTTAATATTTAAAAAAATTTTTTTTAGATACTGAAAAGTTTAACAGCCCTTGCACAGCCTGAACAAATAAGAGGCCTGAATGACTTTGGAAAAGGAATCCATTTAATCTTCCAGTGAACCTCCAGGGTGCTGTAGCCAGGAGCCATCTTGAGAATAGAAATATTTTCTGAAATTGGACTAGCTTAGAAACCCTCACACGTCCCCATCATTGGAACCCCACAGACATTCCACTCACTGACCCAGCGGGTGTCTGCCTCAACAGCCAGATAGGGTTCAGTGAAGTTACTGACACAAACCCACTGGGAATGGAACAACATAGCGGGGATTAGGTGTTGGTATACGGAGAAGAGCAGAGGGTGCCATCCACAAGCACCAGAGGCCCAAAGAGCTTGCCTTCTGAGACAGGGTGTAGGTAGCTGTGTGTGGTTCCGCATGGGTGCCAGGACTAAGGGCACTTGCCCGTGCAGTTCCTGCTGTCCTTTTCCAGTACTCCACACAGACACCGGTCAGGAGCAAGGTGGAGGTGCTGAGGCAGATTCCAGCAATGCTTGGCCCTGGCTTTAGCCCCACTTCTGAGGCATACAGTCTAACAAGGTCTGGAGAGAAACTGCTCAGCCCTCGATCCTGAGAGCACCTCAGCCCAGCAGAATATCACACGACTTCAACCTCAATGGGCTCCCACTTCATTCCTGGCAGGAACTATGAATGAACAAATCAGCAGGGGTGGGGAAGGAGAAGCCTGCTGCCATCCATAGGGGTGCCTAGCTGGCGGGGTGAGCTCCTGCTCCTGGTGGGCATGCCCACAGTAGCAGCAAAGAGAAATCACACAAGTTGTGCCTGCATGGATACTTATGCAGGTCCCCTGTATCGGGAGCCCGTGCACCCTGACAAGCCAGAGGGCCCCAAAGGAGTGCTGTAATTCCAGCACCTGCCTCTCCCTGTAAGGTGCCTGGGTTGGAAACAGTATCTAATCAGAGGACAGGGGCTTCATGTTCCTTACCACTAATGCAACAGCCACTGCCAGAGACCTATTTAAACAACAGGGCCAACATCAACATCATCCTAGAGGGGCCACCACTTCATTGTAGGAATAACCACATGGGGTTCACCCCACACAATGGTACCTACACCATACCTGCCTGAAATGAGTTGCCCCACTCTGGTGTGACCTGCAGACAGTGGGTTTCTCCAACTCCAGCACTGTGCCCAAACTAACCACAACCAAAAAAGCTACAGGGAGATTATACTACAGTGCCCCGCTGGAAATGAACTCAACATTGTGTAACAAATTGGTTCCCACAACACGTGTTTAAGAGGAAGTCAATTCCTAAGAAGGCCATTCCATACCAGTGGTAGAGGTATTCATCTCACCAGGTGGATAGCCTCAATATAGGAACACAGATATGGAAAACAAAGTTATCCGTAAAGTTTACAGCTCTATCAACAGATTCTGAAGATGTCAAAGTGGGTGAAATGCCTGATGAAGAATGCAAAATATTAATTTGAAGAAAGCTCAATGAAATCCAAGAGAATACAAATAAGTATTTGAACAAAATTAGGAAGACAACACGGGATATGAATGAGAAATTCAGTAAAGAGAAGTTTAAAAAAGAATTTAGCAATCTTGGAAGGCCAGGCATGGTGGCACACATCTGTAATCCCAGCAACTCAGGAGACTGAGGCAGAGGATTTCAAGTTTAAGGGCAACCTCATCAACTTAGCAAGACCTTATCCCAAAATAAAGGAGAAAAAGGGCTGTGGATATAGTTCAGTGGTGAAGCACCCCTGGGTACAGTCTCACTACTTGAAGAAAAGAAAGAAAGAAATGAAGGAAGGCAGGAAGGAAGAAGATATCAATTAATCTTGGAAATGAAGAGCTCTATAAGTCAGATTTAAAGTCGATAACAGAATAGATCAAGTGGAAGAAAAAAGAAACCTAAATATACTATTGATAGGAATGTAAATTGGTACAGTCACTATAAAAAACAGTATGGAGGTTCCTCAAAAACTAAATATAAGCTGGGTGCAGTGGCTTACACCTGTAATTTCAGCTACTTGGAAGGTTAAGGCAGAAGGATCACAAATTCAAGGCCAGACTTGACAACTTAGTGAGATCAAAATTAAATTAATAAGAGTTAGGAATGTAGCTTAGTAGTAGAGTGCTCTTAGCATGCACAAGGCCAAGGTTCAATCCCCAGTAACACAAGGTGTGTGTGTGGGTACTTCTATCAACAACAACAGAAAACTAAAAATAGAACTACCCTATGATCCAGCTATTCTACAGCTCTTGAGTATGGATCTGAAGAAAATGAAGTCAGCATATGAGAGACACCTGCATGGACATGTTCACTGCAGCACTAGACACGTACTCAGCTTAGGTGCCTGCCAATAGATGAATGAATAAAGAAAATATGGTGTACATACACAGCAGAGCAATAAAGAATAAAATCCTGGGGCTAGGGTTGTGGCTCAGCGGTAGAGGGCTTGCCTCGCACATGGAAGACCCTGTGTTAGATCTTCACCACCACATAAAAATAAGTGAGTAAGGGCTGGGGTTGTGGCTCAAGCTGTAGCATGCTCGTCTGGCATGCGTGCGGCCCGGGTTCCATCCTCAGCACCACATACAAACAACGATGTTGTGTCCACCGAGAACTAAAAAATAAATATTAAAAATTCTCTCTCTCTCTCTCTCTCTCCCTCTAAAACTCTCTCTTTAAAAAAAAATAAGTGAGTAAAATAAAGATATTGTGTCCAACTACAACTAAAAAATAAATATTTTTTAAAAATAATAAAATCCTGTCATTTGCAGCAAAATAGATGGAACTGGAGCCTATCATGTTAAACAAAGCAGACACAGAAGGACAAGTATTGTATGTTCTCTGTCATGTGTAGAATGAAAACAAAAGACAACCTGAAAGTAGAATCATGATATTCCTAGGAACTGAGAAGGGTGCCTTGAACTGGGGGCAGGTAAGGGAGGGGAGAGTGGGTAGAAAAAGGGTGGATGGAGATGATAATATATGATGTATGCATGTATAGAAATATCAGCAAATCCCACTAATTTATAAAAGTAAATGCGTTAATAATTGTAATTCAAATAAGAAAAACTAGCAATCTGGATCTGACAGTATATTAAAAGCATCATTCACCATGATCATATGAAATTTATTCCAGGGATGCAAGGATGGTTCAACATAAATAAATGTATCAACATCATATAGCAGGTTAAAAGAATGAAGGGCAAAAATTACATGATCGTCTCAATCGATGTAAAAAAAAAGCATTCAACAAAATTCAACATTCTCTCATGGCAAATACTCTAAGAAAAGTAGGTAGAGAAGAACTGTGCTTTAATACCCAAAAGGCCATATATGAAGAGCCCCAACTAATATCATGCTCAATGCTGAAAAATGGAAAGCCTTTCCTCTAGGGTATAACCAGACAATGATGCCCACTCTTATAATTTCTACTCATCATAGTCCTAGAAGTCCCAGATAGAGCAATTAGGCAAGAGAAAGAAAAAGCATCCAAAATTTTTTGGGAAAAAAGTTGTCATTGTTTATAGATAATATGATCTTATATAGAGAAAATCCTAATGATGACCCCCCAAAGCTGATAAAACTAATAAATTCAGTAAAGTTGTGGGATACAAAATCAACACTTGAAAATAACTGAAATGTTATTTCACAATCAAGAAAACATTCCCATTTACAATATCTACAAAATATAAAATACATAAGCAATAAATTTAACCAAGGAAGTTAAAGATCTGCACACTGAAACTATAAAACGTTGGTGAAAGGAATTAAAGAAGTTGTAAATAAATGAATAGAAACTGCTATGTCCCTGGATTAGAAGAATTAATATTGTTAAAATGGCCATCCATCTATTTATTATGATGTGTCAAGATTCATTCTACTATCATGTATAACTAATTAGAACAATTTTTTTAAAAAAGCAATTGTACATATAACCATAAGCAGTGGGATGATATCATAATTCTGCTTTGTTTTCAATAAGGCATCTTCTATTGAAATCATCTTTTTTTCCTTTCCCTCCTTCTTTTCTCTTTCTGTACTCCCTGTACCTTCACCTGCAGCCCAGGTAATCCATGGGTAACCACTGAGTATTCATATCTCCATCATGTTTTTCTTTTCATGCTCATATAATCATGTATTGTGTTTGGCTCCCCATAATGATGACCCAACTAAAGAGGCTTAATCATTTAGGAGTTTATTCTTATATATAAGAATAAATATAGGAGTCCAGGGTTGGTCTGAAGGTTCAACAAAGGGAGCTGTCTGCCTGTAGTCTTTCACAGTCAGATTTTCAAAGTCATAAAGTGATTGCAAAAGCACCAGCCATCATATCCTGATTTCAGATAAGAAAAGGGAACACCAGGGGCAAAAGGAACTTCACCAAACATTTCATCTAAAGCTTCCACTTAAATCTCATTGGCCATTTCTATCTGCAAGATGAGACCAAAAATGTCCTTCTTCTCTTGGTACGTTGCTACTTCTGATAATGAAGGTTCTCTTAGCAAGAAAGAAAGAGAACAGATTTAGATAAACAACCAGCCATCTGTTGAGCAAGAGAGAGAGCAAGAGAGTGAAAGAAAGAGGGGTTTTAGTTTTGTTGTTGTTGTTGTCGTTGTTAGGTGTTTATTTTTTGAAAATTGGTTCAGAGTATATATAGACCTTTATAGAGATAGCTTTTCCCACTTAAGTTACATTTCATGAAAAATCCCTTAAAGTCAATTAGTGTAGATTAGTTTACATTTTTAAATGGCTGCATAATTCTCCATAGTATATACCAACTATAATTTATTCAGTCATTCCCCTAATGGTGGGCATGCACTTGGTTTTCAGTGTTTTTCCAACTATAAACAATGTAGTAATAAACATTTTTGTACAAATAAAAAATGTCCATCCAATACAAAGCAGTCTTTAGATTCAATGTCACCTCTAATCAAAATTCCATGAATTTTCACAGAGAAAAAATCCTAAACTTCATATGGAACAAGACCCCAACTAGCCAAGGAAATTTTGAGGAAAAGAGTGTGGAGGCATCATACTACTTGACTTCAAAATACAACACACGTATGTTAATCAAATTAATATAGTTCTGGCGACAAAAGACAAATAGACAAATGGAATAAATAGAGAATCTAGAAATTAACCCACAACTCTACAACCAACTGATCTTCAAAGGTGCCAAGAACACCCTATAGGGCAAGGACAGTCTGTCTCTTCAATAAGTGATTGGGAAAATTGGATATCCACAAGAATAAAATTAGACCTTTATCTCACACCATATATATAAATAAACTAAAAATAGAGTAAGATCTAAATAGAAGACATGAAACTATAAAACTTATTAACAGAAAACATAGTGGAATGTCTCCATGACATTGGTATGTATACACACGCACACATATATACACACACACATATATGTATATATAAAACATATATGTATATATGTATGATATAAATAAATAAATAAATATCTATACCAAAAGCACAGACAACAAAATCAAAAATAGACAAATGGGAATACATGAAACTAAGCCCAGGAGAGGAAACAACCAATAAAGCAAACAGACATCCTACAGAACGGGAGAAAATGCTTACAAACCATACAACTGATAAGAGTTTAATAACCAAAATTATAGGGCATTCATAACCCAATAACAAGAAAAAAAATAACAATTAAGAAATGGGCAAAAAAACTGAATAGTTATTTTCTCAAAAGAAAACATACAAACCGCCAACAAGTATATGAAAGAGTGTTCAGCATCACTAACCAACAGCAAAATGCACATTGAAGCCACAATGAGATACTACCTCACACCTGCTAAAATGGCTAGTATCAAAAAGACTAAGCAAGGGGCTGGGATTGTGGCTCAGCAGCAGAGCACTCGCCTAGCACATGAGAGGCTCTGGGTTTGATCCTCAGCACCACATAAAAATAAATAAATAAAGATATTGTGTTCAACTAAAAAATATATATATATTTAAAAAAAAAGACTAAGCAAGCAAGTGTGGTAAGAAGAGGAAGAAAAGGGAGCTCTTGCACACTGTTGGGAATGTAAATAGTATAGCCACTGTGGAAATCAGCATGGAGGTTCCTTAAAAAATTAAAAACAGAACTACCTATGATCCCCCAAGCTCACTGCTGTGCATATATCCATCCCATAGAAGGTGACATCTGTGTGTGGAAGAGACTCCCGTGTTCACTGCAGCACAACTCACAATAGACAAGAGAGGGAATCAACCTAAGTGTCCACAACAGACGAATGGATAAAGAAAATGTGGTATATACACACATGGAATATTACTTATCCTTAAAATGGAAAAAAATCCTTGCATTTGCACTGACATGGATAAACCTGGAGGACATTATGTGAAGTTAAAGAAGCCGGCCAAACACTGCACCATATCACGTATGTGTGTAAGATAAAAACATTGAACTCACAGAAGCAGAGAGGAATACAAGATTTTGTGGGGGGTACAAGGATTGGGGCTGAAATATCAATCTAAGGATATAATATCTTACACTGGAGGAATAAGTTCAAGAGATCTCTTGTACAATACAACTTCAATTAATAACAACTTCTAATTTATTTGAAGAGAGATCTTAGTTGTTCTGACCACAAAAGATATGAGTTAATGCATATGTTAATTAGCTTGGTTTAGCCATTTCTCAATACACACATATTTCAAAGCATCATGTTATATATGATTAACTTTTTCCCCTTGGTACTAGGGATTGAACCCAGAGGTGCTCTCTCACATCCTCAGTCCTTTTTACTTTTTGAGAGAGGGCTTCACTAAATTGCTGAGGCTGGCCTCAATCTCGTGATCCTCTTGCCTCAGCCTCCTGAGTCACTGGAATTGCAGGCATGAGCTACCACATCTGGAATATTTTCAATTTTTGTAGATTTAAAATATTAATTTTTCAAAAGGCTCTGAAATAGAGATATACACTATAAGCCCTAAAGTAAAACAACATAACAAATTATAACTAGCAACCCACAAAAGGAAATATGGTGCAAATATAAAAAAATATTTAATCAATCCAAAAAACTGAAGAAAAAGGAAAAAACATGGTGACAGATTTAAGCCAAACAGTATAAATTACATATAATGTAAATGATCTAAACCAATGATCTTCAAACCTTTTCTTAAAGGGACAGAAAGTAAATATTTTAAGCTTGTAGACCATAAAGTCTCTGAAACAACTATGTAACTATTAGAAGCACAAAAGCAGCCAGAGACCATGCATGAATAAAAGGGTGTGGCTACATTTCAATAAAACGTTATTTACAAAAATAGGCAGTGAACTAAGTCATGGTCTACTAACTTCTGGTCTAAATACCCAAATTTAAAGGCACAGTTGGGCAGGTGGTGCATGCCTGTCATCCCAGTGATAGGAAGCTGAGGCAGGAAGATCACAAGTTTAAAAGCCAGTCTTGGCAATTTAGCAAGACCCTGTTTCCCAAAATAAACAAACAAACAAACAAATAAATAAATAAAAGGGTCTTGGCATGTAGCGTAGCTCAGTGGTAAAGCACCCTTGGGTTCAATCCCCAGTGCTGAAAAAGAAAAAAAAAATGCTAAAATGTCAGATTGGGTAAGAAAAATAAAAATGAAAGAGTTAACTATATGTTGTTCACTACAAAAACACTTTAACATGATACCCATGATTAAAAGTAAAAGTATATAAAATATATGAACTAAAAGAAGGCTGGAGTACCCACGTGGGATAGTCAAAGTATATTCTAGAGCCAGGGGTGAGGAGAGAGAGAAGGAGAGAGAGCAAGAGCAAAACTAGAAAGATGGCTGCATCTCTGCCAAGGGCAGCAGGTGGCCAGCCTCACATTACCTTGCCAGACTCCTTGGAACAAGAGAGACAGACCAATAGGACAAGGACAGAAAAGGACTTGCGAGTCTCCTCCCATGAGTACCTGCCTTTAGTCCTTGTTACTACACTAGGAAGGTCGGATGGAACCAGAAAGAGAGGGGATTCCAAGCCATTCTCTCTGAGAGGCGAGAAGGAGTGGCTGCTGAAATTGTGAGCTGAGTTGAAATTCCAGTTCCACCACATATCAGCTGACAGTGCTGAGTTTCTCTCTCTTTGGTTAATCTAGAAAATGATGATACAAAGAGAATATGCCTTACAGGCTTCCCTTGAGGATTACATGAATCCATGTGAAGAATTTAGTACGGTACCTGGCACCTCATAAACAACAAATGTGCACTCTGATGATGACATTGGTGTGACCATCACCAAGGTGTTCTTTTTCTAGGCTCTTGGAAGAAAGTAAAAAAAAAAAAAAATTATTCTACCCTTAGTGTGCGACGATCTTTAGGTTGACACATGGCTCTTATCCTTGAGGAGTGGCCAATAATATGCTGTCAGTTGTACCATGTGGAGTGGCATGATTTAACCTAGGACTAAAGAAACTATGACCTGAAGGTCAGTTCTGCTTACCACTTGTTGCTAAGAATGTTTTTCACATTAAAAAAAATTATTTAGTTGTAGACAGACACAGTACCTTTATTTTATTTATTTATACTTATGTGGTGCTGAGGATGGAACCCAGTGCCTCACACATGCCAGGCGAGCACTCTGCCACTGAGCCACAAGCCCCGCCCCTGTTTTTCACATCTTTGTAAGTGGTTGAACAGAATCAAAGAAAAACATCTTGACACGTGAAAATTACATAAAATTCACATTTCAGTGTCAATAAATAAAGACTTTTTGGAATAAAGCCATACTTGTTAACAAGTTAACAAGTGTTATCCATTAATTTAATAAGTATTAACCATGGTTGTTTTCAACAGCAAAGTTGAGTTGCAACAGAGACTTGTAGCTCACAGAACCTGAATTTATTATCAGGTCTTTTATAGAAAAAGTTTGCCAACAACTTGATTTCAACCATTACTGAATTTCCCCTTATATCCAAATGCCCACGAGCTCTACACAAACTGCCACCTGAAAGTGCTAACCCAGCAACCCCATCCACACGGTAGGGCCCCACACTTACCTGTGTGGGTTCTGACCTCGGCACAGCAGACTTTCCTTCTTTGTGTTTGGCAACTCTGACTTTCAAGGCCAAGGTCTGATCTTGAGCTTTTAGCAGAGGATGAAAGTTTCTGACTGTGCTACAGATTTAAAGACCTTGTAAGGAGGCCCTGGCTTTCCACTGAGCTTCCCGTTGGTGTTTAAGCATGCTCAGCTTTTTTTATCTGTTTCTGGAAGGCCAACAAAGCCTAGCAGCACCTAGCTGATTTCATTATCTTTTTAGTTCCCATTTCTTCCCCAATCCTCAAACATTTGGTGCAGAGCATCAGCTGACATGTTCCTTGCCACTGGTCTACCATTCAAACTCGTCACCAACCGAAGTTTTCAGAATTGGACCACCTCGTCCCAGTGGCCACCAGGCTGGGGTTCTCACTGCAAGCAGAGCCACCCCAACTCTGAGGCTTCTCTCTTGGACTATTCCTGGTGAACTATTTGTAGTGGTGGGGTCTATCTGTGTTATAGGCCCAGTGAAAGACTTGGCTGAGCCTGGGGAACTCTGGCACCAGAATGACCAGTTAGAGTAGTTCCAAGGTGGGCCACAATGTCCAGGACTGCACACTCATGCCTTGGTCTGTCACTGGATGAGGGGACTTGTCCTTGAACAAAGCAGCTCTGTGTAGCTCTGGTAATTCCTGGGGGCTGAGAGACTCTTGGCAGCAGGAACAAGAAGTCTTTCCTGAAGCAAAACCCAAGTAGACAGGTCATCACAGTGTCTACTACATTTGTGAACAATTTAAACATTGAGAGCTAATATTTAAAGGCCTCATGTGGGCATCTATGATTAAGTGAAATAATGTGTGCAAATTGCTTAGAAAAGATCATGGCATATAGATGTTGAGCACCAAGTGGTGGCTTCTTGGATGTTTCTAAAACTTTGGGCGAAGAAGTCCAGTGGTGGTAGAGCTATTACAATAACAGGTGGTGCTGGACTTTAGTGTGTCCGTTGACATGCAGAAGGTGATGACCTATGTTACTGCGTGATGAAAATTCTTGGTTGGGGAGTGTTCTCTGTCTGAAGATAGTGGGTTTGGCATGTTCTTCTACAGCTTTTTTAAAAGGAGTGCCTTTCAGAAACATGTTCAAAGTTAGCTATTTTCATTTCCCAATTGTAAGAACCAGACCCTTCCTTTGGCAGTGGCAGAGTGAGGTGAACAACATAATCGTGCACCTGCTCTTGATTCTGGCCCATAGACTGGAATGTGGGGTGAGTGAGTCATTGTGTTAGTCACCTTTCATCACTGTGACCAAAATACCTGACAAGAACAATAAAGAGGAGGAAAAGTTGATTTGGGCTCCCAGTTCCAGAAGTTTAGTCCATGGTCAGCCAAGTCCAACCCAGCCAAGTTCTGGGCCCAAGATGAGGCAGAAGGGTGTGGTGGAGGAAAACTGCTCCCTTCACTGCCCCCAAGGAAGCTGAGGCAGAGAGACAGGGAGAGACCTCAGGGAAGAGCAACCTCCTTCCAGGGCATACCTCCAATGACCCACCTCCTCCAGCCAAGACCCACCTGCCTACAGTTGCCACCAGTCAGTCCATTCAAACTAGGATGGACTGATTCGGTTACAGCTCTCAGAATCCAGTCATCTCACCTCTGAATATTCCTGCATTAACACAGAAGCTTTTGCAGGACATCTTGTATTCAACTAGTCCGATCCTCTGGTCCCACTTTCCTATACTTTAAAACAAGAGTGTGGGATCAAGTGTTCTGTAAAGATCCTTTATGATCCTGTGATTGTGCATGTGGCCTCTTGGCAAACAAGCTTAGGACCTTCACAATGCCAACTGCTAGATGCAAGAATCAGATGGATTTTAGAACTAGTTTCACCCCGTCATCATTGTCTTCTTCTCCTTCTCCTCCTTCTTCTTCTTTTCGTGGTACCAGGGATTGAACCCAGGAATGCTTCACCTCTGAGTCCATCCTCAGACCTTCTTGTTTTTAATTTTGAGACAGGGTCTTGCTTAGTTGCTGCAACTGGTCTTGAACTTACAATCCTCCCTTCCTCAGCTCCAAACCATTGAAATTACAGGTGGGCACCACCACTCCCGCCCGGCTCACCACTTCTTAATTAAAACCTAAACTTAATTAAAACAGTCATTGAGATTGACCATACCAGATTGCTTGGAGATAAAAATCAGTGAGGCTGAGGGATTAATTTCATCCTTATTTTTTTTATATATCTTACAGAGAACAGCTGTAATATTAGATACCTTAAAGTCACATGCAAGATGTGAATGATCTGTTGAAAGGGGCAAGACTATGATTTTCTTTCTGGACTCGACATTTTACTTTGTAATATTTCAACTAAAAAAAAAATCAGCAGCAACAGGGCATGGTGGCATACAACCATAATTCCAGTGACTCAGGAGGCTGAAGCAGGAGGATTGCAAGTTCAAGGGCCTGTCTCAAAGTAAAAAAAAAAAAAAAAAAAAAAAAAAATTAAAAGGGGTGGAGGCTGGGAAAGAGGCCCAGTAGTAAAGCAATTCTGGGTTCAATCCTCCAGAAAAGTCATCAGCAGTGCACACTTGAGCCATAAGTAGTTGACATACTTCTAGGGAGAGTTAGAAGGAAGCTCCATAGGTCAAAGCAATAAGTTCTTCAACTGTTTTGTTTTATTTTTACTATTTTGGGCAGTTTTATTGCAAATTCATTGCATAATTAAGGAATCAGTTTTTGGTGGTGTGACAATGTTACCTACCTGATCTAACAGACCAGTACGAGGAAACTACTGACATTGTGTCCCTGCCCACTTCTGCAGCCCAACATAAGACCATAAGAGCAGGGATTCTCTGGGTCCCTACAGGGATGAACTATAGAAGTAGCAATGATCATTTGTCATGAATTGGAGATTTTTTTCAGAGCATTTCCCTGAAAAAAATCAGGGAAGCTAAGTAATACTATTATCCATCTTTTACAGATGAAATGAGGTCTAAGGGATTAAAAACTTGCTCAAATTCACATAAATCCAAATATTATGTTTTTATTTGCCTTGCTCATGCTGGTAATATTACAGATTTTCATTGCATTTATGCTTACCCAGTACTAGTTACTAGATTTCCACTTTTTATATTTTCCTATAGTGAAAACAGTCCACATCAATGATTTTTCAATATTCAGAAGGAACTAGAAAATTGAGAGAGTTTCTATAGAGGAGCAACCACTATAATTCTACCACAATATTGTTTTGGATTGTTATTTTTCTTTCAAATATTACATATAAATTAATAAGAGGAAAAAATAACAATACACTTGTTTTAACATGGAATTGTACTCAGCAATGATTTTTTATTTGACAAATGAAAGTTAAATAAATGACAAACGAAAATTCATTATTATTATTTTTTGTTCAGAATCTGTAGTTACAGATTGGAAATTATACAAGGTCACAGCAGCTGGATGAAACTTGGATGAAACTGTCACCCGCTTCTTCAGATGGTTTGACATTAGATCCTCAGCTAAATTGTACTCTGTGTGGCTGGAAAACGACACCTGGCTCTTTAAGAACTGCCTGTCTCATTTGACTTTTCACCTTGACACACTGAAGGTAATGACTGGGAACTCTTCATTTTAAAACTTTCAACTCAGAACCTTTTTTCTGTCCCAACACCTGTGCTTTAGCGATAGACTGAGACCAGAGCCACCTGCATGACTTCAATAGGACACTTTATCAGTTGAAAGAAAACACTTTGAAATAGGGTCTGGCCTAACTTTGAGGTTGGAAGGGATGGTTTTATTTACCTCCCAGTAGGAAGCTATCTATTTTAGATTTGAGAAGAATTAGAGAATTATCTGTGTTGATTTTGACATCAGAAGTGCAGATACTTGGAAAGTGCTTCAAAGCAACTTTGATTATAAGTGAGAATATAAACTACTAAAACAGTGTCTTGACTTAAAAATATTAGGTTGTGCATTCTATTTTAGCAGCAAGCCCAAAGCCCCTTTTTTCCCCCAATCAAGCACTGTTTCCAGGAAAGAATAATTGAAAATTTAATAATTTTAATTCTGCAGATTATGCTAAGTGAAGCTAGCCAAGCCCTAAAAAACAAATGTCAAATGTCTTCTTTGATATAAAGAGAGCCACTAAGAATAGAACAGGAAGGAAGAGCATGAGGAAAAGACTAACAGTAAACTAAGACGAATGGGGGGAGAGAAAGGAAGAGAGAAGGGAAAACATATGGAAATGGTAGGAGACCTTCAGTGATACACAAAATTATAAGAGGTTATGAGGGGCAAGGGGGTGGGGGGAAAAAAAGGGGAGAGAATTGAACAACAGCAGAGGAGGTAGAGAGGGAAGATGGGAGGGGAGGGGAGGGGAGGGGGGATAGTAGGGGATAGGAAAGGTAGCAGAATACAACAGTCACTAATATGCCATTATGTAAAAATGTGAGTATGTAACAGAAGTGAGTCTGTATTATGTATTTGGGGAGTTCAAAACCCAATTGAGTCAAATGTATGAAAGATGATATGTCTTGAGCTCTGTAATGTTTTGAACAATCAATAAAAAAAATAATTTTAATTCTGTAAAGATAGTCAATCAGATTATAAAATTACCCTGTTATTAAACATCAGTTAAATATGGTTGTTCTTATATCACTATTACCTAGCAAAATAAATAAATAAACAAGTCCCAATATAAGCTTCTCTCATAATGAGCATATGATTTTTTACCCACAATTAAGAGAACCAAAGATCTAGTCATGGTGGTGCACACCTGTAGTCTCAGCCACTAGGAAGGCAGTGGCAGGACGATCAGTTGAGCCAAGAAGTTCAAGTTCAATATCAGCTTGTGGGGAATATAGTGAGGCTCTGCCTCAAAAAAAAAAAAACAAAAACAAAAACAAAAAACAAAAACAAAGAGCCAAGATATCTCTGAGATAGCTCAGATATCAAAACTGGAGCTTCTATAACATTTTTTCTGAAAGAAATATGTAGCTGGGCATGGTAGTGTACACCTGTAATCCCAGCATCTCAGGAGGCTCATGCAGGAGGATCACAAGTTCAAGGGGAGCCTCAGCAACTTGGTCAGTAACTTAGTAACTTAGCAAGACCCTGTCTCAAAGTAAAATATGAAAAAGGGGCTGGGGATGTAGCACAGTGGTTAAGAGCCCCTGTGTTCAATCCCCAGTAAAAAAAACAAAAACAAAACAAAAATTTCCCCCAAAACAAAAAGTGATATGCTAATTCAATAATTAAATTCTTAGTTTAGTATTTCATGTATTATCAACTAAGACTACTAATCTATGAAATTATATTCATGTTTGAAAACAGCAATATATACATTTACATTTAAAAGAACACAAGCATTTTTAGACACATTGATCAAACATGAGAGCCTTACTTTGCTACAAAACATAAATCCCAAAAGAGTATTTTTACAAAGCTATGGTGACATGATACAACTATCTAATTTAAAAGTAGGCGGAGAAGTTTCAAAGACTCATTATCTTGGGAACACAACAAACACATCACTAACAGCTGCCTGGGCATTTTGAGGGGGTGGGGAGACTTAAATATTTAAATCTGCACATCTTTTACATTTAAAAATCCTTCTATTAATTAGGTATAAACCAGGACCCAGAAATCATGGACTATAAAAAATGGGAATAGACGTGGACCCAGAGAAAAGTCTCAGAAGACACACAAACTGGGGCAGATGATCTCCCCCTAAGAGTTTCCCTCTGTCTCTTTCCTGGCAACAAGGATCTCTCTAGTCATCTGTCCAGCTTCCTCTTTTCTCAGTGGCCCTGCCTGGATCTCAGCACTGGGCTGAAGGATGTTCAGACTGAGTTGGCAGAAAACATTCATGTTTAAGTGCATTTGGGAGCAAATTAAACTGGATCCTCTCCTGCCCATGGGGACTAGATATATCCTTTAAATTGTTTAGGAAAGAACAGCTCACTTACTGCTGGAGTCACTTCATTTGATGCTGTTCTCAGCCTTTTCCTCTACCTGAAATTCCAACCATATCAAGTGCCAGTTCTTAGTTGGAACAAAACAAAACAGGCCCTGGTGAGTAAGCCCGTCCATAAATCAGGCTGACTTTGTATTCTAGATCAAAGGTCAGCAAACCCTTTCTACAAAAAGCCAGATAGTAATGTTTCAGCTTTATGGAGCCATATGTTCTCTGCAGCAGCTACTCCACTCTGCTGTTATTCAGCAAAAGTAGTCATAGCCTGTAAACAAATGAGTGAGACTATGTTCCACTTTATTTACAAAAACAGGCAACAGATTGGCTTTGGCCCTTGGGTTATAGTTTACCACCCCCCTCCCTGGTTCTACATAATAACTACAAATAGTGCCTCTCTTTGAAACTGCAAAGTGCTTCCTATGGTTCTGGCCAGATAAATGCCCATTCACTCAGGTTTTAGTGCTGTAGAGTGAGCAACCAGAGTGCCCAAGGGTTCAGTATTTACGGTCCCCTGCAGTAAATCAACATGATCAGAAGTTGACAGGAACCTGATCAGACCTGATTCTGTTTCATTTAGAAACCTGAGCATGCAAGTGTTCCTGGCTTTAGCTAATCTTGGAGATGAGGACAATGGCCATTCTGTGGTAGCAGGTGCAAATTCAGAGAAAACTAATAAATTATGGATAACATAGCATTAAGAAGGCTTAAAAGGTCAATGTACTTTCCCAAGGTGCCCAATATAAGTCAGTACTGGGGAATTCACTGCACAAGAAATAGGGACTATCAACTCAAAGGTAAATTTGCTCACATTTGGCTGACAAACCAGAAAACAGAACCCGACTTGTAAAAGTTGTGAGAAGAATAACAGCCAAGAATCACAAAATTTTCTACAATTAGAGAACATCTTACCAATTACCCTAACCAGATGGTTTATATTATTAACAGGGGAACCAAGGCCCAAGGAAGGAGAGCTAACTTGCCTAAATGAGTTGTTTATGGAGAACATTTAAGTTTATTGGAACATTTAAGTTCCAATCTGTTGCTATTTGATTAAGCAATCTGATTTTAAAGGTGCCCACTGACTACAAACACTCATGCTATAAGATTATGTTCTAAGTACCTTGGCTACCTCACTTGTCTTTAGACAAGTTTTCTGTTGGATAAAAGTGACCCCAGAAAACACCTGAAATGTACTGGTGGTGGGGATGGAGGAGAGGGGAGGGGAATGGAAGGCAGCTCATCATTGTTTAAACGTAGCTGACAAAAAATGCACAGGATAAAGCATTAAATGGCCATCTTCCCAGGAGTATAAGTGCTGATCTCTCATGTTGTATGATAACATGGCAAGAACAGACTGGGAAGTTCTCAAATCAAAGTTTGCATTAATCTGTTTCTCTCCTAACAAATCGAAGGCGAATGTGATCCTCGTATCTTTGGTGTCTGTGACGTAGAGGATTCCCCGAGCTATGAAGGCATTACCGGCCTTGGACTTGGGGTACGTGGTATTGATGTGCTGCACCACTGAGAAGGTTCTCTCGTCCAGCTGTGCTACAACAATGCTCGAGCCATCCACACTCGAGGCATAGATGATCCAGAGGCCCTTTTCATCTACAGCTAGGTTGAAGTAAGTCTTGGAATTTGCAAAAAGGTATTTCCGATCAAAATACAAGGCATTTTCGAGCTTCAGAATTTGGGATGTTTCTTTGCCAAATTCAAATCTGAAATGTGTACAAACAACAAAAAAAATAGATCTAAGTTACCATTTCTGTTGGAAAAAGGTGGTTTTGTGGAACGCCTTAAACTGAGCTAGTAGACCTGGGGTGAGGCCTGGGATTCTGCATTGCTAACAAGCTCCAGGTAATGCCTGTTCTGCTGGTCCTTTTGCAACTCTGTGGGCAGTTAGGATGTAAAGGACAGTGACTAGCCTGTGCTAGCCAAAGAAGCAGGGAGGCAGCAGTATGGGGTCAAGGACAATCCTCCCTGGGGTCAGAATGAATTCACATCTAAGCAACTACTTACTAGCCATGTGACCCTGGGAAAACCACTTAACCTTGCTCATCTTCAGGTATATGGATTCCAACTGTCTTCTCAAAGGTTCTCAGAGCTACAAGGGCCTGTAAAGATGACCTAGTCTGATCCTTTCATTATAAAAGAAAAAGGAGAAGATGAGTCCACAAATAGAAGTAGTAGAGCCAGATTGAGAATTTAGGATTTTTTTCTAACTCCAAATTTGCTGGTAATTCCTTTACTTCCTGCTGGAATTTCTTTTTTAATCCATATTATTTTAAATTAAAAGTCGCCAGCTGAGAAGACATGTAGCAATGTCAGGGCTGTGATGCCAATCTTTTTTGTCAGGTAAGTGGCTGAAAAATTGAACTGTGGCATGGAATCCCATGCCCCTTATCTCCCAGGGGCTGATTTGGCAGGCTTTGTTTTGACAAATCTAGATGACTCAAAAAAAAGTGAATAATGATTAAAAAATGACCTCAATTCAGAAATAACGCAGTGACGTTAGGCTAAAATAAAACACCAGAGGGTGCCATTGAGCAGCACAGGAATCTTGGTGTGTGTGCATCTGTGGATATAATTCCTTCGGAGAGCAGGAAGACTCAGGCGCTGCCTGGGGCACAGTCTCCCTTAGTCTCCCCTTCCCCTTGGGAAAGCAGAGGGAGGAGGTGAGCTGAGCTGGGGTAGTTGTGAGGATCCATAGGTGTGACCAGTGGATCTGAAGGCAGAGATGCCTGACTTCAGTGATCTCAATTGTGACATGAAATTCCTCACAGCCCAAATATTTCAAAACAAAACTGATGCCTCCAGGAAGTAACACCTGGAGGGAGCTACAAGTTCATCCAAGGATGAGGAAGTGCAGATGTTACTACTCATGGCCCCTCCACCTTGCCTCAGCCCCCCACCCTCACCCCACACCGTGTTCAGACCAGCAATTAGTGTCAACCCCAGGCAGGGGCTTGGATAGAGAGCTCTGTCATTGTCCTGTGATGCATTCAGTCAACAAACCCTGACTGACCTCCCTTATGTGCCAGCCTGAGGGTCATAAAGATGAAAAAGACACGGTCCCCACTCCTAAGGTCATCAGAGTACCACACAGCAGGTGCTCTCTGGGGTGCAGTAAAAGGGCACGGAGGACAGAGCTGAGGTCCAGGTGGCTTACCTCACTATGGTGTTGGAGCCCCCTTTGTGGTAGTAGAGAGAGTTGTTGTAAACAGCATGCCCACAACCGTGGAAGTAGTGCGGGAGGTGGATGAAGGTGTAACTGCCGTTCAGAAGGGAGGGCCAGTCTTTGAACTCCTTCACCATGATGCCTGCAGGGGAAAGCCAGGGGAAGGTGATTACCTACCTCCAACAACCACAGCTGGGCTGTGAGTCTGGGAGGATCTTAAAAGGAGGGAAGGTGAGAGCAACATGTTCCCTAAGGTCTCTTGTCCAGTTTGAAGAGTTGAGACTCCCAAAGTCCAGCTCTCCCTATCGGTTCCTGACAAATCATTCAGATATGGTCATCACAGAATTGGCTTGGCTCCTCCAGAGAGGCCCTGTCCCCCCTCCCCACCCCTCTCTCTAATGTTTATAAAATCTTCTTTGGTATTACAGATAGGACCCAGAGCATTTTACCCTAAATTACATCCTCAGTCCTTTTTATTTCTTATTTTCAGACAGGGTCTTGCTAGGTTGCTGAGGGTCTCACTAAGTTGCTGAGGCTGGCCTTCAACTCGAGATCCTCCTATCTCAGCTTCCTGAGTTGCTGGGGTTACAGGCATGCGCCACCATGCCTGGCCTAGTGTTTATAAAATGTTCTATTGAGCAGCATAGGTCTATACCAGAAATAGCAAATACTTGGCATTTGTGGATGGACCTCTCATAGCCTCCTGCCTCTTCCTGCATGCCACAATAGTTACTGCTAATGTCTTTTAAGCCTCAAATCTTTCTCAACTGGTAATTTGGACAGTTACTACTGGCTGACCAGTTAGCCCTGAGGAAATAAAGAAGCTGGTTCTTTTCAGCTCCTTCTCTAATGAGTGCGTATGGCGGGACACATTCTGGAATGAGGCCATTGTTATAGACAATGTGTGACCGCATCTCCTTAGACCAGCATGACTAGGGTCAAAATTAGATGAAGTGTGACTGCAGGATGGTCCTGTACCTTCTCCCCTGGTCCACCAGATATCTGAGAAAAATGGCCAAGAAGTATTCTCCTGAATGGTACAAACCTAGAGAAAGATGGAGGTGCACAAAGAATTTGCCTCTGACATTTCTTCCACATTATGGATTTGGGGATTATAAGGCCTAGAGTCATCATGTTGTTGTATCCTTTTGGATACTTTGCCTACAACTGGACAGGCTACACTGGGGGTGTCTGGTTGTGTCCCTGTGACTAGGACTGCAAGGCTCTCCAACCAGCATGTTCAAGGGAGGTATGTATTCTGACCCCTGACTGTACTTTCTGAAATAAGGAGCAATTAGTATACCAATAATAGCAGGGATTTCAGAAACAGACGTAGAATAAGCCTGAAGGTAAGTGACAGATGAAAATACAATTACAGCAGGTTTGGATCCTCTGTTGATGAAAGTACCTGAAAAATGTTCAGTCACCCAGATACGGTCATCACTCTTATTAGCAGACTCTCTTATCCAAGTCCCAAATGTCTCTGTAACCTTTAATATTTGTGATGGGTTTCCAATGGCAGTGATCATGGAATCTGCCAGAAGAAGAAAAAGGAAAGTTACCTGCCAATTATGACTTTAATTTTTAAAATTCAAGACATATTTTTTTTTCCTCATGGCTAGGGATTGAACCCAGAGCCTTGCACATGCCAGACAAGTGCCCTACCACTGAGCTATGCCCCTCGCCCCAGGAAGCTTTGTCGGTGTACCTGCTTGAGGAGAATGGTGTTCACTGACTTTCTCGTCAGCTTTTCCCACCAAGGTATCATCGTTTGGTATGGCACACGTCTCACCTAAAACAACAACAACAATAATCAAAGCAAATGCAGTTGGCACAGTTTTAGAACTGCTGCTTTTCCCCACCTCATTCCAGACTCTAGTTCCATAAACATCCCTTAGACTATGTCCACCAAGTTTCTTGTTTGCTTGTTTTTTAAAATATATATTTTTAGTTGTAGTTGGACACAATGACTTTATTTTATTTATTTATCTTTGTGTGGTGCTGAGGATCAAACCCAGTGCCTTGCAAGTGCTAGGTGAGCGCTCTACTGCTGAGCCACAACTCCAGCCCCTTGTTTGCTTGTTCTTAAGAAGCCCCCAGCTGTTATACTTTTAATTTCCTCCCCTGCTTGATGAGTTCCCAGCAAGCTTTCCATGACCACAGTTACTAAGATAATATAATTCTAATAGGATGTCTAATAGGAACAAGGCTGCATCATGCTAACTGCTAGGCAGAATTATGATCAGGCTCCGTTTATTGAGGGGGGGAGCAGTGACTTCTTTGAAAGCCAGATTTGTCCCCTCTAACAGCCGAGTGCCTCTCCCTGTCATGTCTCCTAGGAAAGAGCCGTTTATCAAATAGAATATGGGCCCTTCAGGGAAATCTGAGAGAAATTCCAGTCAGGATCCTCCTCAAAGTCTGCCCCTGCAGTGACGGTATTCAGTTGTGCCTTCTCGAAGTTTAAGTTAGGTGATTCTCCCTGGGTCACCTCTTTACAGAAAAAATTCTAAGGTCACCCTAAAAATACTTCCCACTAATGTGGTCCTTGGTTTTCAGTTAGCCTTCTATCCCACAGCCACCACTGCCAAAAATTAGCTGAAGTTCTCTGGGCCTGCCAGAGGTCAGGCCTGGGTCAGGTCCCAAAGCTCGTCTTTCCATCTGTGAAAGGGCAACGGTCTGAGAGGGGGAAGCTCTACAGCTAGACAAGACTGGATTTGAATTGAAGCTCTGTCACTTACTCATTGAGTGACCTTGGGCAAGTTACTTAGTTCCTCACGTGGCAGTTTGTCTCTGTTAGTGGGAGACAATAACAATACCAATATCACAGGATGGTTGGAGAATTAGGAGAACTAAGCACTTGGCACCAGGCCTGCACATCACTAGTGCTCAAAAATTACTGGTGGAGCATTGTTAACCAAATATCTAAAAAATAGTGATAAGAAGACAAACTATTGCAACAACAACAACAAAAGAAATTAGTAGTGGATGGGTCGGGGGTAGCTCAGTGGTAGAGTGCCTGCGTGAGGCCCAGGGTAAGATCTTCCACACTGAAATACTGAAACAAACACACACACACACACACACACACACACACACACATCAGTGTGGTGAGGATGGTAGTTCTATTGTTAATGTGTGTGCAGGGTTAACCAATCTGATTGCCCCTTGATCTCCCAAGCATCAGCCAAGCCCTTCTTCTCCCATGAGTTTGTGGCTACATAAAGCTCAGTCCTCAAGACCACTTGAGGGAGAGGGATGATGGATATGGCAAGGAGAAGGAAGAGTCTGGTGGTAAGTGAAGGTAAAAGGTGAGGGAAATAGGTGGAGGCTCAATTCCAAGCCTTTCTCTGTCCTCTTTCCTAGGATAGATGGCTTAGATCTTCCATGAGCATGTCTCAAAGGGAGAGCTCCCATTCAGGGCAAATCTACCCCCTCAGTTTTAAACAATCTGGTCACATAGACTGGGATGCAGATCAAGAATTTAGGGTCATTAGTGGAAGGGGCTGGTGACCTGCACATTGGCCATTGAACATGTTTGGCTGCCGAAGGCCTTTGGATCTTCTGCTTCCAGGAGGCCCAGGAGGGCCTGGAGGGCCTGGGGGTCCAGGGGGTCCAGGTGGGCCTTGGTCACCTTTGGCACCTGCAAAGACAGAGAAGAAGTGAGGAGATAGAGAATGAAGAGGGAGAACAATTGATAAAGAGTTATCAACAGAGATGGGGTTTCACATGAGGGAAAGGACAAGGGAGCAGTTCCGGGGGGCCCACTGAGCTCACCCCTTCCCAGAGGTGATCAACTTAGCACTTATCTCTGCTGAGTTGAGGAGCCACCATAGTAGGTATTGAGGACCCACTATGTGCCAGGAATTGTGCTAAGAGTCTTACAGATCTCCACCTCAGTCTCCCAAACCACTCCTCTCAGAAGCTGGAGTCTCAGGGATGCTGAGTGATCTGCTGAGGTCACAGCCTGCAGAGAGCTGGAACTCAGCTTCAGCTGTCACAGCATAGCTCCTCCTTTGAACAGGCTCATGTCAGTGGGTCTCAGCCCTAACTGCTTGGTGGAACACGGAAGATGGTGGAACACAGAATGATGGTTTCAAAATTCTGAAGCCTGGGCCCCATCCTGACCAATCAGAATGTTGGGAGCAGGTTGGCCTCTGTATTTTTAAAAGCTTCCTCATATGCAGCCAGGTATGAGAGGCGCTGCTGTGTGAGGGAGATGAACCAGGAGCTCCTTCAGCTCTGCTTCTGTTCAGCTTTCTGACTTTTTAAACCCTTCTGAGAGCCATTTCTTCGTCTCCACATTAAGTCTCATGGTCCCTGTCCTGCCCTGTAAGAACCAATGAGGTCACTGCTATGATGATTTGACAGCTGTAATCTTGCCCACGGATAGGCAGTCACACCTTGGTCTTTAGATGGTCAGCGAGGGTGGTTGCCCTTTGCAGGGGTCACTGGTTCTGGAGAATTCATAAAGAAGCCACTCTCTGGGCTGTTCAGCCCTTTTGTTCTAACTTCCAGTGTTGAGACTGTAGAGATCAAGTCTCTTTAGCTGCCTCTTCCCAGCCAGACCATGTCAGCCTTTTCAGTCTTTCTGGAGTGAACAAGTGGGGGACTGCCGGGGCTGCAGATGGGTCTATGACCACTGTGGAAGGTAGAATGGACCTGATCCAACCCTCCTGCCCCTTCTCTACTCCACTGAGGGTGCACTGAGTTCTGTCCTGTCCCTTTTGCATTGGGTAGAAGGATGGTGCTTTTCTGAATAAAAGGTTTGTCACCCCTCACTTATTCAGCAGTGTAGAGAATTCTGGATGTATAGATTTTCTGTGTGACTGAAATGTATTTCAAATATATGTATTTTCATATATGACCCTTTCAGACCCTCCTTAAAGGTTACCTGTTGTGCCTAGCAACATCCCTTGTTTATAAAACAAAGTACATTAAACATGACTTGATCTTCCCCTGGTGCTTTGGCCTTTTGCCTGGCAAAGAGTAGGCATTCAATCCATCATGCCTGGGTGGCTGTCTGGCTGGCTGTGCGACTGACTTGGGATCATTATTGTGAATATTTATTACCATCCTCGATTCTTGAGGACACATACTGTGCCTTGCTTACTTTCATATTCATAGTTCTAGCTACTGGCAGAGTTCTTGATTCATGGATGGTATTCTGAGATACTCAATATATGTGTATTGAGTGCATTAGTAGAAAGTTATGTTTTCATGATATAGATGGTTTCCAAAGTACTGTGATTTCAAAATTCTTCTGCATCTCGTCCTCCATGACAATCAACTCCTTCTACCATGTGATTATCTGTGGGGTGATGCCCCTAAGCTTCCTTCCACACAAGTGCTGACTATCACTTTCACTCTGGACTAGAAAATCAGCCATTGAATTTTGCCCAAATTCTCTGTTAAGTGGTTTAGATGGCTATAGCTTGACTGTGAAGAAAATGCTTGTGACCTCTGTCAATTGTCACTGGAAGTCTCTAGAGTGGCTTATTTACTTGTTGCTGGATTTCAATAGATATTTGGAAAAAGGAAACTTCCTTCAACCCATTCAATCTAACTATGGCTTTTAGACCTAAGTTATTTAAATGACTCATACTTAGATCTCAGATCTGGTCTTGCCCACATGGAGAAACAGGTACCGCTTTCTCCTCTTTAAAAGTACAGAATTCCAGAATCTGCTGCAAAACAGAGGACTATGGAAGGACAATAAAGAGAGAGGACACAGAATAACAGTTGAGCTGAAAGCCAGCAAGGTCTCTGAGCATGTGTGCCCTTGAAGGGAGCCAGAGAGCACTCCTCCTACCTGCCAGCAGTACATCGTTGGACACATCTCCTTTGTCTCCTTTTTCACCCTTCTGTCCTGGTGGGCCCTCATTTCCTGGTGAGCCCAGTTCGCCAGGGTCTCCCTTTTCTCCCTTTTCCCCTGGATTTCCTGTGGCTCCAGGAAGCCCTGAGGGAAAGGAAATGACATATTAGCCTGTTGTGCAATAGATTCCTGGTACACCACTTTGTACTTTATCCTTTGGGGTAAAGCAGCTCTGAATCAAATCTTAGAGCTGAATAGAATCCTTCATAGCCATTTTAAGGCAGAAAAATGGCTGTATATACACTAAAGAATTGTGTGGGTGTGTGTGAACATGGGCACACTGCACATTGAACCCAGAGGTACTTTACCACTGAGCCACATCCCTGACTCCTTTCAGTTTTTATTTTAAGACAGGATCTCCCTGGGTTGCTGAGGGCCTGACTAAGTTGCTAAGGCTGGCTTTGAACTTGCAATCCTCCTGCCTCAGGCTCCCAGATCGCTGGGATTATAGGCGTGCCCTGTAAAAGCAGAAATTTCACCCACTATCTTTTACTGCTTTTACTTATGGAGAGCCATGGATATAGGAATTACCATCCTCTCACACACAACTAGAAGTCTTTCAAGATCTGAGTGACGGTATGTCTTCGCATAGACCATGGACAGGACAGGGCACCCTAGATCATTCCAGCTTACTGCTGGGAAGTAATTCCCAGTAAGTAGCACAGGGAGGTAAAAACCAAAACAGACTAGCAAAATCCCTGAGTTGAGTAAAGCATCAGTTTGGGGAGATGGACATGGCTAGAATTTGCTAGATAGGACAGCAGAGAGGAGAGAGCTGTGTTGTAGAAAATTACAGAGAAAACAACATGGAAAGAGCTTTTCATAAGGAAGTCTGGAGGCCATGAAGGGAGCAGGACTTAGCTGTCACCTGGTCACATCCACCCTCTAATCTGAAAGTATCTGGAACAATAAGAAGGAACAATTATATTATGCTCAGAAGCTCAATATACATATCAAGAGGTAGGGGACTCTTGTTTTCTGGACATTTCCATGCTATTTATACATTCTTTCCTTTATCTTCTATCAGCCCAAAGCCATTGTTCCTTTTCAGCACCCACTAATCTAGACAAGCTCCCACCTTTCTTGCCTTTCTCAGAAAACTGATTCAGAGCTATATCTGAACCCATCTCCCGAGTTGCAATTCCTAAGACCCCAAATAAAGTCCTTTTACTCTTACAGTTCTGAGTTTGGATTGATTGGCAGCAGAAAGATCACTGGGGATCTGCAGAGGACTTCCATGAGTCTCTGGCTATTTGATGACCTGTGCAGGGTAAAATTCTACAGACCCAGGAAGAGAATTCACAGTTCAGTATGCAATTCTCAGAGCCCACACAGTGAAAAGTTCTCATCCCATCAAAGTGGAGAGACCCATAAAGTTATGGAATAGGAACTGAAATTTTCTGAAGAAGCCACATCTGTATGAAAGATCCTTCAGCCTCTTCCACCTGTGCCGAGAAGAACACTGTGATTATGAAGAGATGGAATGTCACATGTCCAGAGCCAACTTATTTTAGTCTATTTTAGGCCCTTTAGAAAAATAGCCATTTACTCATCTTTTGTATCTGACCTAACATTCTCCTATCAGGTAAATTTCTTGGAATGTATTGTTAAGGTCAGCAGATCTCTAGCCTCCCCCAACCCTAAGGCGAAGAATGCTGTAATAACATCTGAAACCTGCAGAAATATTTTTCCACTTCACTATAGCCCAACCACTTCATGCCCCACACATGGCTCTAAAACTTTATATATAACCTCTTTCAAGTCAGAGTGCATCACTCAGGGTAACTTGAATTATGTTCCCAGACCATGGTCACTGGTATTTTTCTCAGAATAATTTTTTAAAATTTCCTTGTTATTTTATGTTGGCAGGTATATTAGATCTTGGAAAAATCATGTATTAGTAATGGAGCTAAATTAGCCCCAGGGTAAAAACTGCTTGGGGACCATTATTACAGAGTTTAAAACCAAGGTTAAAAGGATCAGAGATATTTGCAAGTAATTTCACTAACTGCCTGAATAGACTCCAAAATTTAATCTCCTTAGTCAATGTAACTTGGATATTAACATATTAAGCAAGAAAAAATTATACGATCATCTCAACGGATGCAGAAAAGGCATTTGATAAAATTCAACAATCATTCCTAATAAAAATTCTTATCAAACTAGAAATAGAAGGGAATTTCCTCAGTCTGAAAGAGGGCACTTGTGAAGCCTATAGCTAGTGTCACCTTTCCCAGAAAGAAAGAAATGTGTTTCCCCTAAAGTCAGGAACAGGACTCGGTACCTACTCTCATCATTTTGATATAACATTCAACAGGAAGTCCTAGTGAGTGCAATAATGAAAGGAAAAAGAGATCAAAGTCATGTTAATTGGAAAGGATGACATAAAACTGTCTTTATCTGCAGCTGACGTGGCTGTTCATGTAGAAGATTTCAAGGTATCTATAAAAAAGCTAGTAGAACTCATGAGTACACAGGTATCCAGGCCCTGAGAGGAAAAGTAGTTGCATAATATTGTACAAAGACATTGCTAGATATGGATCAATGAGATACCTTATCTCAGGAATATTTGTCCATTTTGATAAGAGTCACCTAAGTGGTTTAACAATGACACTGCTCAAAGTGACAGAGATGTCAGGCAACAAAGAAGAGCCAGAGGCATTCGTTAATGCAAGCAAAACTTCAATTCCTTTCCTCATCTGTAATCAAGCCAACTTTGTCTTCTCTGACTGCTCTGTCAGTTCCTGTGCCTTCTTTAGGCTCTAAGTGACTGCCCATTTGTTCATATAGTATACCCCATTAACCTGAGCAATACCCATTTTCTAACTGTTATCCTCTGGCATTGCAAATATCCTCCCTCCAGTTTTAAAACCATATCTGACCCAGCACTATTGGGGTACAATCTAATTGTCCCAAGAGAATGCAGAATTTCATGCAGGAAGGCACCTTAGAGGTCATTTAGATCAACCTCCCAGCCAATCCTCAAAGGCTCTCTCCCAGCTGGCTCTTCTCCAGGTTGTTAAATGGTGGGGAGCACATCACAACCCATCAGTTTGTACTCAAATGCTCTTTCTGCCATTGAAGTCAATTGTTCCCTCAAATGTAAATCTGGATCTTTTATTACCTTTCATTGACTGTAGACAAGTCATAAATATCCAAAATGGTTTCTGTCTTCCCATATTCAACAGACTATCCATAGATCATCCCAAGTAAGGCAGCAGTATATGAAAGAATCCCAAGGTATTGATCACTGTCAGTAAGTATAGCAAACAAAGAAACATTTGCTAGATTTCAATCAACCATTAAAAAAAAAAAAAACTTTAGTGAAAACCATAAAATTCAACTATGGCTGGAAGCTGGAAGACCCATGGTCACTGCTTCTGCCAGAGGTGAATCTGGATGACATCATGCCCTGAGGGAGCTGCAGTGTGTCCCTTGGTTGTTAGTACTTCCTCTGGTGTGGACTTAATACTATAGTAAGAAGAAAAACAGTTGGGGCTGGGGCTGGGGCTGGGGCTCAGCGGTAGAGCACTCGCCTAGCATGTGTGAGGCGCTGGGTTCGATCCTCAGCACCACATAAATAAATAAAATAAAGGTATTGCAGCCAA
Organism: Ictidomys tridecemlineatus; assembly: GCF_052094955.1. Classification (NCBI taxonomy): domain Eukaryota; kingdom Metazoa; phylum Chordata; class Mammalia; order Rodentia; family Sciuridae; genus Ictidomys; species Ictidomys tridecemlineatus. The sequence goes on from NC_135481.1 coordinate 30,148,385, forward strand.
ATACAACTAAAAAAAAGAAATATATTATTAAAAAAAGTAATGCTTATTACTGAGAAAGGAGTCATCTCTTGCAACAGCTTCCCTGCCCACGGTCACTAGGTCCACTCACTTGACAAGAGCTCTTATGCAGGGCCCTCTACATGAGAAGATGTTTCCTTTGTCAGTATTTTAAATAGGCAATTTGGCACATTATCTGAAGGAGACAAAAGATTAGGACGTTGCCATAGAGTCCAGCCTGCACAATGCGCCAAGTGCAACCGATCCCTTCTAAAGGTCTCACATGACCCAGATTTAGCAGAGCTCAGGGAAATGGTATCTGCTGGTTATACCAAGGTTTTCTTTTTCAGTCATTTATTCTACACAAAGAGCCTTTCTGCATCATCATCCGATTTCCCCTTCCTTTCTTTTATTACTACCTCTTATGTCTCTTATTTTCTTTGTCAAAAAGGCCATATGTGAAGCCGGGAAATGTTCCAATTGTAATGAAGCGTGGTAAGGCAGCTCCCACAGGGACAGGTATTTATTTAAAGCTGATAAAGCTCTTTGCTTAAAGGTGTTTTTGCCTCTTAGCTGGGGTGTGCCTTGCCATTTTTAAGCTCTTGTTAAGAGGTAGAACGTTTGCCTACCTACAGTCTGCCTTTGCCCTCTTGCCCACCAACGTGTCTGACAAAGCATCTCCTTGTCTTTGTTAGCAAAATCACTGCGGCCAATGCATGTCGGAAATAGAACTCCCCAGTCACCATGCGCCATCAGAAGACTTCTGTGCAACACTTTCTACTCTGACTTCAGCAAAGGTCAGGACTGCGAGGCCTGCACGGTGACACCATCGTACTCTGTGATGTGGACCCTGGTATATTTTTTGCCCTGGCACTCCTGGTTGGCTCTGAATGAGCACATTCAGCTAGAGAAGAAAGGCTGGATTTTGCCTGCCTAACTTCTGTCCTAGAAGTGGCTGTCTGCTATTTTTCTTCTGGTGTCGCCTACTCAAAACAAACATCTCCATCAGCATTGGAACTTGGGGTTGTAAGAGAGCTCCAGCTGGAGTCAACTCCATCGTCTTCACTACAGGGGGTGAGGGAGGACATTTTATTTTCGGCAGTACCATCTGTGACTTAAGGGGGGGGGGAGGAGGCCAGAGGGTGTCATATAAAACTAGTCCCAAACATGAAGAAGGAGGAGGGCATTTATTTCTGTTTCTTATATGAGCATTTGATTTTTATAGAAGACATTGCAGCATTCACTCTTAAGTGAGAAAACAAGAGACAGATGGAAAATAAAGAAAATGCTTGATTTTGAGGCACGAGAATGTCAAACTTCATAGAAGATGCTAGTTGCACAACTGACAACAGTTCAGTCTCTTTGGGTTCCAACTCTCCTCTCCAAACCTAAGTCCATGTTTTCACATGCATGCAGGATAGTTCCTCTTCATTTCCTTTTGGTCAAGACATGATGTTAAGTGAAACAAAACAGACACAGAAAGACAAACACCTCATGTTCTCACTTATATATGGAAGCTGAAGTTGACCCCAAAGAAATAGAAATTAGAATATCAGTTAGCAGAGCCTGGGAAGGGTAAGGGCAAGGGAGGACAGAGGCAGGACTGTTAGTGAGTGCAGGGGTGAAACTGGGCAGGAAGAATAGCTTGTAATTTCTATAGCAAAACAGGGTAACCTGGTTGACACAATTAATCGAATATTTCAAAATAATTAATAGAGACGGTTTTGGATGCTCCCAAACAAAGGAAGGAGGCATGTCTAAGAGGACAGATATGCCAATTACCCTGATCTGATGATTATACATTTTGTACATGTATTGAAATGCCACACTGTTCCCCATAAATATGCATAATTATCATGTATCAATTAAAAAGTACTAATAAAAAGTTTAAAAATTGGACATGCCAAAAAATAATTTTTCCTTTTGGTCTAAAATCAAGATTCTTTTTTATTTTTAGAATCAATAACAATAATAATAGCTAGCCCTAATATGGAATTGAACTATGTGTCAGATCCTGTTCTAAGCTCGTCGAATGAATACTCATTTAGTCTTCCTAACAACACTCTGGGGTCGATGCTATAATTATCTATCTTACAAATGGGTACAAGTAAAGGCAGCACTGAGTGACTAAATAACTTGCTCCAGGGTACGCAGCTAGTAAATGCAAGAGCCAAGTTCCGGTGCTCTAGATCTGGCTCCATTCTATCCCACCGTGGTTCTTAATGCTTCCAGGGTCAGATACTGAGGGTCTTTGATACTTCTGTGTCCTGGAAACAACTGTTAGGCTAGAGGTCTTGCACTCTGGCTCGTTAAGCTCACCATCTTCTCAAGTGCTGGTTCCCAGTCACTCCTGCGCCAAAGCCCTACCTGCTGTGACGTATGAAGCAGTCTTCAAACCAGGATAGTTACAGACGGCGTGTCGTGCGTAAACTTTGTATTCTCTTTCAACAGGTTTGTAAGCCTTACAGACAGGCGCTGTGCTCTGTTCTCCTCACTCATGCATGCATTCATTCCTCATTCATTGATTATTTATTGAACCTCAGCCGAGGCCTGGCTTATAGCTGTGACAAATAATGAAATCTATACAGTCCCTGCCTCCCTAGACAGAAACTATGGTGGAATATTTAAAATGGGAAGCCATAGTAGAGTGGCTGTAACTCCACCTGCTCTACCTATGGGTGAGGAGGTCAGGGCCCTGAGGATGGAATGATATGTCCAAGGCCTCATGGTCAGTCGGGGACGGAAGCAGTTCTCCTAGAACTCCTTTCTCTGTCCCCCAGGGAAAAGTGGCATGGAAACAGCCCTGACAGGCTATGACTCACAAACATCCTGCAGGCCTCTCTGAAAGACTGGAAACCTCCCAGCCTTCCCAGTCAGGCTCAGTAAATAAGGCTCAGGTGGGTGGGTGTTTGAAGCCCCATATCCTCCAACGATCACCTGCTCTAGCTCTCAAGCCCCTGGCTCCTTTCATGTTTGCTGCTGCTCTGGGTGTCTCCAATAACACTGCTTGCTGCTCCACCGGCCCAAGCCCCTTGGGCATGGAAGTTGAGTCTATTATGGGTAAGAACAGGCGTCTAGCTCTCAGAGAAACCTGGATTCAAGCCCTGCTTGACTCACTAGCCTTTTGATGTTCGACAAGTGATGTCCATCCACCTACAATGAATTTATTGAGCTTCAGTGGGCATTCCAGGCACTGGAGGGGAGAATAAAGACAGACACGGTCCACTCCCATGGACCTCACATTCTACCTAGGAGCTCAGACCATCAGCACAGCCACAATAAACACCCTGAGGTGATTTCAGGGAAGGATAATGTTTTGGTAGAGAGCAGAGGATAGACAGAGAGGGCAGGGATGATTTGGAAGAGGAGGCAACATCTGAACTGAGTCCTGCAGTATGGAAGGGCCAGCCATGCAGGACGGGCAGGAGCAGGAATTTGGGCAGTGGGCACAGCAGTGCAAAGACCCTGGGGCAAGGGTGGGCTTGGGCTATTTGAGAAACAGAAAAGTAAGGTTTCTCCATCTGGAAGGAACTCAGCTAGCAAAAATATCCCCCCCCTTGGGTGGTGCTATGGGGACAGAATGAGCAACCCAGCGCTTAGTAGCAAGCAAGCCTGGCGGTAGGTGGTGGCTGTTTACTATTGCACAGAAGATTGTTGCTAGAAGGCACATCCTGCCCCAGCTGAGTCCCTATCTCTGTGGAACACAGTTCCTTTGGCACTTGTTGTTCCCTCTTTCTGGAATGCACTCCCACGGCTCCCTCTCCCACCCCTGCCTGGCAAACCACTAAGGATCCTTTTACTCTAGGCTTTAACTTCTCTAAAGTCACACCCAGGCTTTAACTTCTCTAAAGTCACACCCAGTCGTTTCACATCTCTGCTTAGGATCCTAAAGGGCTTTCCTGGAAGCTGACAGCAAGACCCATACTAAGCTGAAAGGTCCTAGAAGGTCCTGGCCCCACCTCCAACTTCACTTCACCACAAGCACTCCAGCCCTTCCCCCAGTCCCCAGGGCCAGGCATTTGCATACATTGTGCCCTCCCTCTGGACTCCTCCTCTGCTCTCATCCTTTGGGTCTGACCTAAGACAGAAACTCCTGCCCCACTGTCTCTACTACTGTGCCTCCTAGCGTCCTGCTCTGTCTTTCAAACCTACAACACCTTTTGATTCTAATGTGGATGATTGCTCACAGCCTCCCCACCAAAGACGGAAGGTTCCAAAATGTTCCCCGACTAGCACTCAACACCTGTTCAACTTTAATGTTCTATTTTTAGATCATTCAATGTGTCTAAAATATTACTATTTCAATAGAAATACATATATATTTTTTTTCGTTTCAGTGCTGGGGATTGAACCCAGGGCCTTGCCGTGCTAAGTGCTCTAGGCTGATCCTTTTCTAAATGATCACTAGATGCTGCAGTTCTCAGGTCTCCCCACCAGGTTTTCTTGTCCTCACATGCTCCTTTCCTAAGTGACCACGCTCATGCCCACATGCCCAGTTGTCTGTCATGACTGCCTAAGCACCTCTCAAGCCCTGAGGTCTCCTCCAACTGCCCAGCTATATCTCCAAGGCTCCCTGACATGTCCCCCTAGATATCTCAAGGCATCTCAAACTCAGCAGATCTCATGCTGAGCCCCCAAGTGCTTCCCTGCATCCAAGTCTGGAGCTGGGATGCTCCCCGTGGAGAGGTGCTCTACCTGTCCTCTTCAGCATTCATCACCATTAGCAGAGCAAACCTTCTATTGGTCATTCTGGTTTATTGTCCATCTCTTCCAGCTAGAGGGGCAGCTTCATGAAAGTGTCGGGGCACTGAGAACAATATACTCCTAAGTATGGGTATTTTTTTGGCTTGCTCAGAAATTTGATGTAAAGGACATTAAGGTCTCAAACACAGGCTCAGAATCAAGATCCTCTTTGCTTGTCTCGTTTCTGCCCACTCACAGCAGGGAGAGGCTCTGTCTGGAATTCCTGTTATCACATGAAGACCGCAGAGGGGCACACCTATGCTTTCCACTCCCACCCCACCCCCAAATCCCATTATCTATCTCAGAGAAGAAGACTGAGGACTGCAAGCACACCCTGAAGGATTTCCCTTATAAGATCGGTCCCTTAGGCACCTTCAAATCCCAAAGAGAACCTTTATACAAGCTGGGGTCTGTGTGTCCCAAGGGCCCATTCATTCTCCCCAATAATCACTGACAACCCACCAAAACTGTCAGCATCCCCCTCCCCATTGAAAAAAGGGCATATAAGCTTCTGAGCGATGCTGGGCTAGTGGGTAATGACACCACGTGGCTGCCTCTCTGCTCCCATTTGATGCCTTTGTCAATGTACTCCAGTGAGCCTTCAGAGGGGAGAGGAGAAATTTACCTCTGTCCCACAAAGGCAGGGTTTTGTCTACTTTGTCACTTCTGGGCTCTAGTGTCTGGAATAGTACCTGCCACATAAATGTACATTTCATAAATAAATGAACTTTTTCTTTTCTGCCTTCCTACGTTGTGGGTTCCATGCTTAGCATATCTCCCCAAGGCCAGGCGTCAGTCTCAGATCTTTTTTTTTTTTTTTTTTTGAGTAATGGGGAGTGAACTCAGGGGCACTTAACCACTGAGCCACATCCCCAGCCCTATTTTGTATTTTATTTAGAGACAGGGTCTCACTGAGTTGCTTAGTGCCTCGCTGTTGCTGAGGCTGGCTTTGAACTCGTGATCCTCCTGCCTCAGCCTCCTGAACTGAAATCTTTTTGAAAGCCATCTCTTCCCTACCTGTCTCACACCTGGTTCTATCATGGCGCCCTCTCACCAAGACTGTTTCATCAAACACGCTGCTGAATCCTTGGGACTAGGTCACACGTTTGGAGCCTTCCCAGGATGAATCCAATGTCTGTACTCTGATAGTCATCATTATTCAATGCCGATGTTCATCTATAATTATAACTATTATTCTACATGGAATTGTCCATCACTACTCTGTAATTCCAGTTGTAATTGCTGGCCTTCTGAGGCCTCAGCTGTCTTGGACTGTGTGTACCCATTTTCATCTACAGGGCTGCCCCTGGGAACATAAGCAGGTAGACCTTGCCAAGGGGCAGAGGTGCTCAGCAATTTTCTCCTCCATTGGCTCTCATTTAAATTGCTTATGGGAATAACAGCACAGGTGTTTAAAGGGGTAACTGTGCTGTTTGAAAGAATTTTCTAGTATTTCTTCTACATATTTCCTCAGCTGAATCTGCCAGTGATTCTCCATGGACTCTGGGATTGATGCTTACAGCCCTTCAGAACCTGCCCACCCTGGCCTGGGCCCCTGCTTCTCTCTGCTCCCTGGACACATCTAACACCTTGGTGCCTCTGGGTCCTTGCTGAGATGTTGGCAATGTTGCTACCCACAACAGGGCAGAGGAATCCCTTGGAGAGGCCAGACACCTCTTTGTAATGCTCCTGACGAGAGGATCCTATGAGCTGAGTGCCCACTGTAGGGAGCCCTGGATGCTGCCTTTCTGTTCAGGTGGTTGGAGCTATTCCCCTAACCAGGGACATCCCTCACAGGGGCCAACATCTGCCTATTAATTTTCAGTCAAATACAGAACTTTCTGCAAAGAAGGAGGCAACAGAAGGGAAAACAGGAGCTGAAACCCTGAAAGAACACCAAGTGTCCACACCTACTGCTGTCACACAGCCCATGGAGTATCCTCCCAAGGCTGCCAGCTCCCTCCATATGCATCAGAGAAAGTCAAAAAGTGGGCATTGGGGTATTAATTCCAGGGAGAGATGATCTCTTCAGTTTGATATAAACATCTGATGGTGTTGAACCAAAAAGAATGCCCTTGGCATTCCAGAATACAGTGGCTTCCAGGAAGGAGTTAACTTTTCATGCAGAAAATGAAATGCCCTACTCACTTTGTACATAGCTTCAGACTATTCCATGTGAAATCATGGAGACAAAAAATAAAGAAAGCTGGGTGTGATGGCACATGCCTGTAATCCCAGCAGGTTGGGAGGCTGAGGCAGGACAGTGAGTTTGAAGCCAGCCTTAGCAACTTAGTAAGGCCCTAAGCAACTCAGAGAGACTCTGTCTCTAGATAAAATATTAAAAACTCAGTGGTTAAGCACCCTTGGGTTCAATCCTTAGTACAAACAACAAACAAACAAGAAACAGGGAAATTAATTCAAAGAGTTGCCAAAATACCCATTTTTCCTCTTTTTCCATTTGCTCCTTTTTCGCCTTTTGGGCCCTCTGGACCAGGCTGTCCGTCTGATCCATTGTGTCCTGGTAACCCATCAACTCCCGGAGGTCCTGCATTAAAACACGGAAATAGAAACATTTAAAATTGTTTTTTTCCACTGAAGTTAATGGGCTTTCCTTTATTCCTTTAGCCGGTGAAACTGGGCGGGCATCCGTCTTTTCTACATCATGTCCTGCTTCTTCCCTCCCTTCTCTGTCTGAAGCAGTGACAGGTGTTAGGAATGGTGATGGCAGATTCTCCAGTGAGAGGGCCTGAAGAAGGATGGGATGTGGCCAGGTCACCTCCACACCTTTCCCTCCCCATCTCTGTCACTTTGGAAGGATCCCAAGGGCCCAGCCACCCACAACCTCCCCTTGAACTAGGAAAGTTGATAGACTCTTACCTGGTGGGCCAGGTGGACCTACAACAGAAAAAGAAATTTAAGTGATAAGACACAGGTGAGAGAAAGAAAACCTAGCACCACAATCACCTCTTCCTCCTTAAAATGTCCTACTCGTCTACTGACCCTCAGAAACTGATCTCATACCTCTTTATGTAGAGTTCATCATATTTGTTCAAAAGAGCCTTAAAAACAATTCAACAGAGATCCATTGGCCAATCGAATCAATTTAAGTTTTAAGAGACCAAGAATAATTTCTGAAGCAGCCGACCAAATTGAGGTGAGTGACAGTGCAGGTGGGCCCTTGTGCAGCCCTGGCCCAGGGGCTCAGCCATGAGCTCAGCCCATCCACTGCTGTCATTGGAGGGCTGGAAGTCTCTTTCCTGGGAGCAGGTCCAGTGCTCTTGGGCAGCCAGCTGGCCTCCTCCAGGTCACCCAGGGGTATCACCAGCAGATGCTGGCTTGCTAGATTTCTATTTGTTGCATGAAATAGCCTGAGAAAACTTGAGGGCCCAGATCAGGTAACAAACATTTTCCTTTAATGTGAAATTACCTAAGTATCTAAGGGACTTGGATGAATCATTTACATGTAACCAGGAAAAAAAAAAAAAAGATTTTGCTTCCACAGATAGGAGTGTCTTATTGCCAGCGTGTCTACTTGAACAATCAGACAAGTCAATGAGGCTGTAACAAGAGGAGGTGAATTGCTTTTGTTTCTCCAGACCACATATAATGAGTATCAATATCAGACTGGAAAGGTCTTCCACAAATCCAAGCCTATGACCATTCAGAAAGCAAGCATTTACTAAGCACTTACTACATGCACCAAACTCTACCAAGGAATCTCAGGCCCTATATTTGCTGTGCCCATAGCCTGTGTGAGAAAGGTGGACCCTTTGAAACCACAATGCAGTATGAGAGAGCTACAGAGAGGTAACCCCTTCCCCGAAGGGGTGCTGGGGCAGTTCTAGCCATACAACGGTCTGAGAAGACTTCCCAAGACAGAGAGCCTTGAGCTATGACCCTGAAGAAATGGTGAGCCTAAGACAGCTGTAGGTTAAGAGCCAGGCATTCCACACACAGCACCAGAGTTAGCAGCACAGGTCCAGGGGTCAGAACCTGGGAGATTCAGGTGGGAGAAAGGAAGAGGATTGGCCAAGCTAGATGTGCAAGAGATGAGGCTAAGTCAGAACACAGGTGGCTGGGCAATAGAAGCACTTGACTGCCATGCCAGAAGGTGTAGACTGTAAGATGTAGACTCTCTCTGAGAGGAAATGGGGATCTACAGCAGGTTCTTAAGCAGGGGGTTGATGCTGGAGATCAGTGTGGGTTTGAGACCCTCTTTGTAGCTAGACATCAAATAGAATCATTTGGACTAAGATGAGAGACATCGAGAGACAGGGAGAGACACAAAGATAAGGGAGTAAATTACAGTGGAAATAAACAAATCTTTGTAATTAAAATCAGGGACAAGGTTGGGATAAATCTGGTGACCACAGAGTGGCAAAGCTAGAAATTCAAAAAGTATTTCAGTGGAATGAGCAAGATTGTGTAAGATTCCTCTCAGATAACTAGAGGATAACTGATGGATAGAGGCTGGGGACATAGGGACTCTCAGACGGATAGGTGTTGGAGGGTATGCTTTTAATACAGACAGTTGTATTTCAGGTCAAAATGATTTGCTGAAAATGGCTTCCAATTCTCTAGTCAGTGCAGCCTGTGGCTACCTGACTTAACCACCAGGTGGTGCATACATATACACACACACACACACACACACACAGAGAGGAAAAGGGGTGGTGTGGAAAGGGTGGTGTGGACAGTGAACAGGTCAGAAGAAATTAATTAATCATCATTCCTGGCTACAGATGCAGGCACATTCCATTGCACAGATTGGTAGGACAATTTGACTGCAAGGAGCAAGATTGACTGTAGGTTTCAGGAGTTCCCAGAGAGCCCAATGACTATGTCTATGGGGTGAGGATGTAATGAAAGCTCAGGTTGGAGCTGCATGTTTAGTACACATTAGCTTCTCGATAGGGAAGCATTTGGATTAAGGTCCCCTGACATAGCTCCACTGACTTCCTAGCTCCAGTTCCTATTGTATGAATCTACAGAATCTCCTGCAATGCTAGTTTCAATGCAGGTCCTTTGGTCAGGTCTGGAGATTCTAATTAGAGGCCCAGGAACTTGCATTTTTACCAAACATCACAGATGATTAGGATGCAGATATTAATGGGCCCTCTGATGTGACGTAAAAATTTTCTGGCAAAATAATTAGTTACCATCAACAACTCCTTAAAGGAATCCTTGTGAATGAGGGGTCCCTGGCTAGGGAGACTCATTGTGGGGAAGTGAGAAATTTCCAGGTTGGCCTATAAAAGCCCCAAGTGCCATCCATTGGTCGTCTCTCTTCTTGGAGGGGTAACCTTATTGTTGAGATGATGGAGCTGCAAGACGGCAGCTGCCTGGATCCCTGAGTCACCAGGACTTCCTGGGAGAGTCACCCAAACATCACTGGACTTTATGGAGTGAGAAATAGTCTTTGTTGCATTAAGCCACTGAGGTTTTAGTTTGCTTCCCCCCCACCCCCCGTGGACACAACATCTTTATTTTATTTGTATGTGGTGCTGAGAATCGAACCCAGCGCCCCGCGAATGCCAGGCAAGCACACTACCGCTTGAGCCACATTCCCAGCCCCTGAGGTTTTAGTTTGTTACCCAAGCATTGCCTAACTTATCCTGACAAATGTACTCCTATCACTTTGTAATAATTTGACATCCCACATTTTTTCCCTTTCATAAGTTCTAATGCATTTTTCCTATTATCTAACAGAAAAATCTTAACTGAGATAAGAAATACAGGCACCTCAGTTAGTGGGAAGTAATAATAAGGACATATGAGTCTCATTATTATCAAGAGCAGGCCTGGCCAGTGGCTAACATGCAGGGCTGTGGAATGCTGCTGCCTGTCTCTTCCCACCATGGCAATTCCAAATCAAGGGGAAGAGAATCACCTCTGAGTATCTCTGGTCTCCCTCCAGCAGCCTCTATTCACTCTGGAATGATTTCCAACAAGGTGCTCCCTACCCAAGGCACCTGTTTAGCAGAGCATGACCATGGAAGAAGTAGCTACACATTTCTCCAAGTCTTGGGAAGATATAGGAAATAAAGAAGTCAAACAAGACCAAAGAGAAACATTCGGGTGAGGGCTGGGTCTGCACATTCAGAAAGAGCTAGTGAAAGATACAGGCCTGTAAACCTTACGGAACCAGGTTTGGAGGACTGTCATCCTGATTCTCCCCTTCTCTTCCTCCCTAGCAAGGACTCCCTGGGACTCAGCCTTCTTGTGGGCCATAGCTTCAGTCTCAGGGTCAGGGTGGGTGTGGTCTCTTTCCTGTGAGAGACAAACTTGGCTCTACTTAAGGGATGGCCAGAGAGGGCCCAAGCTCACACTGGGGGGCTGAACTCACTAATACTAAAACAGCCTTCTGGTTTGGTCAGGAGATCTCGTTGGGTGAAACACCAATCTGAGACACCAGCTGAGTTTGGCCTGTCCATTCATTTACCAAGGCTACAGCTCTGAGGCCTTCATCCTTACCCTATTTTCCCTGGGACACCCTCTGCAGTTGCCCCTGTCATTACCTATTGGGCCAGCCCTGGGGCACCTGGTTTGGAAAAGTATCTTTCTTTCTTTTGGTGGGGGTAGCAGTGGAGTTACTGGGGATTAAATTCAAGGACATTCTATCACTGGGCTACATCCTTTTTATTTGTTTTTACATTTTGAAACACAGTGTTACTATGTTGCTGAGGCTGGCCTCACACTTGTAATCCTCTTGCCTCAGGCTCCCAGGTCATTGAGATTACAAATATGTGCTACCACATCCGACAAGGTGTCTTTCTTCATATGTCCCATTAAACTGGGACATGAAACTTCAGATCAATCTCGTTTATTGGATACATTTAAATTCTGGGCAAAGGCCATGGTGTCCTTAAAAAATTAGAGTATGAACAGCAGTATGAATCGGTTTTAAGAGGCACTTCCAATCAATTAGTAGTAGCTTCCTGGAATTCCAGAAAAGAATGTCACTAGGCCATGCTCAGCCGCAATCAAGATCCATCACTGATGTTCGCCTGATGTCTGCCCTGGCAAACTTTCCCCGACTGACATCTTCTTGGGCCTGCAGATCAAGGCTCTCTGCTGATTCCTCAAGTTGCCCAACTTACGAAATAAGGGAGTAGTGACAAGTGCCATCACTGGATCAGGGTCACTTAGATGCAAGGAGAATGGGCACTGTGGATCTGAAGTGCCTCTGCCCCCAATGAGCAGTTTGAGCCACATGCTAGTTCAGACATTTTTTTCAGAGAAAAGAATAACTGAAGATCCTGTCTTTTTCAAGCCATCTGTTCTTCCAGAAGATATGTTTCTGGGTTCCCAAGAAAACTTGGGTCTGGCAGTAAGATGCACCCAGAAAAGCATATGTCATATGTTGTTTGACAAATTTTGCACCAGGAAAACACATAACCACTGTAGTTAGGGAATTTCCCTCCCTGTTCACCCTGAGATGTCACAGGCTATACAAACTACACAGTATCTCCAGAGCAACTATAGCTGAGGCAAAGAAATGGAACAGGAACAGGGTTTCATGGCCATAGCTAGACTAGCCCCCAGTTACATGCACCTGCATCGATTGATTGATTGATTGTACTGGGGATTTAACCCAGAAGTGCTCTATCATGACATATATCTCTAGGCCTTATTATTTTATTTTGAGACAGGGTCTCACAAAGTTGCCCAGGCTGTTCTTGAACTTGCAATCCTCTTGCCTCAGCTTTCCAAGTTGCTAGCATTACAGCTATGTGCCACCATGTCCAGTTTTATTTACTTTTTATTTTTGTCTGCTGGTGGGGATTGAACCCAGGGCCTTACAAACACTAAGCTCGTGCTGTACCACTGAGCTACATTCCTGGCTTCCACATCTGCTTCTTAAGAGATGAATCTAGTGTAAAAGCTAGATCTTGCTCTGGGGCCCAAGCCCAGGCTCTGCCCTGGAGAACCTTTCTGCCCAGCATCCTCTTGCACCTAGGGACCAAGGCTCTCTGCCCATTCTTCAAGTTGCCCATTTCAGTCCTGGGTCCTGTCATCTACCACCTCCTCAAATGCAGGCAGTAGGGTCTATCCCAAGTCATCTTCTCACTTTGCAATTTGTACTTTTCACATCAAACTTTTAAATTGAAGAGATTTCTGTGTAAAAAGGAGGCTCAATTCCAAGCTAACATGAAAGAAGGAGTGCTGGCTTTTGAAAAGCATTTTGAAGTGCTAAAGAATCGCCTGCTCAACCCATTTCCAGCAGGGATGCAGTTCCCTGCTCCCCATCACCCTCCCCTAAGTGGTCTCAGGAGCTCCATCCTGTGCTTTCACCACGAAGCCCGGCTCTCAGGTCGGCCACTGTACCAGTCGGAAGGGAAGGGGATTTTCCTGTGCCTCTCAACGAGGCTTTTGTGCCTGTCATTTCATCCATCTGAACATTTCTCTAGTACTCATTACTGTCACACCTGGGAGCTCTGAAAAGGCCCTTCCAGAGATGGAAGAAAGGTGCTTAAACTACAAGAGTCTCCGAACAAAGGACCAAGCTGTTCGGAAGATATTTAATTTTCTGTGAGGGACAAAATGTGACTTGAGTAATTCAATTAGAATTTCCCAAGAAGCCCCAAGATGATAGTTTTTTTGCTCTGAGGCCAAAAGAAGCAAATGAGAGTGAGCTTGGACTTGGGGCTCCCGAGGGAAGCTCTCTCCTTCATTCACTCCTTACATAAGCCACAGATTTCTCCCTTCCACAAAACTCGAACATTGTGTTGTTAATGTGTGTCACACAATGAGAGGAACTGGGGAGAATACTGCAGACAATGGCTCGGTTTCTTAAAGCCAGGCACAGATTGAGCAGGGTTTCTCAGCAGAGTGAAGTGCTGATGTGGCCTCCCCAGAGCCTGAGGTCATAAACTTCTGAGGCCCAAGGAAAGCTTCAGCTGGCTTCATAATTTTGCAGACATTGTTTTAATGTAAAAATGATTTCCTTAGAATGCTCCTGTTAAGTCCATGGTGGCGACTAGGTCACGACTTAGAACAAAGCAGCCCGTGCTGGAAAAGAACGTCAATTAGATGCCAGCGGAAATGCCTGTCAATCAGCCAGATCTCCTGACTAACGCCTGTCAATCAGCAGGACCCCCTGGCCAATCCTGGAGTTCAGCCAACTCCCCTGACCAACTCCAAAGGGATAGGGGACCCTAAAAACACCTTTTCCTGTTCCAAGGTCTTCCCTTCCTGCTGTAAGCCCCATAAAAGTCTAGTCTGATCAGTATCCTCAGACCCTTCTCCTGTCCACTCTGTGGGTCTGATGGAGTTCTGCCTCATTTGGCGGCCCTTTTTAAATCTGTCTCCTTTGGTCGCTGCCCGCCTCGCCTGATCTGAGAGCTCCCTTCACTTTAGAGGGGCAGGAGCTGCCATGTCTGAGGTCAGGCTGCTAGGCCCATCTTTGGCCTGGCCAGAGCCTTGCTGGACTTGGGTGACCGCTCTGCTGCCTGTGTTTCTCTTTGCTCTCACCTTCTGAAGGCAGGATTCTTCCCTCAGGTTAGATACAGGTTTCTTTCACACTCAGATTTAGAAAATCATCTCAAAACCTACCCTTCCATCAGCCATTCCTTGTCCCAAGTCTTGATGTGCCCCCGGCTTGTTCCTTTCCTCTGTTCTCTATGTCAGTGATGCATGTGGTGGAGGGGTGCAGTATGTGGCCAACCTCCAGGCCCACCGAGCACATGGTTCGAACCTCACAGAAAATTCTTCATAAAAAGTAAGTTCAAAGTCAGCCTCGCCAATTTAGCAAGGCCATAAGCAACTTAGCAAGACCCTGTCTCAAAATAAAAAGTTAAAAAGGGGATGTGGTTCAGTGGTGAAGTGCCCCTGGATTCAATCCCTGGTACGGGGGGGAAGCATTTCTTGACTACTTAGAAATTGGCTTCCAGACCTTCCTGTTCATGCTGTATGTATGATGCAGGGAGAGAATTATTCCTGATAAGAGAACTCTATTTCTCATGTACAAGAACTCTACCATTTTACAAGGTCTTTCCCCTTTTAAAACTAATGGGAATGGGGAAAATATCTATGGCCCTGGTTCAAGGTACCCCAAGTTTCTAATTACCCAAGGCCTAATTATTTTCCATGGCTGTATTTCTATGGCAATACCAGAACTTATTATGACTTTTCATAATTATATTATAATTGGCTTTTAGCTCGGTAAAAACACCTGGTACAAGTAAACCAACATGTATTTTTACAACATAAAATGCTCCTGTGTTCATTCTGCCTCTGCCTTTTGGCTAGCACAGGTATTGGCTGAGTGAGCAGCTAGGTCAGTCAGTAGCGGCCAGCTTACCTGTGAGGCAGATGCCCTGGGTGCTGTTGCACAGGTCCACCATCACTCGGATCTGCAGAGGAGAGAGGGCGATGGACAGCAGTCAGTAGGCATTGGGCCCTGAATTTGCCCTTTATTCAATCAAGCAGAAAGTAACGATAAAAATTCACCAAGTAACTCCAGGAGAATGTGCAGAATTTTGAGGAAAAGGGTTGACTTAAAACTGAAAAGAATCCTTTAGAAGATCTAATGACATTTGATGTGAGTGCTCATCTATTAACATCACAAATAGAATTTCCTAGATTTCTATCAACTTCTGAGAAGATAGAGGATGGTGAGGGAATCAGCAAATCCAGTTTTCACCAGTGTAATTAGTTGACCATCCTGCCTCTGAAGGGTTCATCTGTGGGCCTGAATAAAGAGAGTGGTGAGCTTAGTGGTTAGAAGCATGCACTTATCAAAGGGGAGAACGCAGCTGAGATATTCAACCTCTTGACACTTTTGTTTCCTTTTCTGAAAACTCAAATAACATAAGCACCTACCTTAAGGGTTGGGCTAGCTCAATCCCTGGCATGCAGAACCTGTGCTTTGGTGGCAGTGATTCTCATGCCATGTGGAGCCTGCCTACTCACCTTGGATAACTACCAGTCACGTTGGTATTAGCCTGATATCTGGTTCTCCCACATCCACTCTCTACCCCTACCGTTCTCTGCACTGTTCCCTAAAACCAAGTTTGATCATGTTAGATCCATAGACTGATCTGAAAGATCTCTAAGAAAATTAGTAAAATGCAAAGTACAGAATAGCATGTATAATATACTTTCATTTATGGAAAACAGTGGTGCACACAAAAATGTTTCTACATGCTTCTCTCTTGCTGATTTTCATCTTTGGCTTTCTAGAATATTTCTGGAGACCACTAAAAAGCCTCAAGTGAGGGGGAATAGAGGGTCAAGGAGAAGAAAGCTATATGCTTTGTTTCATTTACATGTTCAGTGATTACTCTTTCAATTAAACTATTTTCAAAAGATCATGTTTTGATGTGAGGAGAAAAGTGATTTTGCCTTTTATCTACGTTGAATCCACTTGCTAGGAGTCCAGAGGAAAACTCACACTGTGTTTACTTTTTGCCAGGTATGTAAGTAAGCAAAAATAACCAAAATGGTTTTGGTACCATAGTGAAAGCAGACTTCATGGTCCAGCGCTGCCTTTTATTCAGTAGTGGAGTCAGGTATCAGAGGGGCTCACTTTCTGAGTAGAAAATGGCCTCTGGTTACAAGAAGGGTCTGGTTTTTATAGATTACACTTAGAGGTGGCTTCATACATAGAATTTGTCAGTTTGGGCATTCAGGAAACAGGTTGTGAGAATTTGAACCTGGGCAAATATGGGGGGGGGGTCCAGTGTTTATCTTTTTGTGCCAGGAGTCATTGTACTGGGAAAGAATCAATGTTTGGCTTCTTCCTCCAGGGTCTATTGTCCTTGGGAAAGAATTTACTGGGAAAGGATCAATATTTGACCTCTTTCCAGGGACTGTCATTTTAGAATTGATGTTTGCCTCCTTCCCAGGGATTGTCTTGCCACTGGAAAAGAATTTACCGGGGAAGGATCAATGTTTTGCCTTCTTCCTCCTTACTCCTGGGTCACATTGTTTGGGGGATTGTCATTTTCCATATCCTTCAAAATCAATAGGTATTTTATTTAGACACTTGTTATGATATATACCAAACACATTACAAATCTATAAAATGTGTATGAACAATTTAAAGATGAACAACATAAGAAACGTGTACATTTGGCCCTCTGTGGGGTTTTGCATCTACAGATTCAACTAACCACAGATTTTTAAAAAAATGTATCTGTACTGAGCATGTACAAACTATTTTCTCATCATGATTCTATTAACATATAGTATAACCTTTATGTAACACTTATACTGTATTATGTAAATATTGAAAATAATCTAGAGATGTTTTAAATTATACAGGAGGAGGGCTGGGGATGCAGCTCAGTGATACAACACTTGCCTTGCATGTACAAGGCCCTGGGTTCTATGCAATACTATGTCATTGTCTATAAAGGACTTGAATATCCTCAGACTTGGGTATCATTGAAGGGTTCTAAACCAATCCCTCATGGATACTGGAGGATGACACATACCATCCTAGTTGAAGAACTGGAAATTTCCAGTGGCTTGGAAGCATCCCAGGTGCCCCTCCCCACCCAACAACACTTCCAGCTGAAGTATATAAGGCAGATCCATTCTCCCCCAGGTAAGAAGAGAGGTTTAGAGAGGTGCCATCATGTACTCAAGGGCACACAGCTTGCCTTTAGAGGGAGCAGGCTGAACTCCACATTTCCTGATTCCAGGTCCACCGTACTCTATTATGGCTTTGATGATCACTTAAGTAACCAGACAGAAAAAAAAATTGATGTGCTGTTTTTAGTCATTTTCATAAATGAATGTAATCAGCTGCACTGTGGACAAAATTTATTGTCTTTAAAAATGTATAATTAGCCATTGAAGGGACCAGAAAAGACTTACAATGCTTCATTTGTTGCCTGGGGGATCACAATAGAAGGAGCAGTTTCAAACAAGAGAAGCATCAATAGGGAAAATGAGCCTTTCTCTTTGATACTGATCACTGGTCTAGGAAGGCCCAGTGGAAAAACTAAGAAGGAGTGTTCATTTCCTGACCTTTTGGCTTCATTTTTATGCTAAAGTTAATTTAGATACTTATCAGTAAATTACCTTAGTCTTCACTTAGAAATATTCTTTTAACAAAGGTAAGCTCTGTAAGATTGTGTTAAAGTGAAACACATGACAGAAACCTGTGGCCATAAAGCCAGAACTGCTCCCCATTTTATCACAATGATGAAGAATTTGGGTGAAAATAAGGCAATTCAAAACTAAAATAATAAAATATACACGGTCACATTAAAGAGTCCCATTTGTAGGCTTCCTAGATCTTGATTTAGGTTTTGAGAATGTTGAAGCTGGATGAGGTCTTTGAGGCCATTGTCCTAGGGGTGTTTCACGGGATTTAACCGTGGCATGGCCCTGTCTCCGGTCAGAGGCCACCTCCCACCACTCTTCCCTGACGCTCTGTGCTGGGGCTCTGGTTGGCTCCCACCTAGCCCTCAAGATAGGCCTTCCCAACCCAACTGAGAGGAGCCCAGGCAGCCACCCCCCTCTTACTCTCCTGACTTGTCTCAGTAGCATTTATTATCCAATATTATCTTTCTTATTTATTTATTTATTATCTGCCCCCAATCTCCAAATTTTGGACACAGGAAAACTTGCTCTTTGTTTTGTCTGCATCCCCTGTGTCTGGAACAGTCCTGGTGTCCGGCCTAGAGCTCCACTGGGGAGAATAGCATCCAGTGGGAAAGTGAGGGAGAGTCTGCCTTGAGGGGAGCCGACAAGAAATTGCTGGTCTGGGATTATGATACAGGAATCTGACGGTGTTGGGAAGAGGGTTGGACCGGGCGCAGGAAAACGTCCATGACAGTGGTGGGAAGTCCCTCACAACTCAGCTGGTCTAGCGTGGAGGACATATTTTGTGGGAACAGTGACCTTTGCCCTGGGTGTAAAGTATAGAAGGGTACCCAGAGAGCACAGGCTTAGTGCATCGGTGGCCACAGCATCACTGAGGACCTGTCAGTTTCATCTCCTAGACAAGATCAACACAACAATGGGCAGAGTCACACTGCATCATATGGGAACTTGTCCTCCTCATTGATAATGTTGGGGCTCAGAAGACAACAGAAGCCCCAGGATATAGGCAGAAGCACCATCAGAAGCAAAGTTTCTGATCTTCTCTTGTCCTCTGTCTTTTGCTCCTTTGTCTCCCCACAAGGCAAGTCATAGAAACTAGAAGTCCTTTTCTCCAAAGAAAACTATAAAGCCTAAAAATATTGCTCTAATTTCCCTTACATTGTTCCCACAAAACACCTACCCTGCCTGTTGAGAGCCACAGTTAAGTCGGAATGATGCCTGGCATTTTGCCATAGGGAATGGTTGAAAGGTGACCCTGCTCTGGGAATAGGGCGGCTAGGGGGATTAGGACGGATCCTAATCCTAATCACTACTTTGGAGTTCCCGTTGAGTTCTTGCAGGGTTCCGAGAGAGAATCGGTGCGCGAAGCCCAGTGGAGGGAGTGTGTTCCCGGGAAGTGTGTGTAGAGTGCTGGTGAGATTTCGGGAATACAGAGTTGCTGTTTGAACCTACAAGGCTTTGTGGCGGCTCGGTTATTTTGTGCCCACCCACCCTGCCTTTCTGTCTTGGAGCTGGCCATAAAGAAATTCTCTGCCATGTCTTGTTGGGTAGTAGTAGATCACAGACCCTCATTTCAGAAGGGGTCCTGCTCCATGCCCAGGAGGAAGGAATGCTGCATAAAGAGGCCAAGGAGATTGAACAGGCCTGGCTGGGTTCTCCCTCAGCATTAGCTCTGTTAGCATTAGCTCAATACTCTCGTCCAATCATGGCTGTCCATGCTTGGTGGCACCTAAGCATAAAAACAGATAGTCACCCCATAAAATACAATCAAGTCAATTGGTTATGCTTCTCTCCTGAAAACCTGTATTCTGGTATAGGGTTGTGGGTCCCAGCCCTTTAAAATGGGCAGCAATGGGATCATTCCCCTTTCCACCCCTACAACATGTGGCAGTGATAGAGAAGACAGCCAAAAATGGGCCCTGCTGGTGACCTGACCTGACCTCCCAGCTTTCTCTCGGGAAAGAGAACTGGTCTCACTGGATTAGTAGAATTCATGGGGAACTGGGCAGGGAAGGGGCCCCAGGAGGAAAATAATGGACATGATAGCCTGGCATCAGATGACTTGAGCTAGCTTTTATTCAAATTAAATATAGAGGGGACATAGTTTGGCAGCATCTCTTAAGAAGCAAATGCTACAAGTTAGGAATCCCACTTGTAGGATGCAAGGATAGCTGGACAAAAATGCTCATTGCCACACAGTGTAGCAAAAACATGCAAACAGCCTGAATGTTGATCAAGGGACTTGTAAAAAAATTTAAAAGGATGAGGTAGAGCTATATGGACTATATGGAAAGACAGATTTTAAGTGAAAAGAGCAAAGTGCAGCCAAGCCACATAATAGAACTTTTCAGTTGAAAAAACAAACAACAACAAAAAACTAAATATGTTAGTATAAGCACAGAGAAACACTGGTGGGTCATGAACCAAACCATTAACTGAGATTGTTTTTTTCTCCAAAGATTGAGGCTGACTTTTTGACTTAGTGGTGCTTATTATTACCTAATATTTTCTTGCTTATGTATGCATGTATTTACGTACTGAAAGGGGATTTCCCCCCCATTCTTTGTTTACAGTTTTAAAGATATATTGGAATGATGAATGATGTTTACTTTGCTGTCCTTTTAGTGAGAGAGCAAGAGGACAATGTGAATGAAATAATGAGACTAACAACCTGGCTTTATGACCCCCGATCAGCAAACCTTGACAATCACCCCAGCACTTGATAGAACATGGACAGATTTCTATTGTTCTAGACAAATAAAGAGAATGAACTAGAACAGTTGTCCAGTCTAGTGATTTTCAAGTGGTTCCTAAGCCAGAAGACTTTTCTTGTTTCCAAATAAATTGCCAAATTCCAAAGTTAAAAAAAAAAAAAAGATTAAAAAACGGAGCTGTCATGGGCCATCTGGGGGGGGGGGCTGACCTTAGTTATTGTCTGTAAAATGAGAGGGTTAGACAGATGATTCTCAATCTCTGCTCCCATTAGAATGGTGGGGGACAGGGGGAGGTGGGGACACATTCAAAGGCTCCAGAGTGAGGGGAGGAGGGATGAGAAAGTCAACTGAGGAAACTAGTAGAGTGGCTGGCTGCACTCACCCAGCCGTCTTCCAGAGCTGACTTTACCCGGAGCCCAACCCCCAACACCTCATCTACTTCCTCACCCTGCTTAACCTTTGGGAAAGGAATTATCTGAATTCAACTTGAAATGCAGATTTTTGCTTTCATTTAGTTTGCATATGAGCAGGATATTAGATTTTTACTAATACAGGTATAATTGAAAGTGCGTCGATTTCTGTGCAAAACTGAAAGGTTTAATCAAAAGTGTATCTTTCTCATCAGAATGAATAGACCTAAATGAGTGAGCTACATCAGTTCATCCCAACTCAAAATGCACAGAGGTTAACTGGCTACTCTCTTGAACTCCTTTTCTCTGGCTATTTACTCTCGGGATTGGTTCAGTAAAAAGAACGGAGCAAACCCGCTGGTCCTTCCTCTGGTTCGGGCGTAGCTAAAACGATGAGCCCGGGTTCGATCCTCAGCACCACATACCAACAAAGATGTTGTGTCCGCCGAGAACTAAAAAATAAATATTAAAAATTCTCTCTCTCTCTCTCTCTCTCTCTCTCTTCTCTCTCTCTCTCTCTCTCTCTCTCTCTCTCTCTCTCTCTCTCTCTCTCTCTCTCTCTCTCTCTCTCTCTCGTCTCTTTAAAAAAAAAAAGAGCTGAAAGTCTTAAATAAATAAATAAATAAAACGATGAGCCTTGTCTGGGTTTCTCTGAAGTTCAGCAAGCACAGATTTCCAACTGCTAATTGGAAGGCTGTTTAAATGCTAAGTCACCTTCCAGATCTGACCTATTGTGCAACTTAAATTCTTTCTCTCTTAGACAATTGAATACTCTTTTTGACTCTCCTTAATTATGCAAATTGATGTTATTATATGCATGCAAATGTTCTTGTTAGAAAAAGCTTGAGGGACCTGATAATCAGCCTGCCATTGACCAAGATTCCTTAGACTGGAGACATAGGACTATGAGTGGGGTGGCCCAGCTGCTTGTCACTAGAAGGTTAGACCCCAGATGTTGGAGGAGTTCCTCATGGGGTCTGATGCTGCTGTCAGACTCCACGGCCTCATCCATGGGAAAGGTAGAAATTAGCACTGTGGCCAAGGTCTGGTGAGGGTGAGCTGCAAACCCAAGAGGAATGTGGACTTCTCCTCTGTTTAAAAAATGAAAGAAAAGGGGAAAAAATGAAAGAAAGGAAGAAAGAATCATAATTCTAATTCCTAAGGCCAACCATATAGCCACCTAACCAAAACTTAAGCTTTTCTGATTTCCACCTCTCCAAACACTAGCCCTGGCCCAAAAGAAAACATGAAGAAAGATTTGTTTGTTTGTTGTTTTGTTTTGGTGCTTGTTACCAAGATTCGATGAAATTAAAGCAATCAACTACTGACAAGTCAGCATATATAGCTGTTTGCCTTAAAAAAAGAACATATGGCAGCTAATTATGAAAAAGATCAAAATACTTCCTCCATTATCAACTGTACTCTAAACTGCTTTAACACTGAGATTTTGAGTCTTTTCTTTTTTTTCTTTTTTTGGTGTGAGATCTCCCAGTTTGGGAACTGTTTTCTTATATGCTGTTATGGTTTGGATATGAGGTATCCCCCAGAGCTCATGGGGGATAGATAATGCAAGGATATTTAGAAGTGAAATGATCAGATTACTGACAGCTGAAATCTAATCAGTGAATAAACCCATTTGATAGTTTTATAGGTGGTGTATGATTGGGTATACCTTTGGGGATTATATTTTATCCTTTCTCCACCGCTCCTTCCCAGCTGCCATTGGCTGAGCAGCTTTCTGTTAGGTTGATGGTGGCGACTTAGTGGCAACTTAGAACAAAGCAGCACGCCGCTGGAAAAGAACATCAATCAGATGCCGGTGGAAATGCCTGTCAATCAGCGAGATCTCCTGACTAACGCCTGTCAATCAGCAGGACTCCCTGGCCAGTCTTGGAGTTCAGCCAACTCCAAGGGGGCAAGGGACCCTAGAAACACCTTTTCCTGTCCCAAGCCCTTCCCTTCCTGCTGTAAGCCCATGAAAGTCCAGTCCGGTCAAGCTTCCACTCGGTTTCTCCTCAGACCCTTCCCCTGACCCCTCTGTGGGTCTGATGGAGTTCCACCCGGGAGTGATATCTCAATAAAGCCTGTTCAGCGGCCCTTTTAAATCTGCCTCCTTTAGTCGCTGCCTGCCTCGCCTGATCTGACACTTTCCTCCATCATATCCTTCCACCATGATGTTTTGCCTTACTTTGGGTCCAGAGCAATGGAGTTGGCCAACCAGGGACTGAACTCTAAAATCATGAGCCAAAATAAACTTTTCCTCCTTTAAGTTGTTCTTGTCAGGCATTTTGGTCACAGTGATAGAAAGCTAACTCTGTAGGGTAAGCTCTAACTTGATTTGGTTTTATCTCTGACACTGTGGATGGAGATGCTCTGAGCATAAGAGTCACACTCTGGGGCCTGTCCTCATAAGCCCCAGCTGGTGTTGAGCTGCAGCTCCACAGGAATCTCAGCTGAAGGTTTAGCAGGCATTATCCGCTCCTGTGAACAGTCCTGGCCATCTTCTGCCAGATAACATCAGTGGCCTGCTCCCGTGAGATCATTCAGATTGGGATCCTCAGAACACAGAGGAGTCCTGCCCAGGCTTTTCCCAACAGTCCACCTACTGCTCCTTCTGAACCTGCAGCACCACAGCATGGACAGTAGTTAGCTCACTTTGCCACTGTTACTCCAGCATTTCTCACAGGCTCCCACTGTTGGGGCTATTTCATCCTGTTTGCCCCATGCATACATTTTAAGCCCTTTCCCAGCACTAGAATGGCATTGAGTCCATACTAGGTGTTTAATAAACACTTCAGTATCCATTATTTGCTCGGCTGGGAGGGAAATGTTTTCCTAAATCAATGATATTGGTTTCTGACTGGTAGTAATGTTGTTTGTATTGTTGGCTCAGGAAACTCTGCCCCAAAGTATGTGCTTTGGTATGCTAAGTGCTTTTGAATTAAAATAATTTGGAAGTCCTTAAAAGCTGCCTCAGAACCAAGGATTTTCTAAGCTTCTCCTACATACCCTGCACTTGGGAAGGGAAGGGTTCTTTCTAGAAAATACTTCCAAAATAAATGCAACAGTCTTAAACTCTATCCTTAAGAATCTCATTGAATAACTAGGAAAGATTAACCACCAGAGAAGAGATTAATAATAACCAACATATAGAGTCAGACTTTTAAAAATCTGTCCTTTTGAGGGCATCTCTGAGATTACCTTGTGAGATTTTATCTGCATAATAAGACCACCTTGTTCACCGGGCAGTTTCCTTCCCTCACCCTTCTAACCTGCTGCCCCCTCCTCCCAGGAGCCTGAACCCCCTATTTCCTTCTGTACTCACAATGCTATTTAAGTCCAACCATCTGAATCTTTGAGTTTCATTGATATTTTGTATGGCTCCCATACTTATGCATGTTAATAAAATTTGTATATTTTTCTTCTGTTCATCTATTTTCAGTTTATTTCAGCATATTTATTTTGAACCTATGAGGGAAAGTTTGAGTTTCTCAACGACAGGAACTGAAAATTCACTATTTGTTTATTTGTTTCTCTTTGTGCCTCTTTAGGATAATTTCAGTTTTGCAGACACTCCAAAATTCTCTAGAAATCAGGACCTTGAAGATGCTAGAGTTATCTTATTAGAATCCCAAGACATGCTATCTCCCTCCTGCCCATATCATTATCATAGTAAAATCAGAAACCACTATGTATCCTGGTCTATATGGTAATAATACACAAAATTTTCATACTATCTTGAATCAAGGTGCCCCACATGAGGTTCTGCATCCAGATCATGTTAGGACTGGGTCAGCCATGCAGAGACTGGGGTTTTTATATGGAAAGGAGTCTAAGACATTACGGAAAATACACAGCCACAGCAAAACATGTGTTATGTTTTGGATGTGAGGTATCCCCCAAAAGCTCAGGTGTGAGACAATGCAAGAAGGTTTGGAGGAGAAATGATTGGGTTATAGCCTTAACTAATCAGTGAATTAATCCCTGATGAGATTAACTGAGAGGTATCTGAGGAGGCAGGTGGGGTGTGACTGGAGGAAGAGGTTAGTTGGGGGTGTGGCTTTGGGGTATATATTTGTATCTGGCCAGAGGAGTCTCTCTGCTTTCTGAACATCATATGAGCTGCTTCCCTCCACCACACTGTTCTGCCATGATGTTCTGCCACACTTCAAGCCTTGAGGAATGGAGTCGGCTGTCTGTGAACTGAGACCGCTGAAACTGTGAACCCTCAAATAAACTTTTCTTCCTCTACAACAGTTCTGCTCAGATCTTTTAGTCACAACAGTGAAAAAGCTGACGAAAACAACAGGGCACTCAGCAGAGCTTCCTGCTTTGCTAAGTGCACTAGGGTCTGGTGGGGCCAGGCTGCCTCCCAAGTGATAGGGCCTTTCTCTTAGGCATGTGTCTTGCTGAGGAGGTCTGGAGAGCTGAACTGAATCACTGGAGACTGAGTACGGCCCTCCAGCAGCCCTCCTTTGCAGTCTAGCTCAGTGGTTGCCCAGATTCTCTAATGAAATGTTGAACAAATAATTAGCAGGTGTCAGTCTGAAGTCCACTGACAAGCACTGGCCAGCTGTCATGCATACAGAGGCTGTGAGAGTCACATAAGCCAAAGCTTGCCTGGGTTTGGCTAAGGATTTGTGGACAACCCAATTGAAGAGGCAGTGCCAGCAAACACATGCACGTCAAAATCTCTGAGGAAAAAAAGAAAACAAAAAACCAAACTTTTGGGGCTGGGGTTGTGGCTTAGCAGTAGAGCGCTCACCTAGCATGTATGAGGCCCTGGGTTCGATCCTCAGCATCACATAAAAATCAATAAATAAAGGTATTATGTCCCATTACAATTAAAAAATAAATAAATAAAACAAAAAAACAATGTTCAGCCAGGATCAGGGCCTTTGGAAACACCCTGTATGACATTGGTTAACACTGGGAACATGCAAAAGCACATGGCTCAAGTCCCTGAAGAAGCACTCCTCCTCCAGATGTGCTTCAAGGCCTTCTTAAGGGTCTGACCTCAGGTCAAAGGGAAGACCGGGTAAGCTTGGCAGGGGCAGCAATGGTCTGGTTGTTTTTTCTTATTAGCTGCAGCGGGACCCTGGAGATGTTTCCCAGCCCCTATGACAAAATAAGAAACAAAGTAATAAAAATGGCAATTCTTATCCCAGATGGTAGTTGTGAGGATGAAAAAGTCCTCATGAAAATAACTGCTTGTTTGTATTGGTATTATAGAAACATATCTAGTCATGAATTGTATGCAAATCAGCTGATTTGCTTTCTGAAAAATTATCATTTCGTCAGTTAATACAATTGCAATGAAACCTTCTCATTAAGGTCGAATTGCAAGCTTGATCTATCAATTGAATTAAAAATGTAATATGAGAAGGATTTTTTTAAAATAGCCAAGCATGATTCAATAAGTGTCATAACTCACCACCAAACAAATATAAGCCAAAACTGGTTCCCAAACCTTTATCTTCTCATGCCTGAAGCCCAACAGGCTCCATCAAGTCCCCATTTCCCAGCCAGGTCCTGTCTTCAGTTCAAGTGACTGCCACTCAGTGATGACAAGTATTTTTGGTTTTCCTCTTGTTGCCTGGTTAGATGGGAGTTGCCAGCAGCAAGGATTCCTCCTTGTACTAATTGACTGACCAGCTCCAGAACCAGAAATGCTGGATCATTCTCAAAAGAGGCCTCAGGGCTGCGGGAACAGCTCTGAAGCAGAACACTTGCAGGAGCATATGCAAGGCACTGAGTTTGATCCCAATCACTGCGGGGAGGGGGGGGGGAGAAAGCTTCAGGCAATATTCTTCCAGTATCCCTGCTTAGTCTTTTCTCATTCAGGTCAGAAACACAGTGTTATATCTGATTAAATATCGTATCTGATCCTGAAACAGTTCTTCTCCGGAATTAAAAAAAAAAAAAAAAAGCAGCTATAAATCAAGTTACTAATCTTAAACATGTGCCCATACTTTGTTTTCAAGAAGTCATTTTGGCTGGGTGTGGTGGTGCACACCTGTAATCCCAGTGGTTCAGGAGTGTGAGGCAGGAGGATCACAAGTTTAAGGTCAGCCTCAGAAACTTAGCAAGGCCATAAGCAACTTAGCAAGACACTGTCTCAAAATAAAAAAAAAAAATTTAAAAATCTTGGGGATGTGGCTCAGTGGTTAAGCACCCTTGGTACCAAACCAAACCAAACAAAAACGAAATCATTTTGTAGTGGGTTGCTTATTTGGTAGTTCTGCAATTTTTGAACTATTTTGGTCAATTTTTTCTTAAAGGAGACAAGATCTTTTTTCCCTCTGTATATTTTAGATATATGTAAATGTAATAGAATAACTTTTGAATTAAAGTACTTGTAATATGAGAAAACATAGATGAAGATTTGTCTGATCTTGAGATCTAGAGGAAGGAAGAAACATTCTAAACATAAAAACAAAAGCAAAACCCATCAATGAACAACAACTTTATTGATCTATGTGGAAATGAAAAAATTTCAACTACCATCTCACTAAAAGACCTATAAACAAAATTAAAAGGAAGAAAATGTCCTAGACCAAAAGGTGTAAAGAACATGGGTTTTGGAATCAGACACAGTCTGTCTGAATTCCACTTCCTTTACTAAGTAGGTCACATAGCGGCTTAGAGTGCCTAACATCTCTAAGCTTCTGTCTGCAAAACGCGAAAGAACAACAGCAGCAACAACTTCCTCACAGAATTGTCTGTAGGATAAGATAATGACCTTCTTGAAATACATACCTAAAGCTCTTAGCATAGCACCTAGCACATTGTATAATTGTTATTAGGGGGGAAATATTACAAAATATATAGGACAAGAAAAGTGAATAATGTTCCTTTGTAAAGAACACTTGTAAGTTAGTTAAAAAAATCAAAACCAAAAAAGATTAAAACCCCAATTAAAATAAGCAAAGAACATGAATGAACAGTCATACAATAAAAAAGTTCAAATCACTAATCAACATATCAAAAAATATTCACTGTCACTACGATCAAACACTGGCAGCCCCTGGATCCAGTCCCTCAGGAGTCAGGCCTTTCTCATTTCAATTTCAGGCTACCAAGACTCCCATCCCTTCTCCCACCCAATCTGGCTTAGTTTGAGGACCCTGATTCTCCAATATTATGATATCATTCATTGACTTACTAGATTCAAATTATACTTGTCTTCGACTGTTTTTGAATACCCTTTGATATTTTTGACTGTTCAGTCAACAGTAGGACCTTTTGGGCACAAGGCTACAACGTGTAGTGTCTGGGATGGTCAGCCAAACTGTCTTGGAATTGAAAGTTGCTTCACAAAGCTTTAGCATCCCCAAAAGGTAAAACTCACAATGTCTGGTGTTCAAAAAAAAAAAAAAAATTACTGTGCCTTAAAAGAAACAGAAAGACAACCAAAAATGGGAAGGGAGAGTGGAGAATCAGCCAACTGAAACCAACCCAGAAATGATTCTGATAAAGGAATTAGAAAAGAAAGTCAATAAAATAGTTGCTTTAACTGCATCCCACACATTCGAAAAAAGCTAGAGAAAAGATGGACTACGTTAGATAAAAACTAAAAGTATAAGAAACACCCAACTCATACTTCCAGGAATGAAAACTGCAAATTCCGAGATGAAAAGTACTCTGGTTGACATTAAGGGCAAATTAGATATTGCAAAAGAAAAATGATTGAACCGGTAGATATAGCAATAGAAACTATCCAAAATGAAACCCATGGAGAAGCTTTTAAAGATGAGGGCTGGGATGTGTGGCCCAGAGGTAGAGTGCTGGCCTAGCATGCAGAAGGTTCCCCAGCACCACAAACAAACAAAATGAAGCATCACTGAGCTGTGGGGCAACTTCAGGTGGCTCAATATATGTGTAATCAGAGTCCTGGGCAGGCGGGAAGGGCAGTAAAAACATTTTCAGTGACCACGGCAGAAACATTTCCAAAATTTAATATAAACTACAAATCCCTAAATCTAATAAGCTCAACAAACCTCAATACAGGAAGCATGAAGAAAAGAACACCAAGGCATATCAAAATAAAATTGCTAAAATCATGTGGGAAGAGAAAATCTTAAAAGGAGCCAGAGGAAAAAATGACACATTTCATCCAGAGACAAAGCCAAGATGAACAATAGACTTGTCATCAGAAATGATGAAAATGCTGAGCTGTGTGTGGTGACAGCGACTCAGGAGGCAAAGGCAGGAGGATTACAAATTTGAGGCCAGCCTTAGCAATTTAGTAAGTCCCTGAGCAAATAATGAGACCCTGCCTCAAAGTAAAAAGGGCTGGGGATGTGGCTTAGTAGTAAAGCACCTCTGGGTTCAATCCCCAGTACAAAAAAAAAAAAAAAAAAAGGAAAAAAGAAACAACACAAATGAGAAGGCAGTGGACAGTGGAGTAACATCAGTTAAGTGACTTGAAAGACAAAACTTTTTTGTTTTCAGTGTCAGGGATCCAAGCCAGGGCCTCACACATGCTAGGCAAGTGCTCCACCACTGAGCTTCAACACCAGCCCTAAGAAAACCATTTTCAGCCCAGAAGTCTATACTCAAAATTATTTTCAAAAATGAATACAAAGAAGTTCTTCAGAGAAATAAAAATGATATAGATCAGAAACTCATTATTTACACAAAGGAAAAGCATGGGAGAAGGGATAAGTGGAGATCAAACCTTTTCTTTTTCTTTAGACAAGCCAGAATAAAGAGTTTTCTGATATTTATGCATCTACCTGTATCATCCTCAAGATGAGAAAAACCACCTGCTGTCCCAGCCCCTCCCCCTCCCATCCTTCAAGACCAGGCTCAATGCTGCCTCCTTCTGGAAACCTTCCTCAATTGTCCGCTGCACCCTCTTCATGCCTCTCTTTGGGTCCTATTATCCATTGCTTTGAGTCCCAAGTGTTTGAGAATTGGCCTCTTCCCTCCCAGTAGCCCATACATTCCTGGTGCTGAGGGCCATTACCAAGTAGGAATGACGCATCGAAATTTCCTTGCCAAGCGTACCCCATGCTGCTTAGAGGACATTTGATGGGACATTGCATGCATGCTTTAATGAGGTGACCTTGCTCAAGGACCAAGGCAGATCCGGGTTTAGAACTGATCAGGTTTGAGGAAGTAACCGGCTCCTTGAGTTTAAGGCGTTGCCAGTTTAAGATAATGGGTTTTAAGGAAGTTGGAAGTTGAAGATTATTGCTGGGATTAGGGTGTTCCTGCTGCTTGTTCCCATTGAGTTCTCGTGAGATAAAAATGGGATTTGGAGAGAGCCTCGTGGAGTAGGTGGTTTGTGCGGGAGACAGGAGAACGTGATTGCCCCTGGACCTGTGTGGAGGTGGTGTGAGAGCTGGAATAAAGAATTGCTGTTTGAACCTACAAAGCTGTGAGTGCCTCGTGATTCTGGTGCCAAGCCGAGACATTGGCCTTTGGCATTTGGTGGCCCGTACGGGGATGTCTGAAGCTTGGGGGTAAGTGAATTTGCTCGATCCTGAAGGAGAGCAAAAAAAAAAAATGGGTGACCATTTCAAAAAACAACGTGTTCTTGTTTTGGTTTATTTTGTTTTTATTTCAAGTTGCCTGTTCCTAGAACTTTCTCAGGCAAACTGGGGAAAATGGTTGACTCAAGGTTTGAATTTGTTCGCCTCTGAGGAAGAGAAATTGTTAGAGGAAGGAGGCACCCGAGTAAGACCAAGAACAGCTAGGGCATATGTTGATACAGTACAAAAATGTAGCCCATGGCTTTTTAAAGATGAGTTATTAAGTATATCAATAGGACCATCATGGTATCCTGTAGAAGGATTTTTCTTGAACAAGAAAGAGATGGCTAGTTCTGTTTACTATACTTGTCTAAGATCTTGGTTTTTACAGACAGCTGATTAATTTACAAAGCTAAAGTGTTAAAATATCAACCACTAAATATGAAATCAAGTACTCTTTACTTATTAAGTTCCATAAGGTAATATATTTAAACATTATGTGTGTTTTCATAAATCGGTAAATGGAAAAAGGTTTAATATTGCTTTGGTCTGTGTCTTTGCTAAAACAAGGTTACTAAGAGTTAAGATTCTATCATGTGTAATTTATATACAAAGAGTATAAGAAGTTTCAGTTGGGTTTCAATTACAGCATAATAGTACCTTAAAAACATGAAAGTATTTCATCTTATTAAAGTGGAGTAATTTTATATGGGTTGCTTCAGAATGTGAATTTATAAAAAGTGTTAATGGTTAAAAAAGGGATATAAAAAGGTTCAAGATGTGGAAATATATTTTAATATAAAAGGTTAAAGGTTAAATAAATGTTTCTAGATGAGATAATCTCTGTATGGTAAAGTAAAAAGTTGTAAATGCCATTTAAAAAGATTTTGAGGAAACTAGACTTACTTTATAAGCTTGAGAAAAGAAGAAAGAAAAAAAAGGTATTTGTACATGGCAGATTGAGACAAAGCTTCTTAATGGAGCTAAAAAAAAAAAAAAAAAAAAAAGCCTTTGGTTGAAGGGCAGCCATGTAAACTAACATTAAGCGATTTAAACAGAATCTAAGCCTCGTTTAAAAGAGTGAAGCTGTAGGTGGTGAAAAAGTACATTTAAAAGTACAGTATAGGTGATAATTAAAAGGCTTTAAAAGGTTAAATTGAAGGTGGTCGAGATACCTTCATGGCGGATAAAAGATTGCTTTACTCATCAAACTATTAACTATTAAAATATATTTATTAAACTAAAAAGAGGGAGATGAAATAATCTTTGTGAGGTAAAGTAAAAGGTTGTAAAATGTCTAAATAAGTTGCAAAAGGGTTTAAAAGGTCAAATTGAAGGTGGTTAAGATGCCTTCATGACGGAGAAAAAATATATAACCTATGAAAATGGGAAGATAATAAGAAAAAAGATTTAGATAAAGAAGATTAAAAATTTGAAGTGGAAAACTTCAAAAACAGAAGTACAGGAAGGTAAAAAAAGAGAGAGAGAAGATGTAGAAAGATAAAAAAGATATAGGAAGATAAAAAAGATGTAGAAAGACAAGAATTTTAAACCCACAAAATAGGAAACAAAAGAAAACTAGGAGACAAGAAAGCAACTAAGGGTAAATATAAAAACCTTAGAAGAAAAGTAGAAGATAGAAATAAGATAGAAAATGGTTAAAAATGTCAAGTAAAGGTATTTCAGATAGAAAATACAAAAGGCTAAGACAACTATGGTTTAAAACCACATCTAAAAATTAAAAGGACTAAAGTAATTTTAAAAACTAAGGAAAAATGCTTTTGAAAGACTTAAATTTAAAAGGATCTTAAAGGGGTATATATCCCCCAAAGATAAACTTAAAATAACCCTTTTTTTACTCTAAACTTTCTAAATTTGGATTCATCATGACTTAGTGCTGCGGAAAGACATATGTATCCGAAAAATGTACATAAGCCTAAGGTACTTTGGAAAGATATTCTAACAGGACAATGGAAAGGTCCCGACCCAGTTATTGTCTGGAGTCGGGTTCCGTTTGTGTGTTCCCACAGGGAGAACAGCAGCCGATTTGGATTCCAGAGAGGTTAACCAAAACAATTTCTACAGAAAAAGAAGATGATTTGACTGAAATCCATAACAGCTGATATCCAGAGCTCCAGCTTGGCTATTCTTACATCTGCGACAGTGATTAACCACGGTGCCTTTTTTCAATATCTATTTTATTATTGCATTTTTCCCACATCATAAAGTTCTATTTTACTTTTTGAGCTCATACAAACCTAGGTTAATGTTTTTCTGATCAGTTTTGTTTTTTGACTGTGTTTTATTTTTTGACTGGAGTTTTTAAACATTGCAATGGAGATTTTACCTAGGTAAAGCTATTTTACCTAGGTAAAGCTACAAGGCCGTTATTATTGTCTTATGTGTTGTATGTTATGTATGCACTGTTTTGTGTTGCATGTCAGTATGTGTGTATGTCCATATTTTTATATGAGGAGCGCTCATGAAAAAATGGATCCGAATTTTTTTTTATTCACGTGATTTAAGTGGTTTAATCTAATTAGGTAAACAGCTGTTAATGATTGTTTTCAAAGGTGGTTAATAGATCTGTTTGCTTACTATTGTTTTTAAAGGTGATTAACAGATCTGTTTGTTTACTTTCACTTTTCCTTTTCATTATATTTGATAATTCTGTTCAGGATAATGTCTCTTTAACATCATTGCCAGAATTCCCATCTCCATCCCAGTGCCGGTGAAGACAAAGAAAACCAAACTACAGCTTCTATGATAGCTACCACAGTAAACTGTATAAACTGATGCATCAATGAATATAACTCAACAAGTAATGCTCAATCAAGGACTTGATTTACTTTGGGAGGAAATGGACATATTGATAGACTCCTCCGATTTGAACTGCCTGCAGAACTTGCCTGGACTATATATCAGTTGCATGCATTGTGAACTATCGTCTGGTGCAGCGAATTGTGGTACTGCTGGCATATTTTTGCTGATGGTGTCACCAGTGATGCAATTTCCTTGCCAGCGCACCCCATGTTAATTGTGGTAATGCTGACATCTTTGCTGATGGTGTCACCAGTGATGCAATTTTTCCAAAGGAGCCGTCAATTGGCTTGGTGTCGTGGCATTTCTGTATCTTCCTCCCTTCTACTAGTGATGGTCTAAAATTTGGGGGCCAACAGAGGTGAGGCAAGAACCCCACCCCCCCACTGGCACCAAGGTTAAATTTGGGGGCCAACAGAGGTGAGGCAAGAACCTCACCCCCCCACTGGTGCTTAGGCCTATCCACAAGCATGGCTGAATGCTGGACCGGTTAGTCAGCGACGGGTTGATCTGATTGCAGTGGATTCAACCTAAGACAGGGGACTGACGCCTAGAGGTCAGTTCATCCGATGACGGGTAAGAACCATATGTTAAATTGGACAACCTACCAGGCACGGTCCTAAGCCACATGGCTTGTTGTTTAATTAATCAGAAGGGGGGAGATGCTGAGGGCCATTACCAAGTAGGAATGACGCATCGAAATTTCCTTGCCAAGCGTACCCCATGCTGCTTAGAGGACATTTGATGGGACATTGCATGCATGCTTTAATGAGGTGACCTTGCTCAAGGACCAAGGCAGATCCGGGTTTAGAACTGATCAGGTTTGAGGAAGTAACCGGCTCCTTGAGTTTAAGGCGTTGCCAGTTTAAGATAATGGGTTTTAAGGAAGTTGGAAGTTGAAGATTATTGCTGGGATTAGGGTGTTCCTGCTGCTTGTTCCCATTGAGTTCTCGTGAGATAAAAATGGGATTTGGAGAGAGCCTCGTGGAGTAGGTGGTTTGTGCGGGAGACAGGAGAACGTGATTGCCCCTGGACCTGTGTGGAGGTGGTGTGAGAGCTGGAATAAAGAATTGCTGTTTGAACCTACAAAGCTGTGAGTGCCTCGTGATTCTGGTGCCAAGCCGAGACATTGGCCTTTGGCATCCTGGAGTGCCCTTTTCTTGTTCTTCCTTATCACCCACAGTTCGCACCCCCACTGCCTATATTAGGAACTGAATGTTGGCTACATCAACTTAAATTTTACTAGGATAATAAAAGATTCGTTTAAAAATGTTTTTATTAGTGCGTTATAGTTCTGTATAATAGTGGGTTTCATTTGATACATAATCATACATGCATGGGATGTCATTTGCTCCATTTCAGTCCCCAATACCTCCTCTTTCTCTCTCTTCCTCTTTCCCCCTGTTCCCCTTCCTCTACTCCATTGGTCTTCCTTCTATTAATTTATTATTTTTAAATAATCCTTAATAGGTATACATAAAGGTGAAATTCACTGTGATATATTCATATATGTACACAGCATAATTTGTTTAAAACTTTTTTCAAGAACTTTTTTCCCTTGGTATGGGGATAGAACCCCAGGGTGCTTAACCACTGAGCTACATTCCCAGCCCTTTTTATTTTTCATTTTAAGACAGGGTCTTACTAAGTTGCTTAGGGCTCACTAAATTGCTGAGGCTGGATTTGAACTTGTGATCCTCCTGCCTCAGCCTCCCAAGCCACTGGGATTACAGGTGTGCATCACTGCGCCTGGTGTTTTCAAGACATTTTTGACTGATTTAAAATTATTTATTCATAACCAAACACTTGATGAGCCAGGCCCTATGCTTTTCAAAGTAAGACAAAATTTCTGGGTACAAAAGATTTACAATAGAGTTAATTAATTTAATTTGGTTGCTTAAAAAGCTTTTATTTTTTCCAAGCTGTCCAGGTTTAATGAGGATAAGGCAGACTCTTGTTAGCCTCTCTGTGTCCAGCTAACGAAAGAGAGGATGTTCAGCTTCTCCACAGTTTCCTGAGAGACCCACTCCCAGCCAGGTATGAAGCTAACTCCTTGACATCCTCACTTGGACTTCTAAAGAAAATATCAATGTTCCAAAACTGAACTGTTGATCTTCTCCCCAAAGTTATTCCATCTGTGTCTTTGCCATCTCAATTAATGGCACCTCTTTTATTGTCCATCCACTAATACTGGAGTTACTTAATCCTAACCCCCCACACACACACACATCCCACATTTAAACTGTCAGCTCAAGCCTCAGGCATTTCTAGACAAGCTCTCTACTTTATCTTCTCTACTGCTACCACCGGGTCTTAAGTTACCATCGTCTTTCACCTAGATGACTGATAGCTGTCAAACCTGCCCTACTCCTCCCCAACCTGGCCACACACAAAGTCTATTCTCATTACAGAAAATTTCTTTTTGAAATTTGTTCTGTTAGTTATAAATGACAGTAGAATGCATTCCGACACGTCCTACCTAAATGAGTCTAACTTCCCATTCGTCTGGTTGTCCATGATGTTCAGAGTCATTCTTTGTCGCTGCTCTGCCCCACGTCCTCCAAAGACTTCTCATAATAGCCAGTGTTCTAACAATAGCCTTCGAAGCCCTTGTTCATGAGCTGGTCCCGGTTCTTCTTTCCCTCAATCATCTTTCTGACCTTTTTTCCTACTACTCTCTTTTTCACTCACTCCATTCCAGTCTCCTTGCTGTTCCCTGAGCTCTCTAGACACTTTCCAACTCGGGGCTTTGCACTTACTGTTTCTTCTGCCCAAATGACCCTTCCCCAGAAATGGACACAGCTGACTCCCTCAAGTCTTCGCTCAACTGTTACCTGCTCAGTGTGGCCCTTCCCCAGCCACACTGCTTAGAATTACATCTTCCTGTCCTTCTCTCTCATTCCCTCCCCTGCTTTAGAGTTGTCCGCAGTGCTTATCACCTTCTAATATTGTGAATAATGTACTAACTTACTTTGTTTTTCTGTCTGTTCTTTACCTCCCCCAGAACATAAATTCCAAGAGATCAGAGATTTGTATGTTTTGTTCATATTGTTTTTTGTGCATCCACAATAGTGCCTGGGACACAAGAGGAGCTCAGTGATGACATGTGGGATGAATGAATGAATCTTTCACAGATCTCTAAGTCAGTTTTACCAAAACCTATGTCATCTCCTATGTGGTGGGTAGCATGAATTCCTAGGAAACAATTTTGAAAATGCTCCAGGATCCACCTCCAAAACTTTTAAAATGACAAGAAACCAGATACCAGAGGTTTTTTTTTTTTTCCTTGTTGAGTTGTAGATAACTCTGTCAGGAGGTATTTGATAAATACCTTACTAGACCTTACTAGAGGCATAGTAAAGAACTGTGAGATATATTTAAAGAGACAAGGTGACTGACGGTAAAATTAGAGACAAAGAAATACAGACACAAATACATGCACAAAGTTTCAGTTTACGATATAAACATATAAGTGAAGGAGTTAGGGTAGGAAGAGATGAGTGTTTTGAAATGAGCTGAGAATCACTTGTATCTCCCAGGCCTCTAAAGGAGCTTCTGAAGCAAGAGGGCTCTGGAACAGTTTCACTCACCACTGATAACAGTGCTTTGTGCTCACATTGTCCCCTTCAACAAGCATCTTCAGATAATTTCTGATTTTTATCCTAGCATTCTTATCCTCACCCAATAGTCAGAAAAGTGTGGATAAACCATATTTAAGCAACTTGTTTGATGTTGAGGGGAATGGACAGAGAATGAAACCATTATCCCCAAACCCTGCTCTGTCGCATTCTTTGTGCACAGCAAAAACATTTGTGAAGATGTTTTATCAACCTACTCAGCTCCTCTCCCCAAGCATAGGAACATCTACAAGTGGCTACTCCAGAAAACATGTGGATGAGGTCCTCTGGGATGTAGTAAGATGCTCACCCACAAAACAGTTGTTGATGTGTTAGTGTCAGAACAGGGGCTGGCTGGGACCTTTGGTCTAACAAGCATGCAGATTCAGTCAATGAAAGAATGAGTGTGTAAGTTCATGTTGGATATAAAGAAAAAAAATATTTGCAATTTATGCTCAGTGTAATTAACCTTTCTAAATCCAATATCCAAAATACATTTTTTTAAGACCCATGAACCATCAGAAAAACTATCATCTGGAAAACAGGATTTTTCTAGAGGTCTCTGTGTTGCCCCAGTTGCCTGAGATTCCATACTGGGGATAGAACCCAGGGGCGAACTACCACTGAGCTACATCCCCAGCCCTTTAAATTTTTTTTTTTTTTTGCATAGGGAAGAGAGGCGGGAGGGAAAAGGAGGGAGAATGAGAATTGCATGGAAGAGGGAAGGAGACCCCCTTTGTTTTACAGAATACAGGTATAACGATGTGAGGGGAAAAAAAAGAAAAGTGGATCACATTAGATTGGGTAGAGAAAAGTGATGGGAGGGGAGGGGATGGGAAGGGGGGAACGGACAGCAGAATAAAATAGACATTATTATTGCTGTGGGTACGTACGTGACTGCATGACCAATGTGATTCTGCAACCTGTACACTCAGAAAAATGAGAAATTAGATCCCATCTGATTCAAATGTATGATATGTCAAGATCGTTGAACTGTCATGTGTAACTAATTAAAACAAAAACAAATGGGGAATTTTTTTTTTTTTTTTTTTTTTGCTAAGTTGCCCAGGATGGTAACTTGATCCTCCTGCCTCAGTCTCCTGAGTAGCTGAGATTATGGGCGTGGCCACTGTGTCCAGCCGCCTTCCACTTTTTAGATTTGTAAAGACTTCTCTCATGGAGAAGACAGAGTTCTCCTTGGGAGTAAGCTGCTTTCCCTTCCTTGAAGCCCTTGTTCATGAACTGGTCCCTGTCCTTCCTTCTCTCAATCATCTTTCTGACCTTTTTACCTACTATTCTCTTTTTCACTCACTCCACTATAGTCTTTCTTGGTTTTCCTTCTCTCTTTTCTTTCTTTTCATGTCATATTCAGTCCCCAAACACAGTCAACACCCTCACTTCCAATCCATTTCCACGTTTCCTCGTCTCTGTCCATGACACTGCCATCCCTCTCTGTTTTGAACAGATCTGGCCCATGTGGCCCTTTTCCTTAAGTCCAATGAGTTACCAAGGTCAATTCATTCTTCTCTCTTTTTACCTCCAGGATATAGTCACACTGTGCTGTCTCCATTCCCAATGCCTCCACCTTAGCCAGACAGGAATCATTTCTTGTCTGCATTACTGAAATAACTTCCTAACTTTCTTCTTGCCTTCAGGCTACCCCACTGCAGTCTTTCCATACCACCAGGTCTGTCCTCCTATAAAACCACATTCTTTACAACTTTCCTCTTAAAGGGTCAACAATGACTCACCAGTTCATTCTGAATGTAGTTCCAGTTTAAGAAGACATTCTCCTCCTGACTTGCTCCATTTTTATCCCAGTCCCTAGACCTCTCAAGTTTTGACTGCACTGGGAATGATTTGCCTTCCTTACTTAATCTCAACATTGCTCATTCAAGGGTAGTCTCTTGAAACCGGCCTCTATCACCTGAGAGAGGATTGATTTCCTCTCTTCTTGACACATCACATAATACACTGTAAAGGATTTTTCCCCAAAGGTCTTCTTGTTCAGAGAATTTGATACAACATCTTCAAGGGCTGCTTTTGGGGAGAGATGACATTTTTCTTTGTTTTTTGGTTTTGTGGTGCTGGGGATCAAACCCAGGGCCTCACAAATGCTAAGCATGTGCTGTATCACTGAGTCATGCCCCTAGCCCCATTTTCTGCTGTTTACTGAAAAGGATTCCAGATTCTGCTAACTCACTTACTTAGTTAATGAAAAAAAAAATGGAGAATTATTTTGTGGTCACCAGCTTAATATTTTAGCTAGGGTACAGTTATCCATAATTCATTTCTCAAACTTCACAGTTTTTATACCTAACCCAGGCAGAGCCCTCAAAGTCCCCAGCACTTTGTCAAGCACAGGATACTTTTTCTGAGTGGCAGATGAAGGGGTTACTCTATTACTGCATTAAGAACAAACTCCACAAATTGCATTTTGAATGATCTTTAGTTGGCATTGTTACTTTAACTCTACCTTTCAGTAAAGAAAATTCAGTGTTGAACTTTAGTTAACTTGAAGCAAATTATATCTATTTAAAACATAGAGCTGTTAAAACTCAAAGATCTACATAAAAGCAACTGATGGGCTGAAAAATGCTCCTTTTATAGCTGAATCACAACCTAAAAGCTTCAGCTTGTTTCATATAACATGACCTTTAGTCTGTAGATAAAATGCATGCAAATTAAGCTTGAATGTCAACTAGATTTGGCCAAGGATTTCTTTGGTGGTGGTGGTGGTGGTGGCGGGGAGTTTGAGGAATGTAGAGAGAGAAAAAAATGAATGTCTTTTTTTTTTTTTTTTAATCACATAAGTTTTTTTTTTTTTTTTTTTAAATCAAATTGAGTATTGTTCTGATAGTTCCCATATAGGTAACCGCATCCTGGAGAACACAGACCCCCCTAAGAAGTAAATTGTTTTGCTTTGCTTTTCACTTCCATTTTCTCAATTTTTCCAAATGAAAGCATACATACAAAAACAATATTTTTTTTTTCAGGAATGCTACCAACAGGAATCAGTGGAAGTTAACAGAAGTTAACAACAGCTAAGCTAGTCAGGAAGAGGGGGAAGATCACTCCTTTTCAGTGGTGCTACCCCTCATCAACAGCGGTGAACAGGGCGGTGGGGAGCTGGAAATCCTGAACCACTGAAGAAGCCCTGCTACCATCTCAAGAGCCACTCTGCCTTGCTGTCATTGATGAGATGATTTAGTTGGTGTAATACCAATCCTCCATGAGCTAAGATATTATCCCAAGGCAGCAGCTGATAAGAGCAGAGACAACAGACAACCAGGCACTCCAAAGGAACTGGAAACAGAAAACACAGATACAAGAGGCGAGAGCATGAGGCAAGAAGGACCGACAAATAATAGTGATTGCCATGGGCTGAATGTTTTTTGTGGCCTTGAAACTCACATGTTGAAACCTAATCACCCCAGATAGTGCCTCCTAACAACCCTACGAGGTCTTACTGATGAGGAAACAGAAGATTGGAGAAGTTAAAAGACTGCCAAAGGCCACCCAGCCATCAACCTGTGGGACCAGGAGGCAAATCCGTCTGATTCCTGGTCCACGGTGCTCACCACCTCATACTTCAGACAAGAACCAGGGAGAGAATCTAACTGGGAACTTAATAATGAAGAATGGATGCCAGGTTGTTCTACTTTAGGGCAGCCACACAAAGGCCAAAGGTACAGCAGAGCCAGGTGGAGGGGAGGTTGGGCCTGCCACAGAGAGATCCTGAGACAGGGTGTCGGGAGCACCTGTGATCTGAGAAGGTTCTGCTACTCCTTCAGAAAGGGCCCTTCACCCAAGGATCCCTCAGTCTATGGTTTAGTATGCAACACCTCTCAATGATGGGGTCTGTGGGGGGTCTGCTGTTTCCCTAGAGCAGAGAGACACTTTCTAGGGATCATGTGGCTTTGGGTTCCACAACAAAAATCCAGTTTCTCCTCTGTCTGGTGGCAGTGAAGGTGGAGTAAGAGCCAGGGAGATAGTGAGAATGAAGATGAGAGCAGATAACTCAGTGGGCTCCAGAGGCCCCATCCTGCTCAGGCCATAAGGGCTCTGCAAGCTTGTTCCTTCTGCCTTCACCTCTGCTACCTTGGCTGGCAAAAGACTAGAGATTTTTTTTTTTTTTTTGGTCCTGGGAATTAAACCCCAGGTGCTCTGCTTTTGAGCTATAGCCCCAGCTCATTTTATTTTTTTATTTTGAAACAGGGTTCTGCCAAGTTGTTGAGGCTGGCCATGAACTTAGGATCCTCCTGCCTCAGCCTACCTAGTCACTGGGTTTATAGGTGTGGCTGCCACGTATAACTGAGACCAGGGACTTTTTGATAGCTCTGGGATCTGGGAGCAGTCCAGATGGCTTCATGCCATCAACATGACCACTGTGTTCCCATGGTTCGAGATGCTGTCTTGACCCACTTGTTTCTTACATATGCCCATAGAGAATCATGATAATCATATATAGTCATCCCTCAGTATCCGACAAGGATTGGTTTCACAACCCACCCCCCATACCCAAATCTAGAGACACTCATGTTCATTATGTAAAACGGCATAGCATTTGTATACAGACTAAGCACTTTTTTCTGTATACTTGAAATCATTTCTTATAATACCTAAAATAATATGAATGCTATCTAAATAGTGTTATATTATTTAGGAAATAATGACAAGAAAATAGTCTATACATGTTGAGCACAGATGTAATTAAAAAAATTTTTTTTAAATGAGGTAACTTTATTTTTTTATGTGGTGTTAAGGATTGAACCCAGGGCCTCACATGTGCTAGGCAAGCACTCTACCACTGAGCCACAACCCCAGCCCACAGATGCATTTTAAAAAAATTTTTTTTTTAGTTGTAGAGGAACACAATATCTTTTTTTAAAATTTATTTATTTGTATGTGGTGCTGAGAATTGAACCCAGGGCCTCAAGCATGCGAGTCAAGCGCTCTACCACTGAGCCACAATCCCAGCCCCACAGATGCAATTTTTAAAAAACATTTTCCATCTGTGGTTGGTTGAATCTGTGGATGAATATGGAGGACTAATGATATCTACAGGAAATGTTTTGTTTGTACATGTGAAGCATGTACTGATAGTGTCTGAAGGATGGAGCTAAAAGGCCAGCTCTCTCCTGTCTTCCTCCATGTACATCATTCCCTGAGACAAGAGTTTATGGACACATTCACTGTACCAGGACCACTGGGCACAATCTTAGCAGAAACATAGCTTTAAGTTCTTCCCCACCATTGATTGATACCTAGAGATGGCATCTGACATACAATCAGCTGCACATTGTCATGTTCTCAGAATATACTGTCCTGGCATCCCAAGTCCATGGGTACATTCTGCTTTGAGGAAGGACATGGAAACCCAAGTCCCAGGCTCTCTGTGTGGTTTTACAGCTTTGGATACTTTTTCTTCAATGTCCTTCTGTATTAGGCTTCTAATTTCTAATCTGGGCCCTCTTCATACTGCAGGACTTAGGGACACAAGCTGTCCTCTTCAATTAAAGAGAACTGAGTTTGAAAGACGCCTGTATTTGAGGTTAATGGGTGGCTAAAAGCTGCCCTCAAATTGACTGCTCTTGGCTGTGAAGCTAGTAGTGTGGCTCAGCCCTACAGCCTCCATTCAGGAAGATTTAGAATCCTGAACGCAGTCTCCTTGGGGGAGGTCTTACATCCCGGATTTAACCAAAGCTGAACAACCCTGATTTAGTAGTCTTGGGCTCTCTAGAGTATCAACCCTAGTGCTGCTGCTCCACAATCTATGTGGGAGGTCAGATAACTTTCTCTAAAGGATCAGGCAGAAAATGTTTTAAGCTCTGTGGGCCGCTTGGTCACTGTTGGAACTAGTCAATCCTGAAGCTGTTATGCAGGAGCAGCCACAGACAGTAAGTTAACAAATAGCAGTGATTATATCCCAATAAAACTTTATTTATGGTTACTGAAATTTGAATTTCATGTATTGTTCATATGGCATGAAATATTTTTAATCTTTTGACCCCCCCACCCGACACACAGCTTTTGAAATGTAAAACCATTCTTACTTCATGCACTGTACCAAAACAAGACCTGAGCTGGATTTGGCCTATAGACCATAGTTTTCTGATCCCTGGTCTAAATCTTCATCTTTCATACCATTTGGAAGTAATATAGTCCAAGGAGGTGGGAAAGAGAGGTAAACCCTTGGCACAGCTAATTTAGGGATATAGAGCACCCAGGCAAGCAGGAGTTGTTACTAGAGGCAATGTGATTCCCACCACCTCCCATGAACAACAGAATTTGTAGATTCACATGAGTGTACAATATAGCAGTCATCATGAAAATCCTATGTTTGTGACAATTACGTGTTACACTTAGCCCAGCTAGAATCTCCTCCTTGCATGATTTTGAAAAAACACAAGGACAGGAAATTTCCACTAAAGTTTTTTGGTGGTGCTGGGGAATTGAACCCAGGGCCTTGTACATGGGAGGCAAGCACTCTACCAACTGAGCTATATCCCCAGCCCCATGGAATGGACTTTTAAAAGCAGAAAAGGAAACAAAACCAAACCCAAACCACACCAAATACAAAAGTATCATTTCTACCTCAACCAGTAATAGCAATAGTAACCGTGACATAGTTACCTCTTACTTTTCAGATTCCGACTGGTAAATAACATGGTTGTGGTCAAGCTAAATAAAGCCAGTTTTGTTCAAAATTCATGATTATGAGATGAGACTGCTACAAACTCATGACTGCACGTCCTAACAGGGCCTCTAACAATGTGAATGTTGTTCAACCAACTCAGTGTCAGCCAATTAAAAATTTTTTTCTTTTGCATTGCTGTCAATATTTGAAAGTTGAGAGATCTCACATGAAAAGTCAGAGGTTTTTGTTTTGTTTTTTTTTTTTACTTGACAAAAATACCACGATCAGGCACACTAGGCTCTGGTT
Organism: Ictidomys tridecemlineatus; assembly: GCF_052094955.1. Taxonomy (NCBI): domain Eukaryota; kingdom Metazoa; phylum Chordata; class Mammalia; order Rodentia; family Sciuridae; genus Ictidomys; species Ictidomys tridecemlineatus. The sequence goes on from NC_135481.1 coordinate 30,192,170, forward strand.
TTTGTGTAGCAACCCTCAGTGAGCACTTCCTCTTTAGATAGATCATCTGAACCTGCTCTGGTTTGGATGCATCCTCTGAAGGTCTGCACTTTGGAAACCCAATCCTAAAATTCACATTGTTAACAGCATTTGGAGGTGGGGCCTTTGGGACATAGTTAGGATTAAATGGGGTCATGAGGGTGGGGTCCACATGATGGCATTAGTGGCTTTATAATAAGAGGAAGAGAGATCTGAGCTAACAATCTAGCTCTGTTTCACTGTGGTGCCTCTTCTATGCTATCATGCAGCAGTAGAACACTTACCAGATGCTTGTGTCATGCTCTGGGACCTCCCAGACTAAAGAACCATAAGCCCAATAAAAATTTATTCTTCATAAATCACCTATCATCCAGTATTTTGTTATAGCAACAGAAACATACAAAGACAGAACCTGAAGTTGGTACAATCTCTATCATGCCTAGTAGCAGCTGCCATGTAACTGGGGCTTATGAGCCTTTTTTTACTCATATTAAGAAGAATAGCACAGTCACATGGTTCAAAAGTCAAAAACAATACAAAAAGCTATACAGTGAAAGGCTTATTCCCACCCTCCATAAGTAAGCACTTTTATTAATTCATTTATTTTTCTCCTTCTTGCTTATACAAGATGATGTAATATACATTTTTTCTCTGCTTTGCTTTCTTCACTGACAATATATCCTGGAGATTGTGCTAAATGGTGCATAGAAAATTTCCTCATTCTTGTTTTACAGCTACCTAGTAGTGGGTGTATAGATCAGATTATTTAACTATTCCTAGATTGATGGCCATGGTTATTTACAGTCTTTTGCTTTCACAAATATTCTGCAATGAACGACAACATACACGTGTCATTCATAGGTGAGAAAGTCAATTGTGCAGGATAAATTCTCATGAGTGAGATTGCTGGGTCGAAGGATAAATACATCTGTAATTTTTCTAGATTTTACCAAATTGCTTTCCATTTGGGTTGTACCATTCTGTATTCCAAACATCAGTGCAAGAGTATCTGTCTCCCTTCAGCTTCCTCAATAGAGCCTTCTGTAAAACCTTGGTAGTTTCGTCACTGTGACAAGTAAAGATTATACTTCAGGGTAGTTGTGATTTGTATTTTTAAATTAAAAATATATTTCCATGTGTTTACAAGATAGTTATATTTCTTTTCCTGGGAAATATGTATTCCATTTTCATACTGGATTCATATTTCTGCTGCTGATTTTCATATTAAATTCTTGGGTTTTTTTGGTATCAACTTTTAGGAGAGCTACACATTAGGAAGATCATGTAGCTACGTTATGTGTTCCAAATACTATTGCTTGTTTGTCATTTAACTTTTGCCTTTGTGGTATTTTTGTTGTTGTTTGCCACGTCAAAGTTTTGTTGGGATTTCATGTGTTTTTAAAATGTAGCCAAATTTATTTCTTTGTTGTTTGTGTCTGGCTTTTGAATTACAGTTTGAATGAAGATCTTTGCAATTCAAGATTAAAAATGAACTTGTTTATAATTTCTTTCAGTAATTTTAGTTTCATTTTTTAAAAATGTGTATCTTTGATCCACTTAGGGCTTGTTGTGTTGCACACTGTGGAAACAGAACCATGCTTTTCTAACTTTTGCTTTTCCCAGAAGGCTTGCCTATAGTCTCAATATCACTTCTTTTATTTTTAGGCACCAGAGATTGAACTCAGGGGCCCTCAACCACTAAGCCACATCCCCAGCCCTATTTTGTATTTTATTTAGAGACAGGGTCTCACTGAATTGCTTAGTGCCTCACTTTGTGCTGAGACTGGCTTTGAACTCATGATCCTCCAGCCTCAGCCTCCTAAGCCCCTGGGATCACAGGTGTGCGCCATCGAGCCCAGCTCAATATCACTTCTTAACTCCATCCTTCCCCAATGATATGAAGTGCTATCTTTGACAGGTACTAAATTGACATAATATATTTAGAACCACTTATGAACTTTCTATTTTTTTCTCATTGGTCTGTCTATTCATATCACACACTGTTTTAATTAATCAGGCTTTAATTATATTTTCACAACTAGTAGTGAGACCTCCTCATTCCTCTTCTTTTATAGTCATTTCCTTGCATTTTGGTGACTTTACTTTTCCATGTACACTTCAGAAGCAGCTCGTCTAGTCCTGGGGAGTGGGGGTAGATGGAGAGACTATTGGTATTTTTATGTTGGAATAATATTAGATTGATAAACTAACTTAAGGAGAATTAACTTAATATGATACTAAAAGTCCTACTACAAAAGATGTTTCTTTCCATTTATTTGAATTTTTGTGATCTTTCAGAGTAGTCCCCAGCCCTTTCTCTCCTGGCCCCAGCCCTTTCTTCATACCAAAGATATAGATATAGATATATACACAAGTTTTTGCACATCATTTCTTCTGTTATATCTTTGTATAAGAAGTCTATCAGGAGCTGGGGATGTGGCTCAAGTGGTAATGTGCTTGCCTGGCATGCGCGGGGCACTGGGTTCGATCCTCAGCACCACATACAAATAAAATAAAGATGTTGTGTCCACCGAAAACTGAAAAATAAATATTAAAGAATTCTCTCTCTCTCTCTCCCCTCCCTATCTTAAAGAAAAAAAGAAGTCTATCAATTTCTTTGTACTATTTTTATATCTTACTTCCCACTGAATTCTGTTTTTGTTTGAAATAGCTTTTCATGACATTCCCTTGGGTTTCTCTTGGTTTGATCTGAATATAGCCAGACTTTTGCTTCCTTACTTCCTTTGCCTCATTGCATTGGCTAATCTTCTAGAACAATTTGAGATACTAATAGTGACAGTGGGCATCCCTGTCTTAACAGTGACTACTAGGACCATCTCCAGAATTTCTCGGTTAAGTGCAAAGCTGGTTTTGGGGAGTGAGAAATATAAACTGTATTTTATCCATGATTCCCATTATATTGCATATTTTAAAAATCAAGCATAAGTGTTAAATTTTGTCAAATGCGCCTTTTTAGTGTCTGATAGCTGTTGAGCCTTCTTTGAATAAATCATTGGGATTTGCAACTGCTACTTTAAAATAGTAAGATTGTTTTTCTTGTTAAGTGCTCAGCATTTTGAACAATGCCCTGGGTATAGAAATATATGGTCCCCCAGAGCAGTGATTATTGTGGCTACACATTTACCAATCTCAGTGGGTTACATCTTCTATGTTTGATTAATTTGATTTTTGTCAAACACCTTCTGGATGTTCTAGATTTGGGGCAAGAAAGATAGGATGATAAAACTATCAGAATATCAGTACAGGTGTGATATGAAGAAGGGGATGAAAGAGAGTAGCTGCTGAGAAGAAAAGCTAGAAAAAATATAAAGATTTGGGAGAAAGAAAGATTAAAGAGAAGCAGCAGAATCTTACCTCCTCCTTACCCCTCTCACCAGATTCTGGGTCCCATTTCTGGCCTGGCTTATTGCTTCCTAGGCCTCATCCACTGCCACTTTTAATATTTTTCCTCCAAAGTACCCACTTGCTTTTTAAAGTCTTAATATGCTTGGCTGTACCAAATTAACTGTACTTCAGTAAAAATTAATTATCATGCCTCTTTAACAGTCATTTACAGCTGCCAACCAGCTTCTGGTCAGAATGTGCTGATCAGAATTACCATGCTGAGGAAGGTACTTTCAGCCAAAAGCACAAAAAATATGAAGTGTCAGTCAGCTTGAGTAGGCTTAACTTGGATAAACAAACCATTTTGGAAGGATTTTCAAAACGCTGATATTAGAGCTTATTTCTTTGTTCCTAGATCTTTAAGGACACAGGACCTCAGGGTGAGGGCCTCGGGTCTCACTCTCATTTAAGTTCTGGTGCTCTATAACAAGGCTAGAGGAAGTTGTAGACTTCAACCATGAGAAATGTGCATGACTACCTCCATGATATATTCTAGATTCTTCTCTTACAACTTCTCTACTAGAGGTGCCTAGTGATTTTTTTTTTAAATTGTTCTCATGTGAATAATTCTATGTTCTGAGAAAAGCAGATAGTAAACATGAGCAAATTTGAAAAGATGAATGGTGAGAATATTGCTATAACAAACTAAAGGACTTTTCAGTAATAAAACTAGTTCCTCTGCTTAAGCAAAGGCCCTGAGGGTACGGTGAACAGGGCACAGTGAAGGGGGCACAGCCTAACCAGCCCATGATCATAAGGAAGTCAGGCTAGCTCCTGCCTACTGGCCAGCATGTGCCCTGCCCCCAGGCTACACCCTAAACTAGTTCATTACAATATCTGGAGGTGGAATTCAGTAAGTTCTCAGACTTCCCAGATGATTCCAATGAGCTGTAGGACCTGCTCATGAAAGTGAGGTCTTATTCATAATGTAAAATCTTAGATCCCCACTTCAGATCTTTGGAATCAGAATCCATATTTTAAAAAGATCCCAAAGATATTCCTGTACACCAAGGTATTGCTGCACTGTGTCTTTTCTAAAAATATATATTTATTTTTTAGTTGGACACAATATCTTTATTTATTTTATTTTTATGCGGTGCTGCAGATGGAACCCAGGGCCTTGCACATGCTAGGCAAGTGCTCTACTGCTGAGCCATAACCCCAGCCCTGCAGTGTTTCTTAAAGTGTGTTGTCTGGACCACCTGCAACAAACTCACTAAGGGGAAGTGGGATGAGGAGTGGAGGCAGAGGACTTCCTAAGAAGGCTGATTCTGGAGATGATGATTCTGTAGGTCTCAGAGTGGAGCCCTAGAGTCTGCATTTTAATGAGCTTCCAGGTGATTTCTAAACCACTGACCCAGAACTACCCTCAGGAGGACAGTCAGCAGCATTACATTGCCTTCTCCTGGCCTCTGGGCAAGTCCCTCAGTGGCTGGAAAAGATCAAAACACACAAGCTGCAGGTGAGGAACATGCTGATGATGATCTACAAATGCTTCCCAGCTTGACAATTGGGATGTTTCTGCTCTCTACTCTGTAAGAGCTGGTGATGGCCCTCCTAGATCACCTAGAATTAAATCTACCTTTCGGGTTGAATCTGAAAGGAGTCTCTCCATTTTCTTGTGTTAGTGATTGAACAGGTGACAATTTGGTTATTAAAGTCTTCACCTTAAACACAGGATTAAAAATATAAAATGTTGATGCTCTCATGTATCTCTCTTTGAGGGTTTCAAAAAACACCTAAAATGCAGGGTCAAGAGCCAAGAGAGAGGAAAGGTAAATTCCCCTAAGAAGTCTTCATTTTACAGCTCTTTTTTGAAATTTTTGCTTAGGCTCAGATTTTTAAATGAGTTAAAAAAAAATAAATGAAGCTAGGAATGGAAAATTTGATCTCTCTCAAAAGATTTATTTGAAGTGTGTATTACTTGTAGTTTTAAAAGCAGTCAAGCTCACATAAGATATTTAGCAGCTTTTATGATAACAGATGCTTTAAGTGGATTTCTTTTCAAATACCTAGGATTCTGAATTATGGATTACTTGAAGTGACAACTGAAATCTTTCTAATTATAAAGTGAAACAAGATCAGAGCTATTCTAATAGATAATGAAGTGGAATGGGGAACTGCAATATGATCTAAATATATTTGTTAAAGAATTATTGAATTAAATAAGCAGGGCTGGGGCTGTAGCTCAGTGGTAGAGCACTTGCCTAGCGTGCTTGAGGCACTGGGTTTGATCCTCAGCACCACATAAATATAAAATGAAAACATTGTGTCCACCTATAACTAAAAAATAAAATATTAAAAAAAGAAATAAGCAAAAGCAAAGAAACTTAAAGCTGGAAAAATGATTTGGGTGGGGGCTTTTGAAGACTTTCTTTAGAACAGTGTGCTATAATTCTTGGGGGTGGGGAGAGGGAGAGAGGCAGGGAGAGATAGAGAGAGAAATAGGGTCCCTTTGAAAATGTAATGAAAAACAATGAACCCTTCCCCAGGAGGGTAAGGTACCATCACACACACACTGGCAAGTTTCTGGAGTTCCATAGATTCTCTGGAGCTCATACAAAGGGCAATCCTCAGGCCCCACATTAAGAACCTCAACGTTGCCAGTGCTTTTAAAGAAACATTGCTCCGTACTGATTTCTTCCGTTTGGAACAGCTTGAAATCCAAGAGCAACTTTCTCAGCATCTAGGTCCCAAGGCAGTAAAATCAGGGCTGACTTTTGCTTAAACGGAGACAATTAAATTAGGTAGACAATTTCGTGGGGTCAAGCGGAGGTCAAGTGAAAAGCTGGACCACTAGACTGTGCCAGGGAAAGAAGACTTTTGTTAAAGATGCCTGAGCTATTTCAGAAAGGTCGCCTCCATCTTTCAGAGAGACCCTGACATAGGCGAGTGGCACAGGCAGAGCCCTGAGACCTCTGTGGCTCCGTTCATATCAGGAGGCAAAAACTGTCCTAAGTTGGGAAGGAAAGAAAATCCTTTCACCTGAAGACTCACATGACGCCAGGCGTGTAAGAGACTTGCCCGTCACCCCTTCCCCGACAGATGAGGAAACTGATCCCAGAAGGGTTAAGGTGACCTCCCTAGCCACACTCACGCCCAAGGACCTCCCCGCAGCACTTCGCCTCCCTTTTCCCGACACCTCCCGAGGTTCTGCCCGGCGGGGGCGCCACCGGGAGCCGAGCCCCCGCCTACCGGCACCATGGAGTAAGTCATCATCATCAGCATGTCCTGGCTTTCTGTGCGGATGTGCTGTGCTGGCTCCCCTCGATGGCTGCGCTTGTTGCGCGCGGCGCTCGCGGGGTCCGGGGGTGGCGCTGGCGCACGGCGCGGCGCCTGGCTCAACTCCGCCAGGAAGGCACGCAGGGCACTGTCCTCGCGCTGCTCCCGGCCGCGCTGCGCCTCCAGCTCCCGCAGCGCAGCGCTCAGGCCGCGCCACTGGCACAGCGCGAACACCGTTCCTGCCGCATTGAGCACAGAGAGCAAAGCCACCGCTGCCAGGGCGCCCCGCAGTCCCCAGCCGGCTGCCCGGTGACCTTGCTCGGCGCCTGGGGCCATGTCTGTGAGCCTCGGGCTAGGCAGGGCAGGGTTGGGTCCCCTCCCGCAGGGCAGTCTTTATACCCTTCGCCTGCCTCCAGCAAACCGTGGGCTGGTGGCAGCGCTGTGAGTCACGCCGCTCTTCCGCGGGGTTGGCGAGGCGGGCTGGGGACTGTATAGGTGGCGCCGGAGCAGCCCGAAGGGACAGGCGGGCAGCAAGGGGGTGAGAAGCTAGTGGAGACAGCCCGCGGAGGAGGGGCGGGCAAGGCTCGCATTCCTAGAGCCTGGCCGGCCAAGCAAACCAGCAAACTGGACTCTCCTTCCCCCCCCCCCACCCCGCTGTATAACCAGTGGGCATTGTCATGACCCAGACGGGCACTGCGAGGGTCAGACTGAGGGGGAAGGCAGGAATTCTTAAGGCCTGAGAAGTCTCTAGATTGCATCCCATTCCCCCTACACTGCCTTCTTTGGATGAAATGATCAGCATGCCCAGATGCCAAGGCATAAGCCCACTGTCCCTGGGAGGTTTACTGCTGGACCCAGCACCAGGATGCCCGTCACCCCTCCCCAAGGACATGGGGCCTCATGTAACCACTGAAGATTCTAAGATCTTTCCCCGGGAAGGGCATGGTTAAGGACAGGGAGACAGTTGGTGTTACAGGGTTAAAAAGGCTACTGTCAGAACCAGGAAGCCCAGACCTGCCTGGCAAGCAAGACTTATCCCAAAGGGCGATTTCCAAGATTAGACAAGCCAAGAATTCTCCCATGAGACCCATATCTGGGAAGCAAAGAGCTATGAGGAAAAAATGAAGCGTCAGGAGACCCTTTTCCATCACCCCTGGGGTAAGGATGGGGCAGTTGAGAATGTCCCAAGACTATACTGAAGTTCTTTCTGGCTTAAGGACTGGAGAGCCTGGTCCAGGTTGGAACCTTACTTCGCCCGGTGGTTGTTCCATGCTTATTACCTTTTCAGGACACCTTCACTTTCTTGTTAGCTCAGCCACTTGTCCTGCCTCAAGAGCCACGTTCCCTTAGTCATTTCTGAGCCTCCTGAAAGGACCAAGTCACTCACCATGTTTCTCTGCTTCTTCCAGAATAGTAATGCTTTGCTGGGACCCTGGGGCCTATAGGAGGCCCTGGTCATATGTGAAGACCCAACCAGAAGCTGAGATTGCTATTTTCATAGTAGATAACCCAAGAAGGAGATGGCTGCTGCGTCATCAAGCCACCTGGCATAGTCAGGGAAAATGGACTTCTAGCAGGGGGCACGGTTGTTTCAGCCAGTGCTGGAGGAAGAACAGCAGGGTATGGGTAGGAGGTAAGCATCTTTTGATTTAACAGTGGAGCTCTGTAACCATCTACTCCTCAAAGATTTGCACACCTACAGGTAGGCTTTGTGGCACAGGAGAACAAAAAAACAGGGTGACATTAGATTTCTTGCCTCCTCTCCAGCAAGTAGAGCCTCCCAGCAAGAATAAGGATACTGAAGTTACACCTTAACCAGAACTCTGTGTCAGGGTCTGGACTCCCAAATTTGAATAAGAACATTAATCAACTTGAGTATTGTCTAAGAACAGTCTTCTAAAGGGCATACAGGATGTGGTAGAATTAGGAAAGCTCTTTGATAAGGGGACATGATGACTGAGCAGGGAAGGCAGCAATGTAGACAACTTTGTTCAATTCCACCCAACTTCAACACACTGGAACTTTTTTGAAGAATTGTTGTGTATTGTCTTTCTTTTCTGATCCATGTCACAATTAGGGCAGATGGCAAGGAGCCATCTGAGAGGCAGAGTTGGGGCTCAGCATCAGTAAGTTCTTCTTTTAATTCAGTAAATATTTACTGAGTGCTTACTGTGTATTGGGCATTGTGATGGGCATCTGAGATGTAGGAATGAATGAGGCAGGCAGTGTGAGCAATTGGAACACAGTGGTGCCTCTGGGCTTTTCTTCACCCTAACATTCATTAACGTTACCGTTGTCCATCTGTCACCAACATCCACCCTCCCCAACAAAACACATTCTCCTGAGGTTAGGTGATGTGTCTTGTTTGACCCTGTGGTGCCCATCATATAGCATAGCAGCTGCCTTGCTCTGTGCTCTTGCTCCTGGACCCTCTTCTCAGACCTTCTTCCCATCAAGGTGCCACACATCCACTTTCTTCCTTTGGCCTATCTTGGTGTCGCCCCTTCCTCACTGAGTCTTGCCTTGCCATACACTCCCTCTCTTTGGACTCTGCAAGCCCCAGGAGCTCAGTGGTCAGGAGCATGAGCTTTGGAATCAAGTAGAACTGAGCTTGAAGCTGCTTTTTCTCTTTAAAATATTTTATTTTTACTGTACTTTAGGCTTTGCAATTTTACAGATCACTCTTGGGAAACTGCTTTTTAATTATGTGACTTTAGATACCTTACTCAGCTTCTCTAAAGAGACCATTACTTGTGAAGATTTAATGAGAAAATACTTGTAAAGCACTTAGCATATAGCATTTATATATATTATTTTTTGCTCTTAGGCTGTATGAGCTCGTGGACAGCAACACTGTGCATTGTGTTGTTGATCAACATCTTCATTTCTCATTTAGGTTATAGTGTGCTTAAGGCAGGGACCTACCTTCACTGTGGCCATCACAGCAGGAAACAGCAGGAACTTGTGCCAAGTAGGAATAGTTGATTAATCAACTGGTTGGTAATCACACTTTGTTGATGCTCTTGAGCAACAGAACTTTTGAATGCATGGCAAACTCGAGCTCTTGTCTGAGTAGCATGGCTTTGACATGAGTTCTGTGGGGCCCTTCAATTTGTGGATGCCTAAGCCTCTTGAGACTTCTTAAGAAGCAGACATGTCTCGTCTCCATAGTATGCCTACCTGGTACTTCTCAGGATGGGTTGGTACTCTCTACTTATTATTATTATTTTTGTAAAAGGTAGCTATCAGTCTGACCTCTTTGTTGATATGGAAGATTCAAGATATAGTAGGGGCACAAGGAGATATCTGAATTCCCTTTTCTGGACACCAAAGAAGCCAAAGAACACTGTGTGCTCTCTTTACAATGAGAAGCAGTTTTTTTCATTAAAAGGAAGATACTTTATTTCCAAAGGTTAAATAGAATGGTCCCTAAAAAATGATTCCAGCTAGTTAACTTTAGGGCTCTAGAGAATCAAATCCAAGTCAAGAATATACTCCAATTTTAATTCCACAGCATCTCCTCCTGATTGTGAAGTGAATAATTTTCATTTACTCTAAGGCTTGGCACTTGGGTATTTTGATCCGACATGGGGTAGCAGTTATGTTGTGACTCCTGATGGTGTTCTGCTGTCTGCCCTAGCTTTTGTCCCTGCCAGTGATTGGGAAGAAAGTCTCTTTAAAAGTTGCCACCAGATACACCTTTCACCCAGTCTCCTCTCCTTTAACTTCCCATTACTACATTCTAAACCTAAGAAACTTCAAACCACCGCTAGGGTAGGGTGATGCCTGCCTATAATCCCAGTGACTTGGGAGACTTCAGCAATTTGGGCCTAACGGCTTAGTGAGAACCTGTCTCAAAATAAAAAATTAAAAGGTCTGAGGACAGAGCTCAGTGGTAAAGTGCCCCTGGGTCCAGTCCCCAGTACCACAAAAAACAAAAACAAAACAAAACAAATAAACAAAAAACAAAACAACCAAACAACAACAACAAAAACAACAACTTCAAACCACCCAACCAAAGTTATCAATTCTCTTTCTTCTTCTTCTTCTTCCCCCCCCATTCATATCCATTTATTCAATAAGTGCTTCCTGCCTACTGTCTGCCAGGAACTGTGCTGGGAGCTAGGAATAGAATGGAGACAGAAACAAGAACTATTCCTGCCTTCCTGAAGCCTGTCATTCAAGTGGGGAGACAGAAATTAACCTAGTTGTCACAGACACGTCATCAGAGGAGGCAGCGGGATTCTGTAAGATGCTATCACTGAGGAGCCCAAGGGCGGGGGGTCAACAGGGGTTTGTCTGAGGTGATGAAACTTTGAGCGGGAGTCTAAAGCAGGGTAATTGCTGACAAGGTGGGGGTCAGAACAGGATTTCAGAGTCCCTGCAGAGGGAACGGTATGGTCATGGCCCCAGGCAGCAGGTACTGATGTTATTTCAGGTACCCTTATTATTTCTTGAAGGGTAAGGAGGCTGCAGTATGGACAGCATCAAGAGGGAGGAGAAGGCAGTGAAGTGAGGCTTGAGCCAGGCCAGGGGCCAGAATCCATGGGTGAGACCTGTAGGGTTGGGGTCCTCAGTAAAAGCAATGGGAAGCCAATGAGGAATTTGAAGTGTAAGGCTATAAAGGGGAGGGCTGTGTGGACGGATGACAGATTTTCACTTTTAAAGATTACCTTTTATTACCAGTACTAGTTAGTAGAGAAACTATGTGTATCTCTTTCTTCCACCAGGGTCAACCTCAGACTTTCAACCCATTTTTTTCAAATGGAGTAAGAGAGTGTTGAGTTCTAGCAAATGCCTCTTCCTCTCTTATTTCAGATAGAAAGATAATTGAAAGACCTGGAACCAACACTTAGATTACTTGGATAATCATGATGCTCTCTGGGGTTTGTGTTAGTCTCCAGTATGTCAACATTTTCTCAGGAATCCACTTTAAAAAAATTATTTAGTTGTAGATGAACATACAGTATCTTTATTTATTTTGATGGGGTGCTGAGGATCAAACCCAGTGCCTCACACATGTGAGGCAAGCGCTTTACCACTGAGCTACAGCCCCAGCCCCAGGAATCCACTTTTGGTGGCTCTAGTTGACAGCATTAAATCAGGGAACCTTTAGGGTTGAGAACAAAATTAGGTGATACTGTTTCATTTGTGAGACCTTAATCTAAACCAGGCAAGTAATGACAGGTTTCTGCCTATCATAGTTGCAGTATCTTTGACTTTTGAGTCACCCATTCATCAGCAGATGCACAACTATCTTTGATTGCTGCAGTGGGGTCATTTCAATCCCCCGAATTCCATTCTTTATTTCTTCACAAAAACATACCCTCCCCATCCCATCCTGCCCTTCTGGAGCATTGTAGCCAATTGTACAGATTGGCTTCTCTGGAAGTAGATGTTGAGTTGGAATTTGATATGCAAGATATTTCTTAGGGACAGCACCTGTGAAGGCAGGGGTGGGGGGCAGGGACAGGGTTGGGCAGAGAAGTCCAACTGAAGGCAGCCCTACAAAGCCTTGGCCAAGCCACTTGTGAGCTCTGGATGGTGTATGACCCATCAGAGATGACTTGACTTTACCCCTGTCTCCTTGGTCATAGGATAGATGAGGGCTACCTCAGAGGATGTGACTTTGCATTAGGTGACTCTGCAGCTGAGACGTGTCCTAACCTCAACCCTGCAGTGGGGCAGCAAGTGACTATTTGAAGGGGAATCTGGGACACAGGTCAATCACCTGATTAGTGTTGGATACGGGTCTGCCAATTCCAACATTAGTAAACTTAAATCAATACTGTGTCAGGCTGTGGAGAGACGCCTTTCACTTTTTATCTGGAGTATGGCCTTTCAGTGAATAAAAAAGGGATTGTCTTTAGAAACCATTAAAATATGAAGAGAAGCTCCAGGAGTGGATTCTCTGAGATCATGAGAATCACTCATGAATTTGAAACTGCTTAGTCCACCGAAGTAAGTTAATACTGCAAAGCCCCATTGACGAAACTTGAACCACTGTTTTGTTTTTTGTTTTTGAAAGGATCAAACAAAGCCTTGCATGTATAGTGCACCTCAGTTTTCAAAGTACTGTCTTATGTCAGTAGGGTTCCATAATAAGACTGTGAAGTGGGCAGGGCAGGCCTTCTTTATTTTCTTTTCTGAAAATGTGGTGCAGGGGATGAAACCCAGTCCTCACACCTACCAAGTGCACACTTTACCACTAAGCTACCTTCCCAGCCCCAAGGGCAGGTCCTAGAACCTGCCTGTTCACAGATGAGGAAACCAAATCTCAGGAAAGTTAGAGGACTTCCCAAGGTCAAGGTATAGAAAGCTCATCAACACTCACCCATACCCCTGCTTAGGAAGTAGGAAGCTTTTGGGCCCAAAGTTTGGGCCAGTCAGAAATGAGCAACACAATGGACAGGAGGCGGAAGAATGGGGGCAGGGAAAGGATCCAAGGAATTTCTGCTGTTAGGGTTCATTCTAAGCCTCTGAAATAAGGGATCACAATAAGTTGCTGAGGCTGGCCTCAAACTTTTAATCCTCCTGCCTTAGCCTCCAGAGGAGCCAGGAGGTACTTCACCATGGCTAACCAGTTGGATTCTTATCTTTATATAATGAATTAATCCTATGAGTTTGTGAGTGACAAAAAGAATGAGGCAGCTGATAGGACTGAAAAACAGAATTAATCTCTCTAGCAAGAGAAAAAAGGAACAGAAATTTAAGATACATAATTAACACAAAGGACATGGGGGTGGTGGCCACAAATGAATAATAAACATTAAAAAATATGCTGTTTACTATATTTAAATGCGAATAAATAGAATAATTCCTTAAAAGAGACACTATATCAGATTTGTTAAAAAATAAAAAAACCAAAACAGTTATATGCTATATACAAAAGAGAAACACATCTAAATAAGACAGATAAAGAAAAGTTGAAAATAAAAAAGAGGAGCAGAAATAGATACTAGGTAAATGCAAGTGACAAAACAGGAAGCATTACTCTATTAATACCCAACAAATAATGAAACCTAAAGTTTAAAGGACTAAGAGAGTTGCTGTGTAAAGAAAAGAAAATAATTTACAAAGAAGTCAATTTACCAGTATGTGCTAAAAATCAAATGTGAGAAAAACAGTAAAATTGTCCCTAAAGCTTCCGAGGAAGCCACATGTAGTCAGGGAGACACTGACCCATCCCGAGAAGTGGCAAAACTGGTGGAGGAGAAGACTAAAGGCTTCTCACACGTTCCACAAAGTGGCCCCTAAGGAATCTCTGCTGACCTTAACAGTGGAAGGGAGCGAGGTTTAATTTGGGGCCAAAGTAGGGGTCACCTGGCAGGGCAGTATAGCCAAAGACTAATCTACAAATATGAGGATGGAAGAGAAATCAAAGCCCAGGTGCTGCCCCAGGTGGTCATGAACTGGTTTCCCCAGGGTCTACCCAGCAGCAGCTCTTACCTATACTCCTAACACAAATTCCACCTTCTAAACAGGTCACACTCCTGGCACACCTTACTGAGTGTCCTGGTCCCCCACCCACTGTTGTGTACCCTGTGTGAAGTACCTATCTCCAGCAGAGCCTGTACAGCCACTATATGAAGCACCCCCACACATCATCCGCCACACCATGGGACGCAGCTCAGAGGCATTGGAATCACCATGCACATGGTTGCTGGGAACATTGTGACCATGTTAGCAGATACCTGCTGATTGCCCAATGCCCAACTTCTGTTGCCCGTCATCTGGTCACTGTGCCCACATACTGGGTCCCAAGAACATCCACCTACAGCTATGTGCCCCCTCCATGGTGATCACTCTGCAAATAACTGCTTGTGGATGGAGCTGTGCAGTTCACCACCAAGGTGTCACAGCTGGTCCGAAGCCCTGGAGCCTTGTGCCTCCAACCAGGACTTTCTTCATATTGCTCCTGACACTTAGTTAAACTGGTCTAGCACTTCACTGCACCGTTAGTCTTCAACTAACTCTGTGAGTTGGTCTTAAAGCAAATTCTGTTTTGTGAACAGTTTGGCAATTTTGTATTTAGCTAATTGTAATGATAAAAAGGAAGTAGTAATCTATTCTGAATCATATTTAGTTGAATGCATGTTTGAAAGAAAAACAAAGCTTGCTGAATCTTCCTGCAGTGACTGATGGAAAACAATCACTGGCGAAACCCCAAAGAATGGAAACATTTCACAACTGTATCACTGATGCACTGCTGTATGCAAAGTCTTAAAGTTAAAAAAAAGGAAACAAACAAACCAGCCGTTCATAGATATTTAAAAGTAAAAGTCAAGGGTCCTTTAAAACATGACTTGAGATGTGTACTTGTGTCAGCCCTACCAAGAGTAAGTGAAGCCAAGAAACTACAGATAAAGGGGTGTTAAGCATGAGTGTCTGATGATAACTATCAAAAAAGACTTGGCTTGGCCCACATCTGTGATCCCAGTGGTTCTGGAGGATCAAAAGTTCAAAGCCAACCTCAGCCAAAGCTAGGTGCTAAGCAACTCAGTGAGACCCTGTGTCTAAACAAAATACAAAATAGTGCTGGGGATGTGGCTCAGTGGTCGAGTCGCCCCTTAGTTCACTCCCCAGTAAACTCCCCCCCACACACAAAAGAGACTTGGCCAAAATTCTAAGTTTTTCCTGAGTTGTCCTGACTTAAATCTGATCTAACAGACATGCTTTTGAAAAAAAATCCAGAACTTGAGATGTAAATAAAACTATTTAAGCTAACTTGGCTGCTACCACTATTAAGACCTTTGGCTACTATACTTCTTAATCTCCTTCTAAAATTTGTATCTTCCAGATTGCAACCAGTTCATGATTAAGATGATGGCAATGCGAGGACTCCAAACCAGCCCAACAAGCGGGACCAGTCTTTTCTCTGTCTGCATTAGACCAGGCAGGCAGAGACTTTAGATCCCTGGCTGAGCAGCATCACCACTCCTTACCAGCTTGAAGAAGCCATAGAAGATGGATCTTTGCCCTTCATTGAACCTTAAAAATAAGAGATCACAAGTCTTGGGGGGTTAGGAGAGAGGTGAGATATGAATTTGGGGATACAGAAATGGAAAGATAAGACAGTCTCAAAAAAGAAGTGCCAGGAGCCTTGGAAAGCAGGAAGTACCCATGAACCTTTAAAATACAAAACAAGCATTGCTGAGCAACCCAGTCCATGTCCTTAGACTGTACCCTTGACCCATGCCCTTGGCCCATGCCTTTGCCTGGAAATGTAACATGAGGGAAAGGCACAAGCACTGGGAATACTGGTGCGAAGTTGTGTACCTCTGCCCTGGCTGAGTCTCTATTCCAGCCCCTAGCAATTGTCCCTCTATAAATATCAATGCCCCACACCAAGGGGTCACCAACTTTCCCTCTGGAGATGGCCTGCATTCTCTCTTGAATGTGTATTTCTTACTTTACCACCCCCCCCAATGTCTCTTCCCTGAGAGAGCCTACATTCTCCTGGAATGTGTCTCTGTTTTCCTAAATAAACCTTTGTCTGTGTCTCTGACTGGCGTGTATGCAAAAATTCCACTTTTCTTGAGTCTGAGGTCCCCTGTGTGGGAACTCCTTAGACTTTGGTGACAAAACCATTCATGATTCTAGCACCTTTTTGCTTTGTATACATTAAGAGGTTGTGCCCACTGAACAGCCCACTTCCCATCCAATCCCACCCCATAATACAGATATGCCTCTTGAGAAGATGCAATCATACTACGCTTATCTTCCTGGGTCAGTATACATGTTTGTCTGTTGAGGTATTACCCAGTCCTTATTTCGTGAGGAGGGATTTTCCTAAAATACCTATCTTCTTGCTCCTTCTACTCCCTTGCTTTTCCTTGTTAGTCTGTTTTCCATCACTCTGATCAAATACCTGAGATAAACAACTGAAAAAGAGGAAAGGTTTATTTTGGCTAATGGTTTCTGCCAGGGTCACTGACAGCTTCTTTGCTAAATACAACAAACACTTTCTAGTCTGAAGGACCATCCTCTTTGCAACCTTGGATACTCCTTTGATCTTGGCTTCTGAGACACTATTTTCTCTTGGTTTTCCTCCTCCTATTTCTAAGACTGTTCTTCAGCCTTGATTCCCCTCCACTGCTGGTGTCACAATGATGGAAATTGGGTTCATGCTGGTATTTAGTGGATGGGGCCAGGGACGTCAGAGGCTCTGCAGTAGTCAGGTAGTCCTGCATGACTGTCAAATGTTCCACTGTGTATTCATGGCTATGGAAACCTTGTTCATAATTAGTTAGGTCTAGTATCAAGCTCCATTTTATATATAAACATGAAGGATTTTTAAAGTTTTGACATGCACTAACTTTTTCAGAAGTGCAAGCTGAAGTGAAGGGGGTACTTTTTTTTTAATCAGGACTTTGCTGAGGATTGCTCAAAACTCTAGAAAATCATGTTATGAATGGCAACACCAGTCACATTCATAGCAAGCCATCCTCACAACACACTTGAATCTGTGTGCATTGATATCTGTTGCTTCCATGGTGATTCTGCACACAGGTGCAGATGTCTAATACACATTAGGTATTCCAGTGTAGTTGTGTACATGTTTTTTTTTCAGGGATCAAAATACTTATTTTTTTTTTATAAAATTGGTCTTCTGTGTTCTTTGATTTTAACATAGTGTGTTATAGTGATATAATTAATATTATGGATTTGGGGGGAAATTTCATGTGTATAAGAAGGTGGTGTTGTCTATGGGTTTTGTTGGAGCACAACAAAGGAAGAGTTACAAATTACTTGTTAGAAGAAGGGACTGTGTCACTGTGGCTGAGAGCTGCTATTCTAATTGAACCCAGTCTCTAAAGAACCGCTCATCTGCCTGTTGGGCTGAACCCAGCTCAAAGGGTGCAGTGAAGTTACTGGGTGTCCCATCACCTTATCTTCCACTTCAGGAAGACTTCAGAAATGAACAAGTCCCTGAGAAACTGGGTAATCTGTTTTACTCCTCAGAGTTGCTGAGATCTTTCTCTCTTCAACTAAGGGATGGGAGGATGAAGAGACTTCACACCTGGTTCCTCCCAGGAACATGCAGACTCTGCCTCCTCCGTGAAGGTTTCTGGGTTCCCATCAGCTCTGTCTGAGCAAACTCTTTCCCCTTCTTCTGTTCTGTTGGGACTTGCTCTACTTTCACTTTTTTCATAAGTTAATTTCTTAATTTCTCAAACAGACTATAAACTCCTTGAAGGGAGAGATTGGCATGCCCCAGGTCCCAAGGCATTTGTAAGAATGTCGAATGAATGAAGGAATGGGTGGATGGAGACATGGATGGATGAATTAATGTGTGCATGATGAGACAATATCAGATGCTCCATTGATTTCATCCTGGTATCTGTGGAAGTCAAATGGAGAGAAGCTGCTTTGTGCTGTCTACCCAGCCAGCTCGCCAGCTGAGCCCCTAGTGGTGCCTTGGGCTTTAATCAGGAGTTTAATTAGCTCTGGCACTTGATTCTGCAAAAACTGGGGAAATGCAATGAGCACAGGCAGGAGAGATGTGGGCTGTGTATCATTCACTGGCTTCCGTGTAGGACTGGACTCAGTCCTAGGTACCTGCTAAATGTTAGAAGCATTTGTTCTTTCAAAATGCCAGATGATTAAGACCTTGTACTGAATGCCCAAACCTCAAAATACGAGCTGCTTTTGGATGGTGAGTGGTGTACACAAAGTAGCTGGGGCCATGGTGGGTGTGGGAAAAGAAGTTCTGGACTTGAATTCTCAAGACTGGGTGTGGCTCCTGTTTCCTACCAAGGAGCTGTGTGGCAAGTCAGTGTATATTTCCAGGTTTGAGAGTCTACAATTCAATGACATGCAGTAAACAGCAACTTGAGGGATTATAGGGTGATGTGTTCAGGCAACACTGACCTTGAAGCTAGAGTTTAAGCTCTCAGGCTCCCCTTGGCATAGGCCCATCCCAGTGGTCCTGCACCTCTTTTTGACAGACGGTAATATTACCCTAAACCTGGTTCAAAATTCTGTGTTCCTGGCCAAAGGGATTGAGGAAGGGCATTTTCTGTATATAACTCTGTTCTACTTCATAACTTCTAATTTTTGAGTTTCAAGGACAATGGGTCAGGTACATTGTTCCTTTCTTAGGTACATAGCATGACTTTGGACAGTTCTGATAAAGGGAAAAAAAACAAAACAAAAAATAAACCAAACAAAGTAATGAAAGCCTAGATCTCTGGAATTTACCAATGTAATATTTAAACTTGAGTCACATTCTACATTTTCTTGTAGTTTAAATTTTTAACAACAAGAACATTTTTACTGTAGGATCAATATGATGTCTTATCTCTTGTCCAGGAGTTCTCAGTATTTGACCTAAATGCTACAGCTGCATACCTCTTTTTTTTTTTGTTTATCTAAAAGAAATTTGCCTCTGGCTAAACTATGCATGGAGCTGACAGTGATTGGCAAGTCTTTGCTGTTGTAGCCATCTGCACCAAGAATAGGTTAGGACATCATTCCTAATCAAACTGGGAAAGTTCTCTGGATTCAGAAATTCTCTTAATTACTTTATCTTGAAACTAACATTTTGTTCCATTTTTGTGGAGAAGAGAAGGAGATGTTTTTTTCTCTCTACTCTTCTTGGAAATTTTCACACACAAAAATGAATTTACAATTTTACTTCTGATTTCAATTTGTGTCCAACACAAACCCTAGAATTTTGTTATCGTTTGTCTCTAACTTGTTTTTCCAATACAAACTCACTTCTACTCTAGAATTACTCTAGGACCTTTAGAGGTAGTTTAAAAACAAAGTAATGAACAGTTGAAATGGATTTCCACTTAACATTTACTCTATTGATCTGAAATTTGCATTTTCCATTTATGTTTTTATCATTTAATTTCCATGTTTGTTGGTTGGATTTAAATGGACATTTAATTTTATATATATTTAGCTGCAGTTGGACACATAACTTTATTTATTTTTATTTTTTGAAGTTTATCTTATTTTATTTATTTATTTATTTATTTATTTATTGTTGATTGTTCAAAACATTACATAGTTCTTGATATATCATATTTCACACTTTGATTCAAGTGGGTTATGAACTCCCATTTTTACCCCGTATACAGATTGCAGAATCACATCAGTTACACTTCCATTGATTTACATATTGCCATACTAGTGTCTGTTGTATTCTGCTGCCTTTCCTATCCTCTACTATCCCCCCTCCCCTCTTCTCTCTCTACCCCCTCTACTGTGATTCATTTCTCCCCCTTGTATTATTTTTCCCTTTCCCCTCACTTCCACTTGTATTTAATTTTGTATAACCCTGAGGGTCTCCTTCCATTTCCATGCAATTTCCCTTCTCTCTCCCTTTCCCTCACCCTCTCATCCCTGTTTAATGTTAGTCTTCTTCTCATGCTCTTCTTCCCTACTCTGTTCTTAGTTACTCTCCTTATATCAAAAAAGACATTTGGCATTTGTTTTTTAGGGATTGGCTGGCTTCACTTAATCTGCTCTAATGCCATCCATTTCCCTCCAAATTCTATGATTTTGTCATTTTTTAATGCAGAGTAATAGTCCATTGTGTATAAATGCCACATTTTTTTTTATCCATTCGTCTATTGAAGGGCATCTAGGTTGGTTCCACAGTCTTGTGATTGTGAATTGTGCTGCTATGAACATCGATGTAGCAGTGTCCCTATAGCATGCTCTTTTTAGGTCTTTAGGGAATAGACCGAGAAGGGAATAGCTGGGTCAAATGGTGGTTCCATTTCCAGCTTTCCAAGGAATCTCCATACTGCTTTCCAAATTGGCTGCACCAATTTGCAGTCCCACCAACAATGTACAAGTGTACCCTTTTCCCCACATCCTCGCCAGCACTTGTTGTTGTTTGACTTCATAATGGCTGCCAATCTTACTGGAGTGAGATGGTATCTTAGGGTGGTTTTGATTTGCATTTCTCTGACTGCTAGCGATGGTGAGCATTTTTTCATGTACTTGTTGATTGATTGTATGTCCTCCTCTGAGAAGTATGTGTTCAGGTCCTTGGCCCATTTGTTGATGGGGTTATTTGTTATCCTATTGTCTAATTTTTTGAGTTCTTTGTATACTCTGGATATTAGGGCTCTATCTGAAGTGTGAGGAGTAAAGATTTGTACCCAGGATGTAGGCTCCCTATTTACCTCTCTTATTGTTTCTTTTGCTGAGAAAAAACTTTTTAGTTTGAGTAAGTCCCATTTGTTGATTCTTGTTATTAACTCTTGTGCTATGGGTGTCCTATTGAGGAATTTGGAGCCCAACCCCCCAGTATGTAGATCGTAACCAACTTTTTTTTCTATCAGACACCGTGTTTCTGATTTGATATCAAGCTCCTTGATCCATTTTGAGTTAACTTTTGTGCATGGCGAGAGAAAGGGATTCAGTTTCATTTTGTTGCATATGGATTTCCAGTTTTCCCAGCACCATTTGTTGAAGATGCTATCCTTCCTCCATTGGATGCTTTTAGCCCCTTTATCAAATATAAGATAGTTGTAGTTTTGTGGATTGGTTTCTGTGTCCTCTATTCTGTACCATTAGTCCACCTGCCTGTTTTGGTACCAGTACCATGTTGTTTTTGTTACTATTGCTCTGTAGTATAGTTTGAAGTCTGGTATCGCTATACCGCCTGATTCACACTTCCTGCTTAGCATAGTTTTTGCTATTCTGGGTCTTTTATTTTTCCATATGAATTTTATGATTGCTTTCTCTATTTCTACCAGAAATGCTGTTGGGATTTTAATTGGCATTGCATTAAACCTATAGAGAACTTTTGGTAATATCACCATTTTGATGATGTTAATTCTGCCTATCCATGAACAGGGTATATTTTTCCATCTTCTAAGATCTTCTTCTATTTCTCTCTTTAGGGTTCTGTAGTTTTCATTGTATAAGTCTTTCACCTCTTTTGTTAGGTTGATTCCCAAGTATTTAATTTTTTTTGAGGATATTGTGAATGGAGTGGTTGTCCTCATTTCCATTTCAGAGGATTTGTCGCTGATATACAGGAATGCCTTTGATTTATGCGTGTTGATTTTATATCCTGCCACTTTGCTGAATTCATTTATTAGCTCTAATAGTTTCTTTGTAGACCCTTTTGGGTCTGCTAGGTATAGAATCATGATAATAATGATAATTGTTATCTGCAAATAATGATAAATTAAGTTCTTCGTTTCCTATTTTTATGCCTTTAATTTCTTTTGTCTGTCTAATTGCTCTGGCCAGTGTTTCGAGAACTATGTTGAACAGAAGTGGTGAGAGAGGGCATCCCTATCTTGTTCCAGATTTTAGAGGGAATGCTTTCAATTTTTCTCCATTCAGAATGATGCTAACCTGAGGCTTAGCATAGATTGCTTTTACAATGTTGAGGTATGTTCCTGTTATCCCTAGTTTTTCTAGAGTTTTGAACATAAAGGGATGCGGTACTTTGTTGAATGCTTTTTCTGCATCTATCGAGATGATCATATGGTTCTTATTTTTAAGTCTATTGATGTGGTGAATAACCTTTATTGATTTCTGTATATTGAACCAGCCTTGCATCCCAGGGATGAATCCTTCTTGATCATGGTGCACAATTTTTTGATATGTTTTTGAATCCGATTCGCCAGAATTTTATTGAGGATTTTTGCATCTCGGTTCATTAGAGATATTGGTCTGTAGTTTTCTTTCTTTGAAGTGTCTTTGTCTGGTTTAGGAATCAGGGTGATGTTGGCCTCGTAAAATGAATTTGGAAGTTCTCCCTCTTTTTCTATTTCCTGAAATAGCTTGAAAAGTATTGGTATTAGTTCCTCTTTAAAGGTTTTGTAAAACTCTGCTGTATACCCATCTGGTCCTGGGCTTTTCTTAGTTGGTAGTCTTTTGATGGTTTCTTCTATTTCCTCAATTGATATTGGTCTGTTTAGGTTGTCTATATCCTCCTGACTCAATCTGGGAAGATCATATGGCTTAAGAAATTTATCGATGCCTTCACTATCTTCTATTTTATTGGAGTATAAGGATTCAAAATAATTTCTGATTGTCTTCTGTATTTCTGAATTGTCTGTTGTGATGTTGCCTTTTTCATCCCATATGCTAGTAATTTGAGTTCTCTCTCTTCTTCTCTTCATTAGCATGGCTAAGGGTCTGTCAATTTTACTTATTTTTTCAAAGAACCAACTTTTAGTTTTGTCAATTTTTTCAATTGTTTCTTTTGTTTCGATTTCAGTAATTTCAGCTCTGATTTTAACTATTTCTTGCCTTCTACTTCTTTTGTTGTTGTTTTGCTCTTCTTTTTCTAGGATTTTGAGATGAAGTATGAGATCATTTATTTGTTGGTTTTTTCTTTTTTTAAGGAATGAACTCCAAGCAATGAATTTTCCTCTTAGAACTGCTTTCAGTGTGTCCCATAGATTCCGATATGTTGTGTCTGTGTTTTCATTTATCTCTAAGAATTTTTTAATTTCCTCCTTGATGTCTTCTATAACCCATTGATCATTCAGTAACCTATTGTTCATTCTCTAAGTGATGCATGATTTTTCCTTCCTTCTTTTATCATTGATTTTCAGTTTCATTCCATTATGATCAGATAAGATGCATGGTATTATCTCTACTCCTTTATATTGTCTAAGAGTTGCCCTGTGACATAATATATGATCTATTTTTGAGAAGAATCCATGTGCTGCTGAGAAAAAAGTGTAACTGCTTGATGTTGGGTGGTATATTCTATATATGTCAATTAAGTCTAGGTTGTTAATTGTGTTATTGAGTTCTATAGTTTCCTTATTCAACTTTTGTTTGGAAGATCTGTCCAGTGGTGATTGAAGTGTGTTGAAGTCTCCCATGATTATTGTATGATGGTCTATTAGACTCTTGAACTTGAGAAGAGTTTGCTTGATGAACATAGCTGCACCGTTGTTTGGGGCATATATATTTATGATTGTTATGTCTTGTGGGTGTATGGTTCCCTTGAGCAGTATGTAGTGTCCCTCTTTATCCCTTTTGATTAACTTTGGCTTGAAATCTATTTTATTTGATATGAGTATGGACACTCCTGCTTGTTTCTGAAGTCCATATGAGTGATATGATTTTTCCCAACCTTTCACCTTCAGTCTATGTATATCTTTTCCTATCAAATGCGTCTCCTGTAGGCAGCATATTGTTGGGTCTTGTTTTGTGATCCATTCTACTAGCCTGTGTCTCTTAATTGGTGAGTTTAAGCCATTAACATTTAGGGTTATTATTGAGATATGGTTTGTTCTTCCAGCCATATTTGTTTATTTATGTTACTAAATATGGTTTGTTTTCCTCTTTGGTTATTTTCCCCCCTTTACTGTCCTACCTCCTACTGTGGGTTTTCATTGTTATTTTCAATTTCCTCTTCCTGTAATGTTTTGCCAAGGATGTTTTGAAGAGATGGTTTTCTAGCTGCAAATTCTTTTAACTTTAGTTTATCGTGAAAGGTTTTAATTTCATCTTCCATCCTGAAGCTTAATTTCGCTGGATACACGATTCTTGGTTGGAACCCATTTTCTTTCAGTGTTTGAAATATGTTATTCCAGGATCTTCTAGCTTTCAGAGTCTGTGTTGAAAGATCAGCTGTTATCCTGATTGGTTTACCCCTATGTAATCTGCTTCCTTTCTCTTGTAGCTTTTAAAATTATCTCCTTATTCTGTATGTTGGGCATCTTCATTATAATGTGTAGGTGTGGATCTCTTATGATTTTGCACATTCAGCATCCTGTAGGCTTCTAGGATTTGGGATTCTGTCTCATTCTTCAAGTCTGGGAAGTTTTCTCATATTATTTCATTGATTAGATTGCTCATTCCTTTGGTTTGGACCTCTATACCTTCCTATATCCCAATGACTCTTAAGTTTGGTCTCTTTATGTTATCCCATATTTCTTGGATGTTATGCTCATGGTTTCTTAACACTCTTGCTGAGCTGTCTATGTTCTTTTCAAGTTGAAATACTTTGTCTTCATTGTCTGATGTTCTATCTTCTAAGTGATCTACTCTGCTGGTAGTATTCTCAATTGAGTTTTTAAGTTGGTTTATTGCTTCCTTCATTTCTAGGATTTCTATTTGTTTGTTTTTTATTACCTCTATCTCCCTGTATAGTTGATCTTTTGCTTCTTGGATTTGTTTATGTAATTCATTGTCAGAGTGATCTTTCATTGTATGATTTTGCTGTCTAATGTCTTCCTTGAGACACCAGATCATCTGAAGTATGTAGATCCTGAATTCTTTATCTGACATTCCATCTGCTGCAGCTATTACCTCTTGTAAAGTTGAGTTGACCTGCATTGCTTGTGGTCCTTTCTTTCCTTGTCTTTTCATACTGCTCGTGTTTCTTTCTGCTTGGTGAAACTGTTGTGTTTTTGAAATTTTCCCCCTATGTATTTATATTGCTCTTGTATAGTTGAAAAGTCTCCCTTGCAGGGCGGGCAGCGGCTGTGCTCCTCCTCCAAATGGGGTGATCTGTCTACCATGCTGGTGGGCCGCTGGGTCTGTTCTGCCAGTTGGTCGCAGGTCTGCCTACCTTGCAGGCATGGGCGGTGGCTCTTACGCCAATTGCGGTGACATGTCTACCACGCTGGCGGGTTGCTGGGCCTGTTCCGGGTGTGGGCGGCAGCTCTGCTCTACCCCTACTCCAATTGGGGTGACGTGACTACCACACTGGTGGGCTGCTGGGCCTGTTGAGGATGCAGGCGGCGGCTCTGCTCTGTCCCTACTCCAATTGAAGTGATGTGAATACCACGCTGGTGGGCCTCTGGGCCTGTTCCGCCGGTCGGTCACAGGCCTGCCTACCTTGCGGGCGCGGGTGGCGACTCTGCTCTGCCCCTACTCCAATTGGGGTGACATGACTACCACGCCCGCGGGTCGTTGGGCCTGTTCCGGATGCGGGCGATGGCTCTGCTCTGCCCCTCTGGCCTCCAGAGTATTCAGTAGGACCCGGACCAAGAAGCAGTTTCCGCAGGTTCTTTAGCCCTGGGCCAGAGCAGTTCCGGGAGCCAGAATTCGGCCGCCCCGGGCTCGGTGTATGTTCTGATAGGAGCAGGCTCCAAGAAGCAGTTTCTGCGGGTTCTTTAGCACTGAGCCTGAGTAATTTGTCTGCGAGACGCAGGTGAATGGCAACCTGAAATTACCTGTTCTATCTAGTGTTTCTGCCATGGGCAGCCTCTATAAGAAGATGCATCTTCTTTCTCTCTTTCTGCTGTTCTTTCTCCTATGCTCCAGTGCTGAAGCCGGTGAGTATTATATTCCTTCCCTCTGTAATTTCCAGGATCAGCTCCTGGAAATTGTCACTCCACGATGTCACCTGAAATCTTGTGGTGGCTTCCTGGTAAGACGGAATTTTGTGCTGACAGCTGCTCACCAGAACCCTTAAGGGCTGCTCAGATATCCTAGGACTCCCAATATGAAGAAGAACCTTCCCTAGTCTTCACAACTTTCTTTAGCTGTGTGGTGCTCTAACAGGGAGGGAGTGGAGAAAAGCCATCATCCTCTGGCTCTGCATACTAACCAGTGCTCTTTATTTATTTTTATGTGGTGCTGAGGATTGAACCCAGTGCCTCGCATGTGCTAGGCAAGTGCTCTACTGCTAAGCCACAACCCCGGTCCCTGGACATTTAATTTTTAATCAGCTATCAAGTTACCTTTTACGTTTGACTCATAATTATGTTTTCACTTATGCTATTTTATTAATAATAATTCTTGTCCATTGAAGAGCAGGACTGAAAGGACTGGGTCTGGCCCAGAGACCCAGAGGTCCAGAGATAGTAGCCCTTTGGATAGGTCTGTGACCTTGTCATACAGGATATATTACTTAATTCATCAGACTGAAGCTTAATAAACATGATGGTGCCCCTCTTTATGGTGTTCTAGTAGCCTATGAATTGGCTCTATTTGTTTTTATTTATTAGCAGTTTTAGAAAAATCCCCCAATTTATTTAGGAACATATGAGCCTAATGGTAACTAGGAATATCTAGACTACTTCCCAGGAAGTTCTGGCTTTATAAAATAGTGATCTTTGAAAAATGACCAAAAATGTCTACATTTAAAGAAGTAGGAGTGTCCACCCTCTTGGGGTCTGGAGAGATGACTTTTCACTGGCCTCTCCGTGTGGGAATAGCCCCATTCTATGTGCTGCATGATTTTAAAATGGGACCAAGCTTGTCCTCATGCTGCCCAGTCTTGGAGGGGACTGAGAGACACTGTACATATGTGACTATGTCAGAAGAGACACACGTTTGAATAGTTTTTTTTTTTTTTAAACAAAGTTCCCTGTGTTCCTTCATTTTATTCACGATGTAGACAAGCTCCACACACATGCCTTTCTCTACTGTCTGGCTCAGTCTCCTGTTGTCCTGTTATGGCCAGCGTCGGAAACCCTGCAGTGAAATTCAAGTCTGTGGGGTTCAGATTTTTGGAGTGATTTCTTGAGGGAAAAAAAATCTACATACACAAAACAACATTTGGAATCTCTGTGGTGAGTTAGGGAGGTGGTCGGGGGAATGGAGCATGGAGAGGGTTGGAAGGGAAAACTCTGTCATGTTCTGCTCCCTCTCCTTCTTCTCAGCAGAGCTCCTGAGCATTGGCACTATTAGATATGACACAGAGGAGGGTGGGTCCAGTTACCCAGAAGAGGAGACTGAGGCTGGGGCTGGGGACATGGGCTTTGAGATCCGTGCTGAGCTTTACAGTTTGCAAGAACTTTTACTTTATCTCATGGGGTAGGTGAGCGACTCATGGCCACGTAGCAGTCATAGCAGTGGATTTTGGAGGAGTCAAATAAATTTCCAAATACTACATACTTGGGAAAAAAGGAGAGCCACACCCCAATCCAGAAATTTGGTGTTGGAAAGCTCCCATGCCACAAAACATCTCTCTGTGGGTTCATCTTGGAGGCTGGCCTCAAGTTCTGTTATTTAAACATTGGGAACTTCGTTGATTTTCTTTCCCCATAGGACATCAGTATTTTCATTCTATTTTTTAAATTAAGAATATATAACTTTAATTAATAAACAATAGCCATAAACAAAAGTGATAGCAGATTTGCGACTACATACAGTTTATAAGATAAGGATATCCGTACTATTTGACAGAAGTCAAAGAATTTTCTTACGAGTCCGAATAAGCGTAAAAAAAATTACAACACTAATTTTCTAATTATATATGTACGCTTCCTTTTTTGAAAGTGAGATGGCTGTGTCAAGGGCACGTGGCATTTCCCGCTGTTCTTCTGTGTCACAGGAGGCAGTTGCATAAGTAGTGCGAACGGGTGCGGGTGCGGGGAAGCTGGAAGCTGAGGGGAACCCCCCCAGACCCCGGAGCCGGTGCAGAAGGCTGGTAAACCTCCTGCGCCCCCAGAGCTGCAGGGCGAGTATTTTCATTCTTTAGGAATTATTATGCCTGAGCATGGCTACTTCCCAGCTCAGAGTAGCTTCTCAGTAGCAGAGCTTCTCAGCAGACAGGAAGGAGAGGGCTAGAGAGACGCCTGGCATGATGGCCACCCCAGGACCTGGACTCTCAGGGTGGTGATAATATGGGAAAGGGATTTGGGGAGAGGCCCAGAGACATCGGCCCTGGAGTACTGGAAGGGAAAACAGAAAAAGGGCAGGAGGTCAATTCCTTCTTCCTGCGCCAATTAAGTCCTGTCCAAAGCCCTTCTAGTGCCAGCATTCATAGATACAGACGAAAACACAAATTTCCTAGAGCTGTTGTTGAGTCTTGGAAGTGCCTGCAAAAGTTCTGCATAGCACACTTCATGAGCAGTTCAGCCCCAAGTGAGGTGTGCTCCCCATAAACCCCTAAGTCTAGGGGCTACACTGCTTCCTAATAGGATGCATCACTGGTATGGTATGGACTCAGGGAGCTGGAAGGCCATCCACCCTAGGAGAGAAACAGGTTTGTAATAGTGAGACCCAGAAGGCAGGACTTCATTGAAACTACACAATGAGTTCATTTCACCCAAGTTTCTTGCAGTAAAATGCACTTGCAAAACCCTAAAGGAAGAGGTTGGGGAAGGAAGGTTGCAAAACATTTTGTCAAGCATTATTCTAGAAATTGAGAGGTGCGATGACTGAAGGGGGCCTAGAATGTATTTTTAAGCTACTTGGTGATGTTACTGACATTTGAGTGTTTCCAATTCACTCTTATCATTTAGATAATTAACAGCAGTATAATAGCAGCAGCAGCCACAAACATAAAATTTATCTCTAAATGCCAAAGCAGTTCCTTTCTCTAAATATAGTATACAAAAAGAGAGAAGCATTTGCATAAATTAGCTATTAATTTTCCCTTTGTGCTTCCAAATCAGGTGAGGACTGAATCATTCTGAGAGAATTCAGAGGAAAGCGAGGGCTTGTTGCTTGGTGTCTGTTGGGCTCTCTCAGCAGGAATCTGGGGAGAACTCCCAGGCTGCCTGGCCATTGGGACACCTTCCTCTGTAGAGATGGCTCCTTCTCCTTTCAAAGTGAGGCTGGAAGGGGATTGCAGTTTTCTGCTCTGTCTACTTCAAGTCCAGGATGCAGCCCCTTTGCCTGGGGAGCCCTGCTCTGACCCATGGCCTGTGATGAGAGACCAAAGCAGACAAGCACATGGAAATGGAGCTGTGGCTCTGTCTCCCCTTTGCCTTACAGAAGGGGACCCAGTGCTCCCTCACTTAGCTGCTGCTCTCAGGAATTTCATTTATTGTGCTTGCTAAACAGTGTTGCTCTCAATTTAGTTCATAGGGCATTGATGGGTTTCTTTTCCTTTCCTCCCAGGGAATTCCTCTGAGCTCCTGTCTCTGCATGAGGGCCTATGGAGAACAGGGGAATGCCTTTGGAAACTCTAAGGCCCAGTTGATTTTAAATCAATAGATGAGGGAAGGAGCTCCTGAGAAGATGGCCATTGGGCAGTTTGTGAAGCAAACAGGATACTGACAAATCAAGACCTAGGCATGGCAGGCAGAGGGAGCCATGGGAGGTCAGGAGGAGGAAGGCGTGGTAGGCTCTGCTGGGTGCAGTGAATCATTATGGTGGGTGAAGTGCAGAACATGGGGGTGGATGGGAAGAGACCCTTGTAGGACCTGGCAAGGCTGATTGTGAAGAACCCTGAATTCCACAGGCAATGCAGAGGCACTGGCAATCATAGGTGCCTTTTAGGGAAGGCATGGCCAACAGTGTGAAG
This sequence comes from Ictidomys tridecemlineatus, assembly GCF_052094955.1. Classification (NCBI taxonomy): domain Eukaryota; kingdom Metazoa; phylum Chordata; class Mammalia; order Rodentia; family Sciuridae; genus Ictidomys; species Ictidomys tridecemlineatus. The sequence continues at coordinate 30,221,967 of NC_135481.1, forward strand.
GGCAGATTGGAAAAAAAGAGCAGGAGCCAGTTTGAATGCTTGGGTGTGGGCAGATGATTGACAGCAAGGGCCTGGGGTGGGGTGGGGTGGGGTGGAGAGGGAAAAGGGATGGTTGAGGTCATAGATGGGGGAGAATCAAATCATTGGTTTATAGATATATACCATTCCATCGAGGCCATGAGCCTATATTACTTGAATGTGGCTAGTCCAGCTTGAGAGGCACTGTAAGTATGAAATACGTGCCAGCTTTCTTTTTTTATGTACCAGATTTCAAAGATTTCATATGAAGAATGTAAAATTTCTTAATTGTTTTCTTATATCGATTACTTGATGAAATAATAGCATTTAGGGCATGCTAAGTTAAATATATCACTTCACCTGCTTCTCTGTTTAATGTGTGTTCTAGCACATTTGAAATTATTCAAGTGGCTCACATTCTGTCTCTTCTGGACATTGTTGGGTTTGGGGGAGGGAGATGAAAAAGGTTTGGGAACAGGAAAGGACAGGGCTAAGAGGAGGGCCTCAGGAATAGTGTTGAGGAAAAGGGCAGACAATGCAAATTTAGTGTCTCTCCAAACTAAGGAGCCTCTTAGGCTTGGTGGGGCCTAGGGAAGCTTCAGGAACTGCCAGTGCTCCAAAAAGAACACTCAGGAATGTCCCTATGGCCTTTCCACTTGCCTGCCACCTGTCCGTGTGCTGCTTTCTGCTTGATTGTTGCTTACCTGGGTCTCTTGTGTTCTTGCCTCAGCCAAATCAAAAGCCTCTTCCTGGGTTCAATCTTAACTACTGGGAAAAAAAAAAAGTAGAGTTTTTTTTCCCCTCAAGATGGGTCATAGAAATTAAAAGAATACTTTAATCTTCCCCTGCCCTTCTATGTTATAGCTGGCCATAAAGCAATTCTCTCTTTCCTTTTTTTTTTTAGTACTGGGGATTGAGCCTAGGGGCACCCTACCACTGAGCTACATCCTCAGCCCTTTTTATTGTTTGAGACAGGGGTCTCACTGAGTTGCTGAGGCTTGCTTCAGAACTTGCAATCCTCCTTCCTCGATATCCCTAGTCACTGGAATTAATAGTTGCTTTACTGGGCCATAACGCACTTATCTATCTTATCTGATAGTAGATGATAAAAAAAAAAAACATTTCAGAAGGGGTCTTGCTCCATACCCTTGAGGAAGGAGTGAGGAATCTGAACAGACAGGCCTCTCTGTTTCTCTACTCACTGTGTTAGCATGAGCCCATGCCCCTTTTGTCCAATCACATTTGGACACAGCTGTCCATGCTTCAGTAGTGCTTGTTCAGTGAAGTCTTCATAAAAACCCACAGGAACAAGGTTCAGGGAGCAACTGAACAGCTGGAATTGTAGAGGCTCATGGGAAGGTGAACAAGAGGTTAGCACCAACTCCACAGGATCAGAAGCTCCTGTACTCGGAACCCTTCCAGATCTTTCCCTATCTGACTGCTTATTTGTATCTGTTAAAATATTTTTATACCAGTAAATGTAAGTATAGCGTTTCTCTGAGTTCTGGGAGCTGCTCTAGCAAATTAATTGAACCTGGAGAAAGCGACAAGAAAACCTTGTAACCAGGTAGAAAGTGTCAGGACTGAACTGAATTAGAAGATGCCCAACCGCTGCAGAGCTGCTTGCTTGCTGGTTGGGGAGAAATCCTCACATATTTTGGGATCACACAAGTGATCTGTGTGGTTAGCGTAGAGCAGGAGAAATTGAATCTGAGTTTGCTTTTTTTTTCCACTCAGGACTCGAAGTCCAAAAGTGCCTACTTACTTGTATCTCCACGTCTGTGAAAGGGGGAGATGATCTGTACCCCCTAGTGCTATGACAATTAACTTATGTGAAAAACATAATGGCTGTTACTTGAGAGTTGCTTCATGGACTCAAAATGCTTTCATGCACATTATTTCATATGAACCTCACTGTAGGACAGGCCCTATTATAATTTCCATTTTACCTGATGATGAAAAACCCAAGGGTCAGAGTACAACTGACTTAATAGAGATCCCACAACTGGTAAGAGGTAGAACTAGGCCTGGAGCCCAGCCTGACTTCCGTCGCTGTCCTTGGCTGTCTATATGAAAGAACAGCTTGCACATGGACAGTGACATACAGAGTCCCAGAGGCCTTTCATATCCAGCTTACTCTTGCTAGGAGGATGTATAACGGTGAGGTGTTGCTATATGTGACTCATTTAATGCATGTTTTTTCATATGAGTTTGCTACAGTTGATGAAAAAGCCAGCCTTTGGTGATCATGTGGATTCAACTGTTTAACTGTCTATCACCTACAGGTGACAGATGTTGGGCTATGAAGATTATATGAGAACCGTTTATAACAATGTCTACATGGTATAATAACAAGCTCTGGTCAGATATTTTGATCACATAATGTTTCTGAAAGGGTTTGTAAGGATTGTATGTGCTTCTGCTTCTGACAGACTCTGCATATATCTTTCAAAAACTTTGAAATTTGAACCAATTTAACTTTTTCATGTCTGATCTTCAAGTACTTTAAGTGGTGCATCTGAAAATGGGAAGATTAATTATAGTGTTCACAAAGGAATATGTATTCTACTAATAACAAAATCTGCTAGTGTTTAGGCTAAGTTAACTATAAAATAAGATGACTACATTCTGATATGGGGAGAGGGTGTAAGGGTGAGAGACCTGGGCTGAACTTAGAAAGGAACAGTAAGAATTTAGCTGATGGGGAAGGGAGGCTGTGCCAGACAGGAATGATTTGGACTGGTGGCAACCCAAGACAAAGCCTGGCACCATGCTTGACCCTTCATAGTTGGTCAGTGAATGCAGAGGGGCTGAGGCCATCCACTGCCCTCAGCTCTGCAGGCTACCTCTTAGGTGTTTGCTGGAGAGTTCAAGAAGAAAGTGATAACAGTAACCTTGGGGGAATATGGAGTTCATGTCGGGACACTGGACACATACCACATTACTGGAAAGATGTACCCTGGATGACTGACAAGCTGAAACTCAGCTTTCCAAATGTTGGTAATAAGTTTCATTTCCAATGGCCAGTTGTTCCCTGAAAGGCTGTTGGCTAAAATCATAACAAATGCATTCTAACCATGATAGCCACAGACAGGATACAAAGAACGGACTGTCCCTGATCCCATGAAACAGCCCATTGGAATCTGTGACCTCTACAACCTAAACTTGGAGGACTCTGACAGCCCTGCTCCATGATCAGATAGGGCCAAGAGCCCTGGGAGCACCCAGGCTGTGGAGGTTGGGCCCCAGAGGGCCCGTCCCTCTTGAGGAGATTCCAGACCTATGTGGGGTCATGGGCAGGGTGGGGATGATGTGATTGTGGGATGGGACACTGGCTCCTGGCTGCTGCGGGGATGTGCACAGATGAAACCTGGCAGGAGGTCCTTGTTCCTTACCTAAAGAAGTAAGTCCATGGACCCCAGAGGATATTAAAATAGTTGGAATTAAGGTATTATGATTGTTGAGCTTGATGGCTTTCTTAATTGGTGGCTGGTTTGGCAGGGAATGGGAAGATGCTAGAATGTGGCACTAAGCAACTTATCTTTGGAGTTCCCTAAACATGGCCGTGCCTCAGCTTTGCCATCAACTGAGTGGATTTGGGTAGATGGCTTCATTTCTTAAAACCTCAGTTTCTTCATCTTTATCTGTAAAATAGGGGTGTTATTACCTTCTTTGTAGGCTTTTGAAAGCAGTAAATTAGGTTAGGTGTATAAGACAAACTGCACCATACCTGACACATTGGTACTTACTCTGTAACAAAATCTTGCCCTGAATATGGCAGGCTTGTGGGCATGGCTAAGGGAGTGTCCTCTGAGTTGAAGGTAGGTCTGGATCCTAGGCTTCTGACATACCCCTAAGCCTCTCATGAAGATGTGAGGGTATGGGGGGGGGGGGTTGGAGGTACAGTTCACTTCTCCAGCTGCATCTACGTACAAAACCTCCATTGCTCTTCTTTCTGTTCCACATTCTCTTCAAGGTAGTCCAGGGTTGTGGGATGGCACTGGGCCAAGTGTCAGGAGAACTGAGATTGGCTCTGTCACTACCTGTCTGGTGAGTGGGGAAGTTTGTCTGCCTTGTTCATTTGTCACAGGATAAAGGTCAAACTTATCAGCCTGACATTCAAGCTTCTTTCCTCATATTTCTCACCTCACCTTCCAAAACTCCTTTTCATGCCCACAGGGTTCTGTCAAGCTTCTAGGTGCGTCCTTCACCCCTAAGCAGAAACTTCTTGCCCAAGTCTTCATGTGTCTAAATCCTATGTAGCTTTGCACGCCCCCCAGCATCTAGCAAAGGTTCTTGTGTAAATCAAATATTTTTTTAATCAATTAAGTTTGATTACATAACAGTAGTTTAAATAGGATAGGAGTTATTTCTCTTTCATGCCAAAGAAAGCTAACCAGGCTTAGGAAGGTGGCTCTAGGAATTAGGAACCCAGACTCCTTCTGCTTTGCTGCCCCACTATTCTTAGTACATCACCCAGGGTCCAGTTCAGCTGCCCAAGTTTCAGACATCTTAAAAAAATTTTTTTTGGAGGGGTACTGGGAATTGAACCCAGGGATACTTAACCTCTGAGTCACATCCCAAGTCCTTTTATTAAAAAATATTATTTTAATTAGGTACCAAGTCCTTTTTATATATTTTTTTGAGGCAGGGTCTCACTAAGTTGCTTACGGCCTTGCTAAATCTGAGGCTGGCTTCACAATCCTTCTGCCTCAGCCTCCCAAAACCTCTGGGGTTACAGGCATGTGCCACTGCGTCTGGTGGTTTCAGACATTGGTCAGCAGAAATGTTGCTGAGGGAAAAGGGTGTAGTCCCTCCCTTCAAGGAGACTTGGATGTCATACATGGCACTTTTGATTATATCTTATTGGTTAGAACTTAGTCACATGGTCACATCTGACTGCAAGGAGTCTGAGGAATATAGTTTTTTTTTTAACTGTGCAAATTGAAACTTCTAATAAAATTGATAGGGAAGAGAGGGAGCATGGATATTGGTGTGCTCCTATAATGTAATGTGCCACATAGTCATGTTTAATGACATAGTCATGATTAATGACAGGTGCATATATAATGGTGGTCCCATAAGATTATATCGCCTAAAGGCATCATAGCCATCTTAAGTTTGTGTCAGTATACTCCATTATTAAGTGACACATGCCTGTAATTGCCTGTCAGTTATTGAAAGAAAAATATAAACCTCAATAGAAAATTCAAAGTTCTATATATGAAATTATTTAAACACACTTAACTCATTTGCAGTGATACCTACTTGTATCCTGCTTTTTGAATGGGAAATAGCCCAGTCCTTCTTCACCTCCAATGGGAACGCTAGCATGCTTTTTTTCATAAAATGATAAAATGATCGCTCAGAGTTGATGTGGAGAGATTCTCAGCCCTTCCCCTTACCACATTTTACTTAAAGAGAAGCTGAGGAATTTGACCACAGTCACATAGCTGAGTAGTGGAGGATCCAGGACTGGAACTTGAGTTCCTGGACCCCTTCAGGGCTTTTTCCTGCTCACTTTAATGAATGATCTGGTCAGGTTCTGCCAGATGCCACCTGCAGGGCTTAAATTCTGTGGCTCTCCGAGTCTAGCTGGGGATCCTGCTTAACCAGTACTTCTAAAGGCCGATCTAGGCCACGTTGAATCAAAAGGCCTAAACCTGGGAAATAGTGCCAGCATGACACTCAAAACCCCTCAGTCTGAAGAGAAGAAACATCAAGAAGCAGAGGAGTATGCTATTAAAATAATGATACATTTTTGCTTAGAAAGAATTATTACTTACTTTGTCTCTAGAATGTACACCCCGGACTTGGGCACTGAGTGCAAATACAGAGAAGCATAAGAAATGGCTGCTGCTCTCGAGGTTCTGGATCTTTAAATCCTGTCTTATTTTCATTCATTCATTCAGAAAATTGTTTCTTGAGCATCTACTGGAGGCAGGCCCAGCATGCTCTGGGAGTACAAGGCAAGTGGGATGAGGGTATGGAAGTTCGTCTCTGTATTACAAAGAGCCCTTTGGTCTTAGGGTGGAGAGTGGATTGGAGTGGGTAAGACCAGATGTGAGCCATTTAGGAGGAGGCTGTCACAGCAATGGTGGCTTGGACCAGGAAGTGGCCCTGGAATGTAGAAAGTGATGGATGGATTTGAGACATCTTTGAGAGGTACAACAGATAGGCTTTGGTGACTGATTTCCTAAGAGAAAGCTGGAAGAAACCAACATTCATGAAAAAAAAAAAATCAAAATTACCGAAACAGAGGCCAACACCCAAAGCAATTGAATAAATTTGTCCAAGAAGAAAATGACTGTATGACCCTGTGTTTTGAAGAAAGGATGGTCACTGTGGGCTGGAGGGATTTTGGAGGGTTTCCTAGAACAGCTGGGACTGGAGTTGAGCCTTCTGCAAGGGCAAGGTTTGGGTGGGTGGAGAGAACATTCAGGCTGAACAGCCACGCCAATTAGGGTATAGAGGCAGGCTGCTGTGGTTTGTCTAGCAGCTGGTTTGATTGTGGTTTTCTTGGGAAAGCCTTGATGATCTGAGTCTCCAGGGGCTGCTACTGAAACTGCTGTTAGAAAGAGGGACTGGGGAAGATGGTGCTCATCACCCTCCCAGAAATGATACAGATTCCTTTGTGTACCCCAGGTCACCAGTGTAGGACGCTCCAGGGGTCTATGGACCAAAAGACAACCCAGCATGCCTGAAGCCCTACAGCTACTGGTTTTCACTGTGAGAAAGACAAAAAGTCCCTCTTTCCCAAAAGGAATACTTTTGTGCTCATGGGCCTCCTGCTGTGACCTGCCCCCCCCCAACCCCGCCCTGCCATGTTGGGAGATGCTCCAGTCCCAGGGGTTGCTTCATTACTTCTCACCCCAGCAGAGCCCTGCCTGGCAGACTGTATCCATGAGCAAGGCCTCGGCACCCAGTAGGGTGACTGCATGAATTCAAGGCTGCAGAAGACATGCTCCACCCTGGGGACGAGGAGCAGCAGCTCTGAGAGGTCTCTTGCCAGGTACCATGTCCTGCATAGGCATCCTGTCCCAGGCCCTTGCCTGTATCCTAATGGCCATCCTGTCCCACATTTTCCAGCTGGGAATCCATGGTATTTCCTGCTTTGGCCCAGCCTCCAGGTCCTGGCACTGACTCTAAGGACTTTTGCAGCTTTTCCTGCTATGTTCCTAAGATGAACATGTAACTATGCCTCACTTCAGGAGCCACTGTGACCCAGTGCCAATGCGGACTCTTTACCATGTTATCTCTAACACTCATAGCCCTCTTACAAAAAAAGCATGTATTACCTTCATTTTATCAATGATGTAACTAAGTAAGATTAGATGACTATTTTCCTATTCATAATACTGATTATAGGAAGCATGATATTAGACATTTTATAGATGTTTTATCTTAACAAGGATAAGCATTAGTATTCCCCTTTAGCAGATGAGTAAACAGTCTCAGGATAAGTAATGAATCCAAGGTCACACAGCTAGGAATTGGCAGAAGTGGTATCCAAACCGAACTCTAACACCAAAACCTCCTCTCTTTATCTTCCCAAGTAAATAAAGCTGACCAGGATGGAACTTCCTTTCCTGAATGTAGATTTCAATTCCCGAGTAGCAGCGCCCTGTCTTGTGTGATCCTTTTGAAATTCTTACAGGTGGCAGATATGAGATCCAGACGTGAGGGCTCCACAAGCCACCATGCTCCTGGTTCTATTTTCTCTGTCCCTTTTGTGCACTCCTTACCGCATGAACATGGCCCCAGTTTGGATGGTGCCTACCCATTGCTCCCCTTGGCCTCCTATCTGAAGAGGACTACTCAGCTTTGATTCAGCTTGAAGGATTCACCAAGGGTAAAACAAAGAATAGAAGGCCTATTCCCCTGTAGGTGAAATGAACCCACCTACCTTTTGTCTCCTTTTGCTCTCAAATGTTGACAGTGTGCACTGAATCAGAATTATCACACCCAAAGAGACTACTTTGTATTTTTTTTTTTTAAACAGAGAGACAATGTATGAAGAATAAATGAGCCAGGAATGGCTCATGAAGGGAGGGAGGGATGACCTCTGGCACATCAACTCAGGGTTGGCCCAGTGAATGTGCCAGCAAGGGAAGAAAGGCTCCTTGTGGGGAGGACAGCTGAGTGGAATTAGATGCTGAGGTTGAGCGGCAAAGCTTGTCAAGGCCACTCAGTGGCAAAACCTGAGGAAGGACCTCCAGTCCTCAATCCTACCTGACTGAAGACCTAGAATCTTCACAAGGAGCTGAAGAGAGAGGAGGAAAGATATTTTCAAAAGAGAGGTCATATACAGGGTGTTGGGACAGAGAACTTCCTGTGTCTAACACAGGAACCTCTCCAAGCCAAGCAGTCTTGGCCATGACCCGCACAGACGAAACAAACTGGGTTTCAACAGGCAGAATGCAACATTGAGCTAAGAAGAAGGTGGCAAACAAATTGAACAAAGAAATATTTTTTAATTGACTCCGCGACCTTAAGGGTCCTGCTTCCACACCGGAGGGACAGAGGGCCTGAGCCCGTGCTTGGTTTATTTTATAAAGGGGACATCAAAGGCAGGGATAAGATTTCAAGGGTGGAGTCTTCCTTTGTGATGTCTCGTGGTCAGCAGATAGACTGACATCTTGCAGGTCACACCCATCTCAGGTGCTATGTGGGATCTTAGGCAGAGCTTGAGGGGGAGGCTCACCTGCATCACGCGATCAATCCAGGAGAAGGAGTTCGCAGAGCCAGACCTAACCCCTCATTTGGCTACGCTGTGCAATAGTCCACACACACAGCCCATGGATGGCTCATGACAAAGCAGTCTGACCAGAGGCAGATGAGGGGATGGGAGAGGGACAGAAAAGTCTTGGAGCTGGCTGACAACGCTGGTTCCTCTCTGGAGGAAAAAGCAAAGAGGACCCGAATCTGCCTTCAGATGTGAGGTAACTGGCCCCCCCAGGCCCAGTGGGCTGTGGCCCACAGCCTGACCCCAGCATTGCTCAGGACTCTGGATCTTGGTGGTGGGGAAAGAGGGTACACTTGGAATCGAGAAGAGTTGGCTCTTTCTCCAGCTTATGCTGCATGGTCTGGAACAAAATCTTCAAACAATTTCCACTTCAGAAACCAAAAACCTCTACCACCTACCTGGGAGGATGGCGCTTTTGGGGGTAAAGTGAGCTAATGCATGTGGAACTGCTCTGTGGACTGCAAGAGGCTATGCAAATGGTGGTCATTACAGACAGGCAAATTAACATGTTCTGACTTGACACTCAGAATCCGAGGCAATGCGGGTATTATGTTCCATTCCTCGGCATCTGAAAACAGTGAAATTGGAAATTCACTTATTGAGAGTAAAAAGTTTCAACAGAGCTTTCTGTTCTCTCCAGTGAATTCCAGGCTTCCTGTGGTGCTTGCAGGGCTCTGTGGGAAGCAGCTGGGGAAAGCTGGCTTCCATGCTGGTTGCTATGAAATTCCATTTTTGGTCTTGTTCTGTAGCCACCTTCATTTCATTCATTTACATCATTATGAATGTTGGAAGGACTCTTAGCAGAGAAATGCCAAGTTTCTTTTTTTCACAGTGTTAGATTTTGATAATGTTAATTTTCGAACAGACTAAGTCCACATAGGAGCATATGATAGAGGGTGACACGTTGGCCCTGAAAGGAGCTTAGAGGACCTTGTAGTTTAATCCTGAGATTTTTCAGATGAGGAACTGAGGACTGGGCAGGGAAATTGGTTTTCTGTGGGTCTCGAATTTGAGTTTGGGAGCCAGAATTTATCCCCAGGGGTCTCACTCTTATTCATTGCTCCTTTGCCTACCAGGGAGTTGAAACCCCAGATACCTCAGAGTCCAGGCTGGGAAGGAGCAGGTTACTGGGCAGGTAAGATACTAAGGAGTTGAAGGATGTCCAGTTTCATTTTTTCCCTCCCGTTTGGGATTTGCTGAGTCACCTGAATCTGTAAGTTTATATCTTTTACCAAATGTGGAAGTTTTCAAACTTTTCTCATGCCATTCCTTTCTCCTCTCCTTCAAGCATTCCAATGACATGAAAGCGATCTGCTATTGCCCATAGATCCCTGAGACTATTTTTTCCAGACATTTTTCTTTCTACTGATCACATTGGATATTTTGTTGATTTACCTTCCAGTCTACTGACTCCTTCTTCTGTTACTTATATTCTTCTGTCAAGCCCAACTAGTGAATGTTTTATTCCAGATGTTACATTTCTCAGTTCTAAAATTTTCATTCACTTCTTTAGTGCTTTTTTACTGAGAACTTCTTTCCACTCATTTCAACAGAGTTCACATTTACATAATGAAAGCTGTTTCTAATAGCTGCTTTGGAGACTTTTTCATACTAATTCCTACAATGTCTTATTCTTTCCCCTTTAGAATTGGTCAGATCTCCCTGTGTGGCATAGTTTTAGATTGTATCCTGGATATTCTGGATAATGTGTTCAGAGACTCTGGGTGCTGTTAAAATGTTTTGGTTTTGCTGTGCTTTAGTAAGCAACCAGCCCAGTTAAGTCCAGGCCCCGAGCTCTGTTTTACCTTCTGCAGGTTTCCAAGGCTTCACTGTGCTGTTTGGGCATGTTCCATACCTGTGCAGCGTGTAGGTGAGCTCAGAACTTTCCTCTGCAGCACCTTCTGTAGCTCCAACAGAACTGTTTTCCCTGGTGTTCTGACTAGAAAGATGGGTCTCTCTCAAGAGTCAGAGTCACTACTGATGTCACACTTTCATGCCACTTGGTCTGCCCTCAGGATAAAGTGGCAAGGGAAGAAGAATGAGGACTCTCTCACTCTCTTCACATAACAAGAGTCCTTTTTCTTTATCCAGAGTCACAGATTTCCTCTGGTGGTAGCAGTGTGGTTTGGGGGCTGCATCTGGCCTAGATGCTGAATTGAGAGAGAGGGGAAAAAAAGTGAGGTAAGGTAGGGATGATTTCCCCAGGACATTTTTCTCGGACTAGGAGGGCGAGTTGGGGATGGTAAATGTGTGGTGCCATCAGAGGCAGCCTCAGGGTAGCAGAATTACCTGTCTCTCCCTGTTCCCCACTTGCCTTCAGTGTAGGCTCTGGGTCAGAGTAGAGCTTGGGGCATTGAGGTGGGAGGCTTCTCTTCTTCCAGAGTGGTTACTCAGGGGCAGCTTCTCCTCCTTCTCTGGGAGGGTTGGGGGAGCCACCAGGGCTTCTCCCTGTCAGTGTCCCACCTTCCTCTCCCAGTTCCTTTCCTCCCACCTCTTCCTTCCTGCTTTCTAAATTATTAGCAGGGAGAAAGGAAATGAACCTTGACTGAGCCCTGACTGTGCCAAGCACTTTACATTTATTCTTTTTTAGCAGAGGACCCCTGAAGAGGCTGGGTAGATGTTAGCTCTTACCGTTAGTGTCTCTATCTCCAATCTCCAGGCCCACGGCAGCAGGTGATTGATTGCTCAGCCTCACAGGTGCTGCAAAGAAGAGGCAAGAACAACGTCAAAATGGCAGACACAAATGATAGTATTAGAGCTAATCACAAACATTTCTCAGGGTGCTTCTCTTTTGGAGGCCTATTGCATGAGAAGGAAGCCGAGGCACCTCAGAAACTGACAGCTTACCTAGGGACCAGCAGATGTATGGGAGCCTATGCAAACTCCGGGCACAGGCGGCACCTTTGGGTACCAATTTGCACCAAAAAAGCATCTTTAAAAGTTGCCTCATACTTGCCCCACAGCAGGGTTTTCACACTATTACAATGCTCTGTTCCAGATTTTTAATTTCCGAAATTCTCTGTTAGTCATGAGCTAATTTTGTAAGAATATCAGAGTAAGCCCACAATAATCATATTCTTTATCATTAAAAAAAGGAAAGGAAAGTTGCTTGAGGCTGCTTGTCCCCTACAAAATAAGTAGGGTCCTTGCCAAACCAAAATCTTTGAAGCTTTGTGAAGTTAGTGGATTCCCTAGAGAAGTACCATGTCCTTTTGATTTTTCTATATGTCACATTTTGCATGACATCATGTCCTCTCTTTTCCACTGCCCTGCCCTAGCTGTTTTTTTTTTTAAGTCACTTTTTGCCATAAACTCTCATTGGGTTCTCTGCCACCAATTAAAACCAAATACTACCAATCATGGAAAGGTCTAGACTCAGCGATCAAAACCTTCCACTGTGGTTTGCTTTTCCCAAACATTTCTCTTACCTGTTATGTCCCTTCCAAAACAATTTAAAAAGGAAGGAAGGAAAGAAGAGGCAAATATTGATTCTTCTTAGGGAAAAATAAATTTGCTATGCTTTTGTTTTTTTCAACATTCTGAAAGAACCTGAAATGCAACATGAGAGAGCTTGTTTTTGTGGCTTTTGGAGCAAGCAACAAAATGAAGGAAAGTTCTAAAAACAACAAAATTCTAAAATTCCAAGTTTCCTGGGATAGAAGTGAAGCACTGCCTTTGAGACACCCTTCTGGGGCCTCCCCAGCATGTACATTTCATCTCCTTCTGGATTCCATTCTCTCCACCATTTTTTTAAATAAATGTTTTTTAGTTGTAGTTGACACAATACCTTTATTTTTATGTGGTGCTGAGGATCAAACCCAGGGCCTTGCATGTGCTGGGAGAGCACTCTACCACTGAGCCACAACCTCAGCCCGTCTCTACCATTCTTGTTGGGTAGGTAAAATCCCAGAGTGGCAGCCCGCATTGCTCACCTGAGGACCCCTCTCCGGAAGAAAAAGCTTGGGCCTTAATTCCAACCAGGGGAGCTCAAGCACTGAGGAAGAGGCAGGCTTCTTTGCAGGACCTTGCGTTCCAGTGGTTCTGCCTGACTGATTCAGCTGGCCTGAGTGCTTTCTTCTTGAAGGACTCTAGATCTTATGTCCTCCTCTGTCCTCAACATTTACTCCTTTCTTTTCCTACAATATTAGTTTTCTATTGCTAAGCAACTAATTACCACAAACTCAGTAGCTTAAAATAACATTGTCTCATGCGGACCGGGAGTGTAGGTGTGGGTTGGTTGGATCCTCTGCTCAGAGACTCCTTGGGCTGAAATCAAGGTGCTGGTCAGGACTACAGTCTCCTCTGAGACTTGGGGTTCTCTTCCAAGTTCCCAGCTTATTGGAAGAATCTTGTCCCAGCTCCTACAGGTTAACTAACATTCCCCATCATGTGGTCTTCTATACAACATGTCAGGTTGCTTCTTCAAGGCTTTCTCTGGAGATGCTTTGAATCAATTTGATTTCCAGGAAGTACTGGGCACTATGCTGGGTTAGTCAAGCCCACTCAGGGAACACATCTCCTTTTTAATCAAATTTGAGTCAACTGATTAGGGACCTTGATCATATCTACAAAAGTCCTTTCTCCATATAAGGGTAATATAATTCATAATTGCAAGCATGAAATTGTGTCATATTCATAAGTCCTACCCATTCTCAAGGGCAGGGGACCAATGTATATAATATATGTATGTGAGATATATATATAATATATGAGATATATATGTATATATACATATATATAAAAAAGAGGGAGATGTTTGTACCAGGAACAGGGGATTTGGGGCCATTTTAAAATTCTGTCTGCCTCAGCTGTCTCCCTCCTGTCCTAGGGTCAACCAGGCTCAGTCTTCTGATTAATATTTTGGCAGAATGTGTCCTGGGTCACCCGCTTTGTCACAGGAACTGTCTTGCTCCCTCACTGCGTGCCTCCATGCCAGCAGACTGCTGACTGTGATGCTGGCATGGCTGCCCCTCCACCCAGCTCCGAAGTCTCTTCAGGGCAAGGTCTCTCCACATCTGTCATGTCAGAACTGAAGCACAGTCAAGAGCACATCCTAGGTACTCAGGAACTGTCATTGGATGGAAGAGTTGGAAGCAGGCCACCAGAGAGTATGTGGGCAGACAGGAGGTTGTCAGCTGGGCCGGCTCAGGAAGTGAAGATGAGCAGTGAAGGCCAGTGAGCAGCCCCTTCTACTTCATGGGTTAAGTTTACTCTGGCTGCATTTGGTCTCCAGACCAACATAATCTGATGACTGCTTTCTCCCTTCTTCCCTGCTGGCCATTTCTCCTAGGCTTAGGGTGTAGGCCATGCCCTCACTCACAACTCTATTCTTAGACATCCAAAGTCACATTTTTCTGTGATACATTGAAGAGTTGATGCTTGGAGTGACTCCTCACATCAAAAGGAGGGGTGGGGGTGGCAAGTGAACTGTTTTTAAATGCAGTCTGAAAAGTCATGTGCGGGACTTTTTTCTCAAGCATCTTGAAAGAAACCTAAAAAAAAAAAAAAAAAAAAAAAAAAAAAAGCACTATTGTCAAGTCACTGGGTGGATTCTCTTAGACGATTTTCCAAGTGACAAATCCATAATCTCTAATCTACTTGTCTTTAAAATAAAACAAAAAATTAACTATGGAAGTAATATTTGGAAAAAACAGAAAATATAAAAGAAATAAACATTCTCTATAATCTCACCACCCACTGAAAACCACTGTTAACAAGACTTAGAACTGGACTTGAATTGGAAAAATCAGGGAGAGGTCTACTCCCGGAAAAGCCAGTATTGCTGACTCCTTCCAAACTTCACAGCAAACATTAGCTTAGGGATGTTAGGAATAGGGGAAGCACAAACCATGTCAAGATGATTTTACTTGGCAATTTTCTACCTGGCTGGCAGGTAAAGGAAGATGAATGGGAAAAAAGTAATGATTTCCATAACACTCCTGAGAAAGCATTGCAGGGTAAGGGTGTGGCAGGGTGCAGGGTGGGGGTGGGGGGAAACTGTGTGATTCTAGTGCCAGGGAAAAGCGCCAAGCAGAAATTTTAACTCAATATATGTGGAGCCCTCATTATATCTCCAAACGCAGGAGGAAAACAATAAAAATGTTGATTTTTGAAATGGCCAAGTAAATCCAAATGTATTTATTTTAAATGAAGTTGCCTTTAGAGCCAGTGTTGGTTTCTAATGAATCTCTCATCCTGGCCTTTCTGGGCTTTTGCCACAACTGGTGAACTGAAGAGGGGCTGAAAGAATTACTACCACTACCCTCATTACCCCATTTTCCATTCCAACTCCTTGCTACATCTTGCAACTTGCCTTTTCGTCTATACTTGCTTCTTTGAATGATTCACTGGCTCCCAGGGGCCCCGGACCCCACCTTTCCACCTGCACAGTGGATCTTCAGGCTCCACTTTCTGGTCTACCAACACATGATATTGTAACTCAAAGTTGAATTTGTTATGTCTCTCTGCTGCTTGGCTCCTATCTCCCTTTGCATGGGCTCGGGCCATCTAGTGGGCTTCATTATTGTCCCTTAGGACCATCTCTTTAGTCATTAGCCATTCCCCCATACATATGCAATTGGCTGGTTTTCACTTCCCTGTCTTTGCTCAAACTGTTTCCACCACCAGAAGGGAGGATTCCTTGAGACTTGCATACACTGCTTATTAGAATCTATGCCTAACCTAATGCATTTAGATCTCCTACTTGGTTGGTATTTCCAAGCATGCATGTATTTAGAGTGGACTATGTGTGTTTTCACATGCTTACACTGTTTATGTCCTTGACTTTATGGTAATTAAATAAGAATGATTACTCATTAAAATGTGCCAGGACATATATCTTTCTAAAATGGGACTAGACAAAGGGAAAAGTAACTGAAGGTACTAATTGGAGGAGTATCAATAACTAGCACTCTCCACCCTTCTATCTCTTCCTTTGCTCAGCCTGTCCTGCCTAAATCCTCTAACAGGATAATGTGACTTTCAGGAGCAAATGTTCCTACCCTCACCCTTTTCAACCCTCAGCCCTACCTCATCTTCACCCTTTAATGCAAAGACTCCTGGGAGCAGCAACATTCTAAGCTGTTAAACAGCTGAAGACTGCCCAGAGGATTCTGTTCCACAGTGACAGTTGGCTGAAGACAGTGAGAGAGACAGGTCTTTCAGGAATGGGTTGTGGGTGAGAGGGAGAGGGACGGGGCATGACTTACCTAAGGGAGAGGCACACTCCTGGCCTGAGCTCCTCTCAACCCCCTGGCCAGGCATGTGGCACCTTAGTTAGAACTTCACCCCTCCCTCAGTCATTCCTGCATGCCTCCGAGAGGATCTACTGGGCTCAGCCCTATGGGGGATCCAGAGATGAATTAGACATGGATCCTGCCCTCAAGGAGCTTATTGACCAGTGGCAAAAAGTGCCAAGTACATAGCAAAGACAATTCCAAGGGTCACGGGACGTCAGAAGAGAGAAAGACCATAAGCTGGACATCCAAGAAGGTTGGCCAGAGGAGGTCGCATTTGAGTTGGACCTTGGAAGATGACAGGGAGTGTTCCACAGGCACAGATTGGAGCTACTGCTAGTTATGGTGCTGGACTCCTTCGTTTCGAGGCTGTGATCTGTGTGCATGGGGTAGGGGAAGCTAGAGAAGGGTAAGAGACCAAGGAGGCTCTGGACACCTTCTGTAGTAAGAGGACACTGAGGATGACACTCTGCCTGCTTTCCCCAGTGTTGCCCAGTCAAAAATATAGGCAATGGTTATAGAAAGTAATGGCTAAAAGTTGAACACTCAGACTTGTATTTGCTAAGTGCCCTCTGAGGCCCCACCATTCTGCAAGTTTGTGATTCAGAGAGAGAGTGACAGATCTTGGACCTGGGCAAGTCCTCCACGTGAATAATGCTCCTTCACAGTAGAATGGGAGATGAGACCCCCCCATAAGTGAATATGCTCAGGGATGTTCACTTGAATTTGCAGTAGTTTCAATGTTTAGTTTATGTCTGCCAGCGCAACCAGTGTGCACACATATTTTGAAGAATATGTGGGCAGATAGAGGTGAGGAACAGGAAGCCTGGAAGTAATATTGGGTAGGGAGGAGATGGCAATGGGTTGCTTGGTGAGAACCCCAAAAGATGGCCAAGAAGGGAGAATCATTAGAAGTTGAGATTTCTTTTTCTCTATGTTGCCATTTTGGAATTGTAGTGCTACCATTTTTGTGGAGATTACTAGAGGATTTTGTAAAATTTTTTCTCTGGCAGGGAAATTACAGACATCATGACTGTTTATGTTTGTACAACTTTCAAGAACAATTGTTGTTTAATCCTTGGGCAGCATCACACCCTTTGGACTTTGAAGTCCCAGAATAACTAGTATTTTTTTCAGGATTCTAGTCATTCCCAGTGGGCTGAATGTACTAGCCTTGCAAAGACCAAATGATCCAATGATACCTTATAGAAAAGAAAGTGACAGATAAGTCAGGTCTAGTCAATCCAAGGATGAGGATCAGGAGATTCAGGCCAGAGAGCAGCAGCATATTTGGGACAACCAGATAAAAGAAAGAGCAGGCATGGTGGGTCAGCCATAGGCAGGTCAAACAGTATTTAAGCCTGCTGCTCCTGATCCTAAGAACACTTGGGAGAGGAGAGGCATTTCTTTTCTGCTTGACCTATTATATACCAGGCTTGGTAGAAGGAACTTTGGCCTTGGAGGTATAGCCCCTGCATCCAAAATGAAGTAAATTTGCCTCTGGTTAAGTCATATCCAGGAAGGCTAAATTGTCTTAATTTGGAAAGGACACTTTGTGCCATCTCAGTTTTATGCTCAGTGTTTGCCCATGTGGGGCAAGAACAGCCATAGAAGAGTGCAAATAATCTCAGGTTATCAGAGAGAGGAGACAAATTACAAGGGGCCACATAGCTAAGTCCAGTGTGAGAAATTGCCTTTGGGGGATTTTAGCCCCCCAAGTTCAGTCTTTCCAGCTTCTGTCTGCCTCTAAGCAGCTTGCTTCAGAAGTCCAGTTTTCCTAGGCCCCTTCCAAGTCCAAGCAAAGGAGCTCTTTAACCCTCAATGTGGCAGGTTCCTTTGGATCTGATTTCTCTTCTGACAGCTCCCCTTGAACCTGGGCTGGCTGCATGTTCTTCCCTGGACAGACAGTTTCCTTATTTTTAAATTTAGCTTTCTGTTCACTTCTCTTCGCCTCTTTCTCCTTCCTGCTGATTCTCCAATCACAATTTGCTGGCCTTCAATCATATTGGTGTCCAGTCCAGTCCATGCCCGAAGATTCTTTTCTGTCTCGGAGGGTGACAGTTTTCTTAAGGGGAAACGCACTTTTTACTATGCTTTTTTAAACAATAAAAATCACATGAACAAAGATCCTCAAGCATTTGGTCTGATAAGAAAGGTTTAGAGTACGGATGTACTTTGGGGGATGGACTCTGCTTGCAGGAAGGAAAGGCAACAGGAACTGGTTCAGCAGAGGGTTGGAGGAGGAGCCAGTGGTGGCCCTGCTCAGGCTGCAGGCTCTGGCACAGGAGACTCGAGAGCTTTCAGTTGGGAGCAAGCCCAGGCCCTTTAAGGTCTTCTTCCTGAAACGCTCTGTCCTGATGATGGACAGGGAAGGAGGGATCAGTTTGCTCAACGCTCCCATGAGTGACTCAAACTGTCTCCCCTGGAAATAATATCCTATGAAAACAGTTGAAAAACTCTGAAGTGATATAATTAGGGTCTTAACCCTCTTTGAGAATCTAATAGGCTGCTTGCAGCCCTCCTGTTAGTTGAGGTTTGTGGTATAAGCAGAGAGCACTCAGTAACTTATGTAGAAAAATGTTGGAAGACTCCAAAGAGGCCTAGATGAGGAGTTGAGTTGAGGTCATGGAGTTGTCTTCTATTCCTAAGGGGCCACTTCCCCCTCAAAACTCTTCCTATGGGTTTCTATGAAGAAGATGGCCTGAGTTTTACTCAGACTGCTCCCAGGACTCTCAAGCCCGGTGATGGACAAATTGGAAGAGTGTACATGGGGTGATGTGGTTCTGCTTTATGGGCTGCTGTTTCCCATACTCCCTGCTGTCCATGTTGGCTCTGCATATCCTCTTCCCTCCACACAGAGGCAGCTACATCAATGAAATTCTCCCATCACCACATCTGCCCAGTGAAATCCTTCCTCTTCTCTGGGCCGGTCTTACATATTACCACCTCCCTAGAACTTCCATGAGTACCCTGTGGGAGCTCAAGGTACCTCCCCCTGGCTCAACAAGCATTTGGTTGGTTGTTTTCCTATACTTCAAAAGCTAAAGTAGCATCTTAGTAGAGGTCTTATTGCCCCCGCTGGGCTGTGAACTAGGAGTAAATAGGAGATTGCTGAGCATCGGTGTTATTATAATAAGCCAGAAAATTGGCACTTGTGTGTTCAGTGATTAAATTCCTGTAAAGGGACTTCTCAATGACATTGCTCTGTGTGTGTGTGAGGAATAATGTGAAAAGGCTTCTCATGGACTTGTCTTTGCAGAGGTACAGTCAGGGCTGCTGATGTAGAATTTGAGCAGCTGAGGCAAAGCATCTCTGGTCACATGGCCCATCTTTCCCATCCTCCAGCTGACCTGATCAAAGGCCACTTTGGGGAACAGCTCTGTCCTGAAAGCCACTAAGAGCTGTGGAGGCAGAAGTAGGGGAGGAAAGACAAATATCAAAATTCTTGGATGATCCCGGGTAGCCACTGGACAACTGGGGGATGAGAATGGGTGACAGAGCCTTTCACCTTTGGGGTCAGCAGCATGCCCAGCTGCAGGCAAGAAGGCTGGAACATCTGTCAGCTGGGCAGCAGCTCCTGTGAATGATCTGCCTTTGTCTTTTTGTGGGTGGGGAGAAGTGTGCGTTTATTTGCTCAGCAGAAAACCATGTAAACCAGGAGCCAGAACAGAAGCCCGGTGGTGGCAAGATGCCCAGTTGCCCTTCAGACAGAAAAGGCCATCGACAATGGACAGGAAAGCATGGGGCCTCAGAAGGAAAGGTTCTGCCTTGGAAAATGGCCCCTTGCCTCTCTGGAGGCAGAGGATTGAGAGAGGCAAAAATAATTTTGTTGGGTCCTACAAACCTACCCAGAGCTGTCAGATGTGGTCTGGCCCTATTCATTTCCTTTTCCAACTTACCATTAGCTGTGCAGGAAGCTCACATTGGCAGTCAGCTTACACCTCATTTTCTAACTTTTGGAAAAGAAGCAATCCCACTATCCCAGGGTGCCTCTGCACTCCAGCCCCAACTTCTCTTTTCTCATTTCCCCTGGCCCTGCCACCTCTTCAGCAACAGTTGCAGTGGGACAGGACAGTGACCGTTGGCAGCTGAGAAATTTTTGAGTCAACAAGCTACCAAGACTTAAAGAGTTCCTGTGAAAGCAGGAATTTGAAGTTTCAGAAGCAAATGATGAATATGATGGATGGGCAGGGAAGGGAATGTTTTGGAATTTAGTCCTAATTATGGCAGAGCTGGAAGAGTCCTTAGAAACCATCTATTCCATTTTTCCCCTCCATAGGCAACTGCTTCCTTTCTACAGATGAGGAAGTCAAGTGAGTGGTGGTTTAGGGATGAGACACTTAGCTTTGGTGCTGAGCCAGAGCTTGAGTTAGGAGCCAAGTCCTGATGCCCATGTGGATGCTCTTCCCACAAAGATCAATAGAACATTTTTTTCTGGATTCCTTTGTTAGTTTCAAAGGCTATTCTAAAAACAAAGGTTCATGACCTGTTTCTAGCCTCATCATAATGGTTCTATCATTACTTTTCATCATACCCAAGGGCATAAATGGTGGGGAGCTATCAAGATGTGTTATCAAAATAACAGTTAAAACATTGATTTCTTATGCTTTGTTTTCCATAGCATGGACTTCATCAAACTAAATTATTCTACAAACCCTTAACAAGATAAATCCAAAATGTGCACTAGTTTAAATGTCACTAAAACAAAAAAATCTCAGTTCATAATATCAGCTGAGGGCCTATCATTTAACCTGGCAGGAGCATTCAGTTCCTGACCTACCCTCCACAGTAGCTGCAGCCCAGCTGCTGAGTCCCTGCTGAGCTCTTAATGCAAGTCTCTTCTCCAGCTCTCCCGCTTTGCTCTTGGGGTTGCTAGTGAAGGGGAGGGAGCTACAGCCAGAAGGCCCTCACTCTTAACTCTTGCTTCCAGGCCAAGCCCCAACGTCTTCTCTGTGAAGCTTTCCTGGATCTTCCCCTGTTCCTCAGAGTGGTCCACATTCTCCCCTATTCTAATGCCCTCACAGTGCCCTTTATAATGTCCCTACAGTCACATTGTAAGGTCATGAGACTAGGTCCCCTGCAGCCCTAGAAGTGTTTTTGTAATTCATGTTCCTTCAGCCTCAAAGACTACTATGAGAATTTTAGTGCCCACAGGAGAATTAGAGCTCACACCAGGTGCAGTTCGCTAGTGACAAGATGCCACCCCTAGGGGTATGTATGTAACAGGGAGGATGAGGGAGGAGGGAACAGAGCAGTGGGAATGTTTGCAGGAAAGCCTCTTGGAAATCGTGGAGACTGAGGTACACTACAAGAGCCTAGGCTGTGGAACTGACTCCTGAATCATTGGAAGAAAAGCCCCTCTTGGAGAGGGGGCTGAGAGGCTGCAGCAGCTCTGAGTCAGACCATCAGAAAGGCTTTGAACATTTAAAGCAAGCAACTATCATTATAATGGAAGAGATGCCGCTTTGCCTCTCTAGGCCTAGCATGCTGAGCCAAGGCCATCATAGTTTAGCTTGAGGCTTGTCTGTTGAGGAGAAGGGGCATGGCCTATTCCTGAGCTAGGACATGTCAGAGATGGGAAGAGGGATGGTTGTGGTGTTGGGAGACCAGGCTTTTCTCTCTTGGTTCTGCTGCCAGTTGGTTGTGTGTCTTCGGGTAAATCTGTTCCCATCGAGATGGCCTCAGAAAGGCTGAGTTCTAAAGTTCTTCCAGGTCAAAACTTCTGGGGGGTCCCAGAGTTGCACGAGCTCACCTCTCCCCCCAAACCTATTCATTGGTGTTTTTGAAGACAGGGTCACTCAAAAGTCATGACTTGGTCCTTTTGGAAACAGTTGGGTCAAAAAGTTATGGTTTTCTGCTCATCTTTGAGCTGCACCTCACAGAAGACAAATCACAGCCCATCTGATATCCTGGGATGAAGTCAATCAATCCTCATAGGAGCATCCGACCAGAATTGTCTTTCCTTGGGTGTTCAAAATTATCTTTAAAAAAAAATTTTTAAGTGTATTTTGGAGAAGCACAAACCTTAATTTCTTAATAATGGCTCTCCAATAATTACTTTTACAAACAGGAATATAAAAGGTAAATGGTATTGGTGGTAGAGTGGGGGACACACAAGAAATACCATTTTAAAATTTTGCTAGGTAAAGACATAGAGGGAAAAACCACAAACTCTGATCTACCATCATTGTTTCATGGTTGGCAAAAAGCATTTTTTGATACCTCCCCACCCCCCAAAATGAGGAGGATATAATTTAAGTGTAGAGGACAGCCCTTTACATTGAATATGGATACTTATGCATGGATTGACACTGGGGATCACCAGTTTAGAGGTGACCATGTCATCTGATGAAGGTCCACACTACTGCCCATTTGTCCTTTACAGGGACTAGCCCTCATTGTAAAGAAGGTACGGTGATAGGCTCTGTCACTGTCATATCCCAGGAGTCATCTTGAGTTGGGAGAGGGATATTCACAAAAGCCTGTCAAATCTACATCCATTTTTTCCTATTTCCTCCCAATCTCAGAGGAAGAATGTACTTTCCCCCTGCTCCTCAGATTCTTTCTCTCAAGGCCCCTTCTACCATAGACTCTGTCTAGAGGGTTGCTGCAAAAAAAAAAAAAAAAAAATGCTCCCCTAACCCAGCCCCAGCCTGAACTAGAGGCCTCCCTTAGCTGCTGTCCCCTTCCGCTCTCCCCTCCATGGCCACCTCTGCCTCTGGGGCCTCTTTGTCCAAGGCCCCAGCCCCTCTTGCCTCCCTGCTTCCCCTCTCTGCAAACAGCTAAGCAACGGACAAGTGACTTCTGAAAACCTGTCTGGACCTGACTGTGGTCTCTAACCATGTGATGTGCTCTGGGCAACATTCTTCCGCCTGCCTTTCTTGGTCTAGCCATGTTTGACTGTGTCACTCCTCTCTTTTCTCACTCTTCTCTCCACTCCCCAAACAGAGTTTTGTAAAGGGAAGGCTTGGCCCCGCTTTCCCACAGCTAGTCAAGGAGGGAGGAGAGGACCCTGGCTTGACATGCCCTTCACTTAATCTTCCTAGAAGATGCAGATGGGACTGTGCCTCAGCAATGTCCAAGCCGGGTGGAAGAAGGCGTCTGTCTTTCTGAGTTTGGACTTGGTTTTCCCGTTTTTATTCCACAGTCTCATGCCTGACTCTAGTTTTCTCTACCCAATAGCCGTGCCTCCCAGGAGCCTCTGGGTGGAGTACTCTGTGGCAGGCTTTGAGGGCTGGGAGGTTAATGGAGAATGGTCTCGGTCTTCACTGGACTTGTAAGGCCTGGGACAATAGGTGTTTCCCTTACAGCCAGGCGAGGTAATCTGGCAGGAGCTCTAAAGGAGAGGGGCAAGAGGTCAGGGGACACAATGGAAAATCCTCAAGACAGAGAAATGTGGCCAGAGCTAGACTGGTCAGCACTCCTATGTAATGCTTTTGGCCAACATTTTACTTGTCCTCCTGAATCACCCGCATTAACAAAGGATAATGTGCGATCCTTCCTGGAGTAAAAAGCATTCAGCAGCTCTTCACAAAAATTCTATTGTAAAATTTGTGTCCTACCTCAAAATTATTATTATTTTTTTTTAAAAAAGAGGGTTGTTAATTCACTTCAAGCCCACTCAGCTGCTGAAGAATTTTAAGTATTCAGCTAGAGATCTTTGTAATGAACAAGTAGCTCAATTATTCTAGTTTCATTATACAATGTATCAGACATTCTTTGGCATCAAGGAATTAAAGCACATTTTCTCTGCCAAATGGCAACAATATTTGATTTGAAGAAGTATCCTACACAAGTGGTTCTTGACTAAATGCAGTTCCATTTAAAAATAAGTTTCCACATGCTTTAACCTCTTATAGTGTGGTTCATTCAAGTGGTTTTTGGGCTCAGACTTGCTAATATTGTGTTTAAAATAATCTGTGCAAATTCCACAATTGAAAATATTTTGCACTAAGCATTAAACTCCTAAGGCTTGTTCCTGAAACTGAGCAGATGTCTCGGCAACTTTCCCTGTTTTATTCGGTACTTCCTTTTCTTCCCAGGACCATGGCCAGTGGAGGACTCAGTCCAAACTCTCTGGGCATGTACCAAGCAGAAAACAGAGCGCTGGAGCCTGGGGATCAGGTTTATGTCCATCAAAGGGCCTCAGTTGGAGAAAACGGCTTTACTTGAGGAGAAAGCTGCTTTCAACACATATTAATGGGGACCCCTACTTCTCTCCCAATGCAAATGTGTAGGAGGATCCCCATGAGCCCATGCTCCTTTGTGCAATTTAGAAAAAGGTGTCCCATCTGGATGGACACGAAGCCTGGCAAGAGGGCAGGGGTAGGGTCTCAGCTGTCTTGGCCAGCCAGCCAGAGGACCTGGTGGCCCTAAGTGGAGAGTGACTTTCTCCTTGGATTTAACACTGTTACTCCAAGACAGCCCCTTTCCCACTTCAGGGTCTGAAGAATGGGACAAATGACAGAGTAAATCCATGAAAGTTAGATATGATTTGCTAGTTGATGAAAGTGCTCAAGGCTTTTCTTAGGCCTTGATTCTACAAGACCCTTTGCCATCACGCTGAGCCATTTCCAGGGCAGCCTGGGCCTTAAGGGCAGACCAGATGATCTCCAAGATGCTAGCTACAAATTGAAGGGAAATTGCTCTATAGACCGGTGATGCTTGTCAAATCACTATCTCCAAGGGGTTGAGGTTAAAAGGAAGACGTTATAAAATTGTTGCCACCGGAGTGTGGTCAATCCAGGGCTGACAGATACTGTGGTTGAGGATGATTGTTCCATGGAGCATTGAGCAGATGGAGCTGAGTAACTTAGGTTGACACAGCTTGATTTTTACACTAATTCAAAGAAATTTCCTCTGTCCCTCTCCCACTTTTCTTGGCCCTTCCCTCATTTTTTTATTGCCAAATGTCTTGAAAGAAGAGTCCACACTTGCTGTCTCAATAGCTTCTCTCCCCACCATCTGACTGAATCACATTGATGAGAACCAGTGTTTCCAATTGCTGAAGACCCTGGCCTTTTCTTGTTCATAAAACCTATTTGTCAGTGTGAAGTGTTGTAGGCTGATAGGTTCTCCTTTTTTTCTCATTGCCCTCTTTGGATTCCAGTTAAATGACCACCTCCTGGTTTTTCTTGTACTCTTATGGCCCTCTTTCCACTCCTTCATTAGCTCTTAATCCTCGGGCATCCCTTGGGGGCTGTAGTCAGAACTTTGTCCCCCAATGTCTGTCTACTGTGTTGGAGATTTGACTCACTTCTGGGGTTTCCCATCATAATAATGGTTCTGCAGCTGATACCCAGATTTGTACCTTCTGGTCCTGCCCTCTATGCACACGTTTCTAAATGCTGGCTGGCAGCCCCTCAACATGGGTTCAAAGCCATCATCTTCCCCTTGTATTTTGCTCCTCCTTACAGAAATGTTTTAGACTTGGGCACCACACATAGGTTGGGATCCTGGTTCTGCACTCCTCTGTGTAGCCTTTGAAGCAAGGTACTTTTTTCTCATTTTGCATGAATGCCACCAATGCTCATTGTTATAAGCACTTATTAAGTGCTGCTTCCTCTCCCTATTTCATATTAGAACATTTGCCCTTTATAGTGAGCTTAGAAATGTCTCATTGTTTAATAATGTGTTTTCCCTCTCCTTACAAATTCCCGGATCCGTGTCAGTTCTTCAGAAACACTTCTCACATTGGTCCTTCCTTTCCATCTTGAAGGGAAGTTACCTGGGTCCACATAACCTGCTTCCCTGCCTCTCTGCCCACCTATCCAGTCGACTCTGCATACCACCACTGCCTGAAGCACAGTTCTGATCATATTCTTTCCCTGCTCAAAACCTCCAGTGGTTCTGCCCATTCCATATCTTTATTTTTAAGGGTTTTTGGAATTTTGTCATTTTTTTTTGTTTGTTGTTTTTATAATCTGCCTCAAACTTAAGTTTTATGCCAAATTTAGGTTGGTTTAATCCCAAGGCATGCTGGAACCATGGTGATAAGGAACTTCAGGGGTGAAGTGGCCAGGGCGACCAGTGTCCTATACAAAGGTAACTAATCCAGAGGTTGGGGTGATGCTTTTGGGTCCTTGTGATACTCAAAGTGTAAGTGGAGCTTCACGGGTACCTAGGCACCCGGCTCGAGCTCTTAGGGCAAAGGGCATGGGAAGTCTTATGCAGAGGATCAAAGCATATGCCCTAGCCAAGGACTGTGGAAATCCAGAGAGTCTTGGAAAAGGGAGACAAAATTCTAACCTCTATGTGCTGAGCAATACATGACAAGGGGGAGGTGGAGAGTATAGAAGGCAGTTCAGCGGTCCTGGGCTTTCAGAAGCAGGGTTAATTCTTGACTCTGAGGGTGGATACTCAACTATTAATCTCTGTTCCCTAGCTTTAGGCATGTAAACTTTCAAAGAGTGCTTACTTAATTGGCATGAGGTCCCTAGACTCGCCTCTTTCCACAGAAGATGCCAGATCCTACAAAAGTTCTCTTCATTACCTGGCCAACTGAAAACTGCACAGCCAAGAGAAAAGACAGATTGGGTGGTGCTTTGGTTGTAAGTCTCCATCTCAGTAACTTAGGTTACTGAGATGGAAAAGTGGAAAGTTGTGTGTAGAAAACCTTTCTCAGTCTCTTGGGGATTTAGGAATAATAAGGGACTCTTGTAATTTGGCCAGAAGGCACTCTTTTTCTTCTCGAAAGAATTGAAACTTCCCTTTGTTTAGAAATATCAAGCGCGCAGTGATCCATGTGCTGAGAATTTAGCTGGTCACTACCATCTGGGCTCCTTGTCTACTCCTAGCAGCTTCTATGCAAGCCTCCCCTGGGTCCCATTCTGGATTGATTCCTATTTTTAATAGCTAACATTTACTGAGTGCTTACTATGTGCCAGGCACTGTGCAAAGGGAAACACATTGCCTCATTTCCAGGTTCCTGGGAAACCTGAGCAGGAACCTAAAGTGAATAGAATCTCTGAGAAATGAGGGGAATGTGGGCTCAGCGAAGCTAGGACCAGCCAGGTGAGGCCAAGGCATTCAACAGGTGGTTTTGCAACTCGACCTCAGGCTCAGGCCTGCTGAGCACCCTCCGCTCACTCAGCAGTGGGCTTGCCATTCAGTGGTGAGCAAGGGCATGATGGAGGAGGGTCAGGGCTGTTCAGTCTCAACCCTGGCCAGCCTCTGCTGGGTCTGGCAGAATGAATGTTGTGTAGGATATTGGGGAGCTAGAAGAGAACTCCTTCCCCAGCACCTCCCACTTTAACCCAGTCCCTCTCAGGACTCTACTTTTTAAATGCTAAAAATTCCTTCCATGGGCCAAGCTGTGTAAATAGCTCTTGAGAAGGTAACAGGGTTGCCTCCTGTTTACAAGAAGAGATGAAAGACTCAGTAAAGTTTTCCAGCTAAGGGCAGGGACAGGATGGATGCCCAGTAAACCTGGCTGGCTGAAGGAGAATGGGGAGAGATGGGGGCACAGTGAGAGAAGAGAGCCCTGTAGACAAACCCCTGCCACCAAAGCATTGCTAAATGTGCCAGAAGGACCCACACGACCTGAAGCAGCACAGTGGTTTGCAGCCTCTCATGGAAGAAAGCAGAATGATGACAAGCAGAGACAGGATCATGTCCCCGTTGAGGAGAACATGACTCTTGGAATGTGAAACCCAGGGCAGGAGGTGGGAGAGCTGCTATATGCCCAGAATTGTCCCAGGAATTGCTTAAGCAGAGTGGCTCAGTTGGTTTTTCCCAAATGTATGATTTTTGAAAAGGAATTCTTTTTAAAAAAAGTTTTTGGAATTTTGAGGTAACTCCAAGCAAAGCATTGGAACTATAAATGGCCCTCATCAAAAGGAATAAAATTTTACAGAAAGTTGGATTATCCCAAATAATTTGACATATCTGATTGTCAGAGATCTGTATCTGCTACCCTCTTTTGCAAAAAGTGTAATTAACCCAAACCCCTAGTTCTGTAGCATTTCAGAACAATGTACACATAGTTCACCTTCAATTTCTCTTGACAGTGCCAGAAGGAAGCTGGAATACAAGCATGTGGGGGTGGTGGTATGACCATCTTACTGCAGATACTTTGGTTGCATTGAAGGTTGCCAAAGAATACTGAGTGATGGCAGGGCCCTCTCCCCAATAGTGGGCCAGATGCTAAGCCCATGGCCAGCTGGAAGGGCAAAGGACACAGCAATCACCCATCTTGACTTAAACAAATAGTCAATACAAGGAGTGAAGGGGGTGGTCTCACCCAAGGTGCAAAGCAGAGCCCGGGTCCAGGGCAGAGAGGTAGATGTCACGACTGAGGATAGTCTGCATTTAATAGGGAGTCGGCAGGGTCAGGGGTCCAGATCAGGGCTTCTGTTTCCAAAAGAGTGGAGACAGAGGGCCAGTGGGAAATAAGAGTGAAGAAGGAGACTAACAGGACGAGAGGACACTTCCTCCATAGTGGGCCACAGAAGCATGCTGATGGTGAGGACAGAGCTGGAGTACTTACTAGACAGCTCATCTAGGAAAGAGAAAACCTAGCTCAGATGAACTCTAGGTGCAAGACTCTAGATTTCAGAAGCAAACCCCAAGCCTTGTGGGACTGTGGAGACTCTGACCCAGTTAGAGTTGCAGAACACTAGTGGCCAGCTCTGGGGTACCAGGCTCCAAATTAGACTACTGGGAGTGGGCTTTGAGTTGGTGCCACATTTTGGACTATAGGCAGAGCTGAGGCTACTTGAATAAGAACTTCTGTCTCAGGACACATGTGGTCTGGGAATGTGGCAGGATTGAGTGAGCTCAATGCCAGTAACTCAGCTATGGGAACCTGAGGAGAGCCAGGGACAGGAGGGCTGGTGCCTGAAGGCCGAGGGTAAGCACTCAGTTCATTCCTTCTATAGTCACTGCAGAACTGCTGAGTACCACAGGCATCCGCAGGCCAGGGATAGAAAGATGAGTAAGACATGGTCCTTACTCTTGAGAGGTTCGAGGATTTTTTTTTTTTTTTTTAGGGGAAATAGATGGGAAAATAGACGCAAATGCCTTAAGATGCTTAGTACCATTTGTGGTACTTTTAAATTAGTGAATGAAAGCAGCTTCCATTTTACACCAGTAATCCATATACTGGATTTAGTCATCCATGGGCAGTTCTCCTGGGGCATTGAACTTTTTAACAGTCCACTTGCAATTTACTTCCAAGATGCACACAGATTTATCTGCCAAAATAATCAGCTTTCAGTATTGAAAGGGACTTCTTTCCAAATGTTTTTGGAATTTTCTCTAATGTCTAACAAGGCATTTGAAATGTAAAAATGGCCTTCATCGAAAAGAATAAAACGCCACAGAAAGTAGGATTGTTCCAGACAATTCAGCATACCTGGTTGTCAGAGACATGTATCTACCACTTTCTTCTAAAAATTAACCAGAAACTCTAGTTCTATAGCATTGGCTCGATTTCAGAACAACCTCAAGCTCCAACCTGCATATAGCTCACCTTCTATTTCTCTTTTGACAATACCAGAAGGAAATTGGAATACAAGTGTGCGGAACCACTCTGGATGGGACATGAGAGGCTGGGGTGGCTTCTGCTTCATTTTAGCTCCAATTCCTTGAAGAAAACCAGGAGTGAGTTTATTAATTGCTTTGGGGATTTTGACTGGACAACTGGAGGGAGAGAGGGAAGGCAGGGCATTTGAGAGTCGGGTGAAGACCTGACCTGGCCAGGGCGGAGTTAGGGAAGAAGGTCTGGCCCCCCCAGACAAGGTTGAGCTGGACTGCCTGTGCAGGAACAGGCTACCTTCTGAAGAACAGTGGTACAAATGTCGGCTGCAGCTGCCTGAATATCCTGAGGAGGCTCATGACATCTTCAAGGAAGGGACACACAGAGAATCTGACACGGCCTACATGGTACAGAGACACTTCAAGTTCAAGTGGACTCAGCTTTCTGGCATCTTCAAAGCAAGACCTGCCCTGATTTGCCAGAGAAGAATAGCCCCCAACCCCCTACCCCCACCCCCCAATCAAGGGACCCATTGTGTTAGCACCGCCTCTTGGAAACAATTGTCCTGACTGCAGGACAGTCTTTGGCCTTCTTCCTCTTTTGGCTAATGAGTCTCTTTTATTTTTTTTTTAATTCCTCAAAGATATATTTTTCATTATTTTGATATAGTGGTGATTGGCGGAGGGCTGCTGGGAGGGACAGGATGGATACGTAAGGAGGGAAAGCCTTGATACATTTTCTAGCTAATTCTCAAAGGTCCACTTTTAGTTTGGAGTTCATCCCTATGTGTGGAGAGTGTCATTTGGATAAGTAATGTATATGTGGAACGCATGGTGGCCACCCCCACTTTGGCTGATCCTGCCCTCTACTAGTGCCTTCCCAGGGATTAGAATGTTGGGAGGGATGTAGCTAAAGCTCTTTCTGCTGGAATGAGCCTCAGCAAAGTTGGCAGGGCACCTCCTGTCCCCTTTAGAGACTTTCCTGTGGTTGTATTCTGAATCTGCCAGCTCTGGCCTCTCTTACCATGTCCTAGGGTAAGGGGCAACTTCTGTATGTAAGACAGTGCTTCTCCTGGGCATGGAGCTCTGCCTTTTGTTTCCTTCTGTGCGATTTTTATCAGCCTTCCAAATCAGACTTACAAATCAGTAAGTCTGCATAATGAAAATAGCTGGGGGGACCCCTGAGTGCAGTCAAGAAGGTGGTATCATCTTAACTCATGGTGGGAGGGCCTTTGCTGTCCCAAAGGAGAATTCCCTTTTTTTGCTGTCCAAGGACAGTGGGCTTTGAACATGTCTGGTAGTCAGGACATACTTGGCTTTGAACTGCACTCAATGTGCTAAATTAAATAAGCACTTTGTACCCTGCTGGCTGGAAATTGTGGTTCACATAGGAATCAACCGTCCTGATGCGGGGTGGACAAGCAAGTATTTAAAGAAAGACAGAGCAGTTTACTGGCACTTTGAATTGATTTTAACCCATCTCATTTAAAGATGTGCACTGGCCCAAGCTTGAACAATATTGTATGGAGGAGGTAGAAGTGGGGAGGATGCTTATTGGCAAATGAGAGATGGCAGGAGGGACAAGCAGGTAGAGAGAGAGAAGGGAGACAGTTATAGGTAGACTGCATAAGTCAAGAAAAAAGAGAATGGAGATAAATTTGATTTACAAGTGGGAATTTTGCCTCTTTTAACTGAACTTTGTTAGGACACAATTTTTGGCTCACAATTGTGTTACAATTAGTGATTTTCCTCAGTTTTTTTTTTCTTGAGGATTAGAAGATACCAGAGTTGGTGGATTCCTGTAAAATTTGTGTGGATAGTAATGTATACATCATTTGGGGACAAATTCTTTGTAAGTTTAAGATGTTTGGTTTCTATTTCCTCCTGTAATTCCCTCACTACCACCTATTTCACACCCCTTCTCCCGTCTTTTCTCTCCAAGTTGACTCCTTGCAGATGATTACCTGAGACTCATCAGACAGTAACTAGATGTAAATTACCAGCTGTGAAAAGGGTCAATCAGAGCCAAACACTATGAGAACACTGTGGTTCTTTCTCCAAGAAAGCGGTGAAATTGGACTGTCAGGGCACTTATTAGACTGATCTTTTGTTATATTAATCATCACATAGATTGCAGTACAAGAGCTTCCTGCCTTGAATGTCTGGTAACATGATAAGTTGGACACGTGTTCTAGAGAAGCTCTGGTGGTTGGTGGTTGGTGTATTCTTCACTGTGGTCTTTGACGTGTCGGGGGCTTGGGATGGGGAGGGTCTCAGAGGTCTTCCTGGAAGAGGGTTGCAATCACTTCCCAATGGTAGGCTGACTGCCAGAGTATTGCTGTGACCAGAGCTTTTGGAGATTTTGTTGGGGTAAAATACATATTTTCTGTGGTAGGGGTGGATATGGAGAAGGAAAGAAGGGAAGAGGTAGGTGTTCAGCAGGAGAGAAGGGGCAGAGTTGTTACAGATTATTCTCCTGGGTGGTTGATTAGGCTCATTGTGAGGAGAGGGAAAATATTTCCCAAGGACCCAAGGTATATCATCTGGCCTTACTCTTGAGGTGATTTTTGGAGAACTGGTGGGTGGGTATATAGAGACAGGTGTGTCCTAGAGAGCTGGGATGCCCATCTGGATGGGAGAGTACGGTGATAAGAGGTCTTTTTCTGAGTAGGGCTGTGGTGACCAGTGCTCAAAAAGAGTGTATGAAGTGTGGTGTCCTGAGAGCTCCATCTGCGCTAAGGCTGAGGTGAGACTGGAAAAAGGGTGAGGTCAGAGAAGGCAACTCTACCATGTGTCTTGAGGTCTGCTCCTTATGGACCTCGGCCTCTGTAACTTGGGTCTTAGCATGTCAGAGGTCTCTGAGGGCAGCCGCAAAGATTTTTCAGAGCCTAGAGAGGTGCCAGCACAGGAGGGGAGCTTGGTTTCAGTTCTTCTGGTTAGCACCAGTGGCTGTCCCCTGGGAAAACAGGCTCCCTCCCAGACAGTTGCTTATTGAACTTGAGGTGGCTGGGCTTTGCTGCCCGCTCTGCTCAAGTTCTCTTTACTGGTAGTTGATGGGCTGATGTGGTCACATGTGACTTCACTGACATAGGAACCCCACACTCCCGCGCCTCCACACCCAGACCCACTCTAGCCTCTCAGGATAGGTTTCTGCCCAGCACAAGGTGTTGAGTTAGGCAAAAAAAGCTTGGAACAAGATGCCTGGTATGGTAGTGACTAAGCTTCTACCTGCTGCTCTAGGAACCTTTGGAGAGTGCCCCAAACATTTGAAGCAGTCGCCATTCTTTCTTAGTAGGTCAAGTTTCTCTTTAGGCCATTTGGTCTCTTCTGGGAACAGTTTTCTGGAGAAAGGATTAGAGAGTTGTGGTCACTACACTAGAACCTTCCCAGGGAGGAATGGATCTTCCTACCTTCTTAAGAGCTAATGAAGGGGGCTGTGTGAGCCGTCCTGGAAATGGTGTCTGTCTGTTGGGTTGTCAGCCAGGAGAGGCCATGTCCTGGGGGGAAATTACTGGCAGTTGGGCAGGATTTCTGGATGCTCAGTTGGGGATGACATCAGGGGACACTGGCTTCCCCAGTGAGAGGTATCTGTAGTGACAGTCACTTCTACTAAAGAAGCTGCCTTTGAGCTCAAAGGCTCTCCACGTACCTTCCCCTTGATCTGGAGGCAGGTGTCACTGTCCTGGGTTCCCTGAAATACAGAACAGTTCCCCCATCCCTGAGACTGGGAGAATCCAGCTCATATGGCTGGGCAGCTTCACAGCAGCGGTGAAATCAGGGTGTAGGGGCTCTGTGGTCCAGTTACCTGTGGACAAGTGGCCTGACACACTGCAGGACCCAAAATGACACTGAAACACACCCCTTGTATAGTTCTATCTGTGCTAAGAATTTATTTCAGAGCCTCAAGTTTGGACATTTGCAGGTAGAGCCCTCATGGGTCCAAGCTTGTTTCCTTTAGCCACACTGAATGCCAAAAGCCAGATGGGTCCTTCATTGGCCATTGCAACTCCCTATTTCTACCCAGGCAGATGAAATCATGGAGTCTGACAAATACTACTCTACAGAAGGCTACCTGAATCACATCCCATTAGGTAGAAAGTGACCCAGAGGCAGGTGTGGCATCTCATTCCCTAGAGACAGAAGCTCTAAGATTCCAAAGAAATGCCCATCAGGTAGGTGGACAGTTGAATCAGAGCCAAAAGAATGGAGAAACCAGAAAGGATTGATAAGAAGCATAGGGTTGTGTTTTTAGACCTAGGTCCAAAGCACAAATGTCTCTGCAGAGCCTGCTTCTATGGAGGAACCAGTCAGATGGGGTCTAGGGCCAAGGAAGAGTTCGACCCCATCAGATCTGCCTCTTCTCTCTCCTTTCCCTGTGACTTACACTGTAACCAAAACATTTCATTGTGTTCTAAATGCAAAAGCCCTGTGCAAAATGCTGGGACCTGTGGAAAGAGAAGTCTAAGGTGTTTTCTGCTTTCAAGGAATATACACCCAGGATCCCACCCTCTTTGCTCCTTTGCCTCTTCTTGCCCCCCTCTCGTTGTTTCACCAACACTTTCTTGGCACTGATTATATTGATAAATTTAAACTTCCCTTGTCTTTTTCTATTCCTAATATCTATCTCTGATCCTTCCCTTTCTGCTTTCAGTTCTCTCCCAAAATATAAGCAGCAGAGAGAAGTTGTGGGGATTAGAAGAACGACAGACGACTTAAGAGGAAATGTCTTTTTGGTTGGCATCCGGAGCTGATTCTGTGATGCTCAAATTCTCTGTGTCCATTTGCACTCATAGCTCAGGTTGGGGAAAGTCAGTGATTCATTTCCTCTTGTAATTAATTTCTGCTAAGTGTTAGTTGCATCCCATTTTCACAGGGTATGATTTTTTTTCTTCTCCCCCCCTACTTTTTCTTTCTTTTCTTTTTCTTTTTTTACAAACTAGAATATGTCTCAAGCTAAATAAATTGAAATGGTTGCAGGTCTTTCATCTACTTTGTGGATTAGTGATGGGATAATGATGATCTAAAGTGGACAGAGCTGAAGGGTGAACTGGAGCTGGACTTTGTACCCAGGACTGTCACCCCCTTTGGCTCTGGCCTCCTTCACCTTCTCCTCATCACTAGATGCTTTCCTCCTCAATCCAAGGCAGGAAGTTTTCTACAATGGCAAACCCTTCAGAGACTGGTAATATTTCTCACTCGAGACATTTTTTCCACCCTTAATGTCAGCTCCAAGTCTTTGGTCTCATATTTGCTTGCTTTCTTCTCACCTAAGAAGAATTAAAAAAAGAGCAGACCTTGAAGGATGGAGGAGGTTAGAAAAAGAAGAGATGTAGGAGGGAGTCCTGTATGCAGCTAAATAGTAAAGAGCTGGCTGTCTAGCTTTATTCTGTTGCAAGCACCTCCCATCCTACCTAAGAAGCTTGGAATATGCCCATTCCTTTGAATATAAAAGAACTTGTTTCTTTCTTTTATAAAATACATGGTATTGCTAAAATGTGAATGTTCTAGGATGGGTAGCTTTTAGTGGAAAGTTAATTTGAAGAGAGGTACTCAATGGGAAGAGTCACAAAGCGGGAGATTGAAACCCCCAAAGCCAAAGCTTCCTACTTAACCAATTGTATCTATATCTGTCCCTTGAATATGCTCTATTTGAATGCAGGGGAGAAGACAAAAGGTAGAACAATTTTTAATCCATCCAAACACAACCCTTATTCACAGCACACACACACCTGGAGCCAAAGCAGTGACAATCTAAAAACATGTAGCCCAAAGCTAAGATCCTTTCAGATTTCCAGCTTACATCTTTTCTAAGCATAGCTTTTCCCTCTTAATTTTCCTTTGAAAATACCAAAGTAGCTCCAAAATTCCCACATATGTTCACATTCCAAACTGCACTCAAGTTTGCCTGGCTCAGGTGTGTGTGTGTGTGTGTGTGTGTGTGTAAATCTGTATTCACAGCACCTGTCTAGGACCCCCCAGGAGGAACCAAAGTTACAGAGAGCCTAGCGACTGTAACTCCATCAAAGGGAGCCTGTGGCATTACTCTCTGTCCATGAGAGAGTACGCACAGATCTTTTCTCCTCCTCGTGGTCAGTTTTCTCTTTGTGATTAGTAATTGGCTTCTCTTGGTACGCTACAATCTATTACAAAAGCCAAACGTTCAGAGGGCGAACTGAAATGACACAATTTGGTTATAATTTACGTTGGCCCCGGACATATATATTTTTTTTTAATGATTTGGTCTCTAAGCAACTGATCTCTTAGCAACAAGAAGCACCTTTATAAAAGATGGCACACAAAGAGTGATTGCCAGAAAGCCGCCCGGTTCTTAAACAGCCGCGCATCATTAGCAAAACTCACCATCTTCAAGAGTCCAAACATTAGAAGTGACCAGCAGACCCAGGTAACCTTGCTATTTGCACATTTTCCTGGAAAAAAAAAAAACTCATGCAACTATTGAAGAGAACAAAAGTATTTGAAATATGCTCATTTTTTGAGGTCTTATTAGTCTTGGCTAACTTTTAATAATAGAATGTTTTCTTTAAAATAACTGTTTCTTGGTTTTTCTTAAACAAGTTGGAATTGAATTTTGTGATCAGAAAATGGTTCGCTCAAAATATTTCATTGATCTGAGACTGGAAGGGGGAACAATCTATCCTTTTCAGAGTTTATTTCTTTAGATTTTCATTTGAAGAAGGGAAAATCCACATTGTGGCACAGTAGGAGTGTGCACAATCCACCCCAAGGGGTGTGCATTATTAGGGAGATAAAAAAAAAATACATGATTTTTCTAGCGTGTTTTTGAACTGCTAAGATATAGAAAGAGTAGCAAAATTATTTTACTTCCAAACTTCTACTGTTCAATCCAATGTCAATTTCAGTAGCAAGTAATGATCTTTTGTTATGAATGGTCAAGGACTAGTTTTTCTTTCATAGCACAATAGCAAACATTTTTCTATTCATTTTCATTGCCGTAAAGATCCAATTCATTTCAAAATTAAAGATAGGAGAAATTAGAACTATCTGTATCTTGTTTGCTTATTTTGTGTGCCTATAAATTGAAGACTTAAAATATTTTTCTAGAAAATTGGAGTTGGAGATGAGAAACAATGATTATTTCATCATTAGCCCTTCAATTAAGATTGTATAATTACCAACCCACTTGGGGTACTCAAGGTGCATAAAAAAGATGAGGATTTTGTGAAGGTGAAGTAAAAACAATTCCTACTTGAGCCCGGAAACAGTGTTATCTAGAGGTCCTGCAGATTTAGTGAAATAGACTGTAGAAAACTGCAGTTTCTATAAAGACAAGTTGGGACGGTGATGCCGACTTTTGTTTTTTTCAAAGAACTGCTGTGCCATTTTTTATTAAATTGAATTGCATGCTAACATCTCGGGAACAAACAAAAACAACAAAAGAGTGTGGAATACTTTGTCTGAATAAAAAAACGTGGCAATGGGTCAGGACAAACCCAGAAAAGTCGGGACACAGAGTTGCTCTTCTAAGAAAATGGCACCTTAACAGCATCATATAATTACACTTGATATAAAAATGTGCTTCCAACTTGTGTTTCTGTTATTGCTACCAACTTCAGGCAGAATTCCTTCTTGTGATGACTCTGCATGGAAGTTAGCAACGTGGGTAATTTAAAGTTGAATTGCAGAAACTTTTTTATTTTTAATTTTTAAAGCAATACACTTTGAAAGCTCAGAGAAGCATATAGTTTTGTCCTTTACAACTAGAGATTTTTTTTTCTTTGTGCTTATATTGCAGTGTGGCAATTATTGTAGAAATGTGTTTGTGATGTTAAGGTTACAGAACTCGGATAAGTAACTGTAACGTGTAATGTGTGTTGGCTGTGCCTGGATGTGTTTCCAGTTTTAAGTGCACTGCAGTCTCCTTACTATAGCGGGGAATAAAAATGAAAAGCAACGATGCAGTAATGACTATCTCAGTCTCCTTAATATAGGGGGGAATAAAAATGAAAAGCAACGATGCAGTAATGACTATTTCAAGAGGCTGTTACATTTTGATAGTGGTTCCTTAAGATTTTTCAAATCTAGTTGCTGTGTCCTTTGAGGTTTATGTCTTCTGAGTTTCGTCTTTGCAGAAAGAAGGGATCCAGCAGCACTGAAGAGCCTGTCATTTTGGCTGGCTTGATAAACCATCTGGCCAAAGGGACAAACAATTTTAAGATTTGAAACATACTATGAAATAATACTAAATAGTGTGGCCATATAAGAAAAGCCAAGTCATTCTGCAATGTTGGGATTACTTACTTCTGACACACACACACACACACACGAATGAATGGTTTCAATATAAATCAGGGAATCAGCATGAGGTACTCCAGCAGTGAGAGCTTCCCAGGAAAAAGGATACTTTTAATTTCATAAACAAT
The DNA here is from genome assembly GCF_052094955.1 of Ictidomys tridecemlineatus. Classification (NCBI taxonomy): domain Eukaryota; kingdom Metazoa; phylum Chordata; class Mammalia; order Rodentia; family Sciuridae; genus Ictidomys; species Ictidomys tridecemlineatus. Next base: position 30,259,844 of record NC_135481.1, read on the forward strand.
AATTTTTACAAAGATCTTTATTTAGTGCCTAAAAATCCTTGACAAACTTGATGGCTCTGGAATCAGGATTGGGGTGGGGTGGGGAAACAGCTGGTTGGTCCACTGGCAAAACAGTCCTGCTGTGAGGGAGGTCAATGCTACAAATGGATCCATTGACTTTGGATGCCTTCATGCCTGAAAAAAATGATCAGGCAAGAACTTGATCAATGACTACATAATTGGTCTTTTGACAGAAATGTCTTAATCCTCCTAAGCCATACCTGGGATAATGTAATCTCTCTGGGGTAAAAGGGAAGCAAGAGAAAAATCTGGAGCAGGTGATCTGGGCAAGGCCCTTTGTCAGTGCTGGGCAATTTACAGTGTGCAGTTGTTTAATTCTCACAACTATCCAAAGGTATCAGTGTCTCCACTGTATACACGTCTAAGTAAGCCAGGTTTGGCAGTTTGCCAAGATGTTACTTAAGCACTGAATGGTGAAGTTGGGGTTTGCACCCAAGAAGCTCTGACTCCCAGGCCTGTGCACTTTTCTTGTGCCTCAGTGGCATCAGGAGCTATCTGAAACTGACAATAAAATAGTAAAGCAAGAGCTCTAAGTCATTGGACTAGAGGTGGAGATTCAGGCATCTTTTCATGGAAGAGATTCCTTTTGGAGTGAATTTGGGTCCTGTGTTTTTGAAGGCTGCCATGGGCTATGAGCTGCAGGAGGGCACTTGGGCTGTAGCAGTGGTAGCCACGGGGTGTATCACCTTTCCTTGCCCTGATGAACATCCCAAGTACAGTGGGTAGAACTCTTTGAGGTACTCCTTCTGTGAGAACAGTCTGAGACAAGCCTGGACCACAATAGTTAGGGACTGCACAGGCAGAGAGGGAGTTAAACCAAAATCCAGAATGGGTCAGGTGACATGCTATTGAGTGAAGGTGGAGAAGAGAGAAGCATTGGGGCTGGGGTGAATATGGAAGTGGGGAGGGGTTGCAAAATGATTAATAAAAAAGAGCATTCTCCCAAGGACGTTGCTTTGAACTTTACAAGACTGTGATTTCCCATCCCCTCTGGCTTATGCTGTTGCCCAATCTTCTAATATCCCCAACGGAAGGGATCAGTCTTAGGTTCACTTAACAAAACTTACCTGAAATGCTGTTTGGGTAGCAGAAGACTTGCTGGAACAAAACCCTCCGTGCATCCATACTTCCTTTCATCTTTATGTCAGTCGGCTCAGTGACCTGGAGGGTTTTGCTGAAAGACAGATGGCTCATGTAGACATGGTGCTTGAATTCTGGTCTTTTGACTGGAAAGCTTGCATCTCTTTCCTCCAATGAGGAAATATGATGGCATTTATAAGCAGAAACAAATTCTGAGATGTGACAGGGATCCAGACAGGTTTGGGGTTGGAGGTGGCCTACCTTGAGCTTGGCATGACCCATCAAGTGAATAGAGGCAGAGTTTTACCTGCTGCACATGAGTCCATTCCCAGAGGAGGAACTAACATTTCCAAAAGGTGTAGGTCATACCCTTGAAAAAATTTCTTTTTTCAACTCCTCCCTACTGAGGTATACCTCTGGATAATTCCTCCAATAATAAGTTGGAGGACTGATAAATAGCTTAGGAAGTTTGAAACGAATGCCTACTTTGTAGTAGGTTTCATCTGTGTACAAAAATTAATAACGCTCATGCAAAAGTGTCCAGGTATTTTTCATGCTTCTACTTCCCTAGGGTTCTTGTTTCCAATCAGACATGCTCACCCTGAGTTCCTGCCTGATTCTTGGTGCAATGACATGTATGGCTGTCACATTGATGCCACATACCTACCATGGACAGCACATGCCATATCCCCCTGCCTGGGTAGTGCGCAACAAGTTTTCTTTCATCTGATAACTCTGGGTTGAAGAAGAGGGCCACGTAGCTCATTTCATTTCTTAAAAAGCAAACCATTCTTAAATGGGAGCTGACTTGGAGCCTGCTTAAATTGGACTTCTCATTTTGGAGGGGAAGGAGCTGAGCTGATTTTCTCATCTGTGCAGTTACTCAAATCAGAGTGTAGAGCTCAGTTCTCTTGACTCCCAGTCCAGCGCTCTTTCCTCTGTGTTGTAATCATCATTATTACAAAGAAGAAGGGGAGAATGCAAATTCTGACCCCTATTTTGCAGGAAGATAAATTGAGGGCATAATGAATGAATGACTAGCACTCAAAAATATATAAAACATTAAATCAATAAAAGTGATTTAAAGGTATGAAACCTCTCCAGGATTAACCATCTTTATTCTCCCTGCTGAATGCAAATATGCAGAGTTTAATATTAAAATGAACACATTAGAGAGCTCAAAGCCCTTTGACCACATAGTTTCTCCTCTGTAGGAAAAGTGAGGAAGGGGAGGGGAAAATGATCCAGAAACATTTATGAAACATACTGTTCAGACTGATTATACACTTATGGAATCCCAAAAAAGATAAATTAGTGTATATAATGTGATATCGAAATCATAACAGCCAAGCTCCACATCAAGAATAACAAAGGGCACTGTAAGCAGTAGTTCTAGTGAATGGATCCTCCTCCTGTTGGACCAGTTTTTTTTTTAATCTTTTTCCTGTAGATAATTACAACTCCCATTCTTGAGATTGATACTGCCACAGAAGAGCATCTAACAAAAATTTATTTTTGTGGAGAAGCAATTATAGGAATCTGACAATTCTGATGAGAATTCTAAAAATGCAATGAGAAGTTATGAACTCATAGGTGTTGAGTTCTCTGAGCCAAGTTCTGTGCTAGGACCTCTACATAGATTTTCTTATTTATTATTCCAAACCTGTGATGTCAGTATCCTGAGCACTGTTTTCCAGGTGAGAAAGCTCAAATTCCTCTGCACTAAAAGTACTTGCCCAAGGGGGCCGCACCACAAAGTGTTGTTGGTTATTGAGCAACAACATTGTTCAAATGACGCAATGAGTGCTGGACCAGATGCTGGTGATATGAAGTTAATTAAGACATGCTCCTTGTCTAGATGAACCTTACAGTCTAGTGATACTTATTCACAGTGAGTGTGGGAACTTCTGCTCTTCAGGGCTTCAGTTTCATAGAAAACAAGAAACTTGCAGTCACCTCTAAGAGATTTGGGTTGGAAAGGCTAGAGAAGAAATACAGGACTGGAGTTTAAAATGAGGGGGAAATAAAAGATCGGCAGAAAATTGGTATTCAGAGCACGTAGAATAAAATGGACAAACCCTTGGGGGAAAGAGTCGTCAGGTCACATAAAAGGACCAGCAAACCTTGTGTTTCTTTTCTTGGCTGAAGGAATAAGATAAACAACGAGCTTTGAAGTACATGACACTGAGAGAAAACCCTAAGGACAAGGCAAAGTAGTTTGGACTTAGTGGATAGAAAATGCAGAGCCCAGTACAACATCTGCTAACGCAGGGTCCTGGTTTCATAACATCACCAGGTTTTGGACACCTGTGACGAAAAGAGTACATACAGAAGAAAATATTTTTGTCCATGCAATATTGACCCTGATGGGGATGGAGGGAGATGATATAAACTAGGAAATCTTGAAATCCTTGAACTAATCCAGAGTGGCAATAGCTACAAAAGAACTAATCCAGAGAAAACAATAGGCGGCTAGGCTTGGTCATTAGATGGAGGAGGAAAGAAAACCAAAAGAATGGTGGTAAATCTGAAAGTAAAGACAGATTTGGGGATTGGCTCCCTGTTTAATGGGGGTTAAATGTTAACTTGGTTCTGGTTCTGGTTTCATAAGTGAATACAAACTCTTAAGTGTCAATAAGACAGAATTATCGAATTATGCTGTCTGTGCTTTTTGTCCACAAGGTTTAGATTTTGTATGTGTACCTATCCAAGTGGGACTATTCTCTGGAAATGTTAAATATGTCCCCCAAACTACAAATCAAGATACAGTGGGGGTCTAAGAAAAGATTTGTGCTCTTCTGAGAATAGAGGAGAAAGGCAGCAATCTGAAATTGCTAACGTGTGGGAATTTCCAAGCTATATTGTAATGATTTCATGGGGTCAACAGGGTTGTTCTGAAAAGCCAGGAATCCTGGTGACCAGACCTTTGGCAACTGAAGCCATGGTGAGAATAGTCCTGAATGTTCCTGAGAGTGCTTGAAAAGGCATATCTAAGAATGAGTGTAGAGGGCTGGGGTTGTGGCTCAGCAGTAGAGTGCTCACCTAGCATGTGCGAGGCCCTGGGTTGGATCCTCAGCACCACATTAAAATAAATAAATAAATAAATGTATTGTGTCCAACTACAACTAAAACATGGAGGAAAAAAAAGAGTATAGAGAGAGGCAAAGCAGAAAACCTCAGGCTGCAGACTGGGGGACCTGAGTGATAAATGAGATGAATCTTCTCACAGCATCATGACAGCATCACAAGAGGAGACAGAAAAAAGTGACCAGACTTTTAAAGATGAACCAGAAGCAAAATGGGTCACATAGTTCCAATGAGATGTTCTCTGCAAAGGCAGCAGAGGGATAAATTTTAAAAATGCTTAGATTGCAAACAGTTTATCGGACAGGGTGAAAGAGAGGTCACTAGTAGCCTCAGAAAGCAATCTGGGTGGAAGAGGAAGCTGGGAAACCAGACTGAGTGGCAGGCATCCTGGGGGTGGAGTGAATGAATGTGAGACAGTCGGTTTAAAGACTGAGCCTCAGCAGAGACCTGTTTTGTAATCAGTCGTCCCTTGGTCAGCTTGAAGTGGGAGGAAAGAGCATGAACTCTGGAGTCAGATGAGAGAAATCAAATATGAGATATAACGAAGAGATTCAACCTCTATTTCTTCATCTTTAAAATGGAGCTACTTCTATTATCACACAAGGTTTTTTATTCATTTGTTTTTCATTTTTAAAGACTAAAAGGAGATAAAATACCTATGAAATATGGGGAGGTGCTTGGTGAATACCAACTCCCTGGAACCATGATTTGTTAATCTATGTCACTTGAATTGTTGGAGTTCTTCAGAAACTTCTGGAAGCTATTTTTGAAGATGAGGGATTTCCAGTCAGGAAGATGGATGCTAATAGGGAGCTATGGCTACTATGCCCTAATCTTCCCAAAGTTCTGGGATCCATGAGAATTTTTCAGGGGGCGGGGGGGGGAGTGGAAGGAGAAGAGACAAAACTGGAACTAGTAATTTAGCAAGGTTTCAGAATTCCAGATTACTAAACAACATTTAATTATATTCTTATACACTAGCAGCAAACATTTAGAAAATATGAAATAAAAACAATTCCAATATAGCAGTACCCAAACAACAACAACAAAAAATAACTTAGGAGTAAATTGTAAGGAAGCTTCCAGATACTAGCACAGGTCTGTACCCTGTGAAAGAAGAGAAGAAAAAAGAATTGTATGGAAAAGGCTTCAGATCTTAGTGTAGTTCTGTAGCCAGCAACCGGGAATCCCCAAGCCTAAATTGCTAGTTGGAAGAGTCCTGTATTGCCTGGAATGGGCTACCCCAGAATATATAAACTCTTAAATGTCAATAAGACAAATAAGCCAATTTTTTTAAAATGGGAAAAAAGGTAGAAGGTTTGATCAGATACCTCACAAAAGAAGAATATGGATGGCCTTATAAGCTCATTTAAAAACACACGAACTTATTAATTATTAAGGAAATGCAAAATAAGACCACAATCAGATGCCTCCAGAATGGCTCAGATTCAGAGACTAATGCATGCCAAGTGTTGGTGAGAATGTGGAGTGACTGGAACTCTCATACACTGCCGGTGGGGACACAGTGGAACCTTGGAAGATAATTCTGCAGTTTCTTAAAAAGTTAAACATATACCTACTGTATAACAGTCATTCCTCTTAAATTTTTACCCAAATGAAGCATATGTCCACTCAAAGATCTGTATACTAGCATACATAGTGTCCTTATTTAAAACAGCCAGACCTGGAAAACAAATGAAATGTTCACTAAAGAGTGAATGGGTAAACGGTGGTCAAAGCTATACAATAAGGGAGTACTCACTCCACAGTATTAAAGGACAAATTGATATGAACAACGTGAATAAAATTTCAAAAAACAATATGCTCAAGCTACACAAAGAAGTTACACAAAGTGTAGACTGTATAATTACATTGATACAGAATTCTAGGAAGTGCAAACTCATTAAATGATGACAGAATGCAGATCTGTAGTAGTCTGGGGCAATGGATATTAAATGTCATCTCAATCTTGGTGATGATTTCACAAGTGTGAAATATATATGTCAAAACTCACGAGTACACTTTAAATATTTGAGGTTTATTGTATGTCAATTATGCCTCAATCAAGTGGTTTCAATGGGATGGGAGGAGATGAAGTCTGATGTTACAAATGAAGCCCTCCCATATAATAAAAAGATTTGAAGAGTGCCTTAGAAGAAAACCCAGGGAAGTGAGTCTGGTGCTTTCAGCCCTATTTATCTACTTAGTATCTATTGTTCCTCAGTCCCAGGAGGTGAAGGCTGGGATAGTGGTTAGCGCCAACGGGCCCTCTGGAGTGCTCTAGCTAGCTCTCCTTGGGTCTACAGAGGGAGGATCTTTCCCCAGAAGGAAGAGACAGAGGAGCAAACAGGGCTGGCCTCCAGGGTGGAGGGGCCAATGAAATCACATAGAGCCTGGGGCTCAGAATGGGTGGTGTTCACGGTCTGCAGTTGCCACATTGAAATTTTTAACTTTAAATTCAATGTATTTTGCATATACGTTTAATGAGATAGTGGGTGCTCAACACCAGGTCATTTTCCTGCTTCTTCCCGGGACGGGTTCTCTGCTGCCAGCTACTACTCTATTGCTCTTCCCCGGCATTCACTGGGGCCCAGATGCTGGGAGGGTCAGGGGTGGGTGCACAGCCATGGGATTGAGTCCCAGGATGGGGGTCACTTGACAGGATTGCATTTGCCCTACAGGCATCCCTGAATCCAAGGAGCACAGCATTAAGTAGAAAATAATAATTATAGGTGACAGGTGAAGAGAAAGACTGCAGAAGAAAGGGAAAGGCTTTTCCCCTGGTCTTTGAATGAAAGGATCCATGTTTCTACTTTGTGTTGGGCATCACAAACTCTGTGGGTCACCCTGGTGGAAGAGCAGACTGCTTGAGACAAGCACAGGCACTCCTAGTGTGGAATGCCTAGTGCTCTAGTTGTGTGTGACTGTAAGTAGAAGGGCTGAAAGCTTCCAACACCCTCAAGGGAAAGATTTGGCTCAATTCACCCTGCCCAGCAATGATAGACCCTTGTAATGAAGAATATGGAATGTAGCACAGTCTTACTCTCCAGGTGGAGAAGTGTGTGGGATAGAGCCTCCCCATTTGAGTTCCTCTCCAGTATGGAATAGGGGTGAAGGTCCCAATTGATGTTTTGAAAAGAGTAGTCATGACAATAACTAGGCCCTAGAGAAAGTAGCAAAATGCATAAAGCTCACTTTCAGTGCCTTGCCCTTCCGGTATTGCAATGATCAATGACCCAGCAGCAATGAAAGCGCAGAGAAGATGAGACCTAGGAACCTTCCCACATGTCCTCCTTAGATTGGTGATACCACTTTGATTTGTCAGTTCTTTGCCTCCAGCTTCCTCCATATAGTACAGGTCAGCCTGAGAAAATTTGTCCTAAAAGGGCAAGAGCAGGTATGACTTTTTTTTTTAAAGGAAGAATACTCTACAAATCTATTAAACTTATATGATTTGGAAGTAGAAATAAACTTGGAAAGTTCTGTTAAAAATGTCAGAGCCTGATAAATTTTGTGCTAATCCTTGAGTCCAAGGGTTAAAGAATGACTGGCAGAAGTCTGTCCATCTCCATCTGGGTGGGGAGGTAGGTGTTGCTCCTTCTGCCCCATGGGAGGACTCCCACCCAGTCTTTCTTATAGGTAGGATGAAGTCACATAATCTTCAGGGGCATTCACTGGGAAGAGAGGCACTCAGCCTGGGTTCCAAACTCTGTCACTAATGAGCTTTGAGACTTTGGGCACATGGCTAGACCTTTGAGGATATGCCAGGGTTTGCCCTGCTTGATCCATGTCTATGCAAGTGCTTTTTTAAGGAGAATTATACACTAGGTATAAAATGTGGATGTGGGGGGATTATCACATATTCCTCTGGATCTTCTCCCAGTCTGGCAGCTTTTTGTGAAGTGAGCATCAAACCTTTCCTCTGCTGTATTTGGGGTGCACATGTGAACATAGATTTATTTCACCTTTGCACAAAGAAGACCAGCCATTTCCTGCAACTTGGGGGAAAACTAATTTGATGTGTCTCTGCGGCTGCTAGATGGAGACCACCAGGGTAGCCTGTATAGCCTGACACCATGGGCAGTAGGGCATTGGAACGAAGCTTGAATTGCTAAGAAAGCCAGGTTGGTGACACTCAAAAAAGAGTCCAATAAGCCATTGGAAATGGTTGGCACTGGGTGAGTGGAGACTGCTTGCCTGGTGGAGAGGGAGCAGTCATTGTTTGGGTGCTGCAGTCTGGCTGGGCACAATTCAAGAGCCACTTATCAAGCAGGAACGAACTTTATTTTTAGCACCCAAGCCTCACGCGGCACCACACGAGCTCTCTAGGAATTCCCGGAGAGACCAACCGCCATCTCTGGCACTTCTGGCGAGCACCTCAACTGGAACTCTTAGGTCATTTTCAATTTTCCTGCTCTTGAGGCAGATTGGCTGGGTCGCGTGGGCAGAGCCAAAAGAGTCCCCCAATGAGCAGCTACCTGGTCTGAAAGGGCAGGGAAACAGCCCAATGAGCGTCATCACAGAGGGGCCAAACAGCTGGAAGTTTGCTGGGGCCGCTTCGGCTGCGGCTCTCCACATCTCCCCCTCTCTGTTTAATTAAACAACAAGCATGTGACTTAGGGACCGTGCCTGTCTTAGGTTGTCCAATAGTACATATGGTCCTTACCCATAATCGGATGAGCTGACCTCAAGGCATCATCCTCCTGTCTTAGGTTGGTACCATTGCAATTGGATCTTACCCGTCACTGACTACCAGTCCAGCATACAGCCACACCTGTGGATAGGTCTGTGTACCAGTGTGGGGGGGAGTGAGGTTCTTTGCCACCTCTGTTGGCCCCCAAATTTTAGCTGAATGACCATCACAAGCAGAAAGGAGGCGGATACAAAATGCCACGACACCAAGCCAATTGACGGCTCCTTTTGGAATAATTGTGCCACCGATGACATCATCAGCAAAAATACCCCTGCACTACCACAAGTCGCTGCACCAACAGATAGTTCACAATGCATACAAGTGATACATAGGAGTTCAAAGCAGAGGAATCCATTAATATGTCCATTTCCTCCCAAAGCAAATCGACTTTTTGATTGAGCATCACTTGTTGAGTTACATTATTGATTGATGCATCAGTTTATACAGTTTGTTGTGATAACTATTGAAGAAGCTATAGTTTGGTTTTATCTTTGTCTTCACCGGCACTGGGATGAAGACAGGAATTCTGGCAATGATGGCTAAAGAAAAAATTATGTAACATTCCAGCAGGCACTAAAAGAAAGCAATTTTCTGAACAATTTACATTATCCTGAACAGAATTATTAAATATAATGAAAAGGAAAGGTGAAAGTAAAAAACAGATCTGTTAACCTCCTTATTTGTTCATATATTAAAACAATCCTCAACAGCTGTCTACCCAATTTAAATTAAACCATTTAAATCACGTGAATAAGAAAAAAATATTTGGATCCATTTTTTTCATGAGCGCTCGTCATATATGATATATGGACATACGCACATACAAACAACACAAAACACAAGTGTGCACACATAATATAATACATACAACACATAACATAATAGTAAAGGCCTTGTAACTTTTTACAGGTGAAATCTCCATTGCAATGTTTAAAAACTCCATAGTCAAAAAATAGAACTGATCAGCAAAACATTAACCTAGGTCTGTATGAGCTCAAAAAACAAAATAGAACTTCATGATGTGGGAAAGGGCAATAATAAAATAGATATTGAAAAAAGCATCGTGGTTTCATTAGCCTCCAGGTGTGGGAGAACCACTGTCACAGATGTAAGGATAGCCAAACTGGAGTTCTGGATATTGGCTGTTATGAATTTGAGCCAAATCATCTTCTTTTTGGTCTGTAGAAATCGCTTTAGTTAATCTCTCTGGAATCCAGATCAGCTGCTGTTCTCCCTGTGGAAACATACAAACAGACCCCCCACTCCAATCACTGGGTCAGGACCTTTCCATTGTCCTGTTAGAATATCCTTCCAAAGTACCTTGGGCTTATGTACATTTTTTTGGACACATATGCCTTTCTGCAGCAATAATCCTACTGTTCCTTGGGGAAAAGGCCCTTTTACCCCTGTGGGAATGATTTGAACTTTCATCTCTGGAGTTAGTACTGCTCTGGTGGAGGTGCAGATGTCCAATCCTGCGCTCTCTCTGGTTTGTCTAATGAGGGATCCAATGGATAATGTGTCCTGGGCACTACCCTGATGGTGTTTCTGGGTTCCTCCAGTGCCCCATATGTTTGTGGTCATGGGCCCCAGAGCACTGGGTCCCCCTGTCCGTTTTTTGGCAATGGAGCTCGATGCCTTTCTCCACGATACCGTTTTTTGGTCCTTGTCCTTTTTTTTGATAATGGAGTACCCTCTATGGTGGTTTGAGAATGGCATTCATTAGCCCAATGTCTCCCTCTACGGCATCGTGGGCAAATACCCGGTATTCTACCCCTTTGATACCTAGTTTTGTTAAACCCTCCTCCTATGGGGCAATTCCTTTTAAAATGTCCTGTTTGTTCACAATTGTAGCATATTTTTGGCCTGGCATCTAAAGCCTGTTGTACTGCAGCTGTCAAGACTTGCCTTTGTTCATTAATGTCTCTACATAATTTAATATATGTGTTTAAATCTCCATGTTCCCATGGTCTAATGGCCTCCTTGCTTGTTCTTAGGCTAGCTGTTTAATTAATGGCTTTGCTTGTTCTGTATCCCCCAAAACTCTGGTAGCTGTTTAAGTCTATCTACAAATTCAGCATAAGGTTCATTAGCTCCTTGTATTACCTTAGATAATTGACCTTGTAAATCTCCATGTCCTTGTAAAGTCTTCCATGCCCTAACTGCATCTGCAGCAATTTGTGAGTATATGGCAATGCAATTTGTTGCTGCTGACCCTCATAAGGTCCCTTTCCTAACAACATATCTAGATTTCTCTGAGGATAACTGGCTGCTGCATTTCGCCTAGCCATCTCCGTGCAAAATTCCTCATTGGCAACCTTCCATAACAGGTATTGTCCTCCATTTAGCACAGCTTTACACAAACTAATCCAATCTGCTGGCATCATGTTCAAATTGGTAATGGATTCGACCATGCTTACAGTGAAGTGTGCTTGAGGACCATAGGTTGTTACAGCCTCTTTTAGCTACTTCACTGTTTTGAAATCTAAAGCATGGTGAATTCACTGCCCTCTTGCCTGCTCAAATACAGGGCATGTTAATCTTTGAGGTCCTGTCTCAGGATCCCATCTATCAACTACGGGGGTTGGGGGCCTCCCAGCATATGTTGTCTCCATAGGTGGAGCTGTTGTTTGGACACTTATGCCCTCTGGTGAAAGAAAAGGTGTTAGTAGCAGCCTCCTATTGTAACTTCTCCCCTGATAGCCCTTCCTCCTCTAGACCTTTTTCCTTTGTCTGACTAACTTGAGAGATTTCCTCTTTTACTTGATGTAAGATGTCTTCTCCTAGACTAAGCAAACAAGATTGTACCAACATCCATAATGGTAATGTGCCAACTGGCAGAATTCCTGCCAGTTGTAAAGTTTTGTATCTGTTTTAAATCTTCACCATGATGGTTCCATTGTGATATATTTAACAACTTCTCTTTAATGAACCATGGGCTACGCCTTTGTATCGTCTTAACGTATGCCCTAACTGTTCTTGATTTTACTGAGATGCCTCCTTCCTCTAGCACTTAAGTAAAGTGAACACCCTTTCGGTTAGGTTCTTACTAATTTTTAATTCCATATTTCCGTGACGAAGATACCCCTCATAAGATAATGCAAAAGAAAACTGAGACAAAATGAAACAAAAATGGAACAAAAAGTCATTATATCAGCCTTTCTATCCTCCTGAAATGTCCATCCGTCCTTTCTCCCTATCTATTCCTCAGACACGAATAGTTTTTCCTCAGATGCAGCGGTTTTTCTTCCGTCTCACTCATCTCCAGGGACAGGCAACTTAAAACAAAAGTGAAACAAAATGAAAGAAGAATCTTAAGATGGCTACCCATCCTCTCGCCCTGCCCTCAGGGCGAGCAGTTTACCTTATCACTTACCCTCAGTCGTTCCCCTATGGGCCACCAAATGCCGAAGACTGGCTGGGCACAATTCACCAGCCACTTGTCAAGCACGAATGAACTTTATTTTTAGCACCCACGCGGCACGCAGCACCACACGAGCTCTCTAGGAACTCCCCGAGAGCCCAACCGCCACCTCCCGCACTTCCTGCGAGCACCTCAACTGGAACTCTTAGGTCGTTTTCAATTTTCCTGCTCTTGAGGCAGATTGGCTGGGTCGTGTGGGTGGAGCCTCAAGAGTCCCCAATGAGCAGCTCCGTGGTCTGATAGGGTGGGGAAATAGCCCAATGAGGGTCACTGCAGAGGAGCCAATCAGCTGGAAGTTTGCTGGGACCACTTTGGCTTCGGCTCTCAACATTCAGGGACAGCTGAATGTTGCTATAAGGAAGTGTGAGTCCAAGGTGGCCACATCATCTGCCCTTTTTTTTTTTCTCACAAGAGGTATGAAATATGGACTTGTATTGTTTAACGTAGCCAAAATTATATAGAATCGCAAAGAAGACAAATTTAATGCATGGCATAAGCCAACATGAGAAAAGTTAGCAAATTAAGTGGGTTAATGACAGGGACTCCAATAAGGACTGAGAAATACAGTAGCAACACAATCCTTCATTCCAGATCCCTCAGAGAGCCTTGAGAGGAGACTAGCTCCTAGAGGCTCTTTCCCCAGCAGCCCACCTCTCATCTCATCTCTCTTCCTCCCTCCAGCCTGAGGAGATTTATATCTAACACCCATTCCTTTTCCCCAAGCTATTTTTTGTGGCTAATTCTTGCTTACTGCTGTAGGGCCTGGATTTGAAAATCAAAAGCCAGGAAAATATGTTTTTTTTTCCCTTCTGCATTTTGCTTCCCTGAGGCAATGAAATATGCTTGGTTGACATAGCGAGGGAGGAGAAATATGGACTTTTATTATTTAAAATATCTAAAAGTGTGAGCAAGTCAACTTCTTTTGGGATGAAGAGAACACCAAATGCTGGCTGCCTTGCCTCAAGCCCCAGGAAAGGTGGGATACTGGCTGGGAGGCTGTCCTGGGTGGAGGAACATCACGCATACCACCACCTGAGGCCTGAATGGGGGCCATGTGTGTGGGAAATTAAGATAGTTTCTTATAGCTGAGTAAAAAGTGTTGGACAAGTGGCAGGGGATGAGGCTGGAAAAGCAACATAAGATTTAACATAAGAAAATATAATTGGCTCAGATGCCTGATTACTTATGCATTATTTTGTAAAGGTGGAGGCCAAATCCTACAACTGTTTTGTGTGATTTATCATTTGCACACTTTAAAGTGACATAAAAGAATCTTCTAAGCATCCTTTAGGACTCTGGCCTAGAAACCATACCCATCCTAATGTGGTGGTTGTCTTGATTTTTATAAAGTTCCCAAATAAATACTGGTTGGACTCAACTTGAGGCTATCAAGCAACCTTGACTTCACTGAGAGGAGTGCCCCAGCTGTCAGCAAGTCTACCTGCTGTTCTAAGAACTGCTACTACTTTCTCCCTGCCCTCCCTCATTCTTTATTTAGCCACATCAACTCTTCATCTTCCATGATGCTTCCAGCTCCATCTTTTCACTAAACTCAGGCTCACGCCTCACAACCCTGTTTTCTCTCCTGTCCTTTGTGGGTTTTTCCATCATAAATTCCCCGATTTCAGTATTGGGAGCTGGTGCTGGTGTCTTCAAGGCAGGCCCCTTGCTTCTCAATGACTGTTTCTTCCTCTTTCATCTAAAAAGCTAAAATCTTCACAGAGGCTCATACCAACCATTCATTCACCTAGTCTCCCGCCCACTCACTGAAGGCTGGAGCATCTTTCCCAGGGTCTGGCTTTCCACCCGACTCTTGCCAGCATTCTAAGTAACTAAATGTCCTTGTGGCTGATCCAGCCAATGCCCTGACTGCTCATCCTGTTCCAGGATGGCTGCAACTTTACTGATATTCCTCCCCCCGCACTTAGCACACACTTGTGTGGTAGCAGCTGGAACCCTGTCTTTATCAGAGATGGCACCTCCTCTGAGTCCCACTCTCACCACCATCTTCCAGCTCAGTTGCCCAAGTCCCTTCACTGCACTAGTTTCAGCCTCGACCATGAGACTTCGAGCCTACGGTCCCTCCATTCTTGATCTGTCCATAAACCTCCCTCTATCTTCGTTTCCGTCTGGATCTAGCTCAGAGTCCATGGTTCTTCCTGTCGTGCCCTAAAAATATCACTTATCCTTTGTTTCCCTCTCAATTGTCCTTGCCTGGCAAAGGCCCCTGGGTTTATTCATGCCTATACTTGAACAATCAGGATTACTGGAGATACAACTGGACTCCAATTTTGGCATGGCTCTAATTTCATGATCTCCAAGCTCACTGGGCCCTCAGTGCTTCCCAGAACTTTTGGCATGCTTTTCTAGAAGCTCACCATCACTTCCTCTTCTTAAAGCTGGAATGTTTTCAACTTCTTTATTCCCAGAAAGGAAGACTGGTATAGGGAAAACAGATCAGTTGTATTTGCACCTGCCCTCTCCTCCTGTGACATTACAGTGGAGCACATGCTCCCTCCTCTAGCCAAAGTCAGTCCCTTCCACCAGTGCCCTGGATGGTCCCATCCCTTTCCACCTCATCAGGGGTCCTGTTCCAGCAGGTACAATCTTCAACCTCTTCCCCAGTAGGGATTCTCCCCCTCAGCACTCAAATATGTGCTAGAATGCTCCATTTCAAACAAAGTCAAGCAGCCCTCTGGCTACACCCATTCAGTCTGCCTATTATTTTCAGCCATTGTTTCTGACAGTCATACACAGATACTCCTTCCACTTCACCTCCTTCTCATTCACCTTCTTATTTCATTGCTTTGGCAAAACTGCTCTTGCTGTGGCCACCAAGAGCATTCTTGCTTTAGCCAATGTCAATATCCTGCCCTCATCGGACTTGCCCTCCTAGCAGCATTCAATACAGTTAACTACATCTTCCTTTTTGAGACACTCTCTCCTCTTGCCTTTGATAAAACTGTTTTTTTTTTTTAATTTTCTTGGTCTTGCTGGGAATGGAACCACCATTTGACCCAGCTATTGCCCTTCTCGGACTATTCCCTGAAGACCTTAAAAGAGCTTACTACAGGGATACTGCCACATCAATGTTCATAGCGGCACAATTCACAATTGTTAGACTGTGGAACCAACCCAGATGCCCTTCAATAGATGAATGGATTAAAAAAATGTGGCATTTATACACCATGGAATATTACGCAGCACTAAAAAATGACAAAATCATGGATTTTGCAGGGAAATGGATGGCACTAGAGCAGATTATGCTTAGTGAAGCTAGCCAATCCCTAAAAAACAAATACCAAATGTCTTCTTTGATATAATGAGAATAACCAAGATCAGAGCAGGGAGGAAGAGCAGGAAGGAAAGATCAACATTAAACAGATACACTAGGTGGGAGGGAAAGGGAGAGAAAAGGGAAATTGCATGGTAATGGAGGGAGACGCTCATTGTTATACTAAATCACACATAAGAGGTTGCGAGGGGAATGGGTAAATAAACAAGGAGAGAAATGAAATACAGTAGATGGGGTAGAGAGACAAGATGGGAGGGGAGGGGAGGGGGGATAGTAGAGAATAGGAAAGGGAGCAGAATACAACAGTTACTAATAGGGCATTATGTAAAAATGTGGATATGTAACAGATTTGATTCTGCAATCTGTATTTGGGGTAAAAATGGGAGTTCATAACCAACTTGAATCTAATGTATGAAACATGATATGTCAAAAGCTTTGTAATGTTTTGAACAACCAATAAAAAAAAAGAGTTATGAGGAAGAAAATTGAAAAAAAAAATAATTTTCTTGGTCTTTTTTAGAATTGTTCTAATTGTCCTTTCTTAGGATTTCTTGCAGTTCCTCCTCCTCTTCAATGTCAAACCCTTGAGTTCTTTGGAATTCCCTCTCATACTACATTCTCCTTTGGCAATTTCAGCTTCTCCATGGCCTTAAATACCATCTCTATAGTGACTGAAGTTAGGTCCCTGGCTTAATTCTTTTCTGAAATTTTGCCTTTTTAATCACAAACAAAAGGACTTATTTGGGTGATTATCTGTATAGTTTGTGCCTGCTCTAGACTACAAGCTCTGTGGGCAGACAGTGTGTTCTTCTACGGGGTCAGTATACAAGAGTGATCAAGCTTCAATATCAACTCCTGCTTGGTGGGTTCACCTCTACCTTCATAAAAGCATCGTGTAACACAATTACAAAAGGTCACTACAGTCCTTTTTTTTTTTCAGATTTTAATGTGCACCTATCTTTCCTTCATTACAGAAGTACAAATATTTTCTTCAGCCAGAAATGGAGGAATCTTATGTTAATAATAATATATTAAAAAACCTAGTACTGAGGAGTGAAGGGGGCGGTCTTTACATTTTCGAGCAGAGAAGTGACAACTGATGAGCACTATAGATTTCGGACAGCTGTGAGCAGTAAATAGAGAGAATTGGTGGAAGGAGAGAACAGCCGAAGGGGGCTTTGTTTTGGTTTTTGTTCCAGAACAGGGTGATGAAAGCCTTAGCTCACAGGTGGGACTGAGATTAGGCAGGACAAGGGAGAAGCCACACTTTCAGAGATAGAATAACAGTTGAAATATGGGGGTGAGTTGGTGGGCAATGAGAGCTTGCTCAAATCTGAAGACCCCAGAATTTCACCCACCATCTCCATTCTGTGGGCCCTTGTAGCCATGCTGTTCTTCCACACTTCTCTCGTGAGAATCTTATTCCCCTTTTGTGCTCTCTATGAAGATGCTCTTAACTGCCACAGGGATGGTGGCTCTGTTCCTCCTCTTTACCCCTACAGTGCTTTGTTCAGATGGCCAATGTCATGGCCTGCTGTGTGTAACACGAGTGCTCGTGTAGTGGGCTATATCAAGGCATTGTGCCATCTGTGATGAAACGGTAATTTCAACTAGAACTGTTGAAGAAAATATCCTGAAAATCCAGAGAAGCATACTTACTGCCTTTATTTCCTTGACACGTAATTAGTTGGCCAAACCCCTGCTCTTTCCTTTGATTAAGCCCGAGACACCACCTCTGAGCTTCTAAATGACTCTACATCCTGAAAACCAAGGTAATGTCTCTATAGCTCAGCTGGTGATCTACCCAAGCTATCTGTGCGTGCCTGCTTTAGCACTGCAGCCTTTTAGACAGGGCCAGCCCTTTTTAGTCACATAGATGCGCATCATAGTGTGGTTTAACTCGGATATGCTCTGGGCTGCCTTAAACAGACTTCTTCATATTTAGGGCCCTTCCTCACTTCACAATCCCTAAGATTTCCCAATATTGACTAAGGCTTCATCAATCATTTAGGATCAATGTTTCTGGGAAGACACTCAGAATTATGTCTGAATTTGTATCCTATGTGGTAGATTCCAGCAGAATCTACCACACCAGAAAGACTGCATCCTTGGGAGCAGTTCCTGATTACTGTGGTCCTCCTTTTTATCAGAGTCAATCCCTCTGCTGTTCTTTCTGGTTAATATGTGTATTCTCTTTTTCAGTAGGGTTATCACAAAAAGCCTTGCTATTTTTTATTTGTAATTCATGTCTTTCTCCCCTCATATCATAAGCTTCTTAAAGGCTGAAACAATATTGCTTAGTGTCCTTCCTACCTGTCTTTGTCCCTCAAATATCAGAATTCTCCCCCCCCCAAAAAAATGCCTTGCACTTAACTGGGGTTTGGGATTCTAGAAAAGTTGGTGAATGAAAGAATCCTAAGCATAACTTGGGCCCTCCCCCCACCAAATGCATTACTTGTCTTTGCCCACATTGAAAGTCCTCAGTGAACTCTTCTCTGCCCACTCATTCCGGCTTCCTGTAGTCTCTCCCATCTGTCTGGCGTTTCTCTTCATCTCTGCAGAGCTTTTCAGTCTGCTGCAGCCCTGGCATCTGAACTGTCTCTACCTCTTTGGGCTTATTTTTAAAGATATTGAATCAGGTTAGTTTCAGGGTTGAGTACTTCCCATTTAGAGAACTGTGCTACCATTTCTTTGTTTCTCTGGCCCTGAGTGGGCTGTGCTCCCTGTTCCCCCGACCCCAACCCTTGGCAACTCTACAAGAAAATTTTGTGAAAGTTTTCTTGCTCTCCTTAGAGCAAAACAGAGCTGCGTGCAGGGTCCAATTCACCTCCAAAATCTCCATTGAAACTGAGGAAGTGAACATAGTTTGTCTCTGGGTTCCCTCATTCTATTGTGTTTTCTTGAACATAGGCAAAGTGTTGCACGGATATACAATTATTTTTAAATATAGTATAGGCCACAAACTTATTGTGGTGTGATGAGCACATCATTAATTTTTAGGCAAAAAAAAATGGCTTTTGGTGATTACTTGACAGATTCTTGGTGATAATCACGATGAGTCCCAACTCTGCCCAGAACTTGTCCACACTCTAGGTGCTTTCACTACCCATTATCTCCTCTCACAGTCACTGTGTCCCCTGGATGATTGGAGGCAGAGGTCATTAGCCCCATTTTACAGATGTACAATCTGGGGCTGGGAAAAAGATTTGGTGATCTGCCCAAACTGTCACAGCTTATAAAGGGTGGTGGGAACAGGGGTAAGTACATAGCCCACAGCTCCCTAAGCTTTCCCACTTTCTCAAGCTTTTGTCAAATTTGTCGTGAGCACTATTTGCTATAGTTGACTTTGGTTCCTTGGGTATTTAGTCATCCACTTGTTTACTCCCCTGTGTTTTGGATTTAAATTCATCAAATTGAATAAATCCAATTTGCA
The DNA here is from genome assembly GCF_052094955.1 of Ictidomys tridecemlineatus. Lineage (NCBI taxonomy): Eukaryota > Metazoa > Chordata > Mammalia > Rodentia > Sciuridae > Ictidomys > Ictidomys tridecemlineatus. The sequence continues at coordinate 30,278,916 of NC_135481.1, forward strand.
TTTTTTTAAAAGCAAATCACTCTTATAATCCTTTTAGTTTTTATAAATCTTTGTTAACAATATAAACAGGCTTTAAATTAAAATTTCAGAGCACAGATCAATATTGCTCTCTTCCTTTGTCAGCCTTTCCGGGGAACTGGAATAGGAGAGGGAGACTGGGGGAGAAGTCCGGGTCAGGGGAGAGTATGGGGATAAGGGAACACAGTCAGCCAGCCAAGGCTTGTTGAAGGAGGCTCTTCCAAAGGATATCCTCTCAGAGATGGAGGCTTTTTTGTAATCACAATGTGTAGCATTGGCTAATAGGAGCTTGCAGGAAGGGAGCTAGAGGAGAGGTCTAGGGTAGTTTACAGGAGAGTGAAATCACATGCATAAAAATTAAACAAGAACCTAGGCTACCTTGTAATAAAGACACAATAGAAATATCACCAAGGGTGTACACCAAGTGCTGACTATAATTGTAGACACGGAAGGAAAGCAACAGAGGGAGAGGTGATGGGGGAAACCTCACACTTTGTAGAGAAGGGACTGTGATTGGAAAGTGTGCAGCCCTTGGGGAAAGGAGGGAAAGAATCCTATCCACTGGTAGGGTCCTGCCTAGAGCCTGTTCAAGGAAACTTTAGTCCTTTGGAAGTAGGTAGAATATAAATATAATGTTAAATGTAAAAAAGAGAGGAGAGAGGAGCAGGCAAGAAGCAACAGAGGATGAGAGCACTGTTCCAAGCTGAACACTGTGGATCTGAGCTCTGCTCTACCACTCAACAGCTGGCTGGTCTGGGGCACACTGCTATTATATTCTGGACTTCTTTCATATCACCTACCTCCCAAAGTTGGTATGAGAATTAAATAAAAATACTATCTACAAAGTGCTTAGAACAGTACCTAGAACAGTGCAGAGAGTAAATGTTCAATAAATGTTAGCTCTTAATATGACCTTGCATGCATGTAAATATATGGATTTGTGTACATTTATTTATCCATATGTATACATATGTACACAAAAAAGCCTGTTGTGATCTGTAAGTAGCATTAAGATTAACAGATTAAAAGTTACTATATTCTACATGACACCATGAAAAGTTGGGGAAAGACTTCTTGATCTTTGTGTGTTGCTGCTGTATTTATATGGTTTAGTGCTTTGGGATAACATTTGGAGGAAAGCATTGCAATGGAATAGTGTTCTGTGGGACTGACTTTGGGGCTCTGGGTTCACTTGGAATGGAGCACAATGTCCGAGAAGCTGAGGCCTGTTTAGATTCCTCACACCACAGCATGGAGGTCAATCTCCTGTTAGTTGCCCAATCAAGAGCTCCCAGTTTTATGAGCTTCACCCTTCTTGGAGGTGTTCATGGTTGAGGCTCTGAGGGTCATGGAAGACCAGTTTCATTACTATGGGGAATTCCCAGTGGCTCTTCTCACCCTTACAGAATCACCTCTCCCTCACCATGCTTTCTTTGCCTTGCCCGGATTGGAGATCAGCAGAGGCCTGTTGTTATTTCCTACCCTGAAGTATAGTAGTACATTGAACCCAGCACCCCATGTTCTGTACTGGGTGAAATATGAACTCTTGAGAAAATTATTTCATCATGCCAAGCCATATCTACAAAATGGACTGTAAGTAAAACCTGCCTTATGGGACTGATTGTGAGGTTTAGATGTAATTAAGAAGCTTGGGACTCAGTTAAAGGTGAGCATTATAATTACTCATGATAGCAGCAACTATTATTTTTGATACTGCAGGTAGAGAGATGTAGGTGGCTGCTGCTGAAACCACACTAACAAGTGACAAGAGTTAAGTGACCCTAACTTTATTGCCTAAACTGGGCACTTTTGAGATGTAAGGGGGTTCTATTAATAATGGTGCCAGAATCTGTCCTGGGCAGATCAGCCATAATTAGAAACCCAATGCTTACCTGCTCATCTGACCTCCTTTTTTTTCAGAACATAGTTCTGAGTGGAATATTTTTCTCTGTCTTGACACCTTTGGTTTTTGAAGGGTAGCTCTGGCTTACTGGGGAGTGCCTGCTAGTCAGTGTACTTGGGGAGTCAGTATGTGCCAGCCATTTCACTGGGAGTTTGATGGAAATGAGCTCAAAGATCCTTATCACAACCTTGGGAGGCAGGTGTTTCCTCCATCACACAGCTATGGGATCTGAGGCTCAAGGAGGTTAAGTAACTTGCCCAACCAAGGTTACAGACCTATGAAATGGTACATTTTGGGATTTACCACATGCCACTTTGAACACCAGACACTTTACTGACTTACTAGATCAGAATGTTTATAGGAGAACCCAGAAGGACTCATGCATGGGCCTCTCTCTTGCCCCTCCCCTGCTGTGCTCCTGGGGTATGTGCCAAGGTGTCTTATCTTCCCCTCACATATTCACCAATTCCAAAACACTCAGGTCAGCTGAATAACCATTAGAGACCTTCCAATGTCTTTATAAATACAGCTTCTTGTTTCTTTGGAAAAAAAAACTTGTATAGTTTTCCCAAGTTCTAAAAATTATAGCTGAGCTTGCAGCTGATTTGATCTGTTTCAGATATTCCCAAGGTGGGGCTGGACAGCAGTAACTCTAGAGTCAATGATTAGCTTATTTGATCAATTATTGATGAGTGTTTAAATACTTCTTCAGGAATGCCCACTTCTGATCCTGTCTTGGTAGTACAGATATCACCTTGTTCATTAAAGTGCTTGTTGGTGGAAAACACTCTCAGTGTCTGATTCTATGTGAACAAAGCTAGGGCTCCTGTAAAATTGGACAAGGATACTCTAAATTCAGGTGAAATGTTTGGGCAACTTTATCAGTTGATTGAGGGCATAATTTTCAGTAGGGTAGTTTCCATAGCACCAGAAAATGACAGCTTCCTGTAGCACTGGTGTGGGTGTGAACAGGGAGCACATCAGCAGACTTATCACTCATCCTTCCTTGAAGAGCTTGCCATCTCCACGGAGCCTGTACAGGAGTAATTTCATTCCTTAGGTTATGTCTGAACTTCAAGTGGAAGTTTTCCTCTGTACTCCCTGGCTGATTTCTTAGGACCACTGATAACAGCTTCCATGTAGAAATTGGGATCAATAGCTGAAAAGTCACAAATTTTGTCTTAACTAACTTTGGGAAATAGACTTAGTTGATATTCTGGGAATTAAGGGCCTCCTAACATTAGCCCAGTTCTGAGGAGCAGAATATCAGAAAGCTTTCCCTCCACTCATAAACCCAATAAACTGAAAATGAAGTCTGTTCAAATACTCTGCTAAGATTCCTCTGAGTCACTTTCACTGGGTTTTTATGGAGACAGGCCCTTCTTTGTTTCCCATGTCATCAATGTTGATAATGAAAAATGGTGAAAATGTCAAACTCAGGTAAGCCCAACTGCATACAGGGCTATCCTCTCTCTATCCCTCATGGTCAAGAAACCTTGTGGAAATGGACTGCCCAGCTGTGGCAGAGACCTCAGGACACAGAGTGTCTGCTCCCAATGGCTGGAATATTGCCTGCATTGCTGAGGAAAAGGGGATCTTTCCTGCATTTGGCTAGAGCATTGCTTTCCTCACTATCAGGGTCTTTGTACACACTGATCCCTCTCCCTGGAATAAGTCGCCCCTTTGCCACTCCTTCTTCTGGTACTTCCTCACCTTTAAGAACCTACCTAACAGGTGACCTAACTTCATCTGGGGGCTCTGGAAGAGGATTTCTGTTTCATACTCACACAGGACCCCACAGCTCCCTTTGATAAAACTCGCTTCACTTTTATAATTGTCAGTTCAAGGCCTACCTTCACCCCTAGATCATGAGCTCTAGAGAAACAGCCTTGTAAGGTGCAGTGTTCCTTGTGTTCGCCTCATCTAGCATGGTGCTTAGCACAGAAGGCTCTTGGAGAGGAATGGATTGCTTGGGGGGAACCTGTATGTCCACGGGCTGTGGCAGTTGAGCCTTGCAGGAACCCTGGAATGCTTGCCAGGTTCTAGAGATGGCTTGCTTTCTCTCTTTCAAGGAATGCTGAATTGTTAACTCTTCCTCCTAAACTCCAGGAGAGTTAGAGTGAGCCTCAGGCAAAATCATGCCAGTTGTTTATATTAAATGATCTTACAATTTATGGATATTTCATCTAAGTTACATCAAGGCAAGGAAGGTATTATCATTTCCATTTTACTGGCAAGGAAATTGACAGCTCAGAGTGATACAGTCACTTGTGCCAAGTCACACAGTATGGGCAGTAATAATACAACTATATTAACAAGACAATACCATATAACTATAACAATACTGATCAAGTCTTATTTCCAAGCTCCAAATGATCATGATCCAAATATCATTCTGAGCTTTTCTCAAACTGTTCCTGTCACTTATTTAATATTTGCCCATTCATTGCCTCTCTGCAAGTTCATCCTGCTTTGTAAATTTTGATTACTTTATTAGAATTCTCATGTCTGGCAATAATCTCTATCATACCCATTTTCTTGGGAGACATGGTTATATGTTTGCATTTCTGCTTGCTTCTCTTTATTCTGACTGGGTCACCGACCTTCCTGGCCTGGCCTGTGTTTGCTTATCCAGGCCTTCAACTGTGTCTCTTGTCAATATTTACCTTTTGATGCTTCCTCTATTCACCCTATCCAACTCCTGTGTCCCTCCCCAGGTGAGGTCTAGAGCACCTTCAGATATCAGTGGTGGTGCTATTATTGTCATAGGGTCTGTTCTCAGGGCCATGTGACTGAGAGTAACTAGTACATCTGATATTACATGGCTGAACCTGACATGACGAATCTCCTGTGCAACTTGACTGCTCATTTCAATTACATTACCAGAGATCACCCTTTGGATTTGCTGTCCAAAATCCATGGCACCATGTTTTTAATATCCTCAGTGAACTTCTAATTCAAGATGGTGGACTAAGCACAAGCTTCAGCCTCTTTCTCACCCTGAATCTCTGGAATTGATAGCTAGACAACAGAACAAAACACAACAGAACAAAACAAGATGGGAGAAACCTCCTTGGTGCAGAAATTCTGGAAGCATAAAAACTGATGGGATAAATCTGGTAATGGAAAGAGATAATAGTATACACAAGAGAAGAGAATTCCTACAAAAGGGGGGCAATATCCTAGAGGGTTCCACATATGTAAATAGTGGATTACATGGATTATGAGAGCAGGAGGAAAAGAGACAACCAACAGCTTGAGGAATTGACTCCAGGAGTTCTTACCCATCGTCCTTCCCCTTACCAAGCAGTGACTGAAATGGCGGTTCTGCCCAAAGAAGCTGTGGGTGTAGAAGGTTGGAGCTAGAAACACAGGATACATCCGAACCTAGAATTCGAACTGCTAAAATACTTTGGCCAGTGGTGTGTCCCACTTCTCTTTAGTCTTCTGGAAAACAGATGGGACTACAACCCACATAACATTCATCCTGTCTTCCTCCTACCCCCAGAAAGTGAACAGACAGAGGCACCCAACTGACTAACATGGAATCTCAGCTACAAAAAGGAGCTCATAATTAAGAATCACCAAACATTTTGTGAAAGCCAATATTACAAAAGAGTCCAAACCTGAGGAAGCAGACTTGCAAACCAATCAAGACAGGACTCCAGAATATATTGGCTTAGCACTGGAGATGCCAGAAGATATGCTATCTGTAAAAATGATCAGATAACAGACATTAATATTTTTATTTTTTTTGAAGTAAAAGTCTGAGGAATGGGTTGAAAGCACAAACAAATAGCAGTGGACAAGCTAGGAGATTCAATTAAGGAATTGTCCCAGAATGCAGTATAAAGAGAAAAGAGATGGGAAATATGAAGAAAGCAAGTAAAAAATATGAAGGATGGGTCCATAAGACCAATTTTTTTTCAAGTCAATACTTGAGAATGGAGGAGAGGCTACTTCCAAAGAAATAATAACCAAGAATTTCCCAGAACTATAGAGGACTACTGAATTCTCAGTAGTCACACAAACAAACAAAAAACAAAAACATAAAAACCCCACATACAGATATCTCAGTGGGACCAATTCTTCACCCCACTGAAGAAAGACTTGATTTGGAAAGGAGTAGAAGGTCATTTGAAACCAAGTATGTGGGAGAAAAAAATGGATGATCAAGCTCAGTCCTTGTTGACAATGAGTTAAACTAGATAGGAATTTAAAATCTTTTCAAGGCTCATAAATTTGTTCTGAAGATGCCTGCTTCTGCTATTAGCACCTGTAGGAGGTTTAGCTAGTATAGTTTGCTATGTTTTCTCAAAACTTCCTTTAGGTTTCTTGTAGCACAGCATGGAAGTGCATGAACAAATCAGAAGCCAGAGGTGGAGTGAGGATGCTTCCCAAAATGCACCCAGCTTCTTCAGTCTCCCCAATGGCTTTACTGTTTCCTTCCGCCTGGTGTTGTAAAGCCCACTCCTCTACTCACCAGGAAAATCCAAACCACCGTTTCAAGGCCAGAACAAATTGCACCTTTCACACGAAAACTGCTTTGACTGCATCTCTATGATACTATCTCCTTGGACTTGTCAATGGAATCACGTATGTTAGTTTTTGTCTCCTACCAGCTTGCAGGCTGCCCTAGAGTGGAGAAAGTGCCCCACACTTCTTTCATGCCCTCCAAGGACCTGCTGTGGACACCTGTTATGAAAACATTCCCAGGAGAGAGAACAAGTTGAAGGGTTATCCCCTGGACACTATTTGGTGAGATAATTTCCTCTGACTGGGCAGAGGAAAGTGGGCAGACAGAAAATGGGGGGAAATGATTCAGAGAAAACATTGTGGGTGAGGATGGACACTGGAGGCAAATGTCAACTATTCCACAATTCTTTTCTGGTCACCTCAGCATCGCTTGATATATAGGTGACAAGAGGGCCATAGAATCACAGAACTATAGGGACTTTAGAGACTATCTGGCTCCTTTGGCCCCATAGCACACAGCTCCATAGTGACCTTGGGGACCCATCTCCACTCCAGAGACGGTTCCTTTAGCTATTGCCAAGACTGTCCTTTAATAACTTTTTCTTCCTTATAGACTGAAGACTAATAATAACTTTTATTGAACTCTTCCTGTGTGCCATGCATTCTGGCAAGACCCTAACATGCTCTTAATCTTGTGTTCCCTTCATAGTAACTGTATCAAGAAATACTACATCTCTTCCCTTTTGCTGATGAAGAAACTGAGACAGAGCTATAGCAGTGAATAAAGTGATAGAGAGCCCACCTGGATCCAGGAAAGCAAATGGCATGAGAAGGGACACAGGAGCAGTTAGCTTTGAGATTCTCCTGTCCACCTTTTCACATTCTGTCTAGCTGCAGTGCATTTCTCTCAATATGAAATCTTGCAATATAAGATCTGCTCACAAAGCCGTGCCTGACCTTCCCAGAAAGCCACTCTCTCCTCCCTTCCTATGGTGGCTTTTACTTCTGGTTGAATATTTTTGCCATCTGACTTTTACTATCGAAGTATGGGTGGTGCTGTCTTGCCCCAATTAACTCCTGAAGGGCAATGACCTCATTTTTCTATCTTCCTAGAGCCTAGAAGAGCAGCTAGGATGTGTAGATTAGTTTAGTTTGGGGACTGAAGACAGTAGCCTGAATGTGCTTGGGCATGCATGAGACCTGCTGTAGCAGAAGCCCAGACGTCTTGTGTGCCTTGATATCTACTGCAAAGCTGAAGTACAGCCCTGGATGGTGTCAGGCTGAGATAGCCATGGTCCTCTTCTTTGGTTCCATGGGCCAAAGAATTCATCACTTAATTATCAAGCCTTCAGTGTAGATTTGGGGTCCAATTAAAATGAAAATCCTCTAGAGAAATTTAATTCACTTACAACCTGGAAACAATACTAATTAGTGAAGATGCTTTTGATCTGAAAAGAGCCTCTAGGATCTTGGGCACCTGAGGCAGAAAGTGGAGAAAGGAATCAGACTGAGGAATTCTTCACAGAGGCCCTGTCAATAGATCCCGAGGGTTCCAGAAACCCAGCATTGTGTTCAATGCATTGCATGTCGATTCCTGAATTTTCCTCAGAGACAGTTTACACAGTTATAAGATTCTCAGAATGGGTCTGGGCCTTTAAAGAGAACGAGAAGACTTAAAGATGGAGGCCAAAGTCAGTCATTTGGACCCCAGCTTCCCTGACCCCTGGGCTTAACTCTGGGCCTACAGGCACCACTGGCTGGCATGAGGCAGGAGTGAAGAAGAAAAGAACTCGGGAAGGTTGAGGGCAAAGGACTGGGGGCAGGAGGTGGGGAGTTGATGAAGGTTAAATATGTTGGGTATCAGAGTCAGAACTACAAGGAGTCATGTGGCCCTATCCACTCATTTCACAGATAAGGAAATAGAGGTCCAAGGGGGCTAAGTAACCCCAACACTTTGGGGTCAGCCAGTGGCTTCCTTGCCAGAGAGTGGCCCTGCTCTAGGACATCTCTATGGCCTCACAGTTTGTTCATTAAACAATAGATAAGCTCACAAGAAAAGGCCAATGATGCTGCTGCTATCTGACTGTTTGGGTGGTAGCTATGGGCCTCTGCATTGCTGGAGCTTGACATTTGGAATCACAGATAGGATACTGAAAACATCGCTCTGGGGACATGCGCATGTACCATATTTTGATGAACATAGGCCTAGAAAGCTTAAGATGCTAACCACTCATTTGTCCTCTCACATTTCCTGGGCACTCGTGGTCACCTCTATGGGGGCAACAGACAAAAAGATGTGTATTGTGGTCCCAGAGGAACATATGCTGTGGTAGTGGAGAAATACACCCCACTGCAGAGGCAGTTGGCTGTCCTCAATGGCGAGGTGTGTCCACCCATAGAAGAGCATATCCAGGTAAATGAGAACTAAGGACCTCAGGGTGATAAATTGTGGACACCAAGGCTTAGATGTGGCTCCGGATCTTGGCCAGAGATTCCACAGCCTCTATGGCATCTGGGTTGCCCTAAAGATTGTCTATCCACATGGGTATCTTCCATTGTTGCTCCCAAAGTCACAAAATCACACAATTCCTTGTGCCATGGAGATTTTAAAGTCTGAGGAATGAGACTGCCACTGCTGGTGTGAGGTTCATGGGACCTCACCTTACCTGTCCTCAGCATCCTGAGACAGGGAGGGTTCGGGGCAGCTTGGAAAGTGAATGAGGTTACAGGACCAGTTAGCTGCAGAACTGAGGCTTGAACTCAGGTCTTCTGACCCCAAATCCTGTTCTTGTGATGCTGTCACTTCTGCCTTTTCCCTCTTCAAGTTAAAAGCCAAAATTTTGGAAACAAAAAATTCCACTGGGCCAGGCAACATGGTAAATCTAATGAAACTGAATTAAAAAGTGAAATGGTGAAAAACATTTTAGAGAAATGACTTTTTTTTTCCCCCTGGCCTTTTCTGCCTCCTCCCTAAGACAGGACTCCTAGTGAGAAAAACTATGGTTTGGATATTGGGAGGCCCCAATACAACCTAACCTGAGGGCCTATGAAGGGCCTCTGGTCCCCAAATAGTACCAAACCTTGTCTTGTGGCCTGAAAAGCATTGAACAATCAAGCTCTAGAAGGCCTGTAAGGCAGTCACAGCCAACAGGGCTTTGGAGCAAGCTCTTCTGGGAGATTGCATCTTCTACAGCTCACTGGGACAACCATGGATCATTCTGCTGAAGGGCAAGAGGCACCACTGGAGTGGCAAAGATCAAAGCTGAGGTAAAAAGACGCCATAGAAACTTACCCAAGTCCCAGGCCTGCTGCTGGTTGGCCAGCAAGCTCTCGTAAAAATGGGAGTGAGCGTTTCCACAAATATGTGACCTGCTCTTCTATGCCAGGTATTGTGCTAGAAGTTTGGGGACCTCAAAAGATGAGTTAAAAGGCCCCAATCCTGCCTGACAGCTGCCTGAGAGCATTGGATTTGCACGTTCACATGAAATGTGGGTTTAAGCAGCAGGTGTCTTTCGTGTACCTCTAGTCTTCCCTGTGCAGTTGGAAGCCTAGGGTTGAAGTCTCCCAGTGGCACCTCCTAGTTCATTCATTCCACACACTGGATTATTGAAGCATGGCATCAGGGGCTGGAAGTACAGGGTGGACAAAGACACTTACCCTGAAGGTGGTTCAAGCCAACTGCACATCTATTGACTTGGGCTTTCCTCGTTGATTCCCTTCATTTCTCCCCTGCCCTAGCTCAAGAAATTCCCAGGAATTAGAAAGTTTCTGGAAAGAATGACCAGAGGCTCTAGTGTCATGACCCCGATGCCAGGGCATGGAAAGCAGATCCCAGGAGGTGATCACTGATAAACCTTCCGTGCTTTGAAGTGACCATGGACAATGAGCCTTTCTTCCCTGAATCTCATGTAGATGGTTCATTTTTAAAGGGAGATAATAAGATGATCTGATATCTTATGTTTCTATGATGCGGAAGTTTGTGGGCAGCTCTGCCTGTTGTTCTAGAGAACCACGATTCTCCTAAGATGTCCTGGCTTAGAGCACTTTTAGTTTGCTCATCTTCCTACCTTCAATGTCTAGAAATAGAACTGAATGTAGTACCACCCTTAGACAAGGTCTTTAATATTAAATATTTGTTTAATGAAGCCCTCAATGACTTTGATTTATCTAGTCCCTTGGCAGTTGAAAGCAGGAGTACCCCAGGACCCATGTCAAAGAGAAAAGGAGGAAGGATTTTTATAGCAGGTAAGAGATGGCTCAGAGAAGGACAGGAGGAAGCAGACCTTTCCTGGGAAGTCAGGGAGTAGGGAAGACCAGGAAGACCAGGAGTCAGGGGGAGGAGGAACCCAGCAGGTAGGATATTTGTGGGTCCATGAGGAGTCAGATGTTGAAGGAGAGAGCCAAGAAATGAGGACGAGGAGGATGAGTTTGGAAGCCAAACAGTCAATTAGAAGCAAAGAAGAGTTTGTAGCAGGGACTGATAGGATAAAACTCAGTTTAACAACCTTGCCACAGTGTGAGGGACAGTGAAAGGGAAAGTCAAAGGGAAAGAATGTCAGAGAGGTTACTGTAGGGAACACAAGCGGACAAAGTCGCAAACAGTGCAAACTTAGGCAATAGGTTTGTAGTGAGCATGCATGAGGGCCTGGACCCTATTCTACAAATGGGATACAGCCACAAAGGAGAGACACAGACACATTCTTTGGGCAACTTACCTCCTAGAAGGAGAGGGAACAAAAGGAGAGATGTATACTTTAATGTATTAATGACCCATTTTTTTTTCCTAAAAGGATTTGAGGAAACAAAAATACATCCAGTTTCGATAAGTAAAAATGATTTTATCTACTTTGCTTGACAACATTCTTTGTTAGATAAAAATGATGAGTTTTATATGGTTGACCTTGTAATGCCACTAAGTTAGATTATGGCCTGGCAGTAAAGCCTTACTAAACAAAGGCAGTTGCAGAAAGGGCACAAATGTGTGGTCCCAATGTGTGGCTCCTTGAAAGTGATGGCAGTTGATTCAGACACTGAGGTAAGGCTGCAAACAGCTGGAGGCCGATTGGACTCATGGGGAAATGTTTTGCAGGCCTTGTGGTTTGAGAGGAGGGCTGTGCTGTCTATGTAACATGGCTGTCTGTCCACTACCTCCACATTCACGTCACCTGTGCAGCCCCTGAAGGCAATAGTTTGGGGTGCTGAGAGGGGGCTGAGGGTCCAATAGTAGATTTTTCAAGAGGATTTTGAAAACAATTGGATGTCAGAGAATTCAAGGTAAGGTAATTTTTGGCAAGAGTCTAGTAGGAAGTTACGAGTTTGCCTTCAACTGGCCACTGAGAATATACTTTGATCATGACTGAGTAGAAGGTAAGGTTTGGGTTCATTATAAAATTTAAGATATGGGGGCAGAAGGTATAGGATATTCAGGGAAGCACCATGAGAACATTTTTAAGGAATATACCTAGAACTTTGTGACTGGACATAGAGAGGCTGAGATAGGAGAGAGGTATCAGTAGGAAAGGAAGTAGGGAGAAGGAAGAAAAATACTGAGATTCTGAAGTTGGAAGACTGGATAATGATGTATAAGAAGGTTGTGTTTGGGGAAGGAGCTTTGGAGCAAGTTGACAGATTGGGTTTTAGACCTAACTGTGGGGAGATGGTGAGACATGGTGATGTCCACCAGGCAAGCACTTAGGCTGGGGAAATTCTTGTGTTTGGGGAGCTGAAGGAGAAATAAGGACAGGTATAGAGGAATAATCAGGAACAATGGGAGAAAAAGAAAAGCTGACCTCCTCGACAGCCACAAGAGGACAAACACAAGACAGGGGAATGGTCAAATGGCTCCAAAGCCACAGAGTGAAATCAAGAGGAGAAACAGAAGCTGAGAAGGTACAGATGGGGCAGTAGAAAGGCCATGTGTCACTTCTGAGAGATGGTTTTGGTGAGGCAGAATCCGGGAGAGAAAAGAAATGGGTCAAAAAGAAACAGAAGCTGTGGTGTGAGCTGCTTGGTTTGTAAGGAAAAGAAGCTATGAGAAGAAGGGAAGAGGCCCGGGATGTGGAAGGAGAATACCGAGAGACTGGTATTGCAGGATCCAGGAAAGGAAATAAACAGTAGTGAGATGAGGCATAAAGTACAGCTTAGGTTAAGAGAATGGACATTCAGGTCACATAGATTGTTGATCAGCCCCCTCCCACCTTCACTACTTGCTTTGACAGGAGCCTCATTTCTCCTCTGGAAGATGGAGATATAAGCTTGGGCTTTTTCCACGAAGACATCATGAAGGCTGAGCCATAACACATGTGCTATACATTGTGGAACATTCCTGGAGAAAGTGAGACCAATGCTTACGGTCAATAGGTCTTGTCCAATAGTCTTTTCAAGGGACTATGATACTCTATCCACACTGTTTGTCCTTCTTGAAAAATAGCAACTGTTGTAATTTTTTTTAAAAAAAGATTTTTTCTCATGCCCTTTGGATACTTACTTCAATTTTCCCCCTCTGCTAGTCTTTACGGTAACATCTCAGCCAAGCCTCCTGTCATCAAGGATACTCATACTTAGCCACAGTCTGCTTCTGCTGGTATTCAGCTACTCCTTGGGCCACTCCTTTCCTGCCTTCTCTGTAAATTCATCTCTCTTCCCGGGTTTATCCTTCTCTCATTAAATTTTATAATCAGGACACACTCCTCAGGCTGCACATCCTCCTTGATTGGTGTCTTCCATAGCCCAGGATTTAATTTCTTTGCACATATCTTCAGCTCAGACCTCCCCTGTGAGTCACAGAACTTGGATGATTCGACAGTTTCATAAATTCAAAATGAGTTCCATAAACACTAAATGAGCTTCCCTCCCACACCACAACACTGACTTTGGCTCACAGAATGGTATCACCATCTCTCCAGGTGCACAGTATAGAAATTTTAGAGCCGTTTTAAACATTATCCTCTCTACACTTCTCCTCACTACATTTAAATCATGACCCAATCACATCACTTTAAACTCCAAATGTCTCTTGTCTGGTCCACTTGTCTCTGTTTCTACTACCACTCATGTCTTAAGTAACTGCCTCTCCTACTTGAAAAATGACAGAAGACTCTCCACTGGTCTCTTTTTGCCCACTCTAAGACCCACCACCCCCATTGTATTCTTCTGCAGCCATATGATTTAGGTTTTCAAAACAAATATGATTTTGTTGACACCCTGCTTAAAGCCCTAAGTGGTTTCTCATTTCTCTTAGGACAAATTCAAGCATCTTTATCACAGCCTATAAGGCTTTACAAAAGTGTCCCTTCCCCCATTTCCAGTCTCAGTGCTCCCTGTACAGTTTCCTGCTTTCTGATGTCTGGGTCCCCAACTTCATCTCTTTTCCTTACTGATGTTTCTGCTTATTAGCATCATGCTCATTCAACCCTTGCCTTGTCCTGCCCAGTATCATTCAGCAGTCCCCTCACTGCTAGAAATAGAATATTCTCCAGCTATACCACTTCCTGCCCCCAACAGGAAGTTTTTCCTCACTCAGAAAATCATCCATTAAAAATCAATCATTAAAAACCTCCCTCTTTAAGACCCTGTGAGCCCCAATGGGCCAAGGTCACATGTCTCTTGCCTCTAATGGCAGCCCTAGGAGTCAGTCCCCCTATGGGGACCCAAAGAAAAGGGAGAATCAGGGGGAACCAACATAGCTGGGTTCTGTTCCCCCCAGAGTGGGGGCATAAAAGAGGGACGGCCCAGGAATGCTAGAGAGAATAAGGAGGGCAGGCTTGGCTTCTAGCCCTCAGACTCAAGGTGGCTGGGTAGATTTCCTGCTGAACATGCCCACCCCTACTCCATGTTGGCAGGTAGGATGTAATAGAATCTGACCAGGCTGGGATGCACATTTGCGAGTTCAGGACCTGCCTCCCCTCCCTTCATAGGTTGTACCAGGATATCTGGGAATCCCTTCTGGTACTAAAATGTAATTTAATTTCTTAATAGAGAAAAAAAGTACATTCTGGTACTGTGGGGCTCTGATGTGTCTTGACACCAAGGTCATCAGGACACCTAGGCTGTATTCTGTCTACTCAGGCTTTTATCCAAACCAAGATGAGGATTCTGAGTAAGGGAATGACATTGCCTTACCTTGAGGTTGGCAGGGTATTAAGTGGAAGTATTAAGACATCTGTGGGTACATGTAGCACAGCATTACAAGCCCAGAGAAATCAGATAGCCAAAACCCCAGTGCCAGCCCAGCATGGGATGATGCCTAAGCAACAGAGACTGCACTGCAAGTAACAATGGCAAGACCTGACAAGATAACTCTCAGAGGGCAGTGAAGATGAGTGTCTCTTCCCCCATCTCCAGTCCTGGTGCTTCTTGAACAGTTTCCTGCTTTTTGAGGTCTGGGTCTTCAACCTTCTCTCTGTTCCTTACTGATGTTTCTTTCTCCTTATTAGCATCATGCTCATTCAACTTGCCCTGTCCTGCCCACGCAAGCTGAAACTTGGATGCAAGCCTAAAAATCAAGAGAAAAATTATAATTATAATTAATTGTAATTAAAATTGTTCCTTGACCTTTAAAATTTTCTCTCTGGGCTGGGGATGTGGCTCAAGCAGTAGCGCGCTTGCCTGGCATGCGGGTTGGGGGGGGGTGTGCTAAGTTCGATCCTCAGCACCACATGAAAATAAAATAAAGACATTGTGTTCACTGAAAACTAAAAAATAAATATTAAACAAAATTCTCTCAAAAAAATTTTTTTTCTGTCAAACACTAAAGACTCTTATCATATGTTTTAAATATATAGTTAAAAAAGTAGTAAAAACAAGCATGCAATAAATTAAAACACTAGAAACAGCAAATTTTAAATTTAATTTACATTTAATTTAAAATTAAAGTGTAATTTAATTTCTTTTTTAGTAAAAAAAAAAAAGTGATCAAGGATATTTGGACAGTGTTGCTTTCTTCTCTCTATCTCCACAGAGCCTCTTTTTTTGTCTTGGCGAAGTGTCATAATCCTTTATAGATCTGCATGAGCTTTCAACACCTTACACTTTGCACTTTCAATGTTGTAAAATATTTCTGAAAGTTCCCTTAATGTGAAGGTTTTTGCTGGCATTATTTCCTCCAGACATCTTCATCCTTTTGGTTATAACCAGTTTCCTCATTTACACCTTTAACCTTGGTTTCATGTATTGTCAGACATAGAAACGTCAAAGGTCCTGCTTGTCAGAAAGTCACAGAGAGCTTACTCAGAAAGATGTAAAAATTTCATTTTGGGAGTTAAAAACCTAAAACAAAGAGAACAAACAAACAACCTCAAGCTATTCAAAGTAGCTATTCATTAATAAAGAAGTCAGATGATAACAGATACAATTCTAAATGTTCAGAGCCAACTCATGTATGTTAAAAGACAGCAAAAACAAAATTACCGCACATATGCATGGACCTTTTCAGTTCCTTGCACTTAAGTGTTAATGATTATTTAAGTGGTGAAATAATAAATGAATCAATAAAATGTTGAAACAACTAAGTAAATTTAACTATCCTGTGAAAATTTTGTAATTGCCAGAAATTGGTATTTGGATGTTTAATATCTTTTATAGATTGGGGGAAAGGTAAAATTACATCTTCCTTAAGCATCTGATAAAATTTGAAGCTCTCTCCCTTCAAAAGTGCATGTGAGCAGACATGACATTTTGGACATTTCAGGAAATTCACAGAGCTCCTGACATCCAATTAGAAGCCCTATCTATGAACTTAAACTTTTATTACTAGGTAAAACAGAGCCAAAGTCTGTTTCAGAGTATGGCAAGTCCCACCAAATTTCGGCACTTTCTTTTAAATAAAATTCTATTAATTTATTTTAATATTTTGTTCTTAGTTGTAGATGGACACAATACCTTTTATTTATTTGTTTGTTTGTTTGTTTATTATTTATCTGCTGATAAAGATGGAGCCCAGTGCCTCAATGTGCTAGACAAGCATTCTACCACTGAGCCACAATCCCAGCCCCCAAATTTGGGTACTTTCTAAAAAAAGACAAACTTTGCAGCATATCAACTGCCACTGGAAAAAGGATTTAATGGTGACTTTTCACTGTACGAGTTTATTCAACCAAGGCCTCTTCAACTACTAACTACCACCCCTGAAACTCTCTTCTAGAGTAAAACCTGGCTGTAAAGACAGACTCCACAGCAGATGATTGTTGAAAAACAGCAGAATCAGCAATCAAACTGACAAGGGATTGTATTGCACAGGATTAGCCCTGTTGGGATAAGGCTGCAGAGTGGCCTGAGTCTCTTACAGGTGGCATCCTACTCGGTCTATCCTCTTCCTTTATTCTTCCCCTCCCATTCTTCTTTTCCCCACTACTTTTAATGTTGACTCCAGGGATACTGCTTAATTAGGCTATGGTGCAGGAGATTTTAGATCCTAAAAAAGTCACAAGAGAAAGACATTCTGCATGAGTTACTTTGAATTCCATAGACAATCCAATGGGAGGCTCTGAGAACATTTCAATGATGTCCAAGAAGTGGGTCTTGGTCTTGCTATCTTGCGATAGAAACTCACTATTTGGGAAAGTAACGTTTGATTAAGGAAAGGGATTGCCAGATTGCTTTATTTGTTTTTTTTTTTTAATTGATTTGGCTTCAAGGAAAAAAGATTGCCTAAACAAAATCTGCTGATGAAGTCACAGAATGATTCCACTTCTGGAATGAGCTTCGTTTTCTTGTATTTTGGTAAGAGATTTGGCTCTCAATTGGGAATGCGCATCACTCTACCCACTCAAGGGCAAGATGATAAGGTTCTATCAGACCACGCATATAAGAGAACCTGAGACTCTACCAAGGTCAGAAATGCTGCACTTCAAGCCAAAAGATCTTTCTTGGGCTTGCTTGTTTTGACTTGTAACCACAAATTTGTCTTGTCTAAATGTCCAATCACATTATAAAACAAAGTACTGATCTCCCCAACACAGCATCCTCTGAAGCAGCTGGAGTCATAGACGAACCTGTTAGGGGATTCTCTAGTAACTTTTCTGCCCCTTTGATTTCCATAGAGCTCTAAATTGCTGTGTCTGAGGCTGATGAGAGCAAGATGGTTTTGGAAATGCTGAATCCAATGCACTATAATGTCACCAGCATAGTGCCAGAAGTCATACATGTTGGCACCATGCCGATTCTGCTGCTCATGGGCCTTCTTCTCTTGATTTGGAATTATGAGAACACATCTTCAATACCAGGTAAGTCACTTGCTTATTTCTGTGTCTAAGGATATTGTTTCTTCAGGCTTTTGATTCATGATCATAAAGAAAATTTTGCAAAAGGACGAAGAGCAAACCCTAGTAAGATCTCTGAAGACCATGGTCATGATAGCAAATGAGGACTGAGGTTAAAAGGTTTATAACTATTACTTGCACATTTTAAATGAAAGCATTTTAAAAATATCTTAGATAAACTCATCTAGTCTGCACACTTCTTTGGAAAAATAGACTTGACACAAGTGCTTTTTAAAGCAAGCTTGAGATGGGGTGGAACAAGGTAGAATTCCAGGGTTTTTTATTAATTTTTAAAAAAAATATATTTAAATCCATTCCAATTTTGCCCTGTGGCTGAAGTGTCTCTGGAATCCCTTCTTTCTCCATTCCTTCTCCCTCCTACTTTGCCTTACCTGCACCCTCTCCCTTTCTTGTATTTCTCCTTTCTCTTTGTTTTCTTGGCAATTTAATGATTGTGGCATCACCATGAAAGTTGAATGGGACCTGGGCAATGGGAGAAGAATGGGGGCCACCACCATTTTATAGGCACACCACAACCTGATGGAATCTTTAACAAGACCCATGGGTCAATTAAGAGTAAAGAATAATAGAATTATCTAGATAATCCCAATGGAAAAATCCTACCATTCCACCACTACTGCTTTAATTTTCAGATTAATTCAGAATTACCAGAACTGTTGCTTTAGTTTTCAATGTAAATGCCTCCTGGCAGGCACCTGTTCCCAATTCCATAAGCTATCCAATAACACAGTTTCAAGAGCATAGTAATTACATTTCTAAGTGTGTTGAGCCTCAGAGATATAGGGTAACTGAAAATGGGCACATGAGACTGGTACAAAATATTGCATGTCTGGATTCTTTTCAAAATGTCCCAGTTAACTGCCTGTTTCTCTGTCTGATTCAGCCTGGTTACTTGAATGCCAAATTTATTGGGATATTTAGTTAATTTTGTTCTCTGCTCTCCAGCCTCTGGGTCATCTCCAGAGGAGGAGGCTTAGAGCTGAAGAAAGATTTTCTGGTCTTTGACTTGAACTCCCACTCCGGATGTGCCTCTTCTTCACTGGATTTTTCCTCTGTCTAGTGGGCTCCTAAGTCAGGGTCAATGAATGGTAGAGGTGAAGTGAATGTGTATGGCAGGGAGGGGTGGAAAGATTTTTCCTTCTCTTCCCTGACATAGGCTGAAGTGTTAAAGTCTAATCCACTTATTATCAGTGCAGCTTGCAAAGAGAGAGAGGTCAGCATTGTCTGCCCATCCAGTAAGCCACAGGTTCTCTAACTTTTAGTTATTAGAAGAATCAGTGAGGCCCAGATTCCCAGGCCCTCCCCCAGACTTTTGAAATGAAGATGTTCCATGCCTGGGAAAATGCATTTAAAAAAAAGACATCCAACTAGATTCTCGTACTGCAAGCACCAGTGATATTCCCTTGAACCCTTGAGTCTGAAGTTCATCTTATGCAGAATAAGTGTGAAAACTGGAAGCCTTAAAGCCCTGGGTCATGAGGCTAGATGGCATCTCACTTTGTCCTTCACTTCTGGGCCAGGAGCATTGGCAGTTAGATCACATTGATAGTACAGTGGGCCTCTGCTCTGCCAGAGGTGGGGCCCCAGGCTGATGTTTTAAAAACTTTCCTCTGGTAACTTTTCATGGGTAGCCAGGGTTGAGAGCCACAAAGATGGGCCCAGCTCCTTCTTTTGATAAAAGGTTCAGAACAAGTGATCTGCCTTGCCAGGTGACATGTTATGACAAGAGTGAGAAACCGAGGAGTTTTACAAGTGAGGGGTGAAAGCCCAGAGAAGGGAAATGGCTTGTCAGCTCTCCAGTGGAAGGAAGGTGAGAGCATAGGGGATGCCTGGGAGGTCCTCAGTCCCATGTCGATGAGCACTTAGCTGACCAGGGAGTTTCTAGCTTTGTGCTAACTTGAGGTTTGGTTAGAATCTTCTAGTGGCACAGACTAAGAACCTGTGGTTCCTGGTTGGGGGTGGGAAGATGAGAAAATGGTCCTTGTTGGGGTGGTAGTTCTTGCTGCTCTCTTCTTCTGAACTCCTCCTGCCAGCTCCCTTGCATCAGGGATCACTGGGTTCTTGGTTTTACAGGTTCCGGGGAAGCTCAGGGTTGTCAAAAACTGAAGGGAGTTCAGAAGGCATAACGATTAAAAGACCTTAAGTTATAAATTACAAGGCAGATCCACACCCGTTTTCTCTGGTGAGGTTGATGTTAATGCCTATTTCTGTGGATCAAAAAACTGAGGTTCAAAGAGGGCAGATGTTGTACTGTTAGTAGACGATGGAACTGGGACTCACATCTAGGCTTCTTGTGTTTTCTTAGAAGCTCTCCCAGGTCAGGCGTTTAAGGGTGGAGGGCATGTGAAGACAAGAGGTGTGGTTTCTGGCCTGGGAAGTGGCCGACAGTTAGATGGCATAGTGCCAAGAAGGGAGCAGTGAGAATCTGGGGGAGGAAAGACTTCTGTGGGGGATAGGGTTGTAGTCTTCAGTTCTGAGAGATGCCCTAAGGCCACTGATCTCCGTCCAGGACTCTCAAAACCTGGCACCTGGCAGCTCTCCCTTCTCCAAGGACACATAACCATCCTAACCTTGAATGTGGGTCCTCTCCCTCCAGATGCCACACTCTGTCCTGGGCACCACATCCCCAGAGCAGGGTACTTGGAAGAGGACATGGCAACATGTTCTTTTTCCCACTAAGAAACTATTTCACAGAAAAGTGCACAGTGTAATGGAAGATTTACCATCATGGTCCTGTACAAGAAATAGGATGTTAATGGCATTCTAGAAGTTCCTCATGTGCCCTCTCAGTCACTCTCTCATTCCTGGAAGTAAATTCTTTCCTGGATTTTGTGACAGTCACTCCCGTACTTTTTTTTTTTTTTAATAGTTTGGTCTCCTCATTTTATATTCCCAGACAAAATGGTTTAATTTTGCCTAGTCTTAAGTGTTTGAACAATCGAAGCATTCGCGTATTTATTCTTCTGTCTTGCTCCTTTGCTGGATATTATGTTTGTAAGATCCATCCATGTTGTGGCATGCAGCTGAAGTTTGTGTCATGGCCACGTGGTATTGAGTCTATGAACATCTCATGGCTTAAAACCAATTCTACTGTTAAGGACACTTTGGGCATCTCCAGTCTGGTGGATGGCATGGCTGTGAACACATGTATGCACAGGTTTGTTGGGATATATTCTGAGGTGTGGAATACAACAGCTCTTGATTAGAGCAGCCGGTGAGCAATCCCAGCTGTTGGCTTCAAGGAGGCTGTCTCTGCACAAAAATGCAGTGAAGGATTTACTACTCCTCTTAGGGTGTGAAAGAGGCTCCTGCAATCACTGCATGCCTAGATAAGCATTCCCAAAGCAGACAGCAGAGTAATGTGGAAGCAATCAGAATATTCCCCTAATATTTTACCCAAGTTTCTATCCTCCCAGAGCATTTTTCCTCTTCAGCAGGGTTAAAACACTAAGGTTCTCAGCCCAAACTTCAGGGTTATTGCAATTTCCCTTTTTCAGTAGATACAGCTCTCCACAGTCATATCTTATGTCTTAAAATGTTTTCATTTTGAAATTTTATATTTTGCAAATTGGTTTTTTAAAATGATGGGGGGGTCTCACTATGTTGCCCTGGCTGGCCTTAAACTCCTGGGCTCAAGTGATCCTCCTGCCTCAGCCTCCTGAGAAGCTGGGACTCTTGGGGTGTGCTACCAAATCCAGCTCACTGTTATACATTCAGTTGGAATGGTGGCTCCCAGATAATAAGGTTTTCTTCATGGCACCAACCTTTAGATAAAAGATGGAAAGAGCAGTGTTTTATTTGTATGTCTTTGTTTCTCATGGGACTTGCATATTGAGTGAGTGAGTGCTGAATGATTCTACTCAAATTCAAGTAGCTATTTGGCTCTTGTGAACTAAATGTGTGTTCTATGACATTTTTTCCCATTTTTATCAAAATGTAAAATACCTTAAATAAGAATAACATTCAAACTTCATTCTCTATGTTATCTGCATATATTTATGAATTTTGAATTTATGAATTTTGAAAATTAAGGAAACACTGAGCATGCAGTATGGCTAAGCTATAAATATCCAATGATATAGTTTGTTATTACCTATTTTAACTGACGAAAGTTTTCTATATCTGATGACATTTTAGGGAACTATATGTTCAATCAAATCTATTTGTTCAAATCTTTTTTAAGAACTCAATGAATTATTTTAATATGGAATTATTTTAATAAAGTCAAACATCTACTATATAATATATACTGTTATTAAAATAATCACAAGATTAATGACCCTTTGATAATATTTTGGTTTTATAGATATTAACAAAGATCTCCTTAAAAGGGGAAAAAGAGCTGACGGTATTGTTCTTATTAACTCAGTCATTGCAAAGTATAAGGTTAAAAATTGTTTGGATAATTCCAGTGAAAGTTTTGATTATCTAGATTATTGTACAGCTATAGCCCTGGGGGGTGAGGGTGTTCTCTTATACAGTCAGGCATGTTTTGGCTTCACAACTATTTAACTGACAGAATAGAATTAAAGAAGAAAGATTTACAAAAATGACTACTTTGCAACTCCTAAGACCATCCTGACTGTTTTTATTTAGTTTGTTTGCCAAAACCAGTAAAGTCAAATGACCAAGTTTGTTCTCTGCTGTAAGCAACATCAAGTTCCCCAGTCATTGCCTGGATTTGGGTTCTTTGAAATCTTATCCCTGACTATATAAGGAAGGATGTGAGTGGCCACTGCTCTTGCCTAAAACGAGATCACGGGACTCAAACTAGTCTAGACACTGAGAAGACTTGTTGCCTAATCCCTCATTCTTAGCTTTATTTTGCCTCATGAGACTTAGCCTAAGATTCTTTTCTTAAACTGAATCTTTTTTTGAGAGGAAAAAGAAGATGTGAATGTTTTTCGATTAGACATTATCTTTGCAGATCTTGCTTCTCTCAGTTAAAAGGATTATTTCCAAACTGCCCAGTTCTGACATATCTGTTCTGTCAACTGGGGCATTCAAAACCAGAAGTTTTCAGACAAAACCAAACTGCCAAATAGTTTTCATGGGTTCCACACTTGTTACCAATAAGACCAATTAGCTTGTATGCAAAACACATTGGCACTGTGTGACTTGGGAAGAGATCAGCACACAGCCTCCAGTTCATTGAGACTGAAATGACTGAGACCAAATGGAGCTAGTGTGATGGGCTTCTGAAGTACTTTTCACTACAGAGGGATGAAGAGCCCAGGTGAAGCTTGTCTTGGTTTCCATTTTAAATTGCTTTCTTAGTGAGTCACAGATAGATATAAAGAACGTTTATCTCTCAAATTTTGTAAAAGGGTTTTAATGTTTAAAGGGTTATTCAGAGGATTATGTGTCACCCCTAAAATAGCCCTAAAGAAGGCATGCAACAAGTGGCAGCTACTTTGCTCACCTACTCTCATTATCCACAGGCCTGGGGCCCTAAGAGGTTATTGAGCTAGAATTAGCTCAGCAGCTTTCCTTTCATATGTGATAATGTTTCTAAAGGCCAACAAAACACATTGAAGATAGCACCCCTCCTCCAAAAAGAACATTTAGATATAAAAGAACAAGTATTTCTGGTTTGCTAAAATACAATGTTCTGATAACTATCCTAGGTCCTGGATACTGTATGGGAATTGGGCCCCTCATTTCCCATGGTAGATTCCTGTGGATGGGGATTGGCAGTGCCTGCAACTACTACAACAAGATGTATGGAGAATTCATGAGAGTCTGGATAGGTGGAGAAGAAACACTCATTATCAGCAAGTAAGTTTGTTAATAAAAATCAGAGACACAGGGGTAGATTGTGGCTCAGTGGTAAAGTGCAAGGGTCTGGGTTCAATCACCAGCACCCAAGATAATCATCATCATCATCATCATCATGCGTACTTTAAAATCAAGACTGAAGTTTTTGCTATTAAAAAAAAGTAATTTTGATTCCTTGATATCTTGGTAAGGCTATGTTTTTACTGCTATAACGAAGGTGAGTAATTCCTAGGTAATACTGCATGCAAACAGAATAATTGGATTGAAGCCAGAGGTACATAGATAAAGAAGTCTGGAAAGTTGGGAAATTATTCAAAACTTCTGAGCAGTGGATGTGGAAGCTCAGAATCCAAACGATATGGTGTTGAAAAAACAGACTTTAGGGAGAGGCATTATCTTTTCTGCTTTTCTAAAAATTTGGTCTTATCTCTACAAGTAAGCATTAAACACACACACACACACACACACACACAAGAAATTTAAAATAAAAAATTAGAACAAAACTTGAGATGCAGGATCTGACCAGTAGTTTTCTAGAGTGTTTCTAACACTAGTCTCAGAGTCCTCAGAGACAGCAGACAGCAGGCTATGGCACCATTCAGGCGCTGCCATCCCTCTAAGACTGTGTGCCAGTATCCTGGCCTGGCAATTCCAAATAAGTCAGGAGCAGCATCACCCATTAAGAAACAATGTCCTAACTCCCTGCATCATCGTGTTTGCTGAGTTACCTTAGTATGTTGACCTCACTCTAGAATTAACCAAATATATATCAACTGTGCACTAGTTTTCTTGCTTATTGATCTTAAAAAAGTGAAGCATTTCAAAGAAGGCATAATTCACTAAACTTCAGATAACTTGACAAGAACTTTAACAAAGCTATCTTCCAACAGTGTCTCACTGATAATTTTTTTAATTTACAATCCCTGACAGAGCTTTACCCACAAACGAAAACTCATCAAGGCGTTTTAGTAATTTGTTGGAATTATTCATCCCAATACATAAACTATCGATCAAAATGTAAGTAAAGCATTTCTGGAAACTGCATGAATTTTTCAGGCCAAGGTTATATATTTCATTTCATTAAATATCATGGTATCCTCAAAGCCCAATTCTTTCAAACAGATTCTGAAAAAAGGAAGCAGTGAGAGAAAATGTGTTATACTTCCAAATATTTCAGACTACCTGGTAATGTTATTTTGGATCTGTCCAATACTTCAATTTTTGCCAGGGTTTTTTTTGTTTGTTTGTTTCATTCGGTGTTGAAGCCCTTTCCAGAATAGCTAAGGCAGACCACATTTATACAACTAAACATAAATGGCTGCAGGTGGACATGTCATTGCCCTGGGTTCATTATAAAACACTGCTATAGTGGTTCTCAGAATGTTCTTCCTGGACCAGCAGCCTCAAACAACCTGACAACTTGTTAAAAATGCAAATTCTTGCCAGGTGTAATGGCATACACCTATAGTCCCAGCAGCAGCTCAGGAGGTTGAAGCAAGAGAGTTACAAGTGTAAAGCCAGCTTCAGCAACTTAGCAAGGCCCTAAGCAATTTATCAAGACTTTGTCTCAAAAGAAAAAAAAAAAAGGACCAGGGATATGGCTCATTAAAAGTGTTTCTGGGTTCAATCTCCAGTACAAAAAAAAAAAAAGCACGTTTTTGGGCCCCATCTCGACCTACTAAAAAGGAAAGCCTGAGGGTAGAATCATATAGCCTGTGTTTTGATAAGCTTTCCAGGTAATTATGAGGCACACTTGAATTTGAGAACCATTGCTGTATTCAATAGATCATAATTACTCTTTGATTTTACTTGTCCTAGTCAATTGAGCTCTGGTCAGTCAAATTTGAGTGAATTTGATATCCTTTTTACTTTTTATATTTTGGTACCAGGATTGAACCCAAAGGTATTTAACCACTGAGCCATATCCCCAGCCCTTTTTTTTTTTTTTAATTTAGAGAAAGAGTCTCACTGAGTTGCTTAGGATCTCACTAAGTTGCTGAGGCTGGCTTTGAACTCTTGATCCTCCTGCCTCAGCCTCCGGAGCTGCTGGGATTATAGGTGTGCACTACCATACCTGGCTTGAATTTGATATCGTAATATGTTCTCATTTTAAAAATCAGTACTTACAATCACTTTTAAAACTGGTTACTGTCTCAAAAAAGTCCTGGAACTGCTGTCCTTTGGTTTGGGGATTGAAACATTTTGCTTTTTCAGCCCCCAGCTCAGCATGCTGCCTTCCAGCCCTCCTCAGTTCTGCAAGTCTGCCTTCCCTGACACCTGCTTCCCTTGACAAGCAGGTGAAGTGACCCTCAGAATATTTATCCAATAGGAGGTCCACCCATGGTCAGCATTTGAAGCAGTGGCTTCTCATCCTAGATGCATATTAGAGTCTCTCAGGGAGATTTAAAAGCCCAATGCCCAAGCTTTGAGACCAGAATCTCTGAAGTGGGAACCCAGACATTAGTGGTGTTTGAAGCTCCTCAGGACTCCTCAGCAGCCTGCAGAGCTTGGGAACCTCCCATTTAAAGAGAAAGGAAGAGGACGAAGGTTCTGGTACAAGAGGGCTTTTGTGGTGGGTTAGGGGAAACAGCTAAGCACAGTTGAAGTGGCATTGTCTTGTTGCATTACCCTTGAGTCCAGCCGGTGGTGGTGCCATAGGACTAAATTGGGAGTGAAGAATGATGGATTTGAGAGTGGAGAATCAGGCAGAAATCCCTCTCAGGAGATACTCAGATGGTACACTGAGGTCACCAGATACATTTCCTGGGTGTCCAAAGACAATCCCTGAAGTAGGATGCTTGTTGCCATTAGGATGGCATCTGGCCACTCTGCCTATCTTCATTAGGAAAATGACCTTAGGCACTCTGACCATCTCAGGCACTGATTCACACAGAGGCGTGGACACAGCCTACCTGCCCTTCCCCCAGCTCTCTGAGTCTTTTCTTGTCCTGTTCTCTCCGGCTTTTCACTTGTTGGAGTCTTTGTGTTCTCCTTAATTGCCTCAGAGCCGCTCAATTTTGTTGTTAAAGGCAGAGCTCCCCTCAGGAATAGGACATGTTTTTCCCCATCTCCTTTCCCTGCCTGCTCTTCAAGTCCCTTCCAGAACTACCCGTACCTCTTGAAAAGACCCCATCGGACCTCGGAAAGCTTTTTATTTTTATGTGAATAGTTTGCCATATTACTTTTTTCTTTTTAAAATTTGAAGTCTGTAGTCATTCCAACCGTGTAGCATTCAATACAACTTTTCCAGCCAGCTTAACTCCAAAGTGTTAGGGGCTACAGAACTTCAGGGAAGGAAGTCAGGCATGAGTGCTATTGTCATGCTGCCTGAACAACCTGTGGCTTTGAGATAAGGTCCCTCTCTGGTCATCTGTGGATGAAGTATGGACAGTTCCCCTGCCTAGCTCCCAGGCAGCTACACTTAAGCGAGGGTTTATAGATGCTGTACTTGATATCATATGTCCACTATATGTACATATTAGTTCTGTCATAAATACCCAAAACCTTTGAGTAACAACCATAAAGGGAAATTAGTAATTAACATACTAATTCAAGTTTTATATGTATATCTTCCAGCAATTAATATACTTATTAGGATTTTATTTGCATACTTTTCTTAAGTATGTGTAAAATTACAAGGGATTCACCCAGTTATTCTTTCAATACCCATCAAGAATCTATTACATACTAAGCACTCTATGATTTCAAGTTTTAATAATCATAATTGGCTTTCCATTCTTTCATTAAATAAATATTTACTAAGAACTTGCTCTGTCTATCAGGTATAGTTCTACACTCTGGAGAATCAGCAATATTATACTTTGGGAATACATTAGCCAAATATCCTTATCTTTGTGAAGCAATACATTGTTAATATACCAATATTAAGCAAGTGAAATATTTAGTATGATCATGTGTTACTTAACAACGGGGGAATATTCTGAGAAATACATCATCAGGCAATTTTGTCATTGTGTAAACATCATACAGAATACTTACATTAAGATGACTGTGATGTCACAAGGTGATATAATCTGATAGGATCACCATCATACATGTGGTCCAGCATTGACTGAATCAATCAATGTTATAAAGTTATGTATTAATTAGAAGTGTGACCAACAGTCTCAATTTGCCTGAGATTAGAGGATTTTCTAAGATGTGGGACTTTCTGTGCTAAAACAGGGACAGTCCTGGACAAACCCGATGCCTGGTCACATGATTGTTAGGTGGACGGGTACTAAATAGAAAAAAGTAGGGAAAGAAGATGGACGTATAATTGTAAATTAACAATTTGAGGCAGTCCTCACTGGGAAACTAGCACTTAAATGAAGACCTAAAGGAAGTGTGGAAGTGAACCACGTAGAAATCCAGAGAAAAATTATTCTAGACAGAAGGAATAACAAGTGGTGAAGTCCTGAGATAAGAATGTTCAAGGACCAAACTACAAAGATATTATTAGAGTAGTTGAGTGGAAGCACAAAGCACATGAGATTAAAGTGATAATAAGACATCAGAGCTTGTCTGCCCTTGCAGGATATTTTAACAATTCTGGATTTTACCCTGCATGAGTTTAAGCAGAGGAGTGACGTATCTGGCTTGTTCATGTTTCAGCAGAATAATTTTGACTGCTCTGTTTAGAATTGGCAGTGAGGGGACAAGGGATGGGCGCAGAATGACCTGTTCAGCAAGAGATGATGGTGACTGGTTCAGAATCCAGCAAGAGAGGTGGTAAGATGATGATGTGAGATTCTGGTCACATTTTGAAGGAAAAGCCAATAGGATTTGGCTGTTGGGTTAGATGTTGGGCGTGAAAGAAAGAATAATTAAGTGATGCTCAAGTTTTTTTGTCTTGAATGCCTGGATGAATGAGAACATCATTACCTGAGTTAGTGTGGAGTGGGGAGATATCCAGATCATGTCTAGATTCAGACATGTTGGACTTGACATGCCCAGTGGACATCTGAGTGGATGTTGATAGGGGAGACTAGTATGTATCCAGTTTAAGGCAATCAGAATCTAGCAAAGGAGACTGAGAAGAAACAACCAAACAGAGAAAGAAAAACCAAGGGAGAGTGGGGGTCTGCAAGCAAGGTGAAGAATGCACTTTAGGAGGAGGGATTGTCAACCATGTCAGATTCCGCTGATGGGCCAAGTAACACTTGAGTGTTGCTTCCAGACAGGTCATGGGTAACCTTGAAGAGAACACTTTCAGTGGAATGGTAAGGGGAAAAATTCTGGCCAGAGGAGAGAATAGAGGGTGATGAGTCAGAGGTAGCAAGTGTAGTAACTTTTCCAAGGAGTTTGACACAAAGGAGGTAGGAGATGGGCCACTAGCTGGAGAGGGATGCACAGTCGAAGGAGTTTGCATGTTCACAATAAGGAAAATCACAGCATGCAGGTTGTGGTGGGAACAACCAACCACAGAGTGAAATTGCTGATACAGGAGAAGGAGAGGGTTTGCTAGGTGAGATGTGAAGGAGTCCCCAAAGCAAGAGGAAGGATTGGCCTTGAATGGGACATAGAATTTCCTCCACAGTAACTGGGGGAAGACTGAATATGTGGACCCAGATCCTAGTGGTTGTAGCTTCTGGGGACTTTCCTCTAGTTGCTTCTATTTCCTCAAGAAAAATAGGAATAGAACCTCTGGCTGAGACCCAACAGGGTGGAGTGAGGGTGAGGGTGGAGAATAGTCACATAGAAGTGTGAATAGACTTGGGAGATGGAATTGGATTTCTTGCTGCACTAAGGGCCCATCTGAATTTAACTGAGACCTGTCATCAGGGTGAGTGTATGAGTATGTGTGCATGAGTGTGGTACACATATACTGTGTGATCTGTGCAAACACGAGAGTAAGCTAAGGGCTGGGTTTAGCTTGATTTGATCACTTGGTTAGGGTGGTTATGGTAAGATCTCTGTTATGAGAATGGTATTTCTCTTGCTGCAACCCTAGACTTTAAGCTGGGTTAGTGTTAGAATAGGCAAAGGACAGTGAAGAGGTGACAGGACTGATAGAAATTGGGTCTCAGACGCAGAGGAGTGTACGCATGGGCAAGTATTCTTAAATGTTTGTTTCCAATTATTTCCTTTATTGCCTTCTCCTCTTTCTAGCACTCACCATAGTCAACCTGGCCACAGGTGTGTAAATTTAATAAAATAAAAATTGAGGTATTTCCTCCCTGCCATCTAAGAGCTTACTACCTGGCTACTTTTCATTTTGATTAGACAATAGATTTACCCTCTTTGGAAATGTCTTTTGACTTTAGTCATGTTTAAAGAAGAAGAATGACCCAAATAACCAGATATCTTACACTGTCCACTGTCCTTTCTAAGCCTGAAGACTCAGTTGGTGTCTCCTCAGTGCTGAGAAATCCTCACTTTCCCAATGGTATGAAGCTTTCCTCAGCCAGTGTCACTGGCCAGCCCACACAAGGCCAGGGCCAGGAGGAGTCTGGGCTGAGGTTCCTTTCTCTTCCTTAACCTTATCTTCTTCACTCTCCCAATTTACTTTGCTTAGATAGACCCAGCCTCACTTTGATAAATAACCTTGTTTTAAATTGCTCTCTTGTGGCCAGTCACAGATACTGCGCTCTGGGTACCACTTCTGCCTGATTGGCTTTGTCACTAGCCAAGTCTGAGCTTCTGACTGAAAATAACTGAGATGTTGGCTCCCCCTAAAGGGGACGCAAAGATTTAAAAAGTAGTGTTAACACTTAGTTGGGTTTTCGACTGAAGTTTCTTATTCATTCTTTTTAAAATTGATGAGCAAATTTTTCAAAGAAATAAATCGATATTATTAACATACTTTTCAGAATCTCTAGGGGCCATATCAGGAAAATAGTATTCTGCTTGATCTCGAAGTACTTAGAATTTCTAGATACAAATTTCTAGATACAAACAAAAAATATAAAATTTACTTACTTTCTGCCTTAATTATAGAATGAGGTAGGAGAACATAAGAAAAGTTAAGAGTTTCAAATATTTTAATTACTAAGAATTTCAGTCCTCCCTTTAGTATGGTTTTTCTATGTAGCATACAATTTTAACTGCCAGTAAAATTAATTTGCTGGTATATATATATTGGAACATCTAGATTCTCATTTTCATTTTTGTTGCTACTAAGAGGATAACTTGTCCAAAACTTGAAGTCATTTGGTGAATATTCTCTGGAGCAAAATCAGGAGAATATTTTATTTTATTTTATTTTCTAAAAAGTAATTGTTACATTTTTTTTCATTTCTTATCACTGCTTTTATTTCAGTGGTAAGAAAAATTTAAAATTCTAGTAGAACCATGGAATATACCACAAATGTGTTTGATTAATATGGAGTTCACACCTAATCCATTCAGTTAGAGCAAAGCTCTTTTGACACAGTAACTTCTATGGGAAGGTATTTTGGCAAGCATTATCTGAACAAGCTCACTAAGGTAAAGTCATCCTTTAGGAGCCAAGTGTCAACTCTGAGAGGGAAGAGCAAGTCTCAGGATAACCTCTCCAGGCCAGATGAGAATCAGTTGTGTGTAGCCACTCCCAAATTTTAAGGGTTATGTGTTCTGAAAATCTCCATAGTAGAATTTACAGTTGAGAAACAAAATTTCAGAGAAGTGGGGAGGGAGAGACAAAGTGGCACTGAATACATGAAACCTTGTATAAATATTCAATTCACCAGAATTTTTTAAAAAAATA
Source organism: Ictidomys tridecemlineatus (assembly GCF_052094955.1). Lineage (NCBI taxonomy): Eukaryota > Metazoa > Chordata > Mammalia > Rodentia > Sciuridae > Ictidomys > Ictidomys tridecemlineatus. The sequence continues at coordinate 30,310,057 of NC_135481.1, forward strand.
GCCACATCTGAAATAAAGAAAATAACAATGTACTTTATGCATCGAGAATTTGCATATTGGGCACCATGCAAACTGCACTATCCCTATACTTGTAACACCCCATATTTTAGGAGAAAACTGTTACCCTGGAGACCTTGATAAGTCATTATGGAGACAAATCGAGACACAGTGCTCATAGATAATTTCTCTCATCAGCACAGTGAGCCTTCCAGGCCAGCCCATCCAGGCTCTGACCAAGCCCAGGGCCAGAAGTACCCAGGGTGATCTCCTCTGAGCCTACCCTGATACCATACTGGAGGGACTAGGCCTGATGGGAGACTTTAGGGGTTGGGTGATAAACTCAGAAATATTGGTTCCAAACTAACAAAACAAGACCTCAATAATTCTAGCAACTTCCAATTCTGTGACTCACTCTTACAGGCAGTGGCACTGTCTGAAATGGGGCCAAATGGAAGCCAGGAGGCTGGAAGCTCTCCTGACTCTTGTGGTGCAGAGGATCCTTCTTCATAACAGCCTTGCAGCTCTGACTTTGGTGGTGGTTAATGGGTTGGTGACTTGAGGTTAGAGAAGAAGAGGAAATAAAGAACAATGTGGTGTTTGGTTTTTGTTTGTGATGCTCAGATAAGGAGTCAGTAGGTAGAACTGATTCAATTGGAGATGGTGCTCTCATGCCAACAGATGTATTCATTCAACCTGAATACTAGAAACTAGGCATTGCACCTGAATTTGCTAAGGGAGCCATCACAGTCAAGATGCATCACCATGATTTCTCTCCATGGTGAATTAACACCGTGGTTTGCTCTCTTTTCAGGTCCTCAAGTATGTTCCATGTAATGAAGCACAGTCACTACATCTCTCGATTTGGCAGCAAACTTGGGTTGCAGTGCATTGGTATGCATGAGAATGGCATCATATTTAACAATAATCCAGACGTCTGGAGAGCAGTACGACCTTTTTTTATGAAAGGTAAGCAGGGGCTCAGCTACATACTTCTATTTTATCTATGAATGTGACTTTCTTAAAATTATATTTTAGGGGCTGGGGCTGTGACTCAGTAGTAGTGCACATGCCTGGTATGTGTGAGGCACTGGGTTCGATTCTCAGCACCACATATTAAAAAAATAAAGATCTATCAGCAACTAAAAAAATTTTTAAAATTATATTTAAAATTTTGCTGTCTCACAGCTTTGAAATAATACTAATAAGAAGAAGGGCTAATGCTCTTTGTACCTTTATTATATCTTAGATATTGTTCTAAACACTTGATATTTTAATCCCACAGCAACCTTATATGATGAATTCTCTTATCACCTGCATTTTCCAGAAGAGAAAACTAAGGCATAGAGAGGTTAAGAAACTTCTCCAAGGTTCCAACATTAATAAATCGTAGTCCCCAAGATGTAACACCAGAGCCTACATTTATAACCACCACAAATTCGGTTCTTCCTGTGAACATAGAAAGCAAATTCATGAATGTGAAGAAGAAAGAGATTGGTATACGTAGGATCATTTCAATTAAGAATTCAGTGTCAGCCTTATGTTTGATTAAACATGATAGAACAGAGTGGTTGTTGAATCATTAACAATCATGACATTTCAGGAGAAAACAATTTGTGAAGAAAATTAGAAAACTTTAGGACAGGGAAGGGCTGTGTATCTTGCCTCATCTGGTCTCTTTGAGTTTTATAGTTAAGAAAATAAAGTCCTAGAGGAGTGTGATTTTCACCCAGGAAGCACAGCAAGTCCTGCAGGAGACCTGATTTCAAGCTTCCTTATTCAGTGACTTTCTTCTTTTACTATGTCTTCCTCAAAAGGAAACTGTTGGGAATATTAACGCCCATCCTTTGACATTAATATTAAGCATCAAGAAAGATAAGTGTGCCCTGGAAATCTTGTCAGTGATGTGATCTGGAGCTAGGTGGACTTTAGATACTCAGTATTCTTCCCTTAGTCATCCTCTCATATGATAAGTTTGGGTCACCTGGATAATCCACAATAATTTCTTCCTCTCAAGGACCTTCACTGAGTCATCCCTGCCAACTCCCTTTTTCCATTGTAACATATTAGTAGGTTCTGGGCAAATCAATATCCCCAGGCCTTACAATACTGCAGAATAGATTAATGTACAAGGGTAAGACTCTGGGTTATAGGTTGTTCATTCAAATCCCAGTGTTGTCACTAACTAGCTCTATGACCTTGGGCAAGTCACTTAGCTTCTCTGTACTTCAGTTCTCTTATTCACAGAAGTTGATAAACATTATAAAACTTACACTCTTGTGCTATTGTGAAGAACATATTAAATAATGCCTTAAGATCCCATAGAAGAGTAAATTTTATTTTACCTTGTCATTTGACTCTAAATAAATATGTGAACTAGTATTTAGGAAAGTGGTTAACTTTGGGATTGGGAAGGGGCAGGCCAGCACATGACCAAATACTGTCCTAGATGACAGTAATGCTCAAGGTATGCACAGTGCTGCAGAGCACAGACCAATGGGCCATCAAGCCACCAAGGGATAAAGAGAATTTTCAGAGGAGTGGATGCCTACCATGAATTTTGAAAGAAGTTAAAACTACTAATTAAGCAAGTATAACAAAGACATTCTAGGGGCAAGCAATAAAATATGCCAAAGCAAAGAAGGATAGATCAACATGACATATCCAGGGACCTGTAAATAATTCCTGGTACCTGGCTTGGATACATGCAGGGATGAGGTCACGTGGAGGGAGGGGTCAGATCACCAAACCCTTCTGAGGTTATCTCAAGAGCTTTGAGGAATCACTAAAGATTTTAGCAAAATGACATAGATCTATGTGTGTTTTTAGAAAAACTCCTCTGGCAGAGTGAATGATTAATTAGGGGAAAAAAAAGCATGATTTTTAGCAGTGAGAACAGTCAGGAGCTACTGAAGTGATTCAGGATGGATGGAGGGGAGTCCACAGGTATATGAAATGTTAAAAGAGTAGAACCTAAGGCCAGTGTGGTGGTGCATACCTATAATCCAAGCTTTTGGAGAGGCTGAGGTAAGAGGATCACAAGTTTGAGGCCAGCCTTAGCAACTAGTAAGACCTCAAAATTAAAAAATGAAAAAAAAGGCTTAGGATATAGTTCAGTGGTAAAGTGCCCCGAGGTTCAATCCCCAGTAAACCTCCCCACCACACACACACAAAGAGAGAGAGTAGAAACTGTAGTACTAGCAAATTAAATTAATCAAAACATCTTTGTGAATTTTTGATTAGATTAGCCCTATTTATGTAAGATCAGATTTTTTAAATAAAAGTGCTGCAGTTGCACCCAAAATTAAATGTCCCAAACTACCAAGCTAAGGGCTTATTGAAAATTCATTGTGGTGTCTCACTCTTTATAGTCAGTGAGAGTCCTGAGCATTTTTTTGAGGAATCTCTTTTTGGAGTTAGGTTCCTTGTTGGTTTTTCAGATACACCAGAAAGGTGGACACAGGTTTTGGTATCAAAACCAGTAACGTTAATGAAATTTTAAACTTACTGGGTGTGTCTACAGAAAAAAAGCTAAGTGCACCTTAGGAAAGGGTTTATCCTAGAAGGTGGTGGAAGAGGCAGGAGGGTGGAAAGAAGGTATATGTTTCCTGAAAGTACCAAAAGTTTGTCCATGTTGAAGAAATTTGATTACTTGCTCAATTTTTTTTGGCCTAGATAAATAATATTTTTAAACACATTTTTAGAAATTAAATAATATAATCACTACTGCCTATAAGAAATGATATTACATTCTGCCTATCAATGTGAAATGTGCCTTCAAGCTCTTAGACACAGAAGCAAATCATGTATCACCCTAGAAGAAAGCCACCAGTGATTTTGGAAGCTAACCTTCCATGAATAGGGTGAATCATTAAGGAATTATTTGTTCCACTTGCAGATGTGATAGCCACCCAGAGAACAACAATGCCTTGGCCCTTCCTGTCTGCTGGGTTCTTCCTGAAATCAGAAAGAATGCTCCTATCTCAATCTTCTTTTTTACATGTATGGAAATCTTAAAGGTCTAAACCACTCCTCAGGGCTCCTTTCTCAGGTGCAAAGTCTGCCTTGATGTATGGGCTGTTGCCACTTCAAAGTTTTTGTTGTTGTATTGTTGTTTTATTTTATTTGTTTCCATTCTTCTGAGAAAGTGACCTTCTGGAGTTACCTACAAAGTTCCTCAGAATTTATCATCTTGTCTGGAGGACTTTTAACAGCAAGTCTGAATAATAAAAGGACCTACAAAAAGAGACTACTCCTAAAGGAAGCTTTAAAAAAACATATCAAAGAGGGGCAGAGGAGCTTAAGCTTTCATTATGGACCTATAAGCATCAGGACCTATAAGCCAAAGCCACTGCCCAGGTGGTCAGGAACAAAGCAAAGAGGAGGGCAGGGCCAGTTCACTCTACCTGTTTTCCTTCATTCAGCCTCCATTTGGCAAACAATGTATCAAGGGCCTGGTGTACTGTTGACTAATAAGCAGTTGCCGCTGAATTTCCAGTTCCATGGGAAACATTGAAAAGCAAACTAGGAATCACTTAGCAAGTCGTTGGTTGAGTAAAATAAATCTGGAAGCAATTTGAAAAGAAATTGAAATTAAGACAAGGACATTTTTGGTGATTTGAAAGGCTAGCATTTTTACAACTATAATGTACAATTAAACAGGAAGCACCTTGGGTCAAATAGTTAAGGGTCATTTTCACTGGTTCTATAGTGGTATCCTGCCACCTGTTGAAACAGAAAATAATTATAACCCAGGCCAAATCCAAACTGTCTTTAAAGGGCAAGTGTATAAAACAAATATGAAAAATCACTGATCATGACTATGACCACAAATATTAAATGTTTCATTTGCAATCTCACAAATAATTTGCCAGAGCATGAAGGAAAGCTTAAGTTTGAATAGCTTGTTTAAAATAATATCCATTCATCCACTTTTAACCATAAAGTTAAAGGAATGCTTGTAGAAAATTAGGAAAATACGGGAAGTATAAAAAAGAGTACAAAAATTTCTAACCTATCATTGAATGCAAAAGTGAGGACAATTGAGCTCCAAACACAAAATGCCAAAATAGCCTGGTGGTTTGTGAGCCCTGGAGTGAGTGACAGCTGATTCTCTGATGTTTGTTCTTTAGCTTTGACAGGCCCTGGCCTTGTTCGAATGGTGGCAGTTTGTGCTGAATCCATCATAAGGCACCTGGACAGACTGGAGGAGGTCACCAATATGTCGGGCTACATTGACGTGTTGACCCTCATGCGGCGCATCATGCTGGACACCTCTAATATGCTTTTCTTGGGGATTCCCTTGGACGGTACTGAACTTTTCACTCTTGTGATTTGACATTCTGCCCTTGATGAAACAGAGGATAAGAGGGATAGCCAACTAAACATGTGATGTTTTGTACAATTCTCTTGTTTAAACATTTCTAAGTATTCCTAAGGCACCCCAGCCCCCAATGTTTCTGCCTTGTTCACTTATAAGATATAAATTTCCATGAAGTAGAGGCCAGCCTTTCTTTGGTATCTATCCTCATTGCTTTAAGAAATAGCATTATACTCTGATTAAGACTTAGCAGATAATTTGGTCATTAACGTATCCTACCACCAATAAAACAGGTATATTTAACCATTTCTAACCATTCTTTTGGGCATGATATATGTGTGTGTGTGTATGTATATGCATGTACATATATGTGTGTATACATACATGTATATATGTGTGTATATATATAGATATAAAAGCTATCAAATATGAAAACTTGATTCTGTTTGATAAAAATGGTGGTGATGCTGCTGCTGATGATAATGATAGAAATGATGATGATAGCTGCCATTAATTTAGTATCTACTATGTACCAAACAGTATGAAAGATTGCTTTCCATGCATGGTTGCCATTTAATATTTATAATAACCCTGACAAGATGTCTCACTTTTCTCACTGTTACATAAGTGAATACTAAAACTTTTTCACCAAAAAGCAATGAAATAATTGAATATGTTAATTCCATTCTATTATTGATGTTACATCCAGGTTAATGTGATTTTTCCTGAATTAATTTACAGCAGTGTTCATTGATTCACACTTTCATTCAGTAAATACATATTGATGATCTATTTTATGCTAGGCACTGTTCTTGGTTCTGAGGATACAGAAATAATATAGGTGAAGTTTTTACCTTCAAGGAGCTTACATTCTAAGGGAGATATGGACAATAAAACAAGTAAATGTTGAAAATTTATTAGACAATAATAAGTGCCTTGAAGTAAAAACAAAGCAGGGTAAAAAAAGAGCAAAGTGGGAGCAGTGGGGTGGGCATGGCTGGTACAGAACAGGTGATCAGGAAAGGCCTCTAGGGAGAGGACATCTGAACGTGGCCTGAATAGAGTGAAGCCACAAAGCCATGTGCAGATCAGAAGGAAGAACAGTCCAGGCAGAGCAACCATACATGAAATTTAGCATTTGCCCAAACCAGCTGACATAGACCACTCATGGCCTGGTTTGTCACATTTGAGCAGGTAGACAAGCTGTAAGCTTTCTGTTTCTCCTCCCCAGCTCCCATAGCCTCATCTCTTCTGCTCTAACTGGTCCTTATTAGAGCTATAGAAATTTCATCTGACTGCCAGGTGGACAGGAGCCTCCATTCACTCTGAACTATTTTAGTCACACCCTCTTGCTTGATCCCTTTCCATCCTGTTCTACATACCTCACTGCCCTGCTCCTTGGTTCTCCCAAGTTTCAATTGTTAGGAAGGATTCTGTAAAGGGAATTGAAAATCTCTCTGTTAACTCATGAGTATAGAATGTGATGTTAGAAAACCTGCAGAATGCATATGGGGATATGTTTATTTCCATTTATACTGGGAACCTGTTAAACTCTCAACTTGCCTTTGGGACCCGGTGCAACAAAGAAGAGCATCATCCTGAGATCAGACAGAACTGGGCTCCAGCCTGAGGATCTTCCTGTCACACTGGCTGTATGATGTTGGTCAAGCCTCATTTTCTATGAATTGCAATTTTTTTTCATATGCAAAATGATAAAACTACTACTCCCCTGGTAAGATGACAAGAATTAAATCAATCCTTTGTAAAGCACCTAGCATGATGGCTGATATTTGATAGTTGAAAAATGTTTAGTTTTTGTCTAGTGGTACTCATGTGACTAAATTGTTAACTGGTGATGGAACCTTGCTCAGCTTAGAGTCCCAAACTGGAAGGAGAATCTGTAGGGAATATTCTCTGCTCAGAATACTCTTCTTAGGCTCACATTTTGCTCAATGGCTCTATTTTTGTTTTTGTTTTTCAGAAAGTGCCATCGTGGATAAAATCCAGGGTTATTTTGATGCATGGCAGGCTCTCCTTCTCAAGCCAAACATCTTCTTTAAGATTTCTTGGCTATACAAAAAATATGAAAAGCCTGTGTAAGTAACACAAGTTTGGAAGGTTTATAAGTGCAATCAGAAAGAATTTTTTTGTTTCTTATTTTCCATTGTGTCTTTGCTGTTGTTGGCCTCTTTGGTAAGTTTTACATTTCTAGAGCCCACGGGGATTTTTGATTAAGTTGCTAATGAAACACTAATAGCAATTTAGCTGTTTTTAGCTAGATGAGAGAGTAAAAAAGCCATTGGCCAACCAGCTTCTCAGCCAGGGTGCTGAGTGTGTGGTCCGAGAGCTCATTTCTGGAACAAGGACACTGCAGTGTACTTGAGAAAGGTTGGCTAATCCTATCATTAATATCTGTGAGAACTCTCTTTTCATATCTGGAAAAATGGAAACACAGAACCAATTTGTAGTTGTATTGCTTCTGAATGCATTTAACATAATTCAAACCAAAGAATTGATAATAGTCCCCAAAGAATTATTTCATAATGACTATAATGAACTTCAATAAAATGTGTGATTTTTTTGTTACATATTTTTTGTTTTGGAGGTCCTGAAATTGTCATTAAATGGCATTGTTTTATTCTTAAAGTAGTCCAGTAGAAAACTGGACAAATGCCCTAAAGCTTACAGACTAATTATGGGTTTTTAGAGTATAGCTCCCCAGCTGCCAAACACTGCCTCCTCTGACCACCAGTGGAAAACCCATGGGATCCAGAGGCAGAAAGTCCCAGTTTGTATCCTCCCCTACCATTTAGAACTAAATGGCCTTGGGGAGTTATTTAAAGTAAAATACAAACCCCTCTAGAGTGGGAATATAGGTTTATGAGGTCATATATAGAGAGCAATGAGCTCTAAGCACAGCAGAGTGGGCATTAAATATGTTAATTTCCCTTTTTCCTATATTTATATCTTCTTTAAGCATCCCTAACCATCTTAAGTTCTTCAATTCTAAAATGTCCCAGAGTGTTTTGAAGATCCAATTTTATTCTTTCTGTGGATTTTGAAATTCAATAATATTAGTTTCTGGGGAGGAACCTAACTTGATGTTGCTTTGCATGATCTCATGTGGTTGGTGAGTTTTAGGTAAATGATTTGCACAGTTGGTTCTTTACACATTTCCTCTTCTTTCACAGAGCTTACTGTGACTTTAATGAATTAGATAAAGGATTTATCTCTTCACTGTGATCAGACTTGGTGGTAGTGGTTTTCTAAAGAGTCTCATTGTGTTCTTTTAAGTTATCAGTTTAGCCTTGGCCTTGGCCATAGAACAAAGCAGTAAACTGTATATTTATTTCTCTCAGAAGTCTATAGAAAGGAGCTCAGCAGCAATTCCTCTGTATATCACAGTCGCCAATGATTAGTGCTCTAATTTATATCTCCTATAGTAATACAGACCTAGAGAAATCTTTTAATCTCTTCCACCTAACCCTTAAAATAATGTCAGTACTTTTTAAAAATACATTTATGGGAAGATAAATGAACACCTACCTCTACTTATTCGATTTTATATTTTTGCTTCTTTTAATTCCAAATATCATAGTAGTATTGTTTTCTATGTTTTGTTTTTGTAAATGTAAAGCTTTTCAGCCCCATAATACCTTGGAATAGGTGTTTATAGTCTAGGCTGGTAGCCTAGTCTTTAAAAATGTATTCAGAATTCCAAACAACTGATTCACAGGTACATTCTCGATATACATGCTTGTAAGTCAGAGATTTCCTTGTTCCTGAAAACTGTCATTTAACTCAATTCTTCCAGTTTTGAAGGGCATATAAATTCAGATGCATACATTTATGCAGTTATTGGGGCCAACTTGTAACTTGAATAGGAAAGATTCTAATTTGCATTCACAGTCCACTAATGCAAGATTTTGAATTCTGGCTCAGGAAGGAAGTATATGCTCAATAGTGGCTGCAGTTCTATGAAAGTACTGTTTATGAATTCAGAATGTAGGGGCATCCAAACACCTTCCAGGTTATTTTGGGCCTAGTGCTCCAGTAGAAATGCTATCAGCATTCTAAGCCTACTTGAAAAGAATCATCATAGCTCACCAATTGAATGGATATCTGTCTTCCTTATGTAGAAGATGCTCAACCAATATATGCTGAATAAATGGATGGGTAGGTGAATGAATGAATGTGAATTCATCTTTGGTAGATATCTGGAAGGGTATGTATGTGTGTGTGTGTGTGTGTGTAGGTACACTCATAGAGATACACAATACATGCATCCTCATTTATAGTCACACAATTACTCTCTTAAAGTGTTTAAATATCTTCCTTATGATGTTGAAAAGAAATTTTTTTTAAATGAGGAACATTGATGGAAAATTTGTCTCTTACTTGATGAACTGTACTAAAAATAGAGGCTATTGATTTGTGACCATATCAGTAAGAATTTGAAATAAAGATATGTACATTTAACGTAACATAGAATATTGTCCCCTAGGATGAGGGAACAATATGCTTACACATGAACACATACATGTAAGGACTAAGACAAGAATGGAATTTAGACCGCAAGGTGACCTTATTGTTCATCTGGTTTGGTCCTTTTACTTTAAAGGAAACATAAGGCTCGGAAATGTAAAGTAGGTTACATAGAAAGTGAGTAACCTGGGCTAGAACCTCACCGGTTGTCCAAGGAGCTCTCCCTTTACCACAATATGCATACACATATTCATGCTACTACTTATTCCTAGTGCTTACAGTATGGCAAAAGTCACAGGTATGAGAATAAATATCAAGAATAGTACCCACCTGAGTTTATTGTCTAGTATAGGAAATTTATACTCAATAGTCTTCAGGGCCTGGCAAGTAAAACTGGGCTGTGAGGCTATAAGAAGGCAGGAAATGGAAGCGCCTACGACAAACTGAAGAGTGCTTGCCCCAACCAAAGACATACATGGGCTCTTACTTTAAACACTGCCTACCAAATCAGAAGTTGCAAAGCATGGCTGAGTGTAGCCTTTGGTATCAGTGTTTAACCCTTAACTAAAAAGTCACAGCTTTAATTTTACTCCCTAGTTAATTCTGATGCCTTAACAAAGTATAACCATATGTAATTTAGGAATGTTAGTGAAGAAATAAAATATGAATTTCTTTATTCATGAGCACCACTGGCTTCAAGGGAAGCAGGACATTTTGTTTAAAAACACAGGAAAACAATGTTTTTCTAGAGGCTTAAATTGAGATTATATTTTGACTTTTTTTTCCAGCAAGGATTTGAAAGATGCCATAAATATTTTGGTAGAAGAAAAAAGGCAAAAGGTTTCCACAGCAGAGAAACTAGAAGACTGTATGGATTTTGCCACTGAATTGATTTTTGCTGAGGTACTGATCTAGACTAACCATAATTCCCTACCCAACATGTTATGACTGTTCATGTACATGTGTGTGTAAAGATTCCCTTTTATAATAGTTGCATATTTCTGCTTTTAAGTATTTTCTCTAGAAGTACTGTAAACCCAACCCAAATATCCCATGCGGACATTCTAGTAAAACTGGTCTTTAAAATTGAAAACTCTTCTGTACCACAATACAGCATATGAAATCAGGAAAAAGGAATATTAAAGACCTTCAATATAATCATTCCACTGCATTTAAGGGAGTTCATCCAGAACCCTTTTCAGATACTCAAATGCAAGGATGCTTAAGTCCCATATAGAAAGCAGAATATTTACATAAAACCTATACATATCTTCCCACATACTTAGAATCATCTCTAGGTTGCTTATTTGAATACAGTGTAAGTACTATGTAAATGTTGGTATACTGTATTGTTTAGGATATAATGACAAGAAAAAAGGTCTCTATATGTTTACTACACACACAATTGTTTTTTCAAGTAGTCTCAATGTCCAGGTGGTTGTTGAATCCATAGATTGGAACCCAAGGATATAGAGGCTAGACTACATGTAGATAATTGTCTAAACTGTTCATCATTCAGCTGTAGATTGCCACGTGAAATGTTGATAGTCAATTATAGAGACATGTAATTTCTATAATTTCATTTTATTGAGGTTGTTGAGCTTGAAGGTCACTTCGCTTCATTTTATTGAAACTGATTACTTTTTCAATTTTCCCCCTCTTTGAATTGTTCAGAAACGTGGAGATCTGACAAGAGAGAATGTGAACCAGTGCATATTGGAAATGCTGATTGCAGCACCTGACACTATGTCTGTCACTGTGTACTTCATGCTGTTCCTCATTGCAAATCACCCTAAAGTTGAAGAGGCAATAATGAAGGAAATACAGACTGTTGTTGGTAAGAATTTATCAAATAAATAATAGAATTTAAAAGATAATCCTTTTGATTGTCAATTTCTTATGTCCTAAGAAGGAGGTCAAACACAGAATTCTTTTTATAATCCACTTGGAGAAAAATAAAACAAGTAATTCTATCACAGTTGGTCTATGCCAGGTAGGTTGAAAAGATGGTTCTCTCTGTTTTTTACTATAAAAATAATACATGCTCATTGGGAAAATTCAGAAAACAGAAAGAAGTATAAAGTAGAAAATGATAGTTCCCAATCCTTTCCACTGTCCTTCCTGACCTTATTGTCATTCCCAGAGCTAACCAGTGTTAATTATTTGCTGTTTATTCTTCAAGATCTTTTTCTATGGGTATACAAACCCAACTCATGGTTGGATTTGTCTTTCAAAAACTTGGGATTGTGTATGCTCTGCCTGCTTTATCAGTTCAAAGGCCTTTGTGGGTCCACCCAGGAAAAATGGCTGCTATTTACAGCATTGTTTCTGGATTTCAAGCAACTCAGTCACAAATGAACTTCCAATTGGTGACAGAAGGAAGAGGAGAGAATAACAGCAAAGACAAGGGAGTGAAAAGTTTCCTTCTGGGCTCCAACCCAGTGAGGCTCACTCTCATCCCTAATGCCTCTCCTCCTCCTCTGCAGGGAGCCACCAGGTCTCCCTCTACTTTTCCATGGCCCTGCCTGTTTCAGCACCAACCTGTAGTAACTCTCCACAAAAGCATTGCCACAGTCATAAGAATCAGACAGCCTTCTGGGAAAAAAACAGAGGTCCTTATTTGGAATCTCCTTCATATTGGTAATCTTTGCAGGAACACACTTGGGCTGGTGGGAGGGAGAGGACACATCAAGCCCAGTGGAGTGAAGAGAAGGCTGGAGTTCAGGGCATAGAGGGAAATTGCTTTTGAGACCATAATACATAAGCCTTTAATATAACTTTGATACAATTTCCTCAAGAGGTGAAACGTGTTTGTACTTATTGATGTTCCCCTGATCCTTCAGCAGACCTCTGCAAAGACAGAAAAACAGCAGAGCCACTTGCACATATGTCTGTCCTCCTTCCTGTACTCATTTGCTTCCTAGTGGATGCCTTTGGTTACCTTCCCCATCATCCTCCCTTCTACCTCTCCACTCCAGTTAAACATACTCCACTACATCCTTGGGTACAAAGACCAATACATGTAGGGCAGGGCTTCTTACTTTGGTTAGAGTTCTCTGACCAATTAGATCATTCTTAGATGGCTTAGTTGTATAGGACACAGGGATGACTCAGAACTCTGGGCCAGTTCTGATTCTTCAAAAGTGGTGGCCCATTTGAGGAAATGCTGAAGCTCTGCCACCTCTGGGACTAATTCAAGCTTCTTTGAGCAATGTCATACCAGTCTGAGGTAGTGAGTGTGAGTGCCCATCAATCCCCAGTCCAACCAGGACTGATCTGAAATACCTATTTTATTTTGGAGGGGAGTTCTTGCCACACTACTGTGAAAGGTTGTTCTTGATGAGATGTGGAGGGAATATCAGTGAGACATGTGGGCAGGTGACTGTACAATAACCAGAGGAAAAAATGTTGTTGCAATGGATTAAATCCACTGTCTCACTTTGACTGTGCAGCAGCCCATGTACCCTTTTTTGGGGATGGTTGTGCTGTGAGTTTGCTCACAAGTCCAAAGAGGAAATGAATGACTCCTAGAATTTAGAGTTATGTGCAAAAGTCAGATTTCAGAAGCCAGGCAGATTTGAATGGTGTATGAAGGGTACTAGATATGGTCCACAGGACCCCTTAGAAGGGGTAATCAGCCCCTCATCTTCAGCCCACTGTTGCCCTGTGGGAATGTGGGTCCAGTGTTTCTGACTTTTCAGGAAATCTCAACGTTTCTATGAAATCTTCCAGGTTTTAAGATAACTGTCTTGGAATCTGAATTTTTATAGACATAATTGTTTTTCAGTCAAAAGCAAACTGTTCTATGGAAAAAAAAATAGGAGTGTCAGTACCCAACATATATTGAAACTAACATTACCTTCCTTGCCCACTTTTCTCTCACAGGTGAAAGAGAGATAAAGATTGACGATGTGCAAAAACTAAAAGTGATGGAAAACTTCATTTACGAGAGCCTGCGGTACCAGCCCGTCGTGGACTTGGTGATGCGCAAAGCCTTACAAGATGATGTGATTGACGGCTACCCCGTGAAAAAGGGAACTAACATTATTCTGAATATTGGAAGAATGCATCGACTCGAGTTTTTCCCCAAGCCTAACGAATTTACTCTTGAAAATTTTGAGAAGAATGTAAGAGCCCTTCTTAAAACTGAATGTGCCACTCTCGGCCAGTTTCAACTGTTGAATCTGCTCTCGGTCTGTGTTTGCACCACACGCTTTTCATTCTTCTTACCCATTCCTGTCTGCCAGCTCACTCGGAGCACACATGTTCCCTGGCCCTAAGCCATGGCTACCAAGTTCTTGCTTAAGCCAAGGTTGCTGGGTCTCCAGCTCTGCAAAATATCTAAGTGGGAGCAACATGGTGGCTCAACATGTGCAAAATCTAGGCCCCTAATTTTGCTAAAGTGAGATAAATTATATTGAACCCAGTGAATCTACTTTTCCCATTTAAACTGATCACTTTGTCATCATCCAGATTCAGCTAGCACTATTTAAGCCAAAGAAATCCATTTCTGCTTTAGATAGAAATTAAATGAGACCAAAAGATCTGACTTTGGTTCATCAAATAGCCTTATGAGCAGCAGATCTCATTCTAAGTAAGACTCTATAATAGAGTGGAAGAGATTCTGCTTTTTCTATGCTTGACTTATATTGGAGATTCTGCCTCCATTCTGTCAAATTTTAGGCAGCAGTATTTTTTTAATTTTTAAAAAATTTTTTGGTTGTCAATGGGTCTTTTATTTTATTAATTTATTTATACGTGGCACTGAGGATCAAACCCAAGATCTCACGAGTGCTCTACCACTGAGCGACAACTTCAACCACAACAGTATTTTTAAGCCTGAATTATCCAGATAATTCAGTGCTCTCTTTCCCCACTTGCATATATTGTAGAAACATGAAGTTAATTCAGTACTTTAATTTATCCTGTTTCTATATAGGCAATCTAGATAATATCACATAAATCAGTCAATTGGTCAAAAAAATGTATTGAACATCTATGTGCCAGGCACTATGTAAATTCAGATGTGAACAAGACAGACGGACATGGTCCTCATTAATTTTCTTCATAACTAAAAACAGTTGCTTAGTACTGACATTTTTTGTCTGCATTTGTCCCTTTTCATCAGGCTTATATGGCATCACACAGAAACAGTCTTTGCATTGGGGACTTGCAAAGCAGCAGGAGAGCTGTGGGTATTCTCCAGAGGTAGTTGAGTACCCCAGCATTGCCTGTAAAAAGTTGATTTGCTTTGCTTTACTCTAGCTCATTTACATGAATGGCAAAAGTGGAGACTGAGGGTGAGTCTGCACAAAAGGTGAATCACAATGGATGAGAAAGGGGTTTATTTATTCAGTCCTTCAAGTCAGTGAAGAAGCAGTATGGCTGAGACCCCAAAACAGAGTGTTCTGACTGACCAGTGTTTTCAGAGTGAAATCAGAGACTGTATTGCATGACTCTGGCCTTGAACACTCTGGCTAATGGTCTGATCATTTTCATAGGTTCCTTACAGGTATTTTCAGCCATTTGGCTTTGGGCCCCGCAGCTGTGCAGGAAAGTACATTGCCATGGTGATGATGAAAGTTGTCCTGGTTACACTTCTGAGGCGATTCCATGTGAAGACATTGCAAGGAAAGTGTGTTGAAAACATACAGAAGAGAAATGACTTGTCCTTGCACCCAGATGAAACAAGTGATCTGCTAGAAATGATTTTTACCCCAAGAAATTCAGACAAGTGCATCAAACACTAAAGAAGGTTGTTCAGTGACTACTCTGGAACATTTCTCATCAGTAGCTCACATGGGAACCATTCACCCTTGCCAGGTAATATCATTCTCACAGTGAACATTTGGGCCCAAGGCATACCTCCTATGGGCCTTCAGCAAGATGGGAGCTAAGGGACATCTACCCTCGTCCAAGCTAGAGAACCAGGATGCAAGAGAAAAGAGGCCATGGGGAAAGTAGTCAGTGAAGAAACTACAGTCCAAAAGGACCAATTCCACAAAATATGCTTTGGAAAAGATGAGCAATCCACTACACCTACATCTGGTTTCCTACAGGATCTCCACTGCCCTGCCCCAGGGCATTTTAATGTCTGGGCAGAAGCACTGGAATTGATTAGAAAATCCAGGCCAAGTCTGAGTACCTAAGGCCAAACACATCTGCTAGTGTGAATAAAACAGCTTTCTTTTTTCTTTTCTTTTTTTTTCTTTTTTTCTTTTGTGATAATAGAACAGCAACATTCAGACACTTTGAAGAAATACTTAGACAATTTCAGCATTTGACTTTTCTCATGAGTTAGGCCCAGTTACCTATTATGTATCCACATGTGATCTGTTTGTGGCAAAAGTTGAATCAAAGAATATCCTTTTCCAGTCTCTCCATTCATGTCTCAAATACCTCTGCTCTAGTAGGTATAGATACAGGTAATATAAGCTAACTTAGTAATAGCCTGGGTAAAATATAACTAGGACTCTACATCTAATATCAGGGGGTAGGGGATAAAGGGTAGAAATTACATGATGTATTCCAAATTCAAATAAAAATCCCTTTTCCATGTTTGCATTGTTGCTCAGCTCCAAAATAGCATGGCTAACAAGAGATGACTTTAAACAGTCAAATAGCCCTTACCACAGCATCAGTCATTTAGGAGTGAGAAAGCCCTCTGAATCTGTATCTAGTACTACAGCCCAGTGGTTTCCGACTTCTTCTTTTTTTTTTTTTGGTGTGAATATACTTTTTTTTAATTTATTGATTGTTCAAAACATTACAGAGCTCATGATATATCATCTTTCATACATTTGACTCAATTGGGTTTTGAACTCCCATTTCTACCCCATATACAGATTGCAGAATCACATCTGTTACATACTCACATTTTTACAGGTTTCTGACTTCTAAGGAGAGCTCCTGTCACCTCATTCCTTTCACATTGTCTCCCTCCCTTTCCTTCCATGCCCCCAAATCCAAGGGCAACAATCAATAAGGAACATGGTTCATGTAGAACCCCTGCAAACCATTTTTTTTAAAAAATCCTACCTCAAATTTAATAGTTACCTTAGAAATTTAACAGTTATCTAGTTTATTGAATCATTGTATGTAGCCATGGATAAAATGTACACCTGGAATTTGTTCTGTATAAGGAATCAAATAAATGGGTCAATTTTCCAAATACCACTTTACTTGTGTTTATAGTCACTTCGAGTGTATTTATTGGATGTTACTAAAAAACTGAGAAATTAAGCTCATTTACAAATATGTTAATATGTCTACTGCATCAACAGCCATCACATTTCATCCAAGCATCCCTCACATCCTACTGTTTAGCAACAAGGCAGCTGAGTAGAAACTGAGTATAAGTTCCTTGAGAGCCGGAGCTGTTTTCTTTCTCTTATCATCTATCCCCATCCTCATTACCCTAGTGTCTCCATATTTGCTGTCAAGATGAGTTTCAAAGAGACACTCTTGCCCTTAGATACTTTCAATTGACCCAGAAAACAAGCCAAGAAGAGGTAAGTATTATAACAATCAAGGATGTGCATTAGTGGAGAAGGAAATACTTGAGCTTGGAATTATTTGGATTCTCTCTATGGTCTAAAGATACCTGGAATATGCCTGGGTACTCGAGCATGTCTGTGGTCAGATCTAGACAATCATCCAAATAATTTAAACCCCTGAGAATAAACCAGAATTTGAGATTTAATGTATTGATGTTAATTCACTGGATGATTATGGACATGCTGTTCACACTGCCTCTGGTTAGAGTTTCGTGGCAGAGGAAGAGGCTGGATCCATTTCCCTCACTCATCCAGAACTTCCCAAACACTTGTATATTTTATATGTATAAATGTAGCCAAGGACTATATCCATACAGTGAAATGAGAGGTTGAAATACTTGTATATAGATAATGCAGCAGAAAATATGTTGGGGAGAATCTGGAAGTTGGGGGCTGAGAAACATAGTTTGAATGATCAAAGCAAGCTCTCCTAGAATCAAAACATCTGGGTAATTGTTGAACTCCCCCCCCACTTAGCCTGTGTAGAAAAACCCCATCTGTTTGCACAGGGTTAGCCTAAGAAACTTGGAGTACCATTAGCTTTTCAGTAGGTTGATGGACATATATTTGAGAGTCCTGCCATCTCTTCAGACTTTGCCTCATTGTTAAATACTTAATTGTCACTCTTTAATGTGTTGTCGATTCTGTTTTCATCAGTTCTGAAGAACTAGAATGTGTAAATTGCCAGTGAAATGCATGCATATAAGGGCTCTATGACTGTCAAATGTTAAGGACAATAGTACCTTCATATCCTCTCAGGTGTGCCAGACACTCTCACTCCAGTGCCTTCATTGAGATCACACTTTTATCTCACCCAAGTAGAAAATAATCAAATTCAGAAAGCCCTCTCATTATTGAGAAATGCCAGTTGAAAACTGTTATTTTTATTTCTAAACAGCACTTTTCTCTGTTCAAGTTGCAAATATTCTACATGAGTGTGTAGCATTGACCCACTGAAAGAATGCTTACTGGACCTTTCTGTCTCCAGTGTCAATTGGGCTCTGGGGTGACTCTGACCTCCACTTGGAGAAATGCTTGCTAAATTAAACTTGTTAATGAGTTGAACAGAATTTATGATACTTATCAGTTACACAATTATTTAATTCTCCCAACCATATGATGAAGTAAGTATTAACCCCATTTTACAGATAAGGAAATCCTCCATTCATCTATTTTTATTCTCCTGTAAAATGTAGCCAAGGCCTACCTGCTTGGTAGTTTCCCTCTCCTACCCACACAATCAAACATATGTGGCCAATGTCTCTAGTTCTATTATCAAAAACTGTTCTTGGGGCTGGGTCTGTAACTCAGTGGCAGAGCACTTGCCTAGCACGTGTGAGGCACAGGTTTAATCCTTAGTACCGCATAAAAATAAACAAAGACATTCTGTCCATCTACAACTACAGAAAAATAAAAATTAAAAAACCACTCTCAACATTGTTTTAGCCTGCTAAAGTTATCTACCTAAATGATAAAGCAAAGCTAAGCCTCAAAATGTTATCTTCCTTTCAATAGAGGTGCTTTTTCCCCTAGAGAATTGCACAAGAGAATTATAGGCATCAGCAGCATGGCTGGTAGAAGGAAAAGAGGAGGGGGAGGAGGAGGTCCCTTCCAGATACCCCTAAAAGGCACTTCACCCCTGGTCCTACCTATACAGTGTTTCAGTCACAGGTGTTCATAAATCAGAATGTCCATAGGAGGCAGGCAGGTAACATGTCAGATGATCGGGCAGCTCTAAGAATAACCTGTGTGGGAAAGAGAATGCTGAGAGTAAAGGCCTTCAAGTTCAATGTTCTAAAACACAGTGCCAGCCAAAGCATACCCATTCTTGACCTGCATTGGACTTTACAGTTTCTAACATCAACCCCTTCACATCGAGTGTTCTATGTGTACCCTCTACCCACCCACTCACACACCCAGTGAGGAAGGAAGAAAAGTCCCCATTTCACTGAAGCAGAAACTGATGCATAAGGAGGCTGAGTACTGGGAGCTGTTTGATTTCACCCAGTTTGACTTCTCTGCATCACTGTACATATCCTGATGATTATTTGTTTGCCCTTCACCAATTCAAGCCTAAGTAGAGCCATTTGTAAGTATGCATTAGGCCAGAGGAGCTTTATAGTAATGTCCAAAACTTCCATTAAGTTACTAATGTGCTTTATAACACCAATTTTCCCCTTTGTGTTTAAGCCCTGATAGTAATTTAATGCATATGACACTCTCACTTTCAGGTCAAACATGCAATTTGGTCTCTGAAAAGATGATTTGAGCATCCATTGTAAGTCAACTGGAACACTCCAACCCCCCAAACACTAATATGTCTGCATATGGCCCTAACATTGCCACAGGGGGAATGAGGATGTTTGTGGAACACATTTGGCTCACAAATAATTATCTTATTCCCTACTTGGACTTCTGAGTAAGCCAATGTATTCGGAAATAATCTCTTTTTCTGAGTGGTTTCATATCCAGACTAATTGAATCACTAAGATCTCAATAGTATCTCCTTTCACTGCTAAGATTCGCACTCTATTTGGGCAAGAGCAACCCTTCTGTAATGTTTATCACCTTCCCAAAATGCAGCCACTACTTTTACCACTTATGCAGGTCTAGCAAGCAGGCAAAGAAAAATGAACTCTCACTCTGGAGAAATTCTACCCATGACAATTCAGGAATGGCCTGTGTGTCTTTGCGCATGGTCCTTGAGGCAAGTGACAAAGAATTACTATAAATCATTAAGAATCCAGCATATCAGGTCAGCAAAGGTGCTGAATGTCCTTTCTGCTCTGGTGGCCCTTAGGAAAATGAATGAACATCTTTTCTTTTTCTTTCTCCTCCTTCCTCCTCCTGACTTAGAGGTCTTTCAAATAGTTCATTTTGAAGAAAATACTGTCCTTTAAGAGGTCTATATATACATATTGCCACATCAAAATAAAACTATGTTAACTTAAAAAAAATCTAAGACCAATTTTATAAATCTCCAGGATAGTGTGGCACTTCTTCCTATGCTTAAACAACTTCCAATTACAACAGAAGCAATTTATTCTTGCCCTATTAATCACTTATTTCTCCAACAAACATTTATTGAACACGTATTACACAGCAGGCCCTGCCCTAACTGCCTGTTCCTTTGCACCTTATATGTCAAAACAAAATAAGTAAGGTAACAAATAATAAACAAGATTATTTTAGGTAATGTAAGGGCTATGAAGGAAATAAAGGGAATGATGAGATAGTAATGTGGGAGGGGCTCTATTTCAGAATTGGATGCCCAAGCATGGTTTCTCTGAAATAGTGAAGTTAAGGCCAAAAGGGCAAAGAATAATCAACCAGTCAAAACCTGGAGAACAAAGTTCCGGGTAGGAGGAACAGCAAATGAGAGGCCCTTACATGGGACTAGTCATGGAGTCTCTGATTATATACCCAGTGTGACTGCAGTGACATTATCGAAGGGAACATAAAACAAGGTGACATTAGCAAGATGGGAAGACCTCTCTGGGCCTCAAGGGACATAGAAAGAAGCTGAATTTTAAGTAGGAGGGATATACTGGGTCTAGGTCATTCTAACTCTCAAGAGCCACTTGGTAAATTTCAGGAGTTCTGTGAAATGGTTAATGTCAAGTGGGTAGTTTGTAGAAGTATTTATACCATGAACATTGGCACTTATTACAAATTCAGGCTCTTTTCCTTTCTTCTAGATTGCCCTCCAGGATAGCCAGTTGTTAAATATTTCCCAGCACACCACTAATATATGTGCAAATTAAGCGCAATTGAAAGTCGGTTTGAGCCGGAGGAGGACATGGCTTGGCTTATATTCTGTTCAATATGGCTGGCTGCTGTATGCATAATGGTTCTTGGGGGATGGGAGTGGAGGCCAGGGGGCTCAATAGAAGAGACTCAAACCCAACTTTGCAGACCCCAATCCAGCGATGGGCATTTAGATTGCTTTTTCCTTTTGGTCATTGTAAATAATGCCCCCATGAACACGGGGCATATACAACTACCTATTCAAGGTCTTGCTTTCAATTCTTTTAGTCATGCACCTAGAAGTGGGATTTGAATTCTAGTTTTTGAAAATGGCTGAACCAATTTGCATTCCCTCCAATAGAGCGCAGGCTTCCAATTGCTCCACATCTCTCCAACACTTGTCATTTTCTGTTTGTTTTGATAGTAGCTATTCTGATGGGTGTGAGATGGTTGAGAACCAATTTATAATCTCCAATTGGATTAATCCCCCCACCTCAATTCTGTGTCTAGGCTTGTTCTTCTGGGCAGAGGAGTCAGACGGCGAATTCTCTCAAAATTTGTATCTGGCCTATGGAATTCAAATGAAACAAAAAACCAGACTTTCCTTCTGGTTGAACTGTCAGATTTAAACATTAGTCTCTACCAGCATGGGCTTTAAATCCCTGACATTCAGCAGAGCTCTGACGGGTGGTGCTCTGGTTCCCCTGCACCTTACTCCTTTTGTAGATTCTTGCTCTCCACTTTCACACTTAGGGTTTCCTGCCCTCTGATCTCAGGGTTACCCCAACACACAGAGGGGTGGGAAGTGAGGAGGAGATTAACTCCCACACACATTCTTCAAAAGTGGCATCTTTCCATGGCTGTTGAAAAGATATTACAGAAAGCAATGAGAAGAAAAGAGAATGAAACATCAGACCATGAGGCAAAATAGAAGGCAGACAGAGGAAAGTGTCTTCTTTGAAGGGGTTGCTTGGCCTGCCCCAGGGGCCCTCCCACCTTTATCTTTTTTACTCCTTCCTTTTCCTTATCCCTATGCATCCCACTCCTCAGGATAAACAGGTAGCCACACCGAGCAGCTGGACAGTGCCAGGAGAAGCTGGTGATGAAACCTCCCTTGCAGCCAGTTAGCACCCTCCTTAGCTGAATTCCTCAGACTGACAGTGTGACCTCTCTCTGTCTCATTCATCCAACCAACTGGTCCTGGAGATTCAACTCGGGCTTGAAAATCATATAAACATGTATAATTTTCATGGAAAATAAAATACATTAGCAAAGTAATTATGTCATCCATGTGGCTAAAACCTTTTATGTATTGGTCTTAAATAATTCATAATACTTTTTCAGTGCATAATATGGAGACTTCATCTATACAGAGAAAGTGGAGCAAACAGTTGAGGATGTTCTCCTGTGACTGACAGATGGGTTAGGAAAGGTGCCCTGAACTTTGCCACAAACCCAGATGAACTGCAAATATACAGGCCCTGGCAAGCACAGTACAGAGCAACCAGCAGGTTACAAAGTGAAAGGAGGACCTTGTTCCAAGTGACCAACTCAGATTCCATGTCTCTGGTACCTCTACTCACTGGGTCACCCCCCTCTGCCACCAGGTCCTGGATCTGTGATCAATGCCTCAGTTGTCTCTCATCTCTCCTACAGATTGGGTTCTTCCCATGACTTAGGTGGGGCAGCAGCTATGGAATGGCCATTGGAGGAGGGAAACTAACTTAATAAAACTGGAGTGTTGGGATGATGAACCTAGAGAACACATCGTATAAGGGGAAGTGATGGAGGAAGAATGGGTCCCATGATGGATTGGAGAAGGGACAAGGAAGTGCTTAAGTATATTAACCCTGGGGATGCTCTGGAGCACCATGTGCCTGAGACTTGGAATGATGGCCAGGACTTCTAGAACAATGGGTCTTCTGCATGACAGACGTGTAGAAGTTAGAACCTAAACTCTAAGGGTGTTCCAGCATAATCAATGACAGAAAAATGGCATTATCTATTTATAATAGTAAATAAATTTAGGGCATTATCCAGGTATCCTCAGAGATCTCAGATTTTGAAACAAATGCATTTATATTTTCCCCAAATATTTGCTTCACATAGTTTCCACTGGTTGTTTTACCCATGCCTGAATTGACATAGGAGTTTCTTACGATTCTATTACTTTATACATTTCTAGAATATTCTATTTTAATTATTTCCAGGAATCTAAAGTTACTGGACACTATAAATAATAAAATTTATTAATATAAAAGAATTTTGGGGTTCTCATTATAGTGCAACCAGGACTTCTATTTCTTCAGGACAGTTGATTGCTTCCTTCTGAGGGTGCTGGCCATGTCCCTAGATCTCTCTCCCGTGGTTTTTCTTTTGACACTTGGCCAGTATCTATGATTTGGGTGCTTTGAAATGAAGAGAACTGTGCCCCTCACAGTGTGCTAAGGAGGGCTCTAAGGCTGTGTCCACAGATTGCTGGGAACAGACTGCTCCATTCCTGTGCTGCAGCCATGCCTCATAAATCCCTTCTGCTTGGCAGTCACATTTATACTGTGGGTGACCAGCTTGTGAAATGAACCTCTATACACATGACTTCAGTGATTTTACCAGACAAAATACTGAGCAAGTAGTAGGTGCGATGCAGTGTGGTGTTAGGAGTTGTTACTCCTAAGCAGAAGAGGCAGGAATACAGGGCAGAGGATATGAGGACACCCAGGGGACATGTAGGGACATTGGCCTTCACCAATGTGAGGGGTCAGGGCAGCAAGAATTTTTTTCAAACTGTGGCCCAGATGACTAAGTGAAAGAGTCCCAACTGTATGTGATTTTTACAAATCCTCCAAGACAACCTCATCCTTTGTAGTGGTGATTGCATTGTGACAACTCTTAATTTCATTGTAACTATCACTGTCTTTTGTGGTATTTAAATCTTCAGTGGGGTTTGGGATCTTTGTTTTAAATGTGCCATCAAAGGCACTAGTAGTTTAAAATGTGTTTGAATGATGTGACTGTATCGAATTACCATAAAGTGTGTTTGAAGTGAACAGGAAGTTAGGGACACTTGGGCTGGAGCCTTTTAGGCCAGTGGCATTTGTCATTCACAGTCAACATCATTTCTTATCATTTCTCTTCAAAACTGTTCTCTGAAGGCAATGCCAAAAAAAGGCATTCGAAAAATGTTCTGAGCAGTGGCAGAATGATTAGAATAACAGTGTGACCCCTCAACTGACTTTAGAATGTCAGCTGAACAGACAGGCACCTTCCTTTAAAATGACACCTCACTCAGGCCCCTGCGTACTGGCTACTCCTTTAGAGCGTCATGGTATTTCCTAACCTGAGGACAATTTTAAAACGAGACTGCTAATGTACCTAATACTTGAGATAAAAGAAATTCTTATTTTTTAATCAAATAAAATGCCATTTGCTTTGTAGCCAAAGTCCAAAGTCAAAGCCAAAATATGAAATGCAGTTAGGATTGAACGCTGTAAATAAACAGAAAACAAAAGAAAGGTGATGAGCTGCCCACTGTCCATTCTTGCCCTGTCTCCCAAAAGTCAATCCCTGTTTGTTGCCATTTTTCTCAGTAATGCAACTTTGGTAAAGTTGCATATGAATGGAGTAATATGCTATTTATTGTTCCTGTAGTTTTTATTATCTGATCTCTTTGAACCTGTTCAAGTTTAAGGGAGGAGGACAATCTCTCCAGGGATGCTGAGAAACCCAGTACTGTCCCTCAGCACATCATGGTCATCGTGGACAACTACATATCTTTAATGTGGTGGTATCATTTGGCAAGTGTGGTGTTGATAAATAAAGTGCTACAGATTTTCCTCTTTCCCTCCTCGAGGAAACTATCCATATGTTACAAATTACTATCTCTGTTGTAGTTGTGAAGATTTATTTCTTCTCCAGAGAACCCAGAATTAAGAGCAGCTACTGCTTCTCAAAGTGTGTGCACAGTCTGAGGCTGGTCTGAAAACTGGGGTTCCTAATGAGATGGACACCGATGTGGAGGTGGCATTTAGCAACATGTGACAATTAGACACGACCACCTCATTCAAGCACAAGAAGAGAACTTAGTTAAGACTTGTTTGGTGGTTTGTATTTGTTTGTTTTAAATTTCACTTTCTAGTAATTTATTTGCGTTGTATTTTTTTTTAAAGTCTCAATCCATGATGGGTTGGAAATGAACAGAACTAATTTGTTCTTTATGACAAAAACCTTGCCTTAGACTCTATTTAGTACACTGTGTGCGGTCCAAAGTAAATAATCAAAATTCTTTGCAAACTCTTTTTTTCTCCAGATAATACTAGGGTTGAACATGAGGTCATGTTAACAGCCATAGCCATATCTGGCTGGTTCTCATTCTCATCCCTGATGGTTCAGAAACTCTAGCCCCATATTTCCCTTGGGAATCTCTAGATTTCACAGGCATCCATTACTGGATGACAACAACTTTAGGGGCCCCCACAGACTCTCTTGTCCCTAGCTTTCCTTGGGACCTCAGCCATTTGCTCAGTGAAAACTGCTAGCAGCCACGATCCCTAGGGCTGGTTCAGCTTCCCCTGGACTGAGGGCCTGATTCTAGCTCATGCTCCATCATGAATGCCATTACTGAAGCCTCAGTAGACCTGCCTCCATGTTCCACCCTTCTCACAGCTTCTGGGAATCCTATAAACAGCTTTTTCCAAACATGTTGTTTTCCTCTGTCACTATATCTGGGTGATAGGTGTTAACCTCCTCATCATACAGAGAGGGAAACTGAGGTTAAGGAGGATGAGATTCATCCAGAGCCTAACTCTAAATATACCCTGCACAGGTACAGATCAGGCCCATCTTAGATTAGGATCCAAATCAGGAGGCCCAAGTAGAGGACACATAGAAATCCATAATAATCCGGGTGCAGAATTGTTCTAGAAGGAGAGTAGGTAATATCCAGGTGCTCCCATTAGGAAGAAGAGCTAAGTCCACCTTCATTGAGACCACCTTGCTCTCAACCTCCAGTGTCTGGGGCACTTCTGGACCCTTGAATTTCTACTGGGACAAACCCTGGGGGTAGGGTAATCAACTTGGCCCTGGGTCCCAGCCCAACTATGTGTAGAATGATCATGGACCTCATTCATAGCTCTTGGACCTCAATTCCTTTATACAAATGTAGGTGATAGAAAAGATTTCCTTAAAGAGTTGCTTTAAGACTGCTTTTTAAATTATTACATTATGCAAAGGATCATTATTACATCAGATTCCATCTTTAGTGCCCAAGAAGATATCATATAAGTTGTGGGTTTCTGTTTCTTCTCTTTCTAAATCTTGGGTTTGTTCTTACCAGGATGTCAGTGGAAGGCTGGTGCCGATGCCAGGAAGTGCAGCCCAGTTTACTTTCTGAACCACGACATTCCCATTCTTAGCTAATGGGAGCCTGGGGCCTTATTCTAAGGTGGTTTGGCTCTGAGAGGAATGGGCAGCACCTGGTGCAAAAGCTCTCTCCAGGAGCTGGGGCTGTGGCTCAGTGGCAGAGCGCTTGCCTAGCATGTGTGAGGCACTGGGTTCGATTCTCAGACCCACATATAAATAATTGAACAAAATAAAGGTCTATTAATATCTTTAAAAAAAAAAAAAAAACCTCTGTCCATGGGGATATACTGGCCAGTCTGGTCATGTTCTGGGGATGGTGACTGAGGAGGAGGCCTGGGGTGAGAAGGTAAGGTCCAATGAGGAGACCTGACTGAAGAAAAGAGTTAAAGGGTTTACAGGTGGGGGTTTAGAGCCACTATAGGGCCATTAGAATGGTGTAGTCTAACCCCTCATTTTGCAAATGAGGAAACAGGTGCAAGAAATATGCCTGCCCCTCAGACCCATGACCCTGCTGGGACTGGAATCCAAGTCCTAAATCTTAACCCAATTCCTTTAAAAAAAATGACCATTAGCCCCCACTTTGCCTCCACCCTGTACTGAGTGACTACACAGCCAGATTTTCCAGGAGAGAAACCAGTTATAGAACAGGTCCCAATTTATACACCACTGCTCTACAATGACAGGCCAGGCGGCCACCCAAGCGGCACTCTCATAGAGGATGCTCTTCCAAGGACCTGGAAGAGAGCCCTGCTATGCTCACATCGGCCAGCAGGAGGAAGACATGGAAAAGATTTGTCAGTTTCCACATCGGGCAGCTCCCAGCAGAGGGGAGCTCATCCTGCCTGTTTCCTGCAGAGGCTCTATCTAAACCTGGCTGCCGACCGGGGCTAGTAGTGTGAGAAGCCAGTGTGGCTGGTATTACTGTCTGATAAAATGAAAATACCCCAAACACCCATTTACTCTATCATTTAAAATCCTTAGTGGCTGGCTCCAATCAGGGTACTAGAATCTAAGTTATAACCTGGCCATTAAAGAGCTGTGACCTTGGGAAAGTTACACTCCATGCTTTGGTTTCAACATTTAAAATTGGGGCAACCAGAGTGTTCACCTACTAGGGTTGTTGAGTTAAAGTAATTGAAAATCAGCTGCCACATAATAACTACTCAATACATACTGGCCAGCAATAATAGAGATTTTTACTTGGTTAACTTAGCCTAAATAAATATGTATCAAGCACCTAATATGCACAAGACCCTAAACCAGGTGTTTCAGCGACAGAAAAATGAATGAGACACTCTTTCAAAAATATTGCAGTTCTACTCAGTGAGACCTTGTCTCTAAATAAAATACAAAATAGGGCTGGGGATGTGGCTCAGTGGCCAAGTGTCCCAGGGTTAAATATTTTCACCCCCCAAAATATTATAGTTCTTATTTTTTGTCTCTTATGTGTTATCTTAACAACAGTAACACTATAATCTCATTTATTTTATTGTCCTTGTTATGAGGAAGCTCAGCACCCAATCTAAAGGCCAGTTTTTACTGTTTTGATCCTATGACCACCATGTTTGCATTCTTCTTCTTGTTTGGTTCTCATATTCTGTCTATGCTCATATTTTACTAAGTCACTATACAAATCTTTGACCCAACCTGCTCCATCCAGAGGTCTGGGCTTGCTGCCTAACTAATAGGAAGTCAGAGTGGAGCACTCTGGGGACAGGAGGGCTGCCAATCCCTGAAAATAATTTTTTTACAGGTAAGGAAGTGACTAATGGGGCCTGAGGGGAAGCAGAAACAGCAATAATCAAAATGCTTTTGAGAAAGACAGGATGGAGGGTTCTGAGAATGAGGCAAGTGGTGAAAATAAAGACCCTGCCAAAAGTTGACCTACTGTGTAGGCAAAAAAGAGGAGGGGGTGGCAGAAGTGAGAGCTGAAAAGCACAGGTTAGGAAAGAAGTTGCTTAGAATTCAATGCAGGAGCAGATCATAGGAAGGGAAGGCAAATAGCAATAGGTTTTCCACAGAGGGACAGAAAGGATCAGGGAGCAGAAATCATTGCCTCCAGAGTGGAAAAACACTATCAAAACTGAATGTCCCAACGGGGAAAAGTGATGGGGTCAGCTGCTGAGGCAGCTGAACTTCCAAGTTCCCCCATGATTGGGGGCCAGCCTCGGGAAGCTGATGCTTGTGTCCCCTCATCCATGAAGCAGTATGGATGTATATATAAGGAGCCAGTCACATGCATATGTTAGAAAAACAACAGCTATTTGGCCCTGCTCAGCACATGTCAAAGAGTCGTGCAGATGGCCTGGCACACTTGACGCAGAGGAAGGAAAAGTACAAAAGAAAAACAGCTGATTGTGGCAAAGGAAAAAACAGGCTGACCCATCTGTTAAGTCTGGGTCAAGAAAATGTCTTGGCCAGACAACTCAACACTTTTTTCTTTTAAAAATAAAGCAGATCCCACAAAAATATGGACCACTCTGGCTAAGAGGTAGGTGCTGGAATCATAAACTGGAAACTTCGTAAATGTCTGTCAATTGTAGAATGAATAAATAAATTGTACATTCCTAAAGCATTGGGAATGGACAAACTACCAACTACAGTTAACAATGTGAATTAATCTCACAAACAGAACTTTGAATAAAAGAAGCCACATACACCTACATACACATCCAAATAGAGACTGTGTGGTTGCCTTTCCAGGAGATCATAAACAGCCAAACCACTCTGTGCTGCCAGAGGCCAGGTGTGTTAGTCAGCTTTTCATTGCTGTGATCAAGATACCTGACAAGAACAACTGGGAGGAGAAAAAGGTTATTTGGGCTCACAGTTTCAGAGGTTCAGTCCATGGTCAACCAACTCCAAAGCTCTAGGCCTAAGATGAGGCAGAGCATCATGACAGAAGAGTATGGCAGAGGGAAGATTCTCAGTTCATGGCAGCCAAGCAGCAAAAAGAGAGAGGGAGGAGCCAGGGGCCATATGTATACTCCCCAAGGGGACACTCCCAGCGATCCACTTCCTCCAGCTGCACCATACCTGCCTACAGTTACTGTCCAGTAGAACAGTCATTTCAAACTATTAACCCATCAATCAAATGATTAGGTTACAGATAAATACACTGATTAGGTTACAGCTCTCATAATCTAGTCATAATTTCAGTTCTGAACATTCCTGCATCACCTCACACATGAGCTTTTCGGGGAGATCTCATATCCAAACATAACACCAGGGTAGCGGTCACCCCTGGGGAGGTAGTGGCTGGAAGGGGCCACTGGTTTCGGGCATGCTGGTCATGACCTGTTTCTTTGAGTTGAGTGCTGCTTCCATGTGTCTATATTCACTTGATGAAAATTTACTGAGCTGTGAGTAGCTTTCAATAGAGAGTAAAACCAGACAAAAACACAAGGGAAACAAGCAGACCTTGGGGCCTTGACACACCAAGACTCAAGTGAGAGCAGTGGGTCACGTGCCCTTGCCCCAACCCAGTGCAGAATGGGTCGTGAGTGACCAAGGAACAAGGAGTGACCACAAACACAGCAGCTGGCTTCTTACCGTGGTCAGTCAGCCCACAATGCAAGACTTGGTTGCACTAAGGAAACTAGGCAGTACAAGCAACACTTCACGGGTGCTGGTTGAGTATGACACTGGGATCTGGCTGCCCAACGTTAAGTCCCAGCTCCAATAGCTTGACCCTGGTTCAGTGCCCTAACCATCCTAGGCCTCAGTGTCCACACTTGAACCATAGAGATGGCAATAGAGTTGAATATGTTTAATTGAGAACTGTGCCTCACACAGAGTAAATAGCAAATAAGGGGTAGATTCCATCCTCACCACGTTCCAGAAACTTTGATCCTCACAACTAAAAGAAGAGGTAGACTCAGGGAAATTGAGTGATATCTGTGAGGCCACATACATACAAACAATTCTTGTCGTAGGCATGTAAATAAATTCTGCACACACCCCCCCCCAAATAATAAAACGAGTTCCAAACCCACATATAAAATTATTTCAACATTCTTTTATTCCACATAAACTTGTAGTTCTTTTGGCTTCTCCTCTGAGCCAGTTACGTGTTGCTGATTGCCTCATTCAGTTAGTGAGTCCAATAGAATCTTTAACATGTGTTCATTTTACTTTATATGAGAACTCTAATTTACTTTTTAAAAAATTATCCTCTATCACATGGAAAGAGGTCAGGCTTGGATCTGTGACCCCTGGGTTTCCTGAGGAAGGCTCTCTCTTTGCTCTACTAAAATCTTCTGGTAGGAGGCCAAGTGAACCTCACAGGGCAGGCATGAGGCTAGGGTTCCAGGTTGGGCCTTGTGTTCTGCTTCCTGGCCAGGATTGGAGAGGATACCAGAAGGCTAGTTAGACTTTGGAATGAACTCTGGCCAGCCCGAAAACCATTGAAAGTGAGCAGGAAGAAATTCTGGCCAAGCCAGAGATACCGGGAACCATCTCAGGCTGCCTCCTGGCTCAGGAACCACACTGGATCACTGGAGTTTGGTAGTGCAAACAGAAAAATGGATATAAATGGGGAGGCATGAAGACTGGGTCCTGAAGGTTAAGAGCTGAGTACTTCCTCTGTTCATGTCCTAGTGCTGTGGTTTTGATTAATGATTCAAATTGCCCGCTATAGTTTGGATCTAAGTGCTCTCTACAGGACCCCTTGTTAAAGACTTCATCCCCAGCATGAACCTAGTGAGAGATCTTCAGGTCATGGAGGTGTGACCCCTAAAGGGGTTGTGGGGTCCCGGCCCCTTCCTTTTACTCACTTCTGCTTTCTGCCATGAGGTGAGCCATTCTGTTCCACCGTGTGCTCCCGGCCATGATGTGTTTCCTTGCCACAGGCCAATTGAGCATGGACTGGAACCTCTGAAACGATGAATCAAAATTAACCTTCTCTCTTTACACATTGGTTATCTCAGATACTTATTATAGTAACAGAAAAATGACTGATACATTTCCTGAGTATCATTTCTTCCTCTTGAACATGTCAATGATACTACAATATCTACCCCTCTGGTGGGGGGAGAGGACTGTAAAAATTAAATTAGGTGATATATGTAAAGCTCTTAGCACTGTCTCTGTCCATAAATGCGATAAATTTTCTTTGTTATTGTCAGCAGGAGAATGACATTTCTGATGAGGATGCAAAGAGTAAATGCTTGTGACTCTTGCTCTTGGGGGGATTTTTGGTCAGTAGAGCGCTATTTATTACCTTGATATAAAGAAGGCATTATAACTCTCCATAGGTGGAATATAACCCACTCTAAAAAAGAAGTCAAGTTCTCATTAATTTATCAAAGCAAGAAATAAAAAGAGAAAAAAGGACATTTATCAAACTTGTCTTGCATTTTTGATTCTTGACCACATGAACAAAGGTAAGTAAAGGATTTTTTTTCTTTAAGACAAAAGACAGCTAGTGATGGCAATAGTAATGGTTGGTACTTTTTGAGCCTTTGTTTTCTGCCAGGCATGTTCCTAGGGCTCAGCTTGCCCTGTCATTTTCAGTCCTCTCTGATCAAGGCTAAAGGCAACCTCATGAGCTGGGGAGTTTTGTCAACCTTTCTATTTGGGAAATGAAGCAGAGCTGGTATTCAGACCGGGCTTAAGCCAGTCAATCCCACTATGTATGGAGGGACCCCGGAGCCCTCATCCTAGATTCTAGCATGTTAGGGTGGTCTCCAGGTGGTACTGTCCAGCCAGAAGCTGAAATGTAGGACTAATGCCAAGGTGAGGTCAAATATTTTATTCATTCAACAAACATTTATTTATTGAGGGTCTATAATGTGATAGGCACTGTTGTAAGCTGAAAAAATGTGAGGGGGCGGGAATCCCTATTGTCATAGAGCTGAAATTTCAGAGAGCAAGTAGATATTAAACAAGTGGCAGGGCAGGTTGTTCTCTGTCCCTCATGGATTCTGGGTCCATCTCTGAGCTGCAGAGAACCACCGGTAATGAGCATCATAAGCCCCTCAACTCCCTTCAGACTTTTCTCAGAATGAAGCAAATGCCACCAGAAACAGGTTCTGGTTTTTATTGCTGCATTAAAAACCATCCCGAAAGCCAGTGACACAAACAATATTTTATTATGTTCTCAGATTCTGTGGGTCAGTAACTCGGGGCACCATAGGAATGGCTTGTCTCTGCTCCGTTACGTCCAGGGGTCTGCTGGGGATCGGTGGCTACAAACTAAGGCAGAAATCATAGCAGAGTAGCTGGGAACCTTGGAAAAGAAACTGACAGGGAAACCAATTCACAGGAAAATCTCAGGAGGATAAAGCAAAAGCAATCTAACCATAAGTCTTCTCTCTCTTCTGGTAAGCACTAGAAGGCCTGAAATCAGGGCTTTGATAAATTGCCAAGTGGGAGAGGAGCCTGCTAAGTTTTCCAGGCCCACTGGTTGCTGACAAGTGCCCAGTTGTTGAGACCTTCAGCATGTCCATAAGTCAGGACACCAATTAATGCCACTCTGATTGGATTCCAATCCTGACAACACCCTTAGGTGGCATTTCATGCTGACCGACGATCTGCTCATCCACTCAGCCCATCTCCCTGCAGCTGAGGAAACCTCTCAGCAGTGATCAGCATCTAGAATGGATCCTCTTTTGTTCTTATCCATTCAATGTGTTTATTTTCAAGATTGCGTTTGTGGGAAGCATTGAAACAGCACCATTTAGGAGAAAACAAAAGTCACCAGATGGAAAAATAGAATAAGAAACACACACACAAAAACTCTGCAAGCAATATAGGCAGGGTGGCGGGAGTTATTGTTGTGGATCATGCAGCTGTGTTGGAAAAGCTGTCTGTCTTGACAGCCTAGAATTTTCAAGAGGGAACTGAACATGGGTCAACAGAATTCTGTGCTGCGATGCACTTCTCAGAAAGTTTGTCAAATCTGCTCCTAGTCAGGACACAACAAGAGTCACAGAACTACAATATATATTGAATAATGAAGCACAGGCAACTTTTTCTTGGAATAAGAAAAGTTTAGCCCCCATCTTATTTGGACAAGCCCCTTAGCCATTGGCTGGTGGCAAAGTCAGGCTCATAAGAAAACGAGAGATAGTGGCTGTTTCTGAGATTGAAATAAACACACCTCCCATCCACTCTGGAAATCAAGAAAACCAGCTGCTTCCTCCCCTCTACCTGCCTCCATAAGCATTTTGCCGACATGGATTTTGCCTACTGAGAGGCTGAAAATTTTCATCAATATATCACAAGTGGCCAGAAAGACCAACTGTCATTCACAGTAGGTCCTGACCACTACTCCTTCGCTGATATTCATTCCCCCAATGGCCAACACATGAGGAGTAGAGATAGGCTGTTTACAGTGTCCATATCCCGACTGGTATTCTGGGTTCTGTGAGGAGGTTTCTTAGCATTAATTTTGCCTGTACTGAGCTTATCTGGACCTCTAGCCTCCAAGCACAGTCACTCTGTTTATTATATGCCCAGAAGAGGAAAACAGGTCATAGCAATGGCCCTTCATTATGTAGGTTGGCAGCCCTGGCAATGGGTAGAGGAATTTTGAGCTCCAAAGTCAGACACTCCCCCTACCTGTTACTTATCAACTCTGTAACACTCTGTAATTTATTTAACCTCTCTGACCCTCAATCTCTAACTGGAAATAGTAGCTTTTGCCCCAAAGGGTATCTTGGAATTAAAAGAATATGTAGCATCTGACACAGCCTCAGTTCTCTATAAATGGCAATTCTTATTACTACTGTGGGAATGCGGTTGCAGTTTCCAATACTGTGAGCAAGTATGGGCTAATAACAGCTGTCTCCACAGTTGTCAGTTTTAGGGGCTCTTCACATGATTCTAACTGTGGGTCTTAGAATAATGAGGACTTAGAGAAACCAACCGGGATTTCACATTAAGGAACTAATCACATTAAGGAAGAGTGGTGTGGAAGGCTCCGGGTGGATGGCTAGGACAGCAGGAGAGCATGGGGAAAGGGACCAGAAGGTCCTGGTCATCAAGAGGGCTTCCCAGGGGAATGGCCCACTTGGCCTGACAAGGATGCAGGAGTCAGAGGAAAAGGCAGGCTCTGACACACAGAACTCTGTGAGCCCTGGAGCAGAACCAGCACACGCAGCTTCTATTAAACACAAAGTCACGAGAAAGACAATTTTTTCCCCCCACAGGCTGAGGCTATCTAAGGAGAAAAGAGGTTGAAGGCCACAGACGATGTTGTCTTTTCAATGCCGAGTGTCCTTGCTGGGCCAGGCCTCCCTGGGCTCTGCTGCCGTGAGGGTGCAAAAGCAGGGCAGGGGGATGCACTCACACCCAAGTGGACCAACGCCCTTGGCCAGATGGAAAGGGCAAGGAAGTTTCTTAAAGTGCAGAGTAAGTGTCCCTGGAGACTGATCCCATCAGCTGACCTCCAGCAGAACTTGCGTTTTAAAGCATCAATCTGAATCCTATTCAGTGATACCAAGCACTTTTCTCTCCATCCTTTTTAGACTATAGGATGACCACGCACAGCTGGAAAACAACACTGCCTTCAAGAGAGAGCTCCAGAAATGGGGTGTTTCTTTGAGAAAGAGGCAAAATGGTCAAAGACTTTAGCAGGGACTATATTGAAAGAGTTTCCCTTCCAAGAATATTCTAATGAATACCCTCCCTGAAGCACACAGAGATTAGTCTGGGCCACCAGTGGAACTCCAGGAGGTAGAAAGGCTGCCACCGTGAACTCTGCCAGGCCAGGAATTATTTTCAACCCATGTATTTATGTAGATTAAATAAAATCACTAATTTGCATTCACTTACTCCAGAAATATAACCTTACTTCTCTCTCACCCTAACCTGTTTTCTCCAGCCTCCCCCATCAGAGACACAGCAAATTCCATGTCTTAGACAACACAATGCTCTGTCCTGCCAAGACATTGCCCAAAGACTCAGGCTCCCTGTGGAATCCATTAACCACACCAATCATGACCAGGCCCTCCTGTCAGTTTTCAGTCCATCAGATGAGTCTCTGCCATGTTTTATGAGCCTGTGGCACAACCAGGTCTGACCAACAGATTTAAAAGCAAGCAAAAGAAAATCTTTTGCAACAGCCCAGCATAAGTCTATTATATTTTGTAAAAAATAGACTATTGTAAGGTTTTTAAACATGTTTTCTCCACCCCAACCAAGCGCCCACACTCTTTACATCAGCTTGGCATGTGTCATTAGTATTGCAGTTTACCTCACCTGCAGTAGCCTGCTGGTCCGTGGAAGTGCTGCCATAGAAAGAGCATTCGTTCTGGAGCTAGAAATGACTGGGTTCAAGCCCTAGCTCATGCCCAGATATGGGTCTCTTTCCTTATTTAGAAGATGAGGATAATGGTATCCACCTTGTGCAGACGTCATAAAGGTTAAATGAAGTAACTTCTAGTCCCCAGGTTCTTCAGCTCAGCAGCCAAGTCACAGAAGGTTAAGGAAGGCAATCTCCTTGCCAGGTCCCAACCAAACCAGAGTCAACTGCATGAACACAGAGAGCTGAGTAGGTATTACTGGGCTCCAAGTCTACAGCAGGGACACTAACAGTGAAGAGGAATGGCTGCAGGGAGCAATGCATGATGTCCTAAGACCTAGACAAGGGGTGGAAGTAGTGAAATAGGATGGAAGTCTACCTCTAACCCAGTCTTCCTTTCTTCCTTGCTGACAAAGCACTGATTTTGTGGAGGTGTGAAAACTATATTTCTCAGCCTACCCTGTAGGTAAGGACAGCCACAAACTTAAGTTTGGCAAGTATGTCATTGAATAAGACACTGGGGGAGACTTTTTAAAGGAGCAGCTGATTTGATTTAAAAGGAAGCCCTTTTGCACTTTTGCATTCCTTCTCGATAACTGCAACTCAGACATGATGGCAGGTGCTACAGAGGACATCTTGGAACCATGAGGCAACCCCGTGAGTGCAGACAGATAAAAGGTGCCTGGGATGGCCTTGTCTACATCTAGACTTATTTCATATGGAAGAAAACAAAGCTCTCTCACTTATTTCAGACCTCTGTTACTAACAGAGTATGATAACCAGCTTCCAAGATGGTTTCCAATGGCTCTTACCTTTCACCTCCTAGGATGCCTATTCTTGCATAGTTGCTTCACAAGTTGGAAAGAAGTAACCTGTGTGACCAATAGAAGATTGAGAAAATAATAGTGTGTGGCTTCTGAAGTGTCATCAAGGACATGTGGATGCTTCCTTGCTATCTTTTTAATCACTCATTGCAAGGGAAGCCAACTGTCATGCCATGAGACACTCAAATGGCCGAATGAAAAAGTTCACTTGGCAAAGAACTGAGGCCTCCTGCCAATAATGAATATCAGCTTGCCAGGCGTGTGAGTGAACTCTTGGAAGCAGAGTTCATCAGACTTCAGATAGTGGAAACCTCAGGTCACATGTTGACTGCAATCTCAAAGAAGACTTCAATCGGAACCCATATGTTCAGCCCATACAAACTATGTGAAATAATCAATGTTTATTGTTGTTTTAAAGCACTCAATTTATTACATAACAATAAATACATAAATCACAGACATATTCAACTCCTAAATTGATGGGAAACCTAAAAGTTCCACGTGGCAATGATTACTTCCGATACCTGTATGATCTATACTATGCAACCTGCCAACTACCCATCCTGAGAGGCATGGCCTCCTTCCTCTTACTGCCTCCTCCTGAGCAGGTGTGAAATACTCATGTCTTCCTGTGCACTGGAGGGCAGAGTCCACGCCTCTCTCTCTACTTGAGGAGCCATCTGTGACAGTTCTTCCTTTGCCTGACTTGCTCAGGGCAGGAGTTCTCACCCCCACACCACCTCCCCACTCCAGGTATCCTCTGCTTCACTGTATTAGTCAGAGTTCTCTAGAGGAACAGAATCAACAGGAATATAATTATAAAAAGGGGTTTTATCATGTTGGCCTATGTGACCAGAAGCTGGATAGTCCACAATGGCCATCTTCAGGCTGGAAGAACCAGTAGCTACACAGTCCAAGAGGCTGACACCCAGAACATGAGGGACCAACAGTGCTACCCTAGTCTGAGACCAAAGGCTTCTGGAAATTCACTGGTAGAATCTGCTTTGAAAGAGTGAAGAAGTGAGAGTCCAATATCCTCAGACAATTGCAGCAGCAATCAAGAACCCATTCAAGAAGAATCCAGCTTGCATCTGCTGCTGCTTCCTTGTTTTTCCAACTTCTATTCCATCCAAGCCACCATCCAATTGGATGGTGTTGCCCACACTTAGGGAGGGTCTCCACTTCGGTTGGCTATCCCACATGCCAATCATTCCTAGACACACCCTCATTGACACACCCAGAAGCCTCTTAATTGTCAGCATCTCTTAACCCAATCGAGTTGAAAATTTAAATTAACCATTATACCCATTATACCCAGAACACTAGCAGACCCACTATTAAATAGTGGGTCTGCTAGTGTTCTGGGCTATTGTGAGTGGGTTGTTATTTTAGTCAACTCTTTAGTAGCTGTGACCAAAAGACATGACAAGAACAATTTTAGAAGAGGAAAAGTTTATTCAGCATTCACTTTCAGTGGTCTCAGTCCATAGATTGCTCTGGACCTGAGGCAAGTCAGAACATTGTGGCAGAAGGGCATGGAGGAGGAAAGCAGTTCAGGACATGGCAACAAGGAACCACAGAGGGAGCTCCACTTGCTAGGGACAAAAATATAAACTCCAAAGGCATAACCCCCAGTGACCTACTTCCTCCAGTCACACCCTATCTGCCTATAGTTACCACCCAGTTAATCCCTATCAGTGGGTCAATCCATGGATTATATTACTACTCTCATAATCTAATCATTCCCCCAAATGGTCTTGTGTTGTCTCACACATGAATTCTTGGGGGACACCTCATATCTGCACCATAAGAGTCGTCCTTGTGAGACAGCTGGGAGTTGAACCAAGTCGGGGGGAACAGAGGAGAGTCTCTGAAGCCAACTAACTCTGGTGGGCTGTCCTCCCTGACCAATAAACAACTAGACTTACTCATCACAACTGCCTCCCTCACGGCTTCTAGAACCAGAGAAATTGAGCTGAAAAGGACAAAGCTCCTTAGCAATCTTGCTGGTGTTTCTACTCCATTGTTCTCTCCATAGCCAAGGAAACTTTTTCCAGTCTGAGGGATCAGAGGCCTAAAAACTCTTACACTGAGATCTTTGAGGGTGTAAACCCCAGTTCAAGGGCAGAAGACCAAAGTCCTGCTCAACAGTCAGGCAGAGAATGGGAATTCAACCTCCCACCACCATTCTGTGTATTCAACAGGTTGAATGGTGCCCACCCACACTGAGAAGGGTGATCTGTTTTATTAAGTCCACCAACTCAAATGTTGATCTCATCTAGAAACACACTCATAGAGGTACCCAGAAATAAAGTTTAACCAGTTCTCTGGGCAATCAAGCTGACACATGAATTTAACCATTACATAAGTAAAAGCTTGTCTGCAGAATACATGTTACTTCCTGCCTCACAACCAGTGCTCTGAAGACAAGAACCTCTGCTCACATATCATGCTATTTCCCTTCCCCTCCCTTTTCTCACACTTTTCTAACCAGAACGGCCTTTTCTTACCTTCACATTGGGTTAAGTTGTATTCATTCCTGCACTGGACAACATCTGGGGGTAAGTTGGGGGCCACTCCTAAGTGTCCCACCCTCCCTGAGCTCTTTCCTGCTCTTCCTTGCTGCCATGCACCCTGTACTGACCAGGACTCTCAGTCACAGGCTCCATCTGTAGCCCACCCCACACTGCTCCTTGAGGACAGGAGCTTTGCCCAGATCATATTCACATTTCCAACTCCATCCTCTAGATGCTTAAGCTATAAAGTTCCCTCAAGTAATATTGGGGCGGGGGCTGCTCCCTGTCGTTTTCTACTTTTAAAACTCGTCCTTGAACCACCACATTACTCAGGAGCAAGAATTTCACAGCACTGCAACTTTGCTAATTCAGCTAAATCTAGCTTTAACGACTCTCCAGAATGGTGAGAAAGTCAATCTTAGTCACATTTGGGGGTGTCAAAGCATACTTTTCAAAATGCTAAGAATGCGATTTTTTTTTTACAAATATACAAGGAGCTAGTGTCAAAGATTTGCATATTCATTAATGAGGGAAGGCAGGATGGAAAAGCTGGCTAAAAGGGTAACATGAGAAAATGACACAGAGTCAGTAATAAAAAAGAGTCCGGGGGCAATTGGTACCTTAGATACAGAACCAGTTAATGCTACACAGCATAAAGCCATCACTCAGGGGATAACCTTCCCCACCAAACGAAGCAGCCGCTTTCAACCAGACAAAAATCATTCACCTCCTTTCAGTTTTCTATAAACTAGTATCTAATTCTATAAATTCTGAGCCTTAATGATCAAAGCTAAAGCAGAAAGCTCAGCAGAACCACCTTCCCGCAGAGAAGACAAGTGAATCCTTCTGTGAACTATTCTACCAATGGAGAGATTCAAATGAGACAGAATGAAGTGAAGCCTGAGGATTTATGTGTTTAAGATAAATATGCGCCTATAATCTCAATGGCTTGTGAGGCTGAGACAGGAGGATCACGAGTTCAAAGCCGGCCGCCAGCCTTAGCAGTTTAGCGAGGCCCTGTCTCAAAACAAAATATAAAAAGGACTGGGGATGTGACTCAGAGATTAAGCATCCCAGGGTTCAATCCCCAGTACCAAAAAAATAAGGAGTGGGGAGGATAAAGGTAAAAATGAGACTGAATGATTAAATGGAGGCACAACGTGTGTCTGAGGCAGGGGAGCAAGTACGGGGCAATGCGACCCCGTGAGTGAAGAATGATGTGAGTTGTTGTAACCCTGACACTAGAGCTAACGCAACTGCAAGAAAGAGAAACAGCAACAGAGCTGGTGTTTTCAGATGTGACCTGATGAAAAGACTAACAAGTTACACTGAGCAAGTACCCAATGTGTTTGGTGATAAAATGTTAACTAAGGGCTCTGTTGGTAGTTGAGGATGCATGTCTAGATCCTTCCTTCTGGGGTTCTCTGCTAACAGAACTGTCTGCAAACAACTATAAATGTGAATTAAAGCAAGTTTTCCCTCCTTCCTCTTCTTATGTCTTCCCCAAGCTGGAAACGCAGGGTCTACAGAATAGACTCAGGGTCCACTGAGTGTGGCCAAGAAGCCAACAAGCTGCTTGGTGGCCACTAGCCCCTGAAAGTGGGCCTAGCCCTGTACACTTTCCATGAAGAAGTGAGAAATGTGAGATTTCTGAAGGCTGAAAATTTGGTGAT
Source organism: Ictidomys tridecemlineatus (assembly GCF_052094955.1). Taxonomy (NCBI): domain Eukaryota; kingdom Metazoa; phylum Chordata; class Mammalia; order Rodentia; family Sciuridae; genus Ictidomys; species Ictidomys tridecemlineatus. The sequence goes on from NC_135481.1 coordinate 30,350,780, forward strand.
CAAACTTGATTTGAACTGATGGAAAGAATTCACAGCTTTTGTTGGTCTCATGCTGTGGTTTCAGTGTGTCACCCGAAGCTCGTGTGGTGGAAACTTGATCTCCAATGCAATAGCACTGAAAAGCCGAGCCCCAAGAGTGGCTCTGCCTCAAGAATGGGTGAATGCTGCTGTTGCTGGGCTTGGGTCCATCATCACAAGATCAGGTACGTACGAAAGGATGACTTCGTCCCTCTCAGAAGTACCCATGAGATACCTTCCAACAGGTTATGCCTTCCAAAGGGAGGGAGAGGAAGTTAACCTTATTCTAGATGTTTTCCTTAAATCTCTCTCAGCCTCTGCTGCTGCCTCTCCTAATACTCTCAATATGGTACCTTCAGAAGCCCAGTGGGGATATGAACACTCACTATACAGTAGCCCCCTCTTAACCCTTGCTTTGCTTTCTACAATGTCAATTATCCACCGTTGCCTATAGTCCAAAAAATATTACATAGAAATTTCCAGAAATAAGTAATTTATAAGTTTGAAACAACTGATTACGGTATGTTATTAGAATTGTTCTAGTTTATTATTGCTGTTGCTAATCTCTCAGTGTGCTTGATTTATAAATCAAATTTTGATTCAAATTTTGCTAATATGTATGTTTTGGAAAAAAACAGTACATATCAGGTTTAGTATGATCTGCAGTTTCAGGCATCCACTAGCGGTCTTGGAAAGCACCCCTCTAATAAGGGGACATTCTGTGTTGCATTCCCCCAAACCTGGAATTCCTTGAGCTATTTGATTTAGGGACTTTGCTAACCTTCACTATTGTAAAAGCAGTTAAAAAATTCCCTTTCTACCACCTATTTTCTTATTCTAGCAGGATGTGACATCCTCTGCATATTCATTTATTGAGGTCTGGCTGAGAAATTATAGGAAAGGAAGATGAAAATCTCCAAACCACATTAGATGTCTGACCACTGATATGACCTTCTGGATCATACCCAAATGAAATAGCTAGGGGCATATTTGTGAAGACACCTGCTTGCAAAATCCTCCTCTGACTCTAACAAGGTCTTTGCTTCTTGATAACTTGGCCCTAGGAACGATTCTCAGTCTCCACCCTAGAGCAGATCTCTAGAGGTTGGAGTACGGGGGAGAAACAAGTTCTATGCTGGTGCTCCATGATTGGGGTGAAGGTGAACCAATCCCCAGTGGACGTTTTGGATGAGATGAGGCTGCTCTGAATAGGCTAGGACAAGAGTTGTTCACCATGACAGACTTTGGCTCTGTCCACCTTGATCTTCATCCTCTGATAAGTCACCTTCCCAAACACTGAGGGTTATCCTGGAGAGGAATGAAAGAAAACAGTCCCGTGTGTTTGATGATAATCCCCCAAGGGAGCCAGATTCATTAATTCTGGATGATATGTTTCCTCATACTCACTCTCTATTTATAGGGATGACACTTCCCTGGGGAATAAAATCCATGTTATAGGGTTCCTTTTAAAGCTCTTTCCTTTTGAATCATAGTTGCCAGGGTACAGAGCCCCATTCCGTGACAAAAACTAGGCTGCATGTGTTGGCACAGTTTCTTTGTGAACTCAGTCGTGAACTTTAGGCCTTGTAGGGAGAACCCTCAAAGCTGAACCTCCCTGTGATATTTAAATTACCTTCTTCAGAAGTGGAAGTAAATGAGGAGTGGACAGGGAAGAGCTAGACCTTGGGAACTCATTTTGCTCCCTCCTCTTAGTTTCCTTTTCTTGCCCCCAAGTCTAGGTCCCTGGGCTGTGCTATTTGCACCCAGGCCTGTCTCTCTGCATCAAAACCCCAGGCCTGAGACCCTGCCCCACCCTGTCCCTCCAGATTTCTCAGGTTCACACTCTTTTTTCTATCTGAGAAATTATAGGAAATAAGACCAGTAAGACCAGTAACTCTCACTGCCTGATCTTCCTTTCTCCTTTACCCAGTAGTCTCCACTATTCCATTCAAACTTCAAACACATGAAAGTCATCAAATTCTACTTCCACTTCCCATTTCCATAGACTTGCTAGATCTGGTAGGACATCTTAAAATATTATATTTTCCATGGATATACCTTACCCATATCCAGGATTTAACTGTACCAAGTTAAATTTTATTGGGATTGTAATGATTTTTTTTAAAGCATTTTCATTTTACTTTTCAATTTATAATCAAATTCTCAAATTCCCATTTGACATTTTTCCCCCCTTTGGTACAGGGTCTCACAATGTTGCTTAGGGCCATGCTAAGTTGCTGAGGCTGGCTTTGAACTCACGATTCTCCTGACTCAGCCTGCCAAGCTCCTGGGATTAAAGGTGTGCACCATCATTCCTGGCTTCATTGGACAATTTCTTATGTACCTTAGTATGATTGCTTTTAGGCTTCATGACTGTAAGTTCAGACTAATTTGTATCATCAAATGACCAAGTAGTTTAATGGATGCCCAGGTAGCTTACCCTTTGATTTATCTGTAAATATTTCTATTTTATGAAATTATGTAATTTTAAAATGTCATTCCCTTATAGCTACATCTCTTTACAATACTTTCTACAATTTTTTTTCCTTACAAATTATTTTGTGCTATAATTACAGTCAAACTCATTCCATAGTCTGAGAAACATATACAATGGGCAAATGTATTATTAAACACGTCAGTATTTGGAGCGCATTTTTCCTTTGGACAAGCAATTTGCAAATTGCAAATGGAGAGTGCTACTGAGCAGTCATGATTCTCTTCATTAGTGTAAAGAGGAAAGAAAAAGCTGGGTAAGAGTGCTACCAGGTTGTGAATCTAAGTAAAGAGCCTGGAAATTTGAACTGAGACTGCCTACCAATGAACTCAATTATCTCACCTGAGAATCAGGTAGAAAGTCAAAACATTGTTAATATTGTATTTAGGAGCAAAAGATGGGCTCAGCTTACCTGGACATTTCATCCTAACAGAGGTTCCCAGGTCATGAGAATATAAAAGGGCCTCCTCCTGCTCCAACTCTGCAATTGTTTCTGCAAGGAGGTCAGAGAGACCCTGTTCACATTGCTGCTCCTCACCAGCGCTCCACAGAAGCAGCTACAGGAAACCAGTAGACATCTGCCCCTTCCTGAAAGTTCTGAGGTCCATGACCCCAGCCAAATGTAGATATTCTCCATCCTTGACTGGATCTGGACCCCTGAGCTGCATCACGGTGCTATTTAAATGAAGCAATCAAACTGGCTGCTTCCACAGGGCTAGAGAACACATTGGGCTCCTGGGGAGCCCAGACAACTTCTAATAAAATCAGCATGGACCATGACACAGACTCATTCTTCTTCAGTTCCTGATCCGCTACCAACTGCAAGACCTTAGGCAAATTGCTTAACCTCTCTGAGCCTCCCTTGGCTCCATCTGTAAATTGCAGATAATACCGTACAGAGATGTGGTAGGCATACTGAACGAATGCACAAAAGCAAAGGAGTATGAAAACACCAAGTACAATTATCAGTCTGGCAATATGTTGATGCTAGCCTTGAACGGTTTGTATTATTTTCTAAAAATAAAAAGGCTGCTAAGAAAATTTTATGAAAATTCATCTTTTTACTCATATAATTTTCATAAAAACTCTGGAAGTGTTAGCATGTAAACAATGCCAGATACTCATTTTCTTTATAAATATCTATAATTGAAATCAGCTTTACAAAACAGAACAAACCCAAGTAAATTATATGCACGTGATTAATTACAAAATTTTGTCTCATTAACAAAAGCTTATGTAAATCGGAATTAGGAATGTAAAGAGCATCCTTGAACTTTCTGATCTATTTCTTAAGCTTAATTCCAAAAACCTTAAGAACCATACAACTATGCCCACTCCCTGAACTAAATCCAACTGAAGAGTAAGGACAGAGAATGAGCCAAAACCCAAGCCTCAGGAATGCCCATGCTTAGGAAAGTGAGGGAAGAGGGCTCGAAGCCATTGGTCATCCCAGAGACAAAATCTAAAACAACTAGAATGGCTAAAATTAAAAGAAATGAAAACACCAAATGTTGGTGAGGATGCGAAATAACAGAACTCTTACCGGTTGCTGGTGGGAGGGTTCAATTATACGATAATTTTGGAAATGGTAGCTTCATATGCATTTGAATATGCATCTACCGTATGACTCAGCGCTCATGCCCAAGAGAAATGAGAATGTATAGCCACAAAAAGACTTGTACAGGAACATTGATAGCAGCTTTATTCATAATAGTCAAACATTGGAAATGACTAAAATCCAAGGAAATGAATAAACAAACTGTGGTCCATTTATACATGAAATAGTACTGAGCAATACACAGGGAAACTCTACTGATACATAATAGATGAATCTCATAGGCATTCTGTGAGCAAAAGAAACCAATCACGAAACAGTACAAATTGTACAATTCTATTTATATGTAGTTCCACAAAAGACAAAAGTAACTGCAGTGGGGAAAAAAAAATTTCAGAAACGTGGTTGGTTCTTGGGGTATTGACTAAGGAGAGAATATTCCAGGATGAGAGAATATTATGCCTTCATAAAATGTAGGTTCATTAGTCAAAATATATCAAATGTATACTCACGATTTGTGCTTTTCACTACATGTTAATTCTACTTAAAAAAAAATAACTGGAAAAATGCTGAACTCTAATTACTAGGCTTGCTTTTCTCAGAAACACAAGTTAGCAATTCTGAAACGAATTTCCTTGATTTTTAGGCCTGATCAAATGAATAAATGGATTGAGGGAAATGGGAGCCAGGTTTCCTTCTGTCAGAGAAACAAATTTAAAACATGGGAAGGGGAAAGATTGGAATGTTCTCTGAGATTATGAGTTGGAATTGGAGATATAAGTATGAACTCATGCTTTTTAATATATTAATAGATAAATATGTGTCCATTGAGAGTACCTAGAAGCAATAATACCCATGTAGCAGTGAGCACATTTAGCACTTAAATCTTGGTTTCCAAATATCATTCCCCACCAAAAAAGAACTAGGATTCCTGGGAGAAAAGTCTGGATTCTAGAACTGGGGCATGGAAACTCCAAGATGAGCCTGCTATATATATGGAACCAGAAACTAAAGAGACACTTAACAAGAAGTGGGGAAAATTCAAAAGAACTCAGAACAAGCTTGAAGGTACTTCTGCTAGCCAGTGGGACAACTGGAGCATCAATGATAATAATGCATTATATTTCAGTGAATAAAATAAGATTCCATGAGATTATATCATTATAAATATATACACATAAAAGTAGAGAAGAGGGGAAAGCTTTTCCTTATATAAAAATGCCAACAAAGAAATAGAGAAGGAATAATGGAATTAGAAAATCATCAGCAGATGCTAAAGCTGGTTTGACAAGGGTAAAAGTTTGATGAGAAACAGAACATTTACAGTCTCACGTATTCCCACACAATTATCTGTTACTTACAAAGAGGGAAATGGAAACTTAACGCTAAGAAAATTTAGCAGACACCACCTGTTCCATTTTTATATCTACATGGCAAATTACCCCAAAACTCAGCACCATTAAACAACCATTCATTATGCTCATGAATTCTGAAAGTCTGGGATCTGGACAGGAATATCAGGAATGGTTTATCTCTGCTCTATGATGGTGGGTGCCTTGGTTAGAAAACCCAAACACTTTTAAAAGTTGTATCTTTCACTTTGTAATTAATTAATAACTTATAGGGAGATAGCTTGAGATCACATGAATATCCTATCTTTTTTTTTTGGCTAGTACTGGGGATTGAACGCAAGGCCTCACGGATGCCAGGCAAATACTCTACCACTGAGCTACATCCCCAGCCCTCTATCTCTTATTCGTGTTTTTTTATCCACTAATTTTAGTGTTCAGTGATGATTTTCCCCACAACAAATGCTGTTGTGATTTAGTAAACTCCTTTTTTTTCCCCTTTTTTTGTGTTACTGGGGATTTAATTTAGGGGCACTTTACCATTGAGTTACACCTCCAGCTCCATTTTTTTTTTTTTTTTAAGTTTGAGACAGGGTCTCACTAAATTGCTGAGGCTGTCCTCTAACTTAGAAACTGGCCTCCCGTCTCAGCCTCCTGAGTTGCTGGGATTACAAGTGCGTGTGACCTCACCCAGATCCAACTTTTCTTCACATGATGATCTACTCATTTTATTAAATGAATAGCCTACTTTTTCTCTTCAAATTCATTTTTTAAATTGTATGCTAACTTTCATTATGTATTTGACTTGACTTTCTAGTCTGTGTCATTGATCTAGGCAGGTGTTTGTACCATGTCGTGTTAATTGCTATAATGTGTTTCAAAATCTGATTGTATTAGTCCCTCCTGTTACTCTATATTTTTTTCTTTCACAATTTTTTTTCTTTACAAGAACATGCTTATTTGTTTGTCCATGTGAATTTTAAATTCAGTTTATATGATTAAAAGCGTCTAGATTCACTTAGGGAGACTTGACATCTTTGCAATATTGAGTCCTCTCAAGAATGGAAGCTCATGTAGAAACGTGGTCCTTATGGCTTTCCAAACATCTGACCTGAGCCTTCTCCTTGTTCAATACCCAGTACTGGATGTTTTATGAAGATGAGTCCAGTTTGTGCTTGCCTGTGCTTGAATTCATCACACCTTCAACTGTTATTTTGATGTTAATGAACCCACAATATATAATTACAACTTTTATCTTTTATATATTAATAAATTCAAGCACTGTTTTTCTAAAAAAATAGAATGGAAGATCAAACATAGGAGATCTTTCTGTTGTTTAAGGCTTCTTTTGTGTAATTTAAAATAGCATTTTAAATGTGCTTTTCACATGAATTGATGACAATCTAGTCTTGCCCTGTCCCATAAGATCCAGCCCCTATTTGTTACCATTTCTCGACATGTTTTTCTCAATAATGCAACAGGGATGTGGAGTTTTAGAATAGCTATAATAAAGTTCCGTAAAAATATTTTAACATGTTACTGTTCTTCTTTTTATTGCCCGATATCCTGAACATGTTCGATTTTGAATTAGGAGAACAATTCCTCTTGTTATCCTGAGAAACTCCATACTATTCTCCAGAGCATCTGGGCCACTGCAGAAAAAATTACTGGGAGTAATTTTGTCTGCTTTGTTATAATTTCAAGTGGATTCTTTCCTCCCATAATATCTTCTACCTGACTGCTGTTTGTATGTAGTTAAATGGGTTCATAGATTCATCACTTACTAGGAGGAAGAGAATTTGATTCTTTCTTGTGTCCATCACCAAACCACAATAGTAGGAAATGAATCTAGGGCTGTGTACCAAAAGTGACTTCAGACAATTTTGTCTTTTTTTTTTTCCTGATGCACTTAAATACAACACTCTACAAACTTGCTTTTAGACTGTGTGTATAACTAACTATTTAATAAGTAAATCCTTAAAAAAAAATACTTCATCTTGTACTAACTGTAACAACCCTGTTAATATAAGTGAGGAGACAGTGAAAAGAAGGAGTCTAGGGGTGAAATATAAAATATTTCAACTGTTACCTTGATGTTAATGAACCCACTTCTTGGCCTAACCACACATGCACCTGTGGTATGGCTTCGCCATAACTGACTGCCATTAAAATAACAACAAACAAACAAACAAAAAACAGTTACTGCATAAAGTTGCCACAACTTTTCAGTTTAGTTCAAACTCTGGGTCCAGGCAGGCAACATAAATGGATGAAACTGACCCGGGGTAATGAAATAGAGAAAGGTTGGCACTGTGGCAAACAGGAGAACTTTGTGTCTCTCAGGACCAGTCACCCGCTTCCATATTATACATACATGGAAATTAAAATTAAAATTAAAATTTATTTTGCTGAATTTAAAAAGCCAGAAATCCAGATATAATATAATTTTTTAAATCACCATTTTAAAATACTGGTTCAAATTTTAGAAACAAAAAGTTCTTTGCAGGCCAGATGAAACCCAGGCCCTCAAGTCAACCAGCACAAATCCTCCCTGCTCTGACCCTTACTCCTGGGCACCTCTGTGCTGAATGGCAGGCCCCAGCAGCCCACAGCACTGAGAAGTATTCCTCACTATGCTGTGGTCAAATCCATCCTAGGCCAGCACTAGGCTATTGATTGAATGATCTGCCCAGTGTAGTGGGATATTAATAGCCTATTTTGCACCAAAGACAGAAGTGGAAAAGTACTGAATTTTAACCTACTTAAATTATGGACATGCCCAGCTATAGAACATCACTGGTTCCATGAGACAGTCCTCCTGCTGAAGCGGGGTGGGGTGATCTCCTGGTCCCAGGTACCGAGTTGCTTTCCTGACAGCATGGCAGCTGACGTGCCCTTCTTAGACTCCACAGGAGAGAGAAGAGCATTCTTTTCCAAACATAGCATGCTTAGATGGGGCCTTCCATGACTGGCTCATTTGTTGAAAGAATCCTCCATAGCCATAAGCTTTTAAAAATTAACTTTCTTTTCTTTTTAATTTTTTTTTCTTTTTAGATATACATGATAGTAGAGTGTATTTTGACATATTATACATACATGGAGTATAACTTATTCTAATTTGGATCCCAATCTTGTGCTAACTTGCTTTTCAAAGGTAGCATCTTTTTATAAGTGATCTATTGACTCACAACATTTGTACAGTGATTTGTCATTTTTTGAGTGTCTCTTATCCTCTTTTTATCCCATCTTAAAACAACTATGTGTGGGAAGTGTTATGCAAATCCTGTTTTACAGATGAGAAGTCTAAGATCAGGGGGCTCCAAGGCTTACCCATGGTGCCACAGGGGGAGGCAGAAAAAACTGTGACTCCACAAGGCCACATACGTTAGAGTGGGCCCATGGAGTGGCCATTTGACACTGGGCGACTACTGCTATATGGATTGCACTGGGAAAAAAAACAAAAACAATAAGATGGTCTGCTTCTGTCCATGCAGCTTAAAAAGGCTTCTCCACCCATCCACAAACGATTGATAAACTAACCTGCAGATCAGGGCTTTGCCCCTGTGTTGTGTGAAAATCCATGTAGGTGAATTGAGACAAACGGAACAGCTTCCTTCAAATCTCAGGAAAGGGCAGAAACAAACTGCACATAATCATAGGAGAGAAACTGAGACAGACAGACAGAGCTCTCACACGGACTGCTTCTAGAACTCCTTGAGATGATTCTTAAAAGAAAGGTCAGGATAGAGAAGAAAGGTAATTAGATCCTTTGTATATTTATTCTAAATGTTTTTTTTTTCACTCATTAGAGATATCTTTGGTAAGATTTCCACTGTTTTCTATAATGAGACTTTTTGTTTTGTGTTTTTAACAAAGAAGAAACTATTTTTATAGAGGTGAAATATTGTGTTAATTTTTTTTTTATTTCTAGAATGCAGGGAGGCAAGTGAATCTTTGTCACCACCTAGTGGGCATTGCTACAGAGAAATCGGCAGGGAAGGCTTCAGGCGGGTGCCAGGAGTCCCCTCCCTACCTCATCACAACAACTACAGGCATGTGACAGCCGCTGACAGGTCAAAGCAGTCTTAGTAGGCTAGCCCAAAATTATGTGTCATTTCTGATGAGAAGCATATCACATTTAAAAACCTTTAAAATTTTTGGAAGGTTGAAGCAAGAGGATCACAAGTTCAAAGCCAGCCTCAAAAATTTAGTGAGGTCCTAAGCAACTCAGTGAGACCCTGTCTGTAAATAAAATACCAAAAAAAAAAAAAAAAAAAAAGCAGGGGAAGGGTCTAGAGATATGGCTCAGTGGTTAAATGCCCCTGGATTCGATCCCTGGTACAGAAAAGATATCTTAAAAAATTGCCTTTAGCATTTGTCCCTGGAGTGAAGCATCACAAATTGAACACAAGCTCTCACATGCTCTTCTGATCTCCATTTTTCTCTTAGCCATAGTGCTCCCTTGTTGACGTCAATATTCACATGCAATATATTGACCCTTTGAGCTGACCATACTCCAGGTCTAGACCTGAAACCCTTGCTTCTCTGCCCTTGAGAAGGGCACTTATGACGTGTTGCCATATTTCTCCAGCTACTGCAGCCTGTCATCCAGACCTGTCATTCCCACTTTAAAAATGGTTTTCAACCCTTTCCTCCTACTGACCCACCCACATCTTGGCCTTTATTCCCTGGATTCTGGATTTATTCCATTAGTCAATACATGTTAACTGGGCACTCACTGCTAGAATGTGCAGTTGCAGCTCTGGACACAGGATAGAGATGAGAACCGTGTTCTTTGTGGAACTGGGAGAGGGCGTATTTACAGAGGCTTTAAATGGACAGCTCAGGTAGAGGAAAAGGAGCAGCTTTCTTACTGGGCTTGGGCAGAATAAGCTCTTTCCAGCTCAATGCACCACACCTCCTCTTCACTCCTTGACTCAAAAGACTTCAGAGTTCTCTCTTGAATCCATTCAGATCACAGAGTGTGTGCTGCCCTGTGCAAAGTGCTGCAGTCAAGGATGGATTTCTATTCTTGGCCTTAACGAGATTGGCATGAGGAGGACAGACTAGCAGACCTGTGAGTGTGGACAGAGCTGCCCACAGATGGGCAACAGGTGCCCTGGGGTTCCAGAGAAGGTGTGACCATTTCTGCTGGGCATCAGGAAGAGGCTGTTCAGGGCAAGCATACCAAGGGAAGGTGATGTTCACACTAGACTCTGAAAGATGAGTAGAAGTCTATCAGCAGAAGGAGGGGGAAGGTGAGGCAGAGAGTGTTCTGGTGGGGAGGAATAGGAATGAAAGTGTTAGGAGTCAGGGGCAGCAGTCCTTCTGCATGGCCACAGAGGAGGTACACAGCTAGTGAGACAGTGAGCCGGATTCTGACCACATCTCTGAATGGGGTGTCCGAATGTCCATCCCTACCACATGGGTTTATCACCTCTGAGGTCTCCTGAGGCAATAAAACCTAATAGTAAGTTTTCAAATGAATGAAATATCATATAGCCACTTTGACCCTATTTCATTTGCCAGATTTCAGATATAGTTAGGATTGCCTGGGGCCCAGAGAGATTGTCTTCTCAGTCTCTGGAAGAAAGCTTCATGTCCACATCCACAAGTCATAGTCTGAACCAAATGGTGTGAGCTGTAGAACTGAGGCCTAAGTTCCCCCAGTTGCTACGGTGTTGGCAGCTGATCGCTCAGATGAGTTTTCATCTTAATGTCTTTCCAGTTGTTCTCTGCTGAAGAGCACTACCTTATCTAAAGTCATGACCACCTCCTGTAGATAATCCATTTTCATTGACTGGTAGATGCAGGGGACAAAGCCTTCATACAGAACAGCCCGTGGGACCACTTCAGCTCCAGAGTCCCTGATGGGACTGGCTGAGGTCTTTGTCATCTCTGTATCACAGCTCAAAGTCTCCCTCTTGCCATGCCTTCTTCCCTTACTCTGCTGTGGGTGTTGATCCCAAGAGCACACCATGGTCAACCTTCCACACACAGACATGTCTCAGTGTCTGCTTTCCAGGAAAGTGATCTTCAGCAGATAGCTTAGGGGTCCTGGTTCCCATTCAAATAAGACCTGATGATATGCACATCATTTAAGATAGACTGCCAATCAGAAGGAAGATGGCCAGCCATGGAAGCCCCATAGATGTTTTCAGGGAGTGTTCACCAAGGCACTGTCCTGGGAGAAGGAGTATGGTCAGGGACTCACAACGTTCCACTCTACCAGTAGGGCTCTTCCTTCTTGGGGAGACAGTGGTGTAGGGGTCCTGGGTCTGGAGCCAGTAATCGAACCCATATTCTGTAAGTAACTTGCCTCTCTGCCCTTCTCAAGAGACATTTTTATTCTCATCTGGCCTCTCTGCATACCTGATATTCAGAGAGAAATGCCCTAGATGTGCAGTTCATCTCGCAACTATAATTTCTTGTTTTCAATCGGCACATTGACATTCAGTCTCTGAGTTGGTCTCTTGAAAATTCTGTTGATGGGAGTGAACTGATGTGTGCTAAGACTGTGAACACATATGTCCAAGCCCACAAGGCAGAGTTTCAGAACTTAGATGATGGTCAACTTATCATGGCTATACCTTCTGGGGATCACCTGGTAGAGAGATTCCTTCTTATGGTATCTCGACTTCAACTCTCAGCCTCTTTAGACTTGCCTCAGAGGGAACCAAATAGCAGGTAATTCTGCTTCCCTTAATTGGGCCCCTGCTCAATTCAAACTCAATAGAGAAGCAGATTTCTCTTTGCCCAGAGGTCAGGGAAGATGACTTGCTTCAGGATTGGAAGAGCTTTTTCACAAGCCAAGGCAACAAAAGAATTGCAAGCACACCCACTGGGACAAGGTGAGCAAAGCCCCACTGTCAGTCCACTTGAGAAAGAATTTCCATAAACAATCCCCTAGGAATAAAGGTGATGGTGTTGCCAGTAACTACTTTCTGACTCCACTTTAAAACCTCAACTGAAAATGGGTACAGAGCTACAGAGAGATCGGAGCACAGCAGCATGACTACCTAACTATAATGTACTGCACATTCCCAAAAGTTGGAAGAAAGGATTTTGAAAGCTTTCATTTATCATTAAAAAATGATAAATGTTTGAGGAGTCAAATATATGCTTAACCTTATTTAAATATTACAATGTGTTTAGGGGCCTGTTTGAACTTCCTCATGGCCGAGTGCAATGAGAACCCAAGAGACCCCTTTAATAGGAGCACCTGAACTTTACTACTTTATTAGCCTCCCCCTGCTTGACCCCAGGGTCTTGACAACTCTTCAAGGTTCCTTCTCACACCACCTGATCTAGATCCATCCTGAACAAATGAAGAAGCTAAGGCCCGCAAAAGGGAAGTGATTTGTCCACAGCTTTTCAGTTGGTAGGAGGCTGCCCTGTTTCCTTGGATTCGGCTCTGTCTAGCTTCTGCTAATCAGAACTGTCTATCTCTTGTCTGATTTTTATTTCTGCTATAAAGCTGGCTATATACAACATAAAAAAAAGAAAATATGTGCCCTTTAGACATAAAACAAGGCCAGCACATCTGAAGGCAAGATCCTCTGTCATTCCAAATTCTCTAACCACTGTTGCTGATTCCTTTCTTTTTAGGGAAAGAGACCAGGTCGCCCAGGAAACCTCTGCAGCACCGCCCTCCAACTGCTCACACATGTTACATGGCACTCCAGTGTGTGATTGGCACCTGATTTGGGTCACCCTAGGGATGGCACCGAGGGGCTCGTATGCCATGTTGTCATTACTGGAAGGACAGTGGAGAAAAACAGAGCAACCCTCCTGTTTTAGTCAGCTTTGTGTTTCTGTGACCAAAAGACTCAACGATTTTCAGAGGAGGAAAAATTTCTTTGGCACTTCCCTCTGGAGCCAGGATAGGCCCAGATACTCCGAGGTCTCAGTACATAGGCAGCAAACTCAATTGCTCTGTGTCCAAGTTAAGGCACATTGTGGCAGAAGGATGTGGAGAAAGAAAGCAGCTCAGGGTATGGCAATCAGGAAGCAGAGAGAGACAACTGTGTTCACCAGAGACAAAATATAAATCCCAAAGGCATGTCCCCAGTGACCTATCTCCTCCAGCCACATCCTCTCTGCCTAAGTTCCCATCCAATTAATTCATATCAGTGGATCAATCCATTGATTAAGTTAAAGTTCTCATAACCCAATCATTTTACTTCTCAATATTCTTACATTGTCTCACACATGAGTTTTGGGGGACATTTCATACCTAAACCATAACACTTTGTATTTTACAGATGAGAGACCTGACGTCCAGAGGTCTGTGTGGAGTTGTAAAAAGAACTAAGATCTCTTGGTAGAGAACCCAGCTCCCCAAATGCCAATCTTTGTTTCAGAAATGATGTGACCATATTCCTGGAAATTCTTCCTTCTCTACCACATGGGGAGGTGGAGAGAGAAGCAAGACAGAATGGTGTGAAGGAAATTTCAAACAAGACAGAGCTGGCCAGTTCCACTGCTTCTCCTGTCTCAGGAGGCCCAGGTGGACAATGCTCAGATCTTTATTGCATCACTTCTCATGGATGGTGTTAGGTGATACATTCAAGCATTCAGTTGTGTCTCCCACTACACACAGAGCTAAAGAATTTGGGGAGAAAAAAATTTACATGTATGCAGGTGGGATTCCAAATCATAGGGCAAACTAGAAGTCAGTGTTGGGAGTTGGGGGGTCACATCAGATACCTCCCAAAATGACCCAAAATCCTAGAGGGAAGAGAAAACCTTGTAAAAGTCGCTAGGACCCTGTGTTCAAGCAAGCAGAGGCTAATAAGATAGTGAAATCCAGGTGTTCCTCTTAAAGGGTAGTCATGAGTCCCATGCAGTCTGCTGAAGTCTGCAAATGCCCCCATGCTCTCTGCGTATGAGGAAGGTCAAAGAAGTGCCTAAATACATTATTTATGTGTTGTTGAGAACGAATCAAGAGAATACTTAGAAAGAGCAGTCTCTCTGGACAAGCTTCTCTCTGGAGCCAGGGTAGGCCCAGATCCTGCATCCATAGTTACTGACCGATGGTAAAGCACTGCAGGATTCTTTCTGACTCTCAGTGGAGTCACTCTGGATGGATTAGCACCAGAGTCCTCTGTTATAGCTGTGGCTACCAATGCTACCAAGCTGTATCATGCACTGAACCCAGAGCCTACTAAGACCAATACAACATTAGGGTCGGACCAAGGCCCACAGTGCTATGGGCTGTCTATTGCTGTGGCCCAGAGCTGCAAGTATTGTTGGCTAGAATGGAGGCCCAGTAGACTAGAGCTGTGCCCTCCACAGACACTGGAGCTGTTCCACAGGCAGGCCTAGGGATGAGGACCATTAGGATCCATCAGTGTTAGTTTTCACCAACCTAGCACTAAGTTCCACTTCAAAGTCTTGTGCTTACTAGCCTGTCCTGCCCTTGCAAATGGGGTCTTGCACATGCTGTGCTGCCCAAGGTAGGGGTAGTGTTGATGAAGGCAGTATCTAAGTTTCTGAAGCCGACTGTAAGCTGGGCCAAGCCTGAATCATACAGCTACAAGAACCTGCAGTCTCAGAGGTGCACTAAGTCCCATGCTGTTGGTGGTATTGCAGGCCAAAACACAAGTCTACCCTACTGGGGCACAGGTCTTTGCCTGGTGCTGGAACAGTTCTAGAGCCCCATCTGCAAGCACTGGTCTGGTGCTACCTGTGCTATCAAGGCTGGGGAATTGGTGGTGGAGACAGTTCCTTCACCATGAAGGCTGGTCCTAAGCTAGGTTGCATCTGAGTCTCATAGTCACAGGGGCCTGCATAGTCTCAGGAGATTGGTGGGTGTGCCCCATGCCTGCTCCAAGACTGGAAATGAAGTCAGTCAAACTTGAGTCTCCACCTGATGCCAGGGTTGGTCTAGAGGATCTGTGAGCTCTGACCTGTGTACTGACCCTTCAGTTTCTATTGGGTGCTGAGTCTCACCAAAGAGGGCCTAGAACATGGTTCCAAGACATGGAACTGTGCTAACTTTTGTGCCCTGCTCCCCATAAGATGGAGTTCTGCTCTCCAATCTGCCACCCAAGGTTGGAAGAGGGATGGTGTAGGCAGTCTCTGCCCCCTGGTTAATGCAGTTCTAGGGACCTAGTTATGGGTGTTAGTCTGGAGTAGGGGTCATGGGGCTGGCTCTTCCAGGGCTGGGTTTCACCTCAACAGGCCTGGTACTGGACTTTGAGTCTAAGGTCTAGACTTAATTCTCTTTTCCTACTGTAAAAGGGAGGCTCCTCTCTTTGTGCTGGGCTGGTTGGAAGAGGGGGTGCTTCTACAGTTATTCCTGCCTACTTCTGTACATCTTGTTATACTAAAAGCAGACACTCTGGTCTCCTACCTGACTTCCTTGGCTCTTTGTGAAGGTACTTTGGTGCATGAATTGCTGTTCAATTTGATGAGTTTGGGAAGAACTGGTCACTGGAGGATCTTAGCCGCCATCTTGCTCTGTCCTTCCAAAGAGGCCTCTAAGAGTGGGGGGGTCATAGATATTCTACTTCAAAGAACCAGCAGTTATCACTGCCACTGAAGTTCTTCCTTACTGGCCTCCTGACACCTATCAGGCTTTCCTGAGTGTGGGCTGTCACCTCCTCTACCCACCTCACCCAATCATGGTGCCTTTTAGCACTGAGGCCCACCTGTCTGTGATTCCATTACAGAGGACTCCCTTCCTAGGCAGTCAGAAGCCCCAGAGCAGCTTCTAACTGGCTGCTTCCCAGGCACTTTTTCCCAGAACACTCATCTTTCTGCTCCTCTCCTCACCCAACTATTCCCTAACCTGCCTCAGCCTCCCCTTTGTCCCAGACACACTGGTGGCAGTCCCCTGCAATGACGACAAAAGGCACTGTGATTTGAGAGAATATATACTCCAGGTAGATCCCTAATTGGTGTACATTTGTGACCTTGTTGGGCCTTTACTAATCAGAACATTTGGAGACGGGAATGTTCCTTCAGAGATAACTGGAAACTTGGGAGGTCTGAATTCAGAATGGATCAGAAGGGCAGAGTAATCAGAGCAGGAGATGAAGCCAGACAGACAGACCTGCCTTCCAATCCTGGTGCTGCCACTTACCCATTTGGTCTCTTACATAGGTAACCATGCCTCTCTAAGCCTCAGTCTCTTCATATGTAAAATGGCTACAAAAGCAAATACTTCTATGGAGGAGTGAAAAAGAGGGTGTAAGTAAAGAGCTCAACACAGTGCCTGACACATAGGGAGCCTTCAGTAAGCACACAAAACAGCTGCTGTTGCTCTGGATAATCCCGTATTCTCCTTGTCGAGTTCCTCACTGTACCTGACCTGCAAGGCTACATGACTTCTCCTGCCTCCCTCCAAACTTAATTATCATCTCTCTTGGCCATCTTGGCTGCCACAACAGGACACAGTTTCCCCTGCTTGTGTGAGGGTATATGTTTCAAGAGCCCCAGTGGATGCCTGAAACTGCAGCTAGTACTGAGCCCTCTGTATAGTATGATTTTTCCCTATATATACCCACACAAATGGAATGCCTTTTTCATCTTAACTAAACACATTCATGCACTATGGATATAACTTTTGCAGTTTGAGATGTGACAGTGAAATTAGCACAAATTACTTTTTCCTTCTTCATAATTTCATAGAAACATCATTCTTACCGTAGATCTTAGCAACCTCGTCGTCATACAATTTTTTTTTCTTTCCTTATTGAGAACATTCACCTTTTAACTTAAAAGAAACATTTTGCAGCCTCTCTTTGGTGTACTCAAATTGCCAGCATTACAATTCTTATGCTTTGGGGGCTTGAACACAAATACTGAAATATAGTGATAGTTAATCTAGTAATCAAAATGGGGTAGCTTATACAGTATGAATATGCTGGACAGAGATGACTCACATCCCCGCAGGATGGAGTGTGGTGACATCATGGTACTCAGTGTGGTGCACAACCTAACACTCTTAAATTGTTCATTTCTGAATTTTTTTTAAAGAGAGAGAGAGAATTTTTTTAATATTTATTTTTTAGTTTTCGGTGGACATAACATCTTTATTTTATTTTTATGTGGTGCTGAGGATCCAACCCAGCGCCCTGCGCATGCCAGGCGAATGCGCTACCGCTTGAGCCACATCCCCAGCCCATTTCTGAAATTTTTCATTTAATATTTTTGGACTGCAATTAACCTCAAGTAACAGAAACTTTGAAAAGCAAAACCGTGGCTAAGCGAGGCTACTGCACCATAGACTGGGTGGCTTAAGCAATAGAAATGTATTTCTTCATAGCTCTGGAGGCTGCAAGTCTGGGATTAGGGTGCCTGGCATGGTCAGGATCTGGTGGGCACTTCCTTTCTGGACAGCAGAAGACCACCTTCTCACTGTGGAAGAAGACAAAGCTCTCTCATAAAGCCAATGATCCCATCGTGGGGGCCCTACCCTTATGACCTCATCTAATCCTATTTACCTCACCAAGACCTCACCTCCAAAGACCATACTGGGGCTTACCATACGAATAAGGCTGGGGACACTTGATTGGATCACGTTGCTATAGAAAACCTCAGTGTCTCCCTAATGTCCATGGAGAATGTCCACACTTAGCATAATATCCAACCCTGCCTGTGCAAAGTACCCCTGCTCCCTTTGCAGCTCATCTCTCCCTGAGCTCTTCTCCCTGTATACTCCCTTCCCTATAGCCCTCATTCCTTCTGACTCTCCCCTACCACACATTTTTTTTTTTTTGGTGTATTGTAGTTGTATATAATGTGGGATTCTGATTCTCCTTTTAAAAGCTCCTCAGTATCCAGAACTGTCCTCTCCTCTCTCTGGGACTCTCCTTTGGGAACTTCTTCCACTCCATTTGAAGGAACCCATCACATCTCTGTGGTCCTTCTGCACTAGCCTGGACCTCACTCTGTAGCAGGCCTCAGACCTGCCTCTGAGACTGTGAACTTCATGGAACAGAAACTGTACCTGGTCATCTCTACATACCTCATGCATGATACAACATTGGATGATTGTGGCTGGGTCATTGAGATGAAATAATTAGGGAATTGTCTAATATCCTACATGTGTCTGAGTCTCCACCTTCTACATTTCAGACCCAACATTCTTGACAAACTGAAAGGAAGGGAAGATCCTCAGAGGCACACATTCCTGAAGTGAGACCAGGATTTTAGGAGTAACCAGTAGCCAGGGGTTAACTCCACCCAGCACACACACTGCAGCGCCTTCACTGGTTTCCATGAGAAATCAATCCTGCCAAGTATTTTGCTCTCGTTGCAGTTTTAATAATGGTTTATGGGGTCACAGGGAGAGGCCACACCACACACCTCACACACTTCCCTGGGAAAATCCGTCCCCCCAGGCTTGCCACCTGCAGCTCTTCCTCAGCCATCCTGAGCTGTTTGCTTGTCTCTACTTTCCCTGGGGGCTTGGCAATTCCCAGCTGCACTGTCCTGAATAATCCCTCTTTCCCAGAAACTCCTGCCTCCAAACCTGGGTACCAAAACCATCACTCTTCCTGCAGTGCAAAGTCCTTTCCAGTTATAGAAACACCCATAGGGGATCCCAGCAGAGGATGCTGAGGGCATTTAAACACAGCCACTGCAAAGATGAGCAGCACACAGTTCTGGAGAGCTGTCACTGCAGGGAAGAGAGGAAGGCTGTGGTGGAGCTTTGATTTGTCCATACTGTTTAATTCCTTTCTTTTTTTTCTTTTTCTTTCTTTTTTTAATAATCCATTTGCTGTATTTATTTTTATTTTTTATTTTTTTACATAATTTTTTAAAAATTTTTATGTGACAGCAGAATGCATTACAATTCTTATTACATATATAGAGCACAATTTCAATGAGTTTTTTTAAAAGAGAGAGTGAGAGTGAGAGAGAGAGAGAATTTTAATATTTATTTTTTAGTTCTCGGTGGACACAACATCTTTGTTTGTATGTGTTGCTGAGGATGGAACCCGGGCCGCACGCATGCCAGGCGAGCGCGCTACCACTTGAGCCATATCCCCAGCCCCTTCAATGAGTTTTAAAGCCAGTGTGGCAAGTGATAAGGAATTACAGGGCTAGCTACAAGTGTGAGTGTATTTTATGATTCAAATTTTATTATTTTTTTAAAAAAAGCACTTGGAGACATAAAACATCTTCAGTTTCATTCTGTCAGCCTGCTCCCCTAAGCAGACCTTTGCGTGAGAGGAGGACCCCTACTCTTCTCTTCCCTGGCACACCCTTGGCCATGCTTCTGTTGGACTCTAGGCAGTGGCTCATCTACTCCTTGCCTCTGGAGGCCAAATATCTCCTTCCAAGACCAGCCTGGTCCCAAAGGGGCCCCAGCTTCTTCTTCCCCAATCCCTCACACTCTTCCTCATAGGGGCACTCGGGCTTCTTTGTGCTGTCAGGCTATAAAGCCACAGGGGAAAATAAAATAACCAAGAAAGGAATTCCTACAGCAGTCACAAACATATCTTCAAAACTAGAAGGAAGAATCACCCCTGAGGCTCCTGGAATCCAATGTGGGCCCACTCTGCTCTGCCACAGCAATTTTACTTGGACTTTTAGGTTTTGCCTCACTAACCTTTTAATAATCCTGGCTGGCACACCTGGATCTCAGCCCCACCTGGGAAGTGAAACTAGGAGGACAAGAATGAAGGGGAGGAGAAGCCACTGGGAGCACCAGCCCCTGGAAGGCCAGTTGGGCCACATCTTCCTGGGGAACTCCTGATGGATCTTACTGTCTGTTGCTTGGTGAGGGAAGCCCCTTTTGAGAGCAAGTCCCCAACCACAGGGGTTTTCCAACTCTGTTCTACAAGCTCTGCTCTTCACAATCTTCCTCTGTCTCCTGATTCTTCTTCCTCTCTTTTTATGAATTGAGATGATAGGCTTTCCTTATTTTCTTGGCACCAAAAAGATCTATAGTCACATCACGGAGAGAAGGGTTTACATTTTACAATAATAACATCCTTTTAAACCTCTAAGTGAAGGATAACTGACAGAGAAGTTTATATAATCACGCATCACGTGATAAGGTTTCTGTCAAAGATGGACTGAATATTGGACAGTAATTCCATAAGATTATAATGGAGCAGAGAAATTTCTATCACCTAGTGATATAGTAGTGAGACCCAGGATTATGTGTTTGTGATACAGCTGAGATAAACAGGAGAAGAGTATAGCACATACAATTATGTACAGTACCCAATACTCGATAATGGTAATAAACAACAGCGATACTGATTTACATATTTACTAGACTTTTTAATCATTGTTGTAGAATATACCCCTTCTACTTATTAAAAATACATTTACTGTGAAACAGTGTGATATTACTGTGGCAGCAGTTTCATACATCTTGTACATATTGTGTCTCACGATTGCACCAAGAGGCTACAGAGTGATTGACCTATACCATCCTGGATTGTCTAAGTACATTCTGTGATGTTTGCACAATGCTGAAATTAGCTAATGATACATTTCCAGAATACTTCCCTGCATTGAAGCAATGCTTGAATGCATATCACACACATTCAGCTCAATGAAGTTTCACAGAAGTGAACACACAGGCAAAATGAGCACGTGGTCAAGAAATAGAATATGAGTAGCTCCCAGAAGGCCTGCTGTGGTCCCTTTCACCCTTTCAAGGTGAGCCCTGTCCTGACTTCTAACAGCACAGGTTAGTCCTGTTCTGAACTGCACTCAAGTGGAGTCACACAGTATGAATTCTTTGTAGTTTCTTTTCTGCTCAAAATAATGCTTCTGAGTGTCACCCATACTGTTTCTGAGTGTCTCCCATAGTATTCTATTGTGAAACAGGGTACCTTTTGCTTCTCCACCCTTCTGATAATGAACATTTTAGTGTCAGTTTGGGCAATTACAAATGGTGCTGTTATGCAGGAAACTTTTTTTTTTTTTATGGTGCTGGGGATCAAGCTAGGGCCTTATTTATGCAAAGCACAGTGCTACTGACCTGAATCCCCAGCCCCAGGAAAGACTTTGTCACAATCCATCTCTTTCCTCATAAAAATTCCCAGTATGCCAAATTCACTCTTTTGGTATAATTATCTTGCCCAAGGTCAGAGCTAATATTTGATGAAGGAAGGAGCTGGACTGAGATCTGTCTGAGTATAGAACCCAAAGGTTCTTCCCATTTTTTCTCTTGTGTCCAGAGCTGTTTCCCAAAGGTCTAAAATGATTTACTTTGAAAATATGAAAGGTGGCATCCACTAATACCCAGAGTAAATCCCTTTAGAAAAGGGAGTTCCAAGACTGTCAGTATTGATGTGATCAGTGATACTGCAGGTTATCGGTGCAGGTTATCAACATGTGAGGCTCCCTCACATGTTGAAGTATAACTTTAGAGAAGCACGCCAAGGCAAGCATACAAAGCAGGGTTTATTTAAAAAGGGGTAATATAGACTTCTCCCAGGAGGCAGAAGGGGGCCATAGCTGGTATCCTGGTATCCCAAGAAGTGAATGTGTTTTGCCTTTTTATATATCCTAGGCTTCCTTTGTTCTCCTGCTCTCTTCCCCTTATCTCTGTTCTTCCTTCATATCTGACTAGGCCCAGGAGATGCTCAGGTGGGATGGCCAAAAGGTGAGAAGCAGATGGGCTGGAGAGGCCAAGCATAAAGAGGTGTAATTAACAACTCCCTCTAGGGACAGTTCCTGGGACAGGCTACCTTAGCAACAGGTTGGAGCAGGGGTAGGTTATCTTGTTAAGGGTGGAGGAAGAGCTCTGAAGACATTAGCATTTCAGTCCCTCTCCAACTTTCCCTACTTACTCAAATTGGCCTCCTTGATCCAACCTGACTCGATTTACCTATCTGTACTGACTGCCTGTCTAACTCTGGCTTCATTGGGAGAACAGAAGAGAGAGAGAACTAGGGCCAAAAGTGAAGGAGGTCTCTGAAAGCAAAGAAAAGGCAATGGAGGGCCCTGGCAAGGGTGGAGTGGGTGAGGAGAGCTGGTGGAAGGCTTGTAGACTTGGATTTAGGTGGTCACCTGCTTCCCAAACTCCCATCTACAGAGTATCACTACAGGATCTGTTATATTCTAGTGCCATGTACACTGCTATTGACTCCATTTTTCTAAAAATAAATATATTTTGAAAGAAAACTTTATATCTCTACTCCAAATCTCTACCAGAATCATTTGCCATAAATAGAATGCAACTGTAGAAAATAAATACAATGAAAACAATAGCATGTTGTTAAATTCTAACTAAATAGTTGTCTGCCAAAAGATGCCAGCCCGGGGCCTATTTTCTCTCTGTTAGAGAGTTAGGGGGTGTGGAAAACATTACCACTGATAAATATCTCCTTGATTCAATTGGAAAGATTAGGAAACAATTCAAAAGGGAAGAAATTTCTCACCCTGTGATTCAGTTATTTTATGTTGGGTTGATGTGCCACCTAAAATGACCTCCAGGCCACCAACAGAACTTGTGCCTAGGCAGAGATTCTCCTTAGAACATCAGGTTTTGTCTTCTATTTGTGAAAAGAACTCAAAGCTCCAGCCATGAAGAATACAAATTGTGGCTGAGAAGCAAATCTGGAGCACTTCTAGGGAAGGAACAGCCCTCAGGGGCCACAGGAAGTAGAGCCAGAGGAATCACAAACTTCCCCCATCTTGCCAATTAGCTTCCCCGGGATCTTTGGGGAAAGCCCTAAGAGCCATTTAAAGGTTAGAGACAGGAAAGGGAGCTCTAGCAAGTTCTGCTAAGAGTCTTTGGCTTCAGTTTTTCTCTACCACTTCATTCTTCCTCATCTCTGGGCAGAGCCTACCTACTAATATGTCTGCAACATGTGAATAGGAAGCACTGAAGCAACTCCAAAGAAGATGGTTAATCTTGGGAAAAACAAAAACTAGAGACCAGAAACAAACAGACTTAAAAATCTGACTCTCTAAAAACGAAAAAACCTTCTTTCTGTAGAGCAAAAGCCACAATTAGATAACACTTGAAACAAGAAGCAGTTGGAGAATATTTACAATGTAAGTAATAATCCAGAAGTTAGTACCCCTGTCATACAAAAAGAGCTTCTGCAAATCCATACAAAACCGACAGCTCAACAGAAAATGTGCAAAAGCTATGGATAAGAAAAACCAGAGGGAGAAATGCAAATGGTGAACGCGTATATAAAAAGATGATCAGCCTCTCTAGTTAGCAGAAATTTAAGTTAAAACAAGATGCTCTGTTAGATCTTTCATATTGGGATTATGTAAAGGCCTGATACTGTCCAATGTGGAAGAGTTTAAAGAAAAGAAAAATTTAGTACATGGCGCTTCATTTGAAAGTCTTTGAGAAACAATATGAACAAGTGTCTTAGCATTGCAAACATCTAATCCCTTTGACCCAGAGATTCACTTTTTGGAATCTTCTGGAATACACACACAAATTCAAGATATTTGTACATCAACATTTGTTGCAACATTACTGATAATAGTATATGGCTAGAGAGATCTTAGTGTCTAGCAATAGAGAAACAGCCATATATGGTACATAGTATTCATACTATAAGATACTTTGCATTCTATCAAGAGATGTATGGACTATGGATGGACATCGTTGAGTGAAAACAGCAGAACAATTATGGCATAAATTCACATTTGGAAGAGATTTCCAAAATGAGATTAAAGCATTGAGAATATGGTGAGCTAGAAACATTTTATTTAATAATCATTAAGTACATGATTACTATTCAATGTATTTACTTTGATTTTTGCACTAATCCAGCACTTTTATGCCTGCTGGCACATTATTTGAACATCTCTTTCAAACTTGCCTTCTAATGGTGTTTTCTGTCAGATCTGATGACTTTGATGACGTCAGATCCTTTCCTTTCATGATTTGTTTCAATTTGGAAAGTAACCAGAAACCCCACAGTGATAAGATGGTCAAAACCACACTTTGTGATATTTTTACCTCCCAAAATTGCTAAGTGGTAAGTGATGCGCTGAGCTGTACCCAGCTTGAAAGGTAAAACTTCTCAAAGAGCTAACATAATCCCACACCAATGAAGTTCACAATGCCCTGGAGTGTGATAGTCATGAAGACTCTGGATGCTCATGACAGAGAGTTCTCATAATAAGCCTGGCCTCCAGAGACCTCCATCTCATATTTGCCAGTGGAGGCCCATTTGATCCTAGACCACCTCATAAACACAGAAGGTGTAGGGAGACATAGCAAAATGCCATTGTGGTCACTCTTGAGAATTGGAAGGATGGGCCTTGTTAGGGGCTTTATTTCATGTCTAAACTTTTATATTGTTGTTTACATTTGCTCAAAAACTATGTACCAGCTGTGAAATATGAACAATTACCACCAAAAAGAATGACTAAGCAAGGCTTTTGGTAACCACATTACCATCATGGGAGATCTGCTTCCTGCTCGGACTCTTCATGGAAGTTACCCTTTTCACCAGAGAAACCAAGTGCAAAGACCCCAATACCACCACTTTCACAGCAACATGGAGTGTTCAAATTACAGAGGTATAGAAGCAAAACTGCAGCATCACAAATAAAGAAAGAGAAGCATTGGGGAGTAATAAATAGTAGCAAGCAGTTAGCAAAAAGCATATTGAAAGGCACAATCTCTTTTAAATACCAATGTAGAAGCTGCTTTTAAAAGAGCTTTAAGCAAGTAAAACTGAGTTGTTCCCAAGTTGTTTCCAACTGTTTCCAAAGCAGTTTCCACCATTATGCTCTACACTCTCTCCTTGTTCACCTTTATATGGCATTTCTTACCGTTTGATGTTATTCTAATAGTCCACTTACTTTTTTTTTTTTGATCTATATCCCCCATAGAACTTCAGTTCGTAGGAGTAGGGACCATGTCTGTCAATAGGCAAATAATAGGTGCTCGATTAATGTGTAGATGAATGAAAATAATAATAATAACTCTTATGGAAAAAATAACAGTCTCAGAAGACTCTATTATGGAACAAAAAATAGAAGAGAAACTCATTAAACATCAAAAATCCCTGCAGGTCATAAAAGAAAATTGCACCAGAGAGTAGAAATAATATGCTGAAGGTTTTCAATAGTTCCTTACTGAAGAAAAATTACAAATTAATATTTTAATTTTATTGCTTAAATCAACACCTAAAACTTATAAATTGTTACCTATACTTATGTTCAAGTTAACTATGGTTAAAAGTGTGTGGGTTTCTCATCCATAATATGGGTTCAGTGTTTAGAAAGAACACAGTTGGGGGCAAGACTAATATGTGTGTGAATTCCAGCCTCACCTCTGTGGAGGAGAATGTGTGGTTTTGATTAAGATGAACTGTGGGGAAATGTGATTTATGAGACAGTTGGGTGGGATTCAGTACTGAGAGGAAAGCAGGCATTGTTCATTGAGATAAATGTATTAACAAGATTGTGTTTATATTTTAAGAGTCCTTGCCTACTGAGACACATGCAGTATGGATAAAACCATGTGAGTCTGTGATATTCTTTTTTTCTCTAATTTTCATAATCAAAATTTTAAAAGCAAGTAAGTTTGTATAAGTTTGAATAACATTATTTGAATGTTTCTGGGTATGTTTTAGACCTTCTCTGAGCTCCAGTTTCCTCACCTGGAAAATTGGGAGAGTAATTACTACCTTATAAATTGCTATGAAGTTTAAATAATAAAATGCAGATATAAAACCACATAGTTAAGAACTCACAAATATTATCAAGAAGGAAGAGAAGATAGATAAGGTCTAGACACATCTTTGCCAAAGTGTCAACCTAGGTGAAGGAATTATAAATGATTTTTAATGTTCTTTCTTTTGTTCAACTATATTTTCTGATATTTAAAAATGTGAGAATGTTCTCCTTATGTGATAAAAATCAAGTTAGAAACACTGCCTTAAATAATTTTATGAAGTAAAATGATCAATCTAATGAAAGTTTAATGAACATTAAATTAATCATTAAAAGAAGTCTATTATTAAGAGAAGGCCATAGGGTTGGGACCAGGGGAAAGGGGAAGGCTGGGGTGTGTGAGCTAGCCCTTTGGAGAGGAACGAGGCCTCAGACTGCCCTCTGAGGATTTCTGGCCCTGCACAGAAGTCCTTTCTGCTTACTGGTTCTTTTTTTCCAATGTGAAGTTTCAGTTTTTGCCTGGCCTCTTTACTCTCTGAATGTTCTCTCTTCGAAGAAAAGTACCCTCTCCAACAGCCTCAAGTGTCACAATCCCACATCTCCAGACCCCACTCTTGTATGTCTCTCAGATGCTACATGGAAATTTCAACTTGGCATTCCTATCCTCACCTCAGATCTTAATATCTCTATAGTGGCATGCATCTTCTCCCTACCCCCACAGTGGCACTCACCACCCCCCTTCCAATTCCCCCAGGCCTCCAGTCTCCAGAGTAAAAACTTCTCTCTCTCTCCCCCGCTCACTACTGATTCTGTTCAACAACATCTATCTGTATGGTAGTCAATTATGCGCCAGGCATTCAGGTTAGAGAAATGAAAAATCGGTGGCCTCTGTACTTTAGAGTCAAATGCTCATGCCAGTCTTCCTGCCTGGTGTGCTTTGTGAGAGTTTCCCCCTCGTCATCCTATTCATCTTCAATATCCAATCAGATATTTCTTCTTTTGTGACACTTCTTCCAACTTCTTCCTCTGAGGCCCTAGTCAGCACCTGTTGCCTTACATCATGATTCATTGCTATGGGGGAGACGGCTGATTGCCCCTCAGTATTTATTTTCTTTTTCTTTCACAACAATAGAATTCCTAAATTTTAACCCAAGAAGTGACCTTTCAGAATAAAGATTATATTTCCCAGCTTCCTTTGCAGTTAGTTGTTTCCAGGTGACCAAATTCCACTTAATGGAAGACAACAGAAAGGTCTACAGTGTTCAGGGAGAAACTTTGAAGGGAAGGGTTACACTCTTCTTTCCACTTCTCCATCCTTCTGATGAGGCAGAGCTGCAGTACTAAGCAAGGTACCAGGGCAACCCCTGGTGGTAAAAGCCACCATGCCAAACTTGGGATCCTACTTCCTGTCTGTCACATAAAAGGGAATACACCATTTTCTTTAGTCACTGTTGTTCTATGTCTCTGTAACATACAGCTAAACTTACTTCTTAAATAATATACTTGCCTGTCTATGATCCCACTTCAAGGCTGTATGATTCTTGAAAGTTCTACATACATACATAGAGTCTCTGAGTGACGAGATGAAGAGCATGAGGCAGAAGGAATAACTTAAGACATAAGGACTGAGAATTTTTCAAAACTGACAAAGCCCCTCAAGCCACAGACTCATGAAGCTGCACAAATAGGATAAATAAATTAATTTTAAAAAACCACAGTTCACACATCATAGTAAAACTGATGGAAATTCAGACAGAAAAATCTGGAAGGCAGCAAGAAAAAATAAAGGCCCAGGGCAGGTCCTTGAGAAGTATTTTTTAATGAACAAATGTCAGCTTAGGCGAGTGTTTTGCCTCTTTTCCCAGCCTACTGTGGCAGAAATACTAGAATGGAAATCAGGAGACCTGAGTTCTAATTCCAGCTCTGCCTTAATTAGCAGTGTGAAATTCTACAAGCCGTTTCTCCCCTCCAGACTTCTGCTTCCTTGATGTAAAATGAAGGCACCACATTTCTGCTTCAAGGTCATAGCAGAGCGGCGTATTGACTACCAGCCCCTCACTGAGAAATCTAAGGCTAGATGAGATACAAAAGACATGGCAAAAAGTTAAAAGATGGGAGAGATGCCTTGGCAGCCAGGACTTGAGGAGACAGGATCTCAGAGAGAAGGAAACCAGGCTGACATGAGTTTGATAATCTGTCTGCATATCCCTCACAATGTGCTTGCTGACTTGCAAGCAGTTCGTTCGGGGTGAGTAGAGGAGAAGTCAAGCAGAAGATGGTGCCTAAGGAAGCTAACCTGAGCTTTCTGCAGTAACCTAGGGTTGAGGGCACAAAACCTGGAGTGTGTTCTCAAATACTCCTTACCTGGAAGCAATAAAAGTAACAATTTATAGTGAAATCTAGTAAGTCAGGAGTGTTTATTATAATCTCTGAGGTATACATCAAAAGAAGAGTAGAAGAATGTATAACACACAAGATAGTAGAGGAGGAATGGTAAAAAAAAAAACTTAATTTACCTATAATGCATACAGATTTTTGGCTACAAGGGGTGAGGGGAAATGGAAAATAGGGAGCAAGTACTTAATGGGTATGAGATCTCCCTGTGGGGTAATAAAAATATTTTGAAACTAGACAGAGGTGCTGGTCATATAACAAAGAGAAAGCACTAAATACTTCTGGGTTGTTCATTTTAAAAATAGTTATTTTATGTTACATGAATTTCCAAAGAAAATTGAAAAATAAAAACACTGAAAGTACTTGAGCCAGGTATGGTGGCACACACCTGAAATCCCAGAAACTCGGAAGGTTGAGGCAGGAGGATTGCAAGTTTGAGGATAGCCTCAGCAAATTAGCGAGGCCCTAATCAACTTAGTGAGATCCTGTCTCAAATTTTTAAAAAATAATAATAATTTTAAAAGGCTGGGGATTTAACTTAGTGATAAAATGCCACTGGTTCATTTCCAACATCAAAAATAAAATTTTTAATTAAAAATTGAAATACTTGATTTATCCAAAAGAAGCCAATAAAGACAAAAAAGAGAACTCAAAAAGCTAGACACCAAAAAAAAACCAAATAACCCAATCAATAAATGGGCCAAGGACCTGAAGAGACACTTCTCAGAAGATGATGTACAGTCAATCAACAAACACATGAAAAAATTTTGTTCATCATCACTAGCAATTAGAGAAATACAAATCAAAACTACTCTAAGAGTCCATCTCACTCCAGTCAGAATGGCAGCTATTATGGAGACAAACAACAATAAGTGTTGGTGAGGATGTGGGGGAAAAGGCACACTCATACACTGTGGTGGGACTGCAAATGGGTGCAGCCAATGTGGAAAGCAGTATGGAAATTTCTTGGAAAATTGGGAATGGAACCACCATTTGACTCAGCTATTCCTCTCCTCAGTTTATACCCAAAGGACTTAAAAACAGCATACTACAAGGACATAGCCACATCAATGTTTATAGCAGTACAATTCACAATAGCTAAACTGTGGAACCAACCTAGATGCCCTTCAATAGAGGAATGGATAAAAAAAATGTGGCACATATACACAATGGAATATTACTCAGAAATAAAAGAGAATAAAATCATGGTATTTTCAGGTAAATGGATGGAGTTAGAGAAGATAATGCTAAGTGAAGTTAGCCAATCCCAAAAAAACAAATGCCAAATGTTTTCTTTGACATAAGGAGGCTGATTCATAGTGGGATAGGAAGAGGGAGCATGGGAGGAATAGACAAACTCTAGATAGGGCAGAGGGGTTGGAGGGGAAGGGAGGGGTCACGGGGTAATTAATGATGGTTGAATGTGATGATCATTATTATCCAAAGTACAGGTATAAAGACACGAATTGGTGTGAATATACTATGTATACAACCAGAGATATGAAAAATTGTGTTCTATATATGTAATAAGAATTGTAATGCATTCTGCTGTTATATATAAATAAAAAATTTTAAAAAGAACAGGTGAGACAAAATAAAATAGTAAGCATGACAGAATAATTAAACCCAGTTTATCAATACTTATACTAAAAATAAATCGTCCTAGTATGTCAATCAAAAGGCCAAAATTATCATGAAACCTAATGGCATACTGCTTGCAAAAGACACATTTAAATGCCAGGATAAAGGAAGATGAAGTAAAGGAAGGAGAAAAAAATGTAGCACATGAACAGAAACCTAAGAAAAACTGATGCTGAATACTAATGTCAGACACAGTAGACTGAACAACTCATACTGTGGAAATTCAATCCACTAGAAAATCATAAGAATTCTAAATTTTCAGATAATAAAGCAATTTCAAAAATATGAAGCAAAACTTGACAGAATTAGAGAGAAACAGACAATCCCAAATTGTAGTGAAAGATTCAACCTGCCTCCATGAATAATTGCTTGAAAAAGCAGGGAGTAAAATAAAAAAATATCTCAGACTTAAACTCTATGATATACAAACCTGATCTAATTAACTTATAAAGAATTTTGCAGGCCTCACACAATTATTGGGTTCAATTCTGCCATCATCCAAAATGATCATTCATGAGACCATAAAGGAAGTCTCAACAATTCAGAGGAGTGAAGAAACCCAGCACATGGGCTCTGACCACAGAGGAATTAAGTCAGAATCAATACAAAGAGACAAGTTCAAGAGAAATAACGAGGGACAACTGTAGCCAGTGTGTATTGCAGCATTATTCATAACAGTCAAAGGTGGAATGACTCAAATGTCCATCAACAGATGAATGGATAAACAGAATGTGAGGGGAGAGAGAATATTATTCAGTTATATAAGGAAATAAAGTTCTGGTGCATGTTGCAATGTGGATCAACTTTGAAACATTATGCTAAGTGGAATGAGGCAGACACCAAACGACAAATTATTGTATGGTTCCACTTATATGAGGTACCTAAATGGGCAGTCTCCTAGAGATGGAAAGTAGAGCAGACATTATCAGGTTGCAAGGAGAAAGTGGGGAATTTGTTTTTAGTGGTGACAGGGTTTGTGTTTGGGGCAATGAAAAGGTTTTAGAAATAGATGGCAGTGATGAGTTAAACAACAATGTGAATATAATTACTGATGCTGAGTTGTAGACTTAGATGGCTAAAATCAAAAATTTTGTTGCATATAATTTTTATCATAATATTTTAGAGTTAATGTACCTCAACCTTTGAATTGTACACTTTAAATGGGCTAACTGTATGATATGTAAATTATAGCTTAATAAATCTGTAGTTTAAAAAAGATAAGAAATTTCCAACTGTTTGGAAACTAAGCAACATAATTCTAAAAAGAGGAGTCCAGAACAGATGCTCCCTAGGGTCCCTTCAATGTCTAATATCTCCGAGTCTGAGTGCCTCATCTGCCATTTTCCTCTTCATGCTGAGCAGTGCAGGCTTTATGACAATCTTTTCCTTATGTCTTCTGGGGTTAATTTGATGCCAGCTTTTGTTTCATTCTAATAGAGAAAAAGAGAGAAATTCCCCAGACAGAGGCAGACAAGCTCCTACTTGCTATCCTTCCTTCATCTGCCTCCCAGGGTTCTGCAGGGGACATTCATGTTCCCTGATAACCATTTTCCCCAACCTGGAAACTATGTCACATCACCAGGGAAACATTCACAGACCTTTCAGATTTCTGTGAGGCTTTGTGAGCCCAGTGACAACGGTCTCTCCATTTCTAAGGTTGTCCAGAGGAGGGGCAGCAGCAGCAACCTGGAGAGATGCCTGGACTATGTACAGAGTCCTCAGTTAGAGCCAGGGTGACTGAGACCAACAGGGTAGGGACATCTTTCTGCCCTGAATCTCTGGGCTGATTGAGCCACTTGTGGCTGTCTTGTCTGGGCTCCTGAAGATGGCTAAAAAGAAGTCGTATACAACTGGCATCCCCGATTGAAAGGGTAAACAGGGTCTGACAGGGACAAGCCCCAAACTGATGAGAGTTCTCTTTAGTCCCCCTGCCTTGCCACATGCTGATTGACTAGGAAACACTAACTACTCCTTCCCCTGTGGTTGGCCTGACTGATAATATGTAACAGGCATCCAAACCTCATAACTTCAAAATGCATTTTTTTCAGCTCCTATTCCATAGATAGTGGGGTTACAAAGAGGGATCATAATGATTCATATTTAAGAGAATTAAGCTTTCAGATCTTGAGGAAAGTGTTTTCAGAGTCAACCACTGGAGCTATTCTATGGATGGCTAAAGTCTGTAAGAGGGAGCCTTATTATCCTCCAGGCCGCACAAAGTTGATGCACAGCCCTGCTGCCCAGATGTGGTGTCTGGCCACCAGCTAAGAGCCTGTGGACATGACAGAATGATGCTCAGCCTAGGATGGATGAGGAGACAGGAGCAGAGGTTCCCTGGGCCACAAATAAGTCCTTCCTACTCTCCTTCTCTGCCCTCCATCAGTCAGGCTTCCTGTGGAACTTTGAGGAAACACACACACACACACACATACACACACACCAGGTGCCAAGCTGAGCTCTGACCCCTGGGAGGCTGTTCTGCCTGTTGACCACATGACCATGATCACTTCCTGCCTGGCTTCCGCATAGTCCAAGATGGATAGCACATGGCACAAGGGTCTAGGGAGGAGCCACAAATATCCTTTCTACCCAGAGACCAGCAACCAAGCTTCACAGTCAGGACCTTCTGGTCACTATAGAATCCCTCATCACTATTTCCCACCCTGACTTCTCAATACCAACCCTATCCCCAGAATAAAGGGTGAGAAACCCTAATCCAAAAAACATGAATGCCTGTTCTATGAGAAGAAATCCTTTGGTCACAGCCAATAGGGAAGGAAATTAGTGTTCACTAAACACTTCCCAGGCATTTTCACTTCTGATTTCAGCAACCAGCGAGGTGGATACAAGTTTCCAGTTTTACAGAAAGGGAAACCAAGGCCCACAGATGCTAGTTACGCAACTTGCTCAAAATCACAGCACTGCTAAGGAGAGGAGCTGAAATTGGAACTCAGGTCTCCTTGATAGGCAAAAAATAAAGGCTTGAAAACCAAGTTAGTCATTCAGGAAAGAGATGATATATAGAACAGGCAGATCTGAGTAGAAAAGAATGAGAAATTTGAGTTGATTTGTAAAAGCTTACATTTTTTTCAAATAAAAGACGTACACATGGGATATGAAATATTCCTGGTAAGTTTTCAAAAATTAATAGATCTCTCCCACTCTGAGTGAATCCATCTTGAGTACAAAGGCCTGAGCTCAGACTGGATTGCTTTGTAACCTTGGATGGCCACTTAATCCTCTGGAAAGAGTGAGATTGGAGGCAGCCCAGGAGCAGTTGGCAGAGCGAGGAAACTGGAGGATGCCGATGTGAATGACAAATGCTGGGAATGTGGATGTGGAAGAGCAGAGGAAAATGAGACAAGATCTGGAAAGCAGGGTGAGGACTTTCACTGGCAGGCCAATAATGACCAGCTACCTGGGAGAGGGGCAAGGAGCAGCCACCAAGTGAGGCCTGGGATAGGGCATCTGATTATGACCTTAATGTACAATTTCCTTTGATTCTTCCACTTCCCCTAACAGAGCCCAGAGCATAGGAGGTATTCAATGTGAGGCAAGAAAAGAGCCAAGAGGAGATGGCACCTTGTGTTACAATGGAGAAGTTAGGATTTGAAAAGTTTCCAGAAAGGTGAGTTTGTGCAGAGTCTGTGGGCCCAGCACAGTGTTGATACAGAGAAGACACTCAATATCTACTTGCTAGGTGGATTAATAAGTCAGGATATTTACTTTCTGATGCAACTGTGCTTTTTCATGAGTCTAAACAAATCAATTTGGCCTCTTTGGACTTCACTTTCATCTGTAATTCCAGGAGCTTGGGTTGGTCAACCTCCAGCCCAGGTGCTCAATGCCTCACCACTGAAGATCCTTGGTCAAAGACCACCCAACTTCCTTTACAAAGAAGAGAGTGGAAGTCAGCACCAATAGACCACAGCCCATGGGTCAAAAATCTTGGAGAAAAAGACAAGTGACCACTGGGCTGAAACATAGGAGACAGTGCAGAAAATTATCTAATCTCAATCTCTTTCCCTGCTCCTCACCACACACCACTCCCTCTTTCATCCCACAGATTAACCTACCAGCCTAACAAAGGCACAAAGATGCAGCCCAGGGCATCAGCTCAGCAAAGTTAAATCTCTGGTCCTTTGGTTCTTCCAAGAGTCTCATATGTGTGACCTTGTGTTACACTGAATGTGAGATCTCTTTCCCATCTTTTCCTCCTGAACCCTATCCTTTGTCCATGCCTGTCACTCATCAAGCCTTCCACCGGCACTAGACAGGAAGGGCATAGCCACGCTCCAACCTGAGCTCCAGCACACAGGAGCCAAGCACACTCAGAGCTGGCTTTGGGTAGTCTTTTGGACCATTCTGACTTTGATCCTTTATCTTTGAAATTAGGTAATAAGGCCTACCTACAGGCTTGTGCAAGAATTAAAGGAGAGAGTGAGTGTAAAAGTCCTGCATGTTCCCTGGTCCCAGCAGTATAAATTCCCTTCTTGCCTCAGCTCTCCACAGCCCCCATCTCCATACTCTCTTGAGGAAGCAAAAAATCACCTTTCCACTTCCAAGCCAGTTTCTCCTCTAAACACAATTCTCAGATTTTTCTCCTTGTCCTTCCAGTCAAGTAAGTTCTCAACTTTTTTTGACTCAGACACGCTCAAGTTCAAACCCCTCTGAGCTCAAGAAATCTGTGCTCATTCATGCAAGGGTAATGAACTCCTCAAAAGAGAACCTCAGAACCCCAGGATAAAGGTAGAAAGTGCTGAGGGTGACGCTTGATGCAGCAGATGAAATGGGTACCTCAACTGTTGACCAACCCATGTCTTGGAGATAACACTGGCTGAATGCCTGACAGGTCCTTAAGCAAGTAGACTGATGATATCACTCTTTTATATGAAGCTGAAGTCATTCCAAAGGAAATATATGACTGGGTCTCCCAGACCCACTCCAGATATCCCACCACAGATTGGGACACCTATAGGAACATCAGCCTTGTGTTAGGTTGAAACAGACTCTGAGGTAAGGATACAAACATAAATAGTTTGTTTGGGAAGTGACCCCAAGCAATATGGATAGATAGGGATATGGGAAATAAGACAGGGAGGGGAAATCATTCAATATGGGGTGTGTTATCAAGCAAGATGCACTGGATAACTGAGCTCAATTCTATCACAGAGCTGTAAGAGATGGTAGAGAACATGCGTCAGAGTTCTTCTAACCTAGGGGTTAGCTGGTTAGTTATCTGGGGACTGCCTCTAAGAATAATAACCCTTATGTACTTCCAGAATGCTCTGTATATGGGCTGAGAGTATTCCCCTGGCCACAGGGAAAGCCACAGGGTCTATAGTGGCAGCTATTTGCAGCAAGGAGCCCTCAGGTATGTGCAGCAAACATGGAGGTGGGCAGGGCACCAGCAGCTGTGTCAATCTGCTAGGAGTGCTCCTGCTCCCCATGCATCCAATGCCCCAGGAAATGTGATGGGAAAGTGAGATCCTGGAGGGCAGCCATAAGTCTTCTGGTGCCTGGCAAGCATTTCACTCCTGATGAATTAACTAATTTGCATCATAGTTTATAGATCCTGCTCTTTTGAGTTTGATTCAATCTCCAGAGCTCAGAGAACAGTAACCACTTATTGGCTGATTTGCTGTTCCTGGCTTTCAATATGTATTATCTCAGATCATCAAAACACCTGAAAGGACAGTTTTATTATTCAGAATTTACCTATAGAAAAAAGTAAGAGTGAGAGATTAAGTGACTTGATCAGGGACCCTTAACTACTAAGAATAATAATCAGAAATCAGGTGTATATGGAACAGGGGTCTTTGTGGGATTTGTACCTTGCACTTATATCTGAAATCTTGGCTGCTCTTATGAATCAAACTTTTGAACTTGCAAAGTTGGAGTGGGACTCTGAATCCACAGTGGCCCAACCAGGTTGCAGATACCCAGTGAGGGCCAGCAGGCAGCTTCTCATACCTGCTCTCTGCCTCATTCTCAATCTACAGAAAACAAAATTCTTATCAGGTCCTCATTAATTCTCCCTAACTCATGCTGGTTCTCATCTCAACAACAACCTCTTCTCTTGCTAAAGAAAAATTTATTCTTATATATGTTAAAACAGCAAGGAATATTCATTCAGAACTATTGAGATAGGGGTACTACAATAGTGGAGAGGGGTGGGGGTCAACTTCAAATATAAGGACAAGTGGGAATTTATACCAAGGAGACAAGCCAAGGGGTTAGTGAATTTGGAAAATTACTAAGAGCAGACATCGAGGGTAGGAGGATTCCTGCTAAATCAACTTTAGAGGATTCTTGCCCAAGGCAGACCCAGTGATTAGATATCAAGGGTAGGAATTTTCTCTAAAGTGACTTAGCAAGATTTTTTTACTAGACTTAGCAAGGACTTAGCAAAGACACAAAAGCCCAAGATCAAGATGGTTGGGAAGAGGTTCAGAGGATCCCAACTAAAGTTTGGTCAAGAAGAGAGTCTTAGTTACCTGCCACAAAGGTCCAAATAACAGTTGTGAAGCCAGACGCTGAGACTTAGCATTCTGAGTCCTTCAAATAACCCTGGAGGGTAAGGACCTATATATTACCTTTGTTTCGCCAGTAAGGAACCAACCAAAAGATTGTGCGCAAAGTCAGACTGCTAGTTAATGACCAAGCTGGAATTGGAGCCCAGGAATTCTGGTTTCAAATTCACAAACCTACCCCCTAGTTCACTCAGTGCCTCATCTTGTTCGTTCTTTAACAAATTGAATATCCAGTTGGTGAATAAAGGAGCTCCAAGAAATGGAGCTCTCATATAGTCCTGCTTTACTAGGAACATTTCTTCACATCCTTCGTAGTTACTTTGGGGCCTCTAAAGAGAAGCTGTTGTAATGGATGCTCCATAATGTGATTTGACCAACAAAAACATTGGTACACAAAAGAAGAAACCAGAGCCGATTTCTGCATTCGTTTCTATTTTTGTTGTGTTCGGCTTTTGTTTAATAATAAGGGGGAGGAGACTAAGCTTGAGCACTTATCTGCAGCAAGAATTTTTTATTACCAGGAACTGGAAAACAAAATAACTTTTAATTTCTTCCAATTTTATTTCAGTTTTGCCAGTGGACATCTGTGCTGGTGGGCTTGGAAGCCGTAATACACGGCTAGCACTTTCCAATAATTTTCTTTTAATAATTCCTCTGACAGAGTAAAGAAAAGAGATTAAATACCACATGACAATACTTTCCCAAATCTATGTGGCTAACTGCTACTTTTCTTTTTATACCAAGATAATAGAAGGGTAAAAAAAACAATAATTTACCAGAATGGAAAAGCGGTGGATTGATCAGTAGGGAACTTGAATTCTCCTCTTGGCTCTACTACCTACTATCTAGCTGTGTGACCTGAACCAGGTGGCTTCACCTCTCTGCAATTCTGTTCCACATTGGAAAATGAAATGCTGAGACTGTGTGATCCCCGAGGTCCCTCTCAGCTCTGAAATTTCCTGAGTTTGATACAAAATGGTGCCAAATGGTTTTCAGAGGGCCAGCATTTTGATTTTGGACCTAGTTTCGGTTACCCTCGCTCACTGGCTAACATGGGAAGGTGCATGTTTTGCAAGCATTAAAAAAGCAACAGTTTATGTCAGGAATTTAAACAAAAGGTAGCAGAAGTGAGGGCCTGAGCAAGGAGACAATAAGGAGCAGTGGGGAACTGAGAAACAAAGAGCTTACAGTGTCTCTGGTCACCCAATGTGACCAGAGACTAATTTTTCGAGAGAAGATAGAAGGCAAGATTTTTATGTGAACTTTCCCAGCTTTTAAAACAAAAAGAACTTGGAGACCTCCTTAGCAAATCTTGAGTTATAGGCACTGGATCTCTATGTCATTCTCTTTGCTCCAGGAGCACCCTGTACTTCCCCGGGTAGGCAGGAAGGAGCTTTCATTCTGTTATGCATCTGTCTCCCTGCTAGGCCCAGAGCATTTTGAAGGTCGTGGGTTCTATGCCATCTTGAGGAGCACACTGTCCCTAAACAATGGAATGAAGGAATCTTATTATCTATAACTAAAGCCTCACTGAATTAGTCTGCTCAGGTTACCATAACAAACTAATAGACTAAATGGACTAAATAGCAGAGTTTATTTCTCACATTTCTGGAGGCCAGAAAGCACAAGATCAGAGCCAGCAAGTGAGGACTACTTCCCAGCCTGCAGAGAGAAAAAGTACTGCTTCTTAACATGCCCTTTCTTTGGTGAGTACACACAAAGGGAGTGCCGTTGTTATGGTTTGGATGTGAGGTATCCCCCAAAAAGTCATGTGTGAGGCAGTGTAAGAAGGTTCAGAGAAGAAATGATTGGGTTGTAAGGGTCTTAACTCAATCAGGGCTTTAATTCCCTGATGTTCTGCCTTAACTTGAACCCGAGGAGTAGAGCCAGCCTTCTATGGACTAAAACCTCTGAAACCATGAGCCCTCAAATAAACTTTTTCTCCTCTACAATTGTTTTGGTCAGTTCCTTTAGTTACACAGCAAAAAAAAAAAAAAAAAATCTGACTGAGACAGCTGTCTGTTGTCTCTTCTTGTTAGGACACCAACCCTATTGAAGTAGGATCTCATTGTTATGAACTCATTTAACCTTCATCACCTCCTGAGAGATCAGATTCCAAATATATCTACACTGGGATTACAGCTTCAACATAGGAATTTGGAAAATACACACTCAATGTATAACATTCAACTAATTCCCACCGACAAGAATTTGCCAGGAAAAGGACAAGAAGCTGGGTCCAGAGGTCAAGGAGGACAGGAATCTTAAAGACTCTCTTGTCAAGAGACAGCCCTGACTCCTCACTCTGATGAGGTGTCTTGTTCCTCCATGACCCGCTGAGCTGAGCAAGGAGGCCTCACCAGGATCGTGACCCCATGATTTCCTACAAAGTCATACACACACAAAATGGCTGGGCCACCTCCAGCATCCACATGCATTGTCTCCCTTTCTCATAGCAGATTTAGGCAGGTGAAATAACAAGTCCAACATGAGGTGGGTAGTGAGTGGTTGAGAGTATATTTAAACTCCAACCTTTTTGGCTCCATGGCCACTGCCCTTCCTCCTAGAATCAAAGCCTTCCTGCCACCAACCTCTCCTCCTTGACCGAGAAGTTTCAGATGCTACAAGTTCTTCAAATGAAGAACTTAAACTAACTGATGTCTACTAGGAGTCAATCCTCCCATTCCCCAGACTCTGAGGAAGATATTTGATGCCCAGGATGATCATTTCCCCTCCAAGCCAATCTTAGCATGCTCCAAGGAGGAAGAGATCATAAATGGTTTCCCAACACTCTGCCTGAAATTCCATTTTTAAAGCTAAGTAGTCAAAAGCTTGTGATAAAGCCTGGTTGATCATCAGAATCATTAAGGAAACTTTGTAATAAAGAGGCTGTTTATATGTTTATTCATTCTAAAACTTTAAACAAGGTATAAAAATAAAAGGAAGAAGATAAAACTCACCTATAATTCCACCCTGAGATGCATATGACTAACACATTAACAGCCGTAAATTCATGTAACATATATAACTTTTATGAGGTCTTATACATGCTGATTTTTTTCATCGTTGTCTCTTTAATTGCAATATTAAATATGAGGAGTTACCTTCTTGTTCCTCCTTCATTTCTTTCACCCACACTCCTTGGTCAAGGCTGCCAATGTTAACAATTTTCTCTTTATTCATCAATCACACATAGATACATATGCAAGCATCAATGGATGATGATGGTGGTGGTGATTGTGATGATAAGAGAGAGAGGGGTTTAAAAGGGAGATAGAGATTGTCCTTTCATTCATTCTTTAAAAATAAAAAGGAATCATGTACATTTCTCTGAATCTTGATCCCATTTATTAATACCACATAGAAATACCTCTTAGTCACCTTTTTTTAAAACTGCAAAATATTCTACACAAGTAATAATTATGATTCATTAAACTATTCCCTTATTGGTGGTAACTAAGTCCTATTTTTATCACTGTGAATAATGTTGCAACAACTATCCTAGGATACATCTATCCATACACAGCGCTTCTATTCTGTCAGAGAGCATCCCTGGAATGGTTGAAAAAAAATGTGTGTTTTTAATTTTAATTATTAGTGACAGATGGCTTTCCAAAATGTCGTACCAATTTCCATTTCTACCAACAGTGCACAAGAGTATTTTCTCCTGCTTCCCACCAGTATTAGGTGTCATTACTCTTTAATTTCTGTCAATTTGATGGGTGGAAAATAATAGCCCTTTTTTTCACTTTTCTGCCTACCAATGAATGTGAACATCTTTTACTGTTCATTAATCATCTGTGCTTCTGTGAATGATCTGTTCATATCCATTGCCCATTTTTAATTGGATCACTTACCTTATTGTTATCAGTTTGCAAAATATGAATCTTTTGGGGCAGAGACAGGGTAGAAGTTCACTTAATCTGTATCTCCATCCTCCTAAGAGCAGCCAGACCACATGTCCCAACCTTCCTTGTGCTAAGGTACATTGATGGAGTAAGTTTTAGCCAATGAAGTGTGGATGGATGTGTGTTCTACTTCCAGGTTTGACCCATACTAATTGCTACTAATTTTCCCTCCCACAA
Source organism: Ictidomys tridecemlineatus (assembly GCF_052094955.1). Lineage (NCBI taxonomy): Eukaryota > Metazoa > Chordata > Mammalia > Rodentia > Sciuridae > Ictidomys > Ictidomys tridecemlineatus. The sequence continues at coordinate 30,391,426 of NC_135481.1, forward strand.
CAACCCTGGAAGCCATGTTAAAGGTGGCAATACACAAAGTGGAAGGAGTTTGTGTTCCTGAACCTCTGCCCAGAGAATCACTACATGCCAGATAGAATCACGCATTTTGGACTGGATATGAGAGAAATTAAGGTCTATTGTGTTAATCCACAGAGCATAATGGTTCACATGTACAGCAGTTAGAGCTGCCTTGACTAAAACACCTATCATCTCCCACACGTGTTATGACAGTTTCCCACAAACTATAATTTGTGTATTGACTTTGCTTGCCATAAAACTTAAATGTTTATACTTTGTTGCACTCCTGCTTTTAATAAATATATTTTTCTATCTAAAATGGTTTCTTGGGAGTTTTTCAGAAATATGGCTTCTAAGACCCACCTTAGAAAATTTTGCTGTAAGCAATCTGGAGTGGAGCCAGGAAATCTAGATCTTTGTAATGCTCCTTGAATCATTCTGCTGCCTTCTCAGGATTGGAGACTATTACCTAGGTCACTAAGATAGCAGTTTGTAATCCCAATGAAATTCTTCATAGAACTATAAAAAGCAATCATGAATTCATTTGGAAAATTAAGAGACCCAGAATAGCCAAAGAAATCCTTAGCAAGAAGCATGAAACATGAGGCATCACAATACCAGACCTTAAACCACACTACAGTGCCATCCATAGTAACAAAATTGGCATGGTATTAGCACCAAAATAGAGATGTAAACCAATGGTACAGAATAGGAGGCACAGAGACCAACCCACATAAATACAGTTATCTTATACTAGACAAAGGTGCCAAAAACATTCACTGGAGAAAGGATAGCCTCTTCAACAAATGGTGCTGGGGAAAACTGGAAATCCATATGTTACAAAATGAAATTAAACCTCTATCTCTCACCACACACAAAACTCAACTCAAGGTGGATCAAAGACTTAAACACTAGAACAGAGGCCCTGTGCCTAATAAAAGAAAAAGTAGGCCCAAATCTTCACCATGTCAGCTTAGGAACTGACTTCCTTAACAAGACTCCTAAAGTGCAAGAAGTAAAATCAAGAATCAATAAATGTAATGGATTCAAATTAAAAAGCATCTTCCCAGAAAAGGAAACAATCAATAACGTGAAGAGAGAGCACACAGAATGGAAGAAAATCTTTACCACATGTACCTCAGGTAGAGCACCAATCTCCAGGATAAAGAACTCAAAAACCTTAACATCAAAAAACCCCCAAAATAACCTAATTAATAAATGGGCTAAGAAACTGAACAGATAATTCACATAAAAAGAAATACAATCAATCAACAAATATATGAAAAAATTTTTCAACATTTCTAGCAATTAGAGAAATGCAAATCAACTATTCTAAGATTTCATCTCACCCCAGTCAGAGTGGCAATTATCAAGCAACAATAAATATTGGCAAGAACATGGAGAAAAATGTATGCTCATACATTGCTGGTAGGACTGCAAATTGGTGCAACCACTATGGAAAGCAGAAGGGAGATTCCTCAGAAAACTTGGAATGAAACCACCATTAGATCCAGTTATCCCACTCCTTGGTATATAACCAAAGGTCTTAAAACCAGCATACTACAGTGATGCAGACACATCAATCTTTATAGCAGCTCAACTCACAACAGCTAAACTGTGGAACCAACCTAAGTACCCTTCAACAGATGAATGGATAAAATAAATGTGGTATATACACACAATGGAATATTACTCAGCCTTAAAGAAGAATGAAATTATGGCATTCGGAAGTAAATGGATGGAGCTGGAGAATATCATGCTATGCAAAATAAGTTAATCCCCCAAAAAACAAAGGCTTAAAGTTTTCTCTGATGTGTAGATGCTAATTCACAATAAGGGGTGGGGGTGGGATAGTGGTACTTTGGATTTGGCAGAGGGGATGAAGGGAGGGGAGTAGAGGTAGAAAGAATAGTAGAATAAATCAGACATTATTATCTTATGTACGTATAGGACTACACGACCGGTGTGATTCTTCATTGTGTACAACCAGAAGAATGAGAAGTTATACTCCATTTATGTATGATGTGTCAAAATGCACCCTACTGTCAAGTATAACTAATTAGAACAATTTTTTTTTAAAAAAAGATAGCAGCCTCTGCCACAGTGGAGGTGATTCTGGGGGTAATGATCAGCCTTTTCATCCATCAGTGCCTCTGAGAATAAGCTTGATCTGTTTTCTTAAACTAGATTCTCAGAGGCATTTGGAGACAGCCTAATGTGAAGTTGTGTTGGCCCATCATTGTGGGTAGGTCCTGAGTTCACATCCAGACTCCTCCACTTCCCAGGGTGTGTCCTTTCTCTCAGCCTCCTTCCTCCTTCCTCCCAAATGGGAGTGATAATAATACCAACAGTGGGATATGAAACCTCCTTAACTTTCAGGGTCAAGGCATAGATAAAGATACATGTAAAAATACTTAATCCTACATGGAAGCAATCCAAGAAATTATTATTCTCTAGGCTAAGAATATGACCTTGTATTATTTAACTAAAAACAACCTGCATGCATATTAATCCAAATACAAGCTTGTCAAATTAATAATTTTGTCTATGGATAGTTCTGATGGACATCTTCAAGCACAAAGCACTTCCTGAGAGCATGTGAAAGAGAATACAAAAAGAAAAAGAAAAAGAAAATGGAGGGAGACCTCATGGGCCATCGCTATGCTTCATTCAGCACCAAAGGATCACATCTTCAGGGGAAAATGGCAGTGGGCCCCCACGAGGGTGTGGCTTAGATAGTGTTTAGCAGAGTCAGGTCATGGGAGGAGTTACTTTAGGTGGACCCTTTTGGCCTGCAAGACCAGGTAATGGGAGGAGTTTAGGATGGGGCAGAAAGACAGGTAGGTAACCACATCCTTCATTTTCACTCAAAGAAATGAAAGTTAGAGACATTCATTATGCTAAATATAGGCATAGACAGATGTAGATGAAAATAAGATACATTTCAAGAGCAGTTAGTTTTACAAGCATAGAAAAATTCCAGAACTCCGAATCTCTCAGATCTTACTTCTCTGTGTTTTGTATTAGCATATTTGTGCAGGTGTGTGAGATGTAGCATGTTGGCACATTGGGGGGTGGGTGTGCCCGTGCATGTGTGTGTGTGTGTGTGTGTGTGTGTGTGTATAAAAGGAATTTGGTTAAATCTAGGGACTGTGAGCTCTTCAGAACAGGTTTGAATGCAGGGACAGTGACTCATGAATAACTGCTCAGGGTGATTCTTGACTAATCCACAGCCAACGTTACTTTAGGGAACTCAAAAGGGCTTAACTTGTGCAAGAAGGCATGTTAAGGGAGCTCTTTGATATCTCATTCTATCCTTAAAAAAGCCTATGAAATTATATGTTGCTGTTTCCGCCTACAGGATGAGGAAACTGAGGCCCAGAGAGACTAAGTTACTCTCAGTTACATAGCTATATAGTATCAGAATTTGCAGCCAGGAACAAGTTTTCTTATGGGAATGACAAAGCTGTTTTAAAATTAGATTATAATGATGCTGATACAACTCTGAAAATACAAAAAAAAATCAAATTTTATACACTTTATTTATTTTTTTTTAAAGAGAGAGTGAGAGAGGAGAGACAGAGACAGAGAGAATTTTTTAATATTTATTTTTTAGTTCTCGGCGGACACAACATCTTTGTGGGTATGTGGTGCTGAGAATCAAACCCGGGCCGCCCGCATGCCAGGCAAGTGCGCTACCACTTGAGCCACATCCCCAGCCCAAATTTTATACACTTTAAACAGGTGAACTTTGTTATGTAAATGATATCAATAAAGCTGTTTTTAAAAATATGAAACCAAGTCTATCTGATAACCAAGTTATGTAAAATGCTTTCTGGTTTTATTTTATTCCACATTTTTATTACTGTCTTATAGTTGTACATGTTGATGAAATTTGTCTTTACATGGACACAGTATAACAATTAGCCAATATCGCTCCCCAGCACTCCCCACTGTCTCCCTACCTCCCATTTCTGGGTCCTTTTCCTCTACTATTTCCCCTTGATTTTAGGAGATTCACTCCCACGTTTGTTTTCCTTTTTCCTTCCTAGCTTCCACATAGGAGAGAAATCATATGACCCTTGACCTTCTGAGTTTGACTTATTTCGATTAACATAATGGTCTCTAGCTTCATTCATTTTCCTGCAAATGCCATAGTTTTATTTTTTTATGTCTGAATAAAACTCCATTGTGTATATGTGCCACATTTTCTTTCTTCCTGGTTTTCAAGTGCTTTCATGTGTATAACTTTGTCAATGTCCAAACCCTGTCTCCCTGTCCCCACTAGCCTAAGGGAATCCCACAGGCCTAAGGGGAGAGGAGAGATGGGTAAAAAGTCAAAACTCTTGAATGGCCTCTCAGGCCAAATGTTCAGCAAAACCACAGGGGCAAGACGTGTGTTTCAGATCAGAAATCAGAGTCAGGATCCATAGGAGCTGATGCCCTTCCTTACTCACCAAAACCTCCACAAAAACCTCTTTGGCCATTTACAATGTGGCTGTCTAGTCTTTGTTTAACACCCAAACCCAATCTTGTTGATCCTACTAGAACTTCTAGCAGCTTCCCTTTGTCTTTAGGGTTAACCAAGAAGTTTTTAGCACAAATCCCAAATCCCTCAAGACCCAGGACCCCTCCACGGCTATATCACTCCCCACACACTGGCCACACTGGAGACTGCACAGTCCTTTGACAACAAGTGACTCCCGTGTCTTAATGCTTCTGACCACAGTGCTCCTTGTCTGCCTCAAAAAATCCCATTCAGTGGTGAATTTACTTTTAGCATCTTCTGCATGGGCCCTCTTTGTCCTGTCTTTCCTACAGCCCTGTCTCCTGGTTCTCCACTTCATTTCCCTGTTTTAGCCTTTCTCTCTCCACATTGGCACCTCTTGCTTTCTGCCATCTCCCTTTCTCTCCACAGCCCTATCACTATTGATCCACACAGCTATTGCCCACTTTGTCCCTACATCTAGAAAGTGCAAAGGCCCTGCTTGGGTTTACTTGTGCCTCCCTCCCCAAAAAACATACTGAAGTCCTAATTGTAGGTACTTGTGAATGTGACCTTAACTGGAAATAGGTCTTTGTAGATGTAATGAGTTAAGATGAAATCATACTCATTTGGGTGGGTCCTAAATCCAATATAACAGATGCCCTTATGAAAAAAAGACCCAGAACCAGATGCACATGGAGAATGCTGTGTGATAATGGAGACAGAGACTGGAGTGATGCAGCTACTTGTACATCCCCAAGGGATGCCAAGGATTACCAGCAACCACCAGAAGCTAGGAAGAAGCAAAGAAGAATCCTCCCCTAAAGACCTCACAGGGAGTACCGTCCTGCCGATGCCTTGACTTCAGACTCTTGACCTCTTGAGAACAAATGTCTGTTGTTTTAAACCATTCCATGTATAGCAATTTGTTGTAGAAACCCTAGTAAACTAACACAAACACCTTGTACCCTTCATGGCCAAATCTGATCTCATGATCATGTCCTCCAAACCAGGCTCCTCCACTGTTTTCAGCACAAATTCCATCTGATTACATCAACCCAGAAACCCACAAGCAGTGCAGGCAACTTCCTCTCCTTCGAGGGCCCTTCCAATTCACTATTGGATTTCGTTGATTTTATCTTCTAACTATCTCTGTAACCTGTCCCCCTTCTCCTCAGCTTCATGACACCAACCAACTTCATCTGACACCTGCACTACTGGCCCCACCACACACATTCTTGCCCCTTCAATATTTCTCTGCACTACAGACCCCATACAAAATGTTCCTTTATCAAAAAAAAAAAAAAAAACTTAAAAACTTGGGCTCTCACTCAGATCTTGATCTTCCATCCTGATCTTTCCTGAAATCCAGATTGGTCACTGTTTCTCTTGAAAAGTCTTCCCTGGGCTGGGGATGTGGCCCAAGCAGTAGCACACTTGCCTGGCATGTGCGGGGCTCTGGGTTCGACCCTCAGCACTACATAAAAAATAAAATAAAGATGTTGTGTCCATCGAAAACTGAAAAATAAATATTAAAAAATTCTCTCTCTCTCTCTCTCTCTCTCTCTCTCTCTCTCTCTCTCTCTCTCTCTCTCCTCCCTCTCTCTCTTTAAAAAAAAAAAAAGTCTTCCCTGACATGATTAGATTGTCTCTAACCAGTGCTCCCTGGCATTGGGTCCTTCTTCCATGGTATCAGTTAAAGGTACTCAGTCATAATTAGATTGAGCTGCATGTAACAGAAACCCACCAACAGACACTTAAACAAGATAAAAGTTTATATTTCTCTCATAACCAGAAGTCCAAAGTTAGGAATCCCAGCTCCACTTTGTCATCAGGGACCCAGGCTCCTTCTTATTCCCCAATTCACCATCTTAATGGAAGCTTCTGAAATTACCCAGAGTTCATCACCTGATGAAATTCCAATTTTCATATTAGCATGTTAAGGACCAGGAAGCTTGGGCAAGAAAATGTACTTCTCTCACTTTTTCTGGAAGTTGCACATGTCACTTGCAATGTGCCTTTGTTCTGGCTCATTGACTAGAATTCAGCCACATGACCATAACTGGCTGCAAGAGATGCTGGGAATGTGCCTTTCACCTGAGTGACAATACAGTTCATTAAAAAGTAAGGAAGTGCTACCAAGAAGAGAGAAATGAATATTATGATGCAACTATTATTATTATTGAAATTGTACGTTTATTTCGGCAATTTGGGGATTGATGGCTATTTTGTAATTGGACTCTAAGAAATATATGAGCAAAGTCTTTCTGCATTTTTTCTCAGTATTATATAAATAGGACTAAATAAATGTATGTTGAATGAATGGATAGACAAATGAGTGACCTTAGTCAAGTTACTCCTGTTTACCTATCTGATAATTGCATGCAAAAATAGAATCTACCTCGGAGAGTTGTTGTAAAAATCAAATGAAATAATGTATGAAAGATGCTTCATATAAGACTGGGAACTCAGTAAACATTCCATAAATGTTAAATATATTATTATTAATCCCCATTAAGCTGAACTCCTTGGAGACAGGTTCTATCTGATTCATCAGCGTCCAGATGCTTAGCAAATAATGGATTAAGTAATTAATTAGAGTTGGCTGGAAGAATTGCAATGATATATTCTTCACAAATGAGAAAACCAAAACCGAGGGGTTAGGTCTGTTAGTAAGTGGGACTAATGCTGATTTTGATTCCACCTCATATTAAAGAAAGAAAAATTTCTGAACTAAACAGACAAGCATCCAGACCAATTAATTAACAGATTCTGAGGCAATGGCAGCAGCAGTGGCAGGATTATTTGAGGATCTTTCTGAATCCTTACAGAAAAATAAAATAACTAGATAATAAAAACAAACCCACAAATGACATTTACAACAAAACTAGGTGAAAAGAGATCTCTATGAAACCCCAGAGGCAAGTAGATGGGTCTAGTCACCAGCTACCACTGATCTGTGTTATTGATATGTGTGCAGGGAGGATACAGAAGGAAGAACTGGGGCTTCTAATGGACCTGAGGAAAGAGAACCCCCAAATAGCCAACAGATATTCCCCAGGAAACCCTGTGGGCCAACTTGAGACAGAAATTGGGAGAGACTATGCCCAGTCCAGGATTAGGGAAAGTACTGAAGGGACTGGAGAAACGTGGTCTTGAACTTTCAGAACTGACCACCAGGGTTCCCTTCCAGGACAAAAGTCTGACTCAGTTCCTCCACTGAGGAGATACTTCTTATAGGGGAAAAAAAATCAAGCAGGACAGAGACAAAGAGCTGAAAAGCAGGTTCATAAAGAAGCAGAGGAAGGAAAAAAAACCAGTAAACCTCAGAAAGCAAGCTACTATATGCTTTCAAATGACCTGAAAACAAAGAAGTCAGAAAAGCAAAGTTTAGAAAGAGTATCTGAACCAAGTCTCCTTCTCAAAGTAAATTCACCAAAACAAATGAATAAAAGACAAGAATCAAGGCCAAATCCCATTCACACCTAGTGAACAGAATGAACACAAAAATATCTTCTAGAAAATAAAAGCACACCAGAAAAATATGCTTAAAAAAGCAAGACTGTTATATACTATTTCAAAACAAGCTTAGAGATATGAAGAAAAGGATACGACATGAAAGAATAACATGAATAGAAATTTTTAAACTCAGAAATGAAGTGACAGAATCAAGATTATTTTTAAAATAGTAAAAGAAAAATGTTTTATATATTTTTGAAAAAAATATTTTATACTTACATGTAAATTTTATAAATAAAATACATGTTTATGTATCCAAGGAACACAAAAGCGATTGGCACAATAAGTAATACCTCAAGAAACAGAGAAAGTGAAAAAAAATTCTATAAAAAGGGAAAAAAAGGATTCAAGATGGTGGATTAGAGGCAACCAGCCCTTGCCCATTTCTCCACAAAATAAAAGCAAAACAACTGGAAACCAGTTGTATATTGAGGTAGGTGACTCAAGAGGATACCAAAATTCCACAGTGAACCAGATAGAGACTTGGAGAAACCTAGAGAATAGATGGTGGGAGAGAGGGTGAAAGAGAGTACCCCAGCACCTATCGAGTAGCAGCTAGTAGAGGGTAAGGGCGGAGGTGAAAGAGAGAGAGTCTTGGTGAGCACCATGAGCACAGGAATCTGCACCTTGCAGAAATACAGTCTAAATAGACAATAGACCTGGGATCTGCAAACTGACTACAAAGCAAACTGACTCTGGAGAAGTTCTCCACCCTTGTCATATTATCATGGTGCTTTACAGGGAGCCATCTTGAGAGGGTCCTGTCTGCAAGAACATCTCTGAGAGTCCAAGGTTCTTGTGTTTTCCTGTCTCTGGGTCCCTGCAGCAACATTGCTACACTGACTCTGTGAGTGGCTAACTTGAGGGTCAGTGTGACCCCAGGAAGAGACTGCTGAAAACTCTATGCAGTGAGAAACTGGATTACAATCCTTCAGGATGCTTCCCTTTTAAAACCAGTCATTTGAGAAACCAGCTGCAGGAGTCTGTAGAAACAAGTAGTTGCATGTGAGGTTTCATGCAGGAACCAAGTCTTGAAACATCATAGTCATGGGCAGTGGATCCTGTGGGTCTCTGACATCACCCTCCCCAGCACAGATATCTGTGACTCCATAGCTGCTTCTTTTTTTCAGAGTGTGCAGCACAAACCATATCACAGTCCCCTACATGCTGCAGAGCCCAATGTCAACCCTGTCCTTGGACTTCACAGTGCAAAAGTCCCCAGAGGTAACCTGTGCCAGTTGAGTGCCACACTCCACACTAGCTTTGTGATGCACGACAATGTCAGTATCTGCTCTGAAGTCAGACTGCACAGCCCACATAACCCTAGCTCCTTCTGGCATGCAGGGCTGAGAGATATTCCAACTGGATCTGACCACAAACCAGTCCCCCTGAAAGACTGGAAAGCACAGCTAAGGAAAAAAGAGGAAGAATAATGTCCAGGCTTTGACCTCTCCAAGAGGTACACAGCCTAAGACAAGGAGAGAAACTCTGATCACTGTGGTTGCAAACATCCACTCTTGCCTGCATAATTAAGCACCTCAGCAGAGCAGATATTTTTAATTTTTATAATTTTTATTAATTATACAATTTTGGTTATTGTTGTGTATATATTTTTTCTATTGTTGTTATTGCTGTTGTGTATATTTTTCTCTATTTTTTCTTCTTTAATATTTAACTTTTTTCTTTCCCTCCTTTTTACTTTCTTTTTTTAAGAAAATCATTTTAATATTTTGCAGTCATTTTTACTATATATACATTAATATCAGTCATTTAACCCTGAAAACAACCTTCACTTATACAATGTAAAAAATTTTTTCTTGACAGGAAGTGATATTTTTTGAATGCTAGAAATACTCCATTACCATAAAGCTACAAAGAGATTCATGCTCCTATGAGCAAAGTTAGGAGAACAAAAATAATTATACCAGTGATAAGCACCAAGGCAGAACTTTTTTGCACTTAGGGCCTGATTGGTTGTATCTAAACATAACCTCTAACAATAAAAGACAAAAATAACACCTCATTTGGCAAAAAAATAAAAATACAAATGGATGTCTGGAAAAAGTAAAAAATGCCCATTTTTAAAATAAAATAATAAAATCAATTGTACTTATTCTTTAGTTAATGTGACATCTGAAAAGCATATTCATCTCATTTTTCTTTAGATCACTCTCAAAAACTCATATTGTTTCATTTTTTTCATCTGTTGTCACATAAAGTAAATAGGATGTTGAATTATGTCAGCTTGCTGTAATGAATCCCAACTATTAGAACTAGATCCAGAAGCTCCAACAACCTTATCTGCAACTACTCCAACATGTAAAACAGATTATTATTTATCTCTATTAATTTTTAAGATCCCTAGCCAAACAAGATACTGTGATTTGTGTGTGTGTGCTTATGTATGTACACACAAGTCTGCCAGAGCCATGTGACAGAGTGAGTGCAACCCAGAGGGGAGATGTACAAACAAGTTTACATTATGGTCCAACTAACCCCCTAAAAGACTTGGGTGGCCAGACACTATTACTTCCAAAATAAACCTGAGGATGAGCAATGAGGTAATTAGGGGATCTTGTTACCACAATGAAGAGTCAGTGACAGGTCTGGAAAACAAAGACTAAAGCAGGATGCCTTGGCCACAGCATTCCCATGACACTGGAAAACACCAAGCAGCAACAGACACTTTTCAGGTAGGGAATCCCCTTACCCGTGGCTGAGGACCTCAGCACCTCCCAAGAGGGCATTTGCAGTAGTCTCTACCTCACCTAGTAGGAAAGTCCTGGAGTGTGCACCTGGGCATCCCTCCTCTTGGTGCCAAGGGTTTTCCCCACTCATACACTATCCCCCCTGGAGAATTGGCTAAAAACAACACTACTCTTCTGTGTCCAACTCAGTCTCAGAAAGGGGTCTCCTGTCCCGTAGGGGTCCCTGAGTTGGAGGTAATGCTGATACACTGTACACTGTAGAGCAGTAACACATGAAGTCAGCCAGTCTACTTTAAAAGTCAAGCACTCTACAGGCAACATTGGCCAGTTATTGTTGTCTCAGTATTAACACCTTTTACCAAGATAGTTTCTTCACACAACTTATAATGTGTAGGGCAAAGAAGAAATACATATTTCTGAAATATGATAGAAAGATTTTTTTTTTAAGTTCAGTGTTAAGACTCCTTAAGGGAGGGAGAAGGAGGCATATTACTTTTCCACTTTTCCACTTTCTCTTCCCATCCTTGGCTTTCAGGTAATACAGCACTAAGGTTCCTGTGAAATTAGCTAAAGGTTCCCATTGCCCTTCCACCCGCAGAACAATTCTAGGGAATTCCTAAGCCATCTACCTCCCAAATTTGTAATCGTAACTCTGGGCATGTCTATACAGCTCTTTAATTCAGTTTCAAAATCCACAGCATTTTTTAAGCAAAATGACACAGTTGCATTCTTTAAATGCCAGCCATGAAATCATCACTTAAAAACAAACAACAAAACCTATTTAGAATATAAATGTAAGTCAAATAAGATTTTCTTCTTAATTTTCTTTTTTTCTGTGCTAGAGCTATGAACCAGGGCCTTATATATGCTAGGCAAGAGCTCTTCCAGAGCCTCACTCCCAGCCCTCTTCTTTTTTAAAGGTGTTTCGTTTGGTTTGTCGAAGACATGCCTATGACTGCTTTAAAAAGCCCTTAGGAAGAGCCTCATGGGGCATAGTAAAGTTTGATATTTTGTTCCAATGTTGTCAGGTGACATTATTCCGCCTCATTCCTCTAAAGGCACCTGCAATATTCCAGCCAGATATTTGGCCAGATGCATGTGGTACTGTGTTCCTGAGCCGCAGGTTTCTCTGGTAACTGGGTTAGCTATTCCCATGCTCAGCAAGTAGGACTTAAACCTGATGGTCTCATCTTCTGTGATGTCACCCTGATTCTCTTTAATTTTATTAGCAATTGATTTTGATAACTCCACCATTTCCTTAGCCTTGATCATTAGCTTGCTGAGGTCTTCAAAGGCCTCAGAAATATTTTTGTCAGTTTCTTTTCTTTTTTCTTCCAGTTTCCTTTCAATACCTACAATTCCTACAGCTCTTACTCTTCCTGGCTGGGGTCCTCTATTTGTTTGTATTGACTGAGACACTGGCATGTTCTCCCATCTTCTTTGTGTCATTTCCTCTGATAAACGCCTGTAAAACTCAATCTGGCCATGCTCTTTGAAGGAGAGTTTGATATAGGAGTTTTTACTACTCTGGAATGGGCCAGGTTCTTTGGTAGGGGGAGCTGGGTGCAGATGAACCACTATTTTGGCAATGATTTTTCTGATCTCTCCAAATCAGTCGGTGTGTACTAAGGAGGAGGGTCCCAGCATCAAATTTTATCTTCTCCTGGCCATCGCAGATGTGTACCCCGCGCTGCTGGATCACCAGGGTCTCGTTGATCTCCAGGAGGCCACTGGTCCACACGAAGCGGTCCATGGCCGCCTCCAGGCTGGCCTCCGCCACTCACCAACCCCTACTTTTTACTTTCTTTTTTCCTTTTTTCTTTTCCCTTTTTTGACTTTCCCTACTTTATTCAATTTCTCCTTTTTCTTTTTAATTTTTAATTTTTCTTTTTTTCTTTTCACTTTTTTATTCCCTTTTAAAAATTAAATTTATATTTTATTATTTAAAAGAAATTAGTTTATTCCATTTTATTTTTGCTTCCTTCTTTTATTTTGTGGTGGTGGTTGTCATTTGGTTTTTACTATATTTCTTTATCTTTTTTTATTAATGTTTTGATGTTTTCTTCTTTCTGCACAGTGCTGAGGATCAAGTCCTGGCACTCTGAGCATGTTTGGTGGGTCTTCTGATGCTGAGCTACACTCCCAACACAATTCACAAAAATTGCACTATATTCTAGTAACAACCCAGCCCTGCTTTAACCTTGACAGATACTTAATAGGAAAGTCCCCAGCCATTGACCCAATCCCAAGTATACATATCTGGGGGAGAGTCTGAAATACCACTCCTAGATATTCACCACCATAGCAATAACAGAGAATAATACACAATGGTGTGGAAACTGCATCTGTGCAGAATCTCAACACAGGTTACTCCCACACCCTGTCAGACAGCATTGCTGACAATACTGAAAGAGTAATCCATATCCCTGAACTATCAGAGGGACCTCTCTCTCATGAAACCTGCAAAAAAAAGTGCATCCTTCAGGCTCCAACGTAGTGCACAGTTTGTCAAAACCTACTAATCGCAGCCAAAGAATCCACAGGGAAACTACAAGTCAAACTGAAATTTAACTCAACACTACACAAACTGATATCCCAGGGCACTTTGTCAAGAGAAGGCTATTTACTACAAAGACCCTCCTATAAAAGTGTAAGAGATATTTATCCAAACATATGCATAAATCTTAAAATAGAAACAAAAGAAATGTGGAAAAAAGGCAACATGACACCTCCTAAAGTTTGTAACTCTTTTTTAAAAAAATTATTTTTAGTTATAGATGGACACAACATCTTTATTTTATTTATTTATATGTGGTGCTGAGGATCAAACCCAGTGCCTCACATGTGATAGGCAAGGACTCTACCACTTAGCTACAACCTCAGCCTAAAGTTTGTAACTCTTTAGTAACTGATTCCAAAATGGATGAAATGCTGGACAAAGAACTCAAAAGTATCACTTTTATAAAGCTCAATGAGCCAGGTGTGGTGATTCCAGGAGGATTCAAATAAACAGCTGGGTTAATTAAGGAAGACAATGAAGGAGATAAATGAGCAATTCAATAAAATATAGAGAATTTGAAAAAGAACCAAATGGAAAATTCAATACGCTCAATCAGTCAGATTTAAAAATCAGTTGAAAGCCTCACCAATAGACTAATCAAGCAGAAGAAAGAATATCATGGCTTGAAAATAAAGTCAAGGAATTGTTGCATTTGGATAGTAATGAAGAAAAAATAACAAAGAATGAATAGAACACACAAGATCTCTAGGATACCATTAAAAGACCAAACATATCCAACAGTGGAATAGATGAGCGAGAAGAGCTACAGGCTGAAGAAAACTTGTTCCAGGGAATAATAGCAGAAATTTTCCCAACTCTTGGTAAATACATGGACATCCAGGTACAGGAAGCATTGAACCCCAAATAGACATAACTAGAAAAGAACCTCTCCATAAGATAGTACTTAAATTGTCAAAGTACAGAACAAAGAAAGAATATTAAATGTTGCAAGAAAGAAGCACCACTACATTTAAAGGTAAACTCATCATAATAAAAGAATATTTCTGAGGAAAAAAAAACTCTAAAGGACAAGAAAGTACACGATTATGTATTTCAAGTCCTGAAAGTAAATAACTGCCAAACTAGAGTACTATACCCAGCAAGATACCTTTCAGAATGAAAGAAGAAATAAATAACTTCCATGATAAGCATAAACTAAAGGAATTCATGAATGCTAGACCGTCATTATAAAAGATACTTAAGATACTCTTACACCCAGAAGAATAAGAAGAATAAATACAATCATAAGAGCACGGGAAAAAATAAATCTCACTAGGAGATTAGATAAGCAAATGAGGACTAGGAAAGAATCAAACATTATTGTCATAGAAAACCATAAAACTTCTAATATGAGTAAGAAAGTAAGTAATATATATAGAATTCTCAAAAAAACAGAAGAAAAACAAAAACAAAAAAAATTACAAGAATAAATACATACCTTTCAATAATAACCCTGAATGTAAATGGTCTCGATTCTTTGATTCAAAGATGCAGACTGGCTGATCAGACTAAAAAATAAGAACTTCAATAATATGCTGCCCACAAGAAACTCCCTTCACCAGTGCAGACATAAACAGACTGAAAATGGAATAACTTGAAAGTGACATTCTAATGGAATCCAAAAGCAGGCAGAAGTAGCTATACCATTGACAAGACAGACTTTAAGCCAAAATCTGTTAGACAATTATTATATATAGATAAAGGAAATGATGCATCAAGAAGATATAATGATTCTAAATATATATACACTTAACTTCAGAGCACCCAATTTTAAAATACTAATGCTACTGGAGAAATAGGTCCCAGTACCAGAATAGTGGGTTGTTTTAATAACCCCCTCTCACTAATAGATCATTAAAATAAAAAGTCAACAAGAAAACATCAGAGTTATATCCACTACAAATGGACTTAATAGACATCTATAGAATATTTCATCTAATAGCTTCAGAATATACATTCTATTCATCAGCATAGAAAACTTGATCTAAAATTGATCCTAAATTAGATCCTAAAGTGAGATCAACAAATTTTTAAATATTGAAATAATTCCTACATCTTATTATATCATAACAGAAGGAAACCACAAGTCAATAGCCAGAGAAACTACACAAATTATATAGACACATGGAGATGGAATGATACACTTCTGAATAAAGAGTGGATCACTGAACAAATCGGGAGGTGGAAAGAAATTTAAATTTCTAAAATCAAATGAAAAATGGAAACACAGCACGCCAGAACCTATGGGATATAAAGCAGTACCAAGAGGTAAGTTTATAGCTCTGAGTGCCTGCATCTAAAAACAAAGAGATCTCAAATAAATAACCTAATTCTGCATTTCAACGTCTTAGTAAAACAAGAACAAACTAATTCCAAAATCAGTAGAAGGACTATAAAAACTAAATGAAAAGAAAATAGCTCCTTTTTAATAAGGCTTAATATATACTTAATCCAAAGATTAAATGGAAAGAGATCATAAAGGACAAAATAAATATTTGGGAGTATTAGATATGTTCCTTAGCTTGATTGTGATGATGGTTTCATAGATGTACAACTGTAACACAACTTTGCAAATTAGATACTTTATGCAATTGTGTGTCAATTACTCCTCAATAAATCTGTTACAAAATAAAAAAACACTGTAGAAGGAAATAAATAATAATGATAAAGGCAGAAATAAATGACATACAAACTAAAAGAACAGTAAGAAGGATCAATTTAACAAAGATTTGGTTCTTTGAAAAGATAAAGTTGACAAACCCTTAGTGAAGGAAAAGACTCAAAAAAAAAGATGATGAAAAAGGGACTATTACAACAAGATGTCACCTCAATTAAGAAAGATTCTAGAGGGAAAATGTTAAAGAATAGCAAAGTACTCACTGTAATCAAAGAAATAAATGAAGAAAATTTTTTGTAACTTGAAAATACTCTCAACAAGGCTCAGTGTATATATATATATATGAGCTTCCATAAAGGAGTAATCCTTACAGAAACAATTTCTAGAAGACTTGACTAAAAGCACTGATAACTTAAGCCAAGGAGCTGCTGGAGGCAACCTCAGCCAGAGCCAGGAAAGGCACTGTTTCCTGATACAGAGGAGGTAGCCACCTGGTGTAGCCAGTCACCCTATCTATGAGTCAGGGAGCTGAGTTCCTATTTTAGCCCAGTTATTGCCTCCCTAGTGTGACCTTAGGTGAGTCACCTAAACTTGGTCTCCTTATCAACAAAATGGGAAGTAGGTGTTGAATGAGATAATTTGCAGTCTCTTCTAGCTCTGTCTTCAGATACTTTTATGATTCTAAAGCAGGATCTCTCAGAATGTGATCTGTCAACTACTTGTATTACAATCACATTCTGATTAAAAAGGCAGTTTGTCCTGAGGTGTTGTCTAGGTGGAGGGAGGAGTAAAGACCTCACATCTCCAACTCTTCTTATACAGCAAGCACCATAATAGGCTCTTTGATTATATTAAATGAGATATAATATGTATGATTATTATATTATTATATTCTATATATTTAATATATAATATTATATGTTAAATGGGATATAATATATAACTATTATATTATATCTCATTTAATCTTTAGAGTTACCTAGTTCAGAAGGTGGCATCTGTCATATAGATGAGAAAAGGAAAAACTCTTGAGAGTTTCGGTCATAGAACTGGTAAGTGATGGGCCCATCTGCATGGAAGGGCTTCTTCTCTAAAAGTTAGAAAAGAAATTAGAGAGGAAATTAAATTTACTGAGAAGGTGTCCCAGGATTGGAAAGATCTTAACAGCATGGCCCTGTTACACCTTCACCACAGGCACACTCCCCATCAAGTTTCTGTTTCTTTTATAAAGAGAAGGGCAGGTGAGGAATAACAGATAGGGGTATAATCTTCCCTTTGATTTACTTGGAAGCCATCAGAAGACACTTAATGCCTAGAATTTTCTGATGCAGAGAAATAAATAGCCAGAAAAATCTTAAAGTCAAATAGCCTAAATATGGAGAATGAAACATGCAAGATTGGCTTTTGACTCCTGCAGGTGAAGGGGGAATGTTTAATAAAGCAACATATAGGCATGCTGATTTCTTTAAAAGTTGTTGTAAAATAAGATATTTAAGTATTGAGGTTATTTTGGGATAGCTAAATAAAGAAGAATGTTCATCAACGAGGACTAAAAGATATCTTGACTGGAAGCAGATCTCGTGTTTGAGGCTCCGGTTCAGCATACCCAGTATGAAGAGAGAGAAGTGTGTTTCCTTTGCTCTGAAGCAGCTTTTAATGATGATGTAATTCCATTTGTTTGTTTTTGCTTTTGTTTTTTCTGCTTTACAGGTAATGTCCCCCGAATCCTTTCCCATTCTGATGTCCTGAAGTGTCTCACCTTTGTTTTCTTCTAGTAATTTCATAGTTTTCAATTTTTCACTTGTCTTTTCATTTTGAGTTCATTGTGGTAAATGATGAGAGATGGGGATCTAGCTTCATTCTTCTGCATGTGGATACCCACATTTTCCCCACACTATTTATTGAAGAGACTGTTCTTTCTCTGATGTGTGTTCTTAGCATATTTGTTGAAAATCAGTTGTCTATAGATGCATGGGTTTATCTCGGGGCTCTCTATGTGGTTTCATTGGTCTGTACACCCATTTTTATACCAATTACCATGCTGTTTTGATTGCTAAAGTTTTGTACTATGATTTGAAGTCAGGTAGTATAATGCCTCCTCTTTGTTCTTTTGGCTTAAGATGCCTTTGACTATTTGGGGTTTTCTGTGATTTTATATTAATTTTAGGATTACTTTCTCTATTTCTGTGAAGAATGTCATTGGTATTTTGTTAGGAATTGAATTGAATCTATAAATCACTTTGAGTAGTATGGACTATTTAATAATATTTGGTTCTTCTAAACCATAAACATGGGATGTCTCCACTTTTTTGTACCTTCTTCAATTTATTGCATCAATATTTTATAATAATCATCATAGAGATCTTTTAACTTTTAGTTAAATTTGTTCTTAGGTATTTTTGTAGCTATTGTAAATGGGATTGCTTTTTTGATTTCTCTTTCAGATAATTCATAACAACAATGCTGATTTGTATATGTTGGTTTTGTAGACTACAATTTTGCTATGTTCATTTATTAGTTGTAATAATTTTTGGTGAAATTTTTGGGATTTTCTATGGTAACAAGTTGACTTCTTTTCCAATGTAGGTGCCCTTTATCTCTTTATTTATCTATATCTCTAATTGCTTTGACTAGGACTTCAAGGACTACGTGGAATGAAAGTAGTACAAGAGGGTATCCTTGTGTTGTTACAGACCTTGGAGAAAGGACTTTAACTTTTCCCTATTCAGTATAATGCTGGCTGTTGGTTTATTATAGCTGGCATTTATTATGTTGAGATGTATTCCTTCTAGACTTAATTTGTTTGGTGCTTTTATTATGAGGGATGTTCAATTTTATCAAATGCCTTTTCTGCATCTATTGAGATGACCATGTAGAGTTTGTCCTTCATTCTATTGATATAGTGTATCACATTTATTTATTTGCATATGTTGAGCCATTCACATTTGATCATGGTAAATAATGGTTTTAATGCCATTGTATTCTATTTGCTAATATTTTTGTTGAGCATTTTTGCATATTGTTCATCAAGGATTTCAGCTTATAGTTTTCTTTTTGGTTGTTGTTGTGTCCTTCCTTATCTGGTTTTAGTATCAGGGTAATGTGGACCTCATAGAATGAGATTGGAGAACTCCTTTCTTCTACTTTTTGAAATAACTTAGGATAATTGATATTAGTTCTTTAAATGTTCAGCAGTGAAACCATCTGGTCTTGGGTTTTCTTTGCTGGAAGGATTTTTATTACTAATCCATTCTCATTACTTGTTATTGGTCTGTTTGGATTTTTTATGTCTTCATGCTTCTTGGTAAGTTGTATGTGAATTTTTTCATCTCTTCTAACTTATAAAATTTGTTGGTATATAGTTATTCATAATAATCTCCAATGATCTTTTGTATTTATGTGATATCAATTATAATGTCTTCTCTATTTTGTGTTTTCTTATTTTCTTGTCAAGCTAAAGGTTTGTCACTATCGTATATCTTTTCCAAGAACTAACTCTTTGTTTCACTGATTTTTTAACCTGTTTTAACTTGTTCTTTATAGATATACATGACAGTAGAATTTATTTTGACATATTTTACATATGTGCAGTATAGCTTTCCATTCTTGTCCATGATGTGGAGTTACACTTATTGTGTATTTTTATGTCTCGTTGATCTTTTGTATTAATTTTTTAGTCTCCATTTCATTTATTTCTGCTCCAATTGTTATTTTTTCCCTTCTACTAATTTAGGGTTTGATTTGTCCTCATTTTTCTGGTTCCTTGAAATGCACCAATAGATTGTTTATTTGAGTTTTACTTTTATGAAGGTGTTGATTGCTACATACTTTCTTTTGATACTGGCTTTAGTGTATTCCATAGGTTTTGAAATTTTTAAATTTCTTTCTTGATTCTTTTTAGATCCATTGGTTGTTCAAAAGTAAGTTGTTTGATTTCATGTATTTGTATAATTTTCAAAGTTTTCCTTTTGTTGAAGTTCTAGTTTTATTGTATTGTGGCCAGAAAAAGATAGATGATATGATTTAGATTTTTAAAAATTTGTTGAGACCTCCTGTGTGGTCTATCACAAATCTATTCTGTAGAATGTTCCATATGCTGATGAGAAAAATATGCATTCATCAGATGTTAGATGGAATTTCCTTATATGCCTGTTAAATTCATTTGATCTAGAGTACAATTTCAGCCTGCCATTTCTTTGTTAATTTTCTGTCTAGATGATCTGTCCATTGCTGGAAATGATGTATTAAAGTCCCCAGTGATTGTTGTATTGGTTTCTCTCCATGTCTTTAAGTCTATTAATATTTTCTTTAAATATTTGTGTTCTGATATTAGGGACTTAAATATTTTTGAATTGTTATTTCCTCTTGCTGAATCAACCCCTTTGTCATTATGTAACATTCTTTGCTTCTTTTTAAAGTCTGTTTTATGTGATATAATCATAGCTACTCCTGCTTTCTTTTGGATTTCATTTACATGGAATCTCTTCTGTCCCTTCACTTTCAGTCTTTGTGTATTCTAAGAGGTGAAATGAGTTTCTTGTAAGAAGCATATTTTGGGGAATTTTTTTTATCCATTCACTCACTCTGTGTCTTTTACCTGAAGACATTAATCCACTTATATTCAAGATAATTACCAATAGATAAAGCCTTATGATAGCCATCTTGTAATTTTCTTTCTATTATTATTGTAGCTCCTTTCTTTCTTCCTCTCTGTTACCATCTTCCTTTGTGGTTAAGAGATTTATTCTAGAAGTGTGTTTCGATTTCTTGTTTATTATTTTTGGTTTGCCTATTACAGATTTTTGCTTTGTCGTTACTATATGGCTTACAAAAAGAAATTTTTATTATAATAATCTATTTTGAAATGATAGTAACTTAAGGACTATAAAGGTAAGAACAAAAAACAAACTAAAGAACAACAGAAAATATGCTAATATGAAAAATACATTTACACTCATACCTCTCCAAATTTTTGAACTTTTGAGCTCCCATTTTACATTTTAAACTATCTACATCTTAACATGTTAATATAGTTATTATTTTAATTTAATTTTTGATTTTCATACTAAGAATATTAAAGATTGATGCATCATGCTTACAATATTAGAACATTGCAAATTCATTTGATAATTACTCTTACCAAGCAATTTTATACCTTCATATATATGTATTTTTTTTATTCCTTAACATCTTTCTTTAAGTTTGAATAACTCCCTTTAGCATTTCTTTCTTTCTTAATCTTTTTTTTTTTTTAAATTCAGTCTGTGTTGCCCTTGAACTTTCAATTCTCCTGCCTTGGCACACTGAGTAACTGGAATTACAGGCATGTGCCACCATCTGTAGTTTCCCTTAGCATTTCTTAAAGAACAGGTCCGGTGGAGATATGTTCTGTCAGCTTCCATTTGTCTGGGAAAGTTTTTATCTCTTCTTCTTTCTAAAGGATTGCTTTGTTGAGTGTAATATTCTTGGTTGGCAATCTTTTCCCTTCAATACTGAGAAAATCTCATGCTACTCTCTTTTGGTCTATAAGGTTTCTACTGAAAAATCTGATGTCAAGCAAATTGTAACATACTTATATGTATGTTGTTTCTTTTCTCTTGCAACCTTGAGAATGTTCTCTTTATCTTTCACTTTTAAGAGATTGATAATAAAATGTCTTAGGGTAGACTTGGATTAATTAAATCTGACTGGTGACCTTTAATCTTCCTACACCTATATATTTGTATCCTGCTGTAGGTTTGGGAAATTTGATGCTATTATTTATTTGAATAATCTTTATACTCCTTTGGCCTTCTCCAGTACTTTTTGAACCCCAGTGATCCAAATATTTGCTCTCTTAGTATTATTCAAGAGTTCCTGTATGCTTTCTTTATTTCTATTTTTTATTTTTTCTCCTTCAACATGTGTTTCTAGTGGCCTCTACCTTTAAACTCACCAATTCTTTCTTCTGTTTGATATATGCTACTATAGATGCCTTCTGTCTCAATTTTATTTGCACTGATAATATTTTTCATCTCAAGAATTTCTGTTTGTAGATGGGCACAATGGCAAGCACCTGTTGTCCCAGCTACTCAGAACCCTGGGGTAGGAGGATCCCTTGAGTACAGGAGTTCTAAAACAGTTTGGACAACATAATAAGACTTGATGTGGAAAAAAAACCTATTTGATTTTTTTTAATAGCTTCCATCTCTTTGTTAAATTTCTTTGTTAGAATACTAACATTTTTCTGTCTTTTCTTCAAGCTGATTGAATTTCCTTACAACAGTTGTTTTAAATTCTCTGAGAGTTTTCCCATATGATTACTATATGGTCAGTTTGGGGTACCTTATTTTGATCATAAGGTGATATCACGGTCTCCTGAAAGTTCACGATACTTGTTGGCATGTGACATCATCTGGGCATTGAAGAATTAGGTATTTATTCCAGTTAATAATTATATAATTATATAATATATAATCTGGCCTTGTCTGTGCCTGTCTTTCCAGAAATTCTAGGCAGGCTGTTGTCAGGCACTGTAGAATTCTGCCTGGCTCTGGGCAAAATCACCATGGATAGACCAGCCCCAGGCTCCTATGTCATACTTGTGGCCACCAGAACTATCAAATTGTGCCATAGTATCAGTAAAAGTAGTCCCTTGGCCACTGAGGCTGACCCTAAACTTAGTCATGCCTGAATCTCATAACTATAGGTACCTGCGCAGTCTCAGGGGGCACTGAGGCCCGTGCCACAGCTGGAGGTGATGCAGGCTGAAGCCCAAGTCCATCCCTCTGAGGCACAGATCTCCGACTCTAGACAGAGCAGTTCCAGAGCCATCTTAAGCACTGCCGTGGTAGAAATAGTCCCTCAACCATTGAGGCTGATGCCAATCTAGGTTGTATCTGAGTCTCATAGCCACAGGGTCTAGCATAGTCTTAGGAGAAGGTAGGTGCTCCCCATGCCATTTCAAGGCTGGCAAGGATGCAGCCTAAAACTCAAGTCTGTCCTTTGGTACACAGGTATCTTTCTGATGCCAGGGTCATAGAGGCTCTGAGTGCCAGCCCATGTATGGCACCTTTAGTTTCTATGAGTTGCTGGGTCTACCATGACAGGCATGGTACTAGGCTCCAAGACAAATCCCTAGCTTTTGTGTTCTGCTCCCCAGTAGTGCTCCTCACTCTTCCACCTATGTTTAGAGAAGAGGTAGTAGAAGCAGTCTCTGCATCCTGGCTCATTTCTAGTGACTCAGTTGTGGGTAGTGGTCTGGGTTAGTGGTTGTGAGGTTCTGCCCAGCACTGGATTTCACTATAGAAGGCCTGGTACTAGGTTTCAAGTCCAAGAGCTGGACTTAATTCTCTCTCCCTCACCCAAGCAGGAGGCATCTCTGTCCATGCTGGGCTGCTTGAGATTGAAGGAAGAATGTTGCAAGTAACTCTTCCCTCCTGCCTTTTTCAATAGGTATTTTCATCTTATTATACTAAAAGCAAGCTCTATGGCCTTTTACCTGATTTCCTTGCTCTTGTGAAGGTAATTTGGTGTATAAATGGCTCTTCAACCTACTATATCTGTGAGGAGATGATTACCAGAGCATCTTAGCTGCATCTTCAACAACTGTCTTAAAAGTTAAATCTACAAAGAACAAACTCCTAGCCAATGGAATAGCCTTGTGGGAGGAGCATGGAATCTGCTTGTAAGTATCTGTTAAAATATTTTAAAGTAAATAAAAGGATTGGAAGGGGCTGCAATGTAGTTAGGGGGTGGCTCTCTGGACTGTGAGAAATTCTCAGAAAGCCTGTGGATGCCAAAGTCAGGGTATGAAAAGTGGTTTAATCAAATGGGCAGCCACTGAGGTCAGAGGAGGGTTGCAGCCTACTAGTGCTAGGCACTGAGCTTGGCACTGAGAGAGGTATGTCTGCCCTCAGGAGCTTTTCAAGCCAAAGAGAGCCAGTAACACATCAGAAAATGTAAGCCTTCTAGGCTTAGGGATTCCAGCAAAGCAGGTTTTGAAAGTGAAGCCAGACTCCAGATGGGAGCCATGTGAGCAAAGGTACCATGTGAGCACTGCACTGCATGGCACAGTTGGGGGACAGCGAATTGGCCTGGGAAGGTTTCCTACAAGAGAGATTAGGTTGAAAAGGGCCAAACCAAGGATGGAGTAGAGGGCTCGAGTGACAAGATTAAAAAGTTTGCAAGTTAACTTATAGGTACTAGGGAGATACTGAAAGATTATGAATAACATAATCATTATAAATCCAGATCCTTGCGTCCAGTCTCCATTTTATAATAAAAAAAGAAGTCCAATCAAAATGAACAAAAATAAAGAAAAAAATAAATAATTCTAGTTTTTTTATTTTCATGTTCTCAAATAACCTCCAGCAATTCTTTAACCCTTTGTTGTCCCCTCCAAACATACTACTTCATAACCTCTTTTTTTGCTATGCTATGAGCTCTGTTGCCCTACTCTCTTCTTTCTCTTCCTCTCTCTATATTTTACTGTAACAATCAACTTCAGTTTTCTAGTTCTGGTCTTTCCCCTCCCACTTCAACATTTCTGTTCCAATCTTTATTGCAAAATTCTCAGAACCCTTTAGACAAATGGAAACTCCCCTACTCCCCTATCATGGAAATGGGAGAGGCTGGAGTGTGGGAAGCAAAAGTTGAGGTGTAAAGACAACATCTTCTGAATCAAAACGAGAGATGGGTATATTGAATCACTGTGAGATAGGGTACTGAGGAAAATTTGGGATCTTAGGAAAATGTCTACAATTACTGATCTGAACTAGTGATGTTCAGTGTTCCCAAAGATTCTGTCTATTATGATCCACACAGGGAGAACCTTACCCAGATACACACAAAACCATGGTCAGGTAAATTGGATATGACACAGTGTTTTGATGTTGGGGAGCCTGTGGGTGGATGGACAAGTTCAATGAAAGAAGGGCAAGCGTGGGAGACACTGGTGAGTTAATGGATTGTGTGTCATCAGGGCTGGCAGAAAAGATGGTGAGTGATCGGCAACACTGACAAAGAAAGCTAAATTTTGTGATTTTTTTTTCTTCAAGGTTAATGAGTCATGAATCAACCATTTCCATGTCAACAATTTCCAAACATTTTAAGCTTCATGTCTCAATCTTCTGACAGGAATAAAAATGAAAGAGTTTAAGTTTATATTATCATTAAAATTTATTTTATTTTTAAAATTTTAAACATAATTTCAGACTTTAGAAAAGTTGCAAGAGTAGCTAGTTGCTTTGTAGAATTCCAAATGTTGGTTTGTTTGCTGTTTTATCGTGCCTTTGACAGCAATGCCACACAAATGATGCCATGGTCCTTCTCCATGTCTCATATCAGAGTACCATATTTTCATTTGAAAATAAAATATATTATGTGGACTGTTTCTCTTGAGGATAATTTTGTAGAAATTGTGTTTAGATATAAAAAATAGAACAAACAGCTCTTGAATGGAGGGACAAATGAATAATGGAGTTGTTTTCCAAGATGGCACCAGATCTGGGGGCTAGGCTTTCTCTCCCTATCTCTCTTTCTGCTCCTCCTCCTCTTTTTCTTCTTCCAATTTCATAATGTTTCTATGTGTCCAGTCCTAAGTGCATGTAACCCCATATAACTTTTAAAAACTTTAAAAATCATGTATTATAAGGAATATAATTCTGTATTAATATCTTTATGATACATCCATAAAATTGGATGCTATGCAACCATTAAAATGATAATGTCTAATCATATGAATAGACATGAAAAGATGTTCAGAATACAGTTTTGAAAGCAGGGTACAGCTTCTCTGCTTCCTCGTTGTCATGTCCTGAACTGTTTCCCTCTGCCATGCCATTTCACCTTGATGTTCTGCCTTACCTTGGGCCCAGAGAAATGGAGTTGGCTGTCTATGGACTAAGACCTCTGAAACAATGATCATCAAATAAACTTCTTTCTCCTGAATGTTGTTCTTGTCAGTTATCTTGGTCAAAGCAATGAAAAAGCTGACTAAAACAGAAATTGATATCCAGAAATGGGGTCGTCGCTGTGACTAATCTGAGCAAGTGGTTTAAGTGCTTTTAGAGCTTTTTGGAATTTATGGGAAGAATTTTGAAAAGTTTAGATATGCAAGCTGGATAAGTTTTAGAATGTTGTAAGTGGAGCTTAATGGGTAATTCTGGTGGGAGCTCAGAAGACCAGAATGCTGATAGGACTATGGACATTAAAGACAGGGTTGATGTAGTTTCAGAGAAGGAGGAGGACTCCATTGGAAATTGGCCTCAAATCCATTAATGTCACATTCTGGCAAAGAAGTTGTCAACATTTTGTCCATGTCCTGAGGTTTTTGCTGATGCTGAATCTAAAGATAATGGAATAATTAATCTGGCAGAAAAAATTTTAAGGCAGCATTCAGTGAGTGGAATAGATATTGCTGGTAGCTTTTAGTCAAGTTTACTGTGATAATCAGGAGCAGAAAACAGAGCATAAAAAATTGAAAAATTTGGAATATGGCCAGAAAACTCTGAATACAACTGGGGTTATAGAAGGTTTAGTTGTTAAAATGATGATAGCTTTTAAATAAATGGCTTGAGGGTAAGATCACACCCATCTCAGGGTCAAGAATGTAAAAGTAAAACTTTCTTTGAGAAAAGAGCAGGAGGGCCTAGGAAGTTGTTTCACCATGCTCAGCCACCCTTGCAAAGACTGTGGCAGCCATGGTCCCAGGAGGCTTGGCTACTGCTTAAGATGGTGGCATACATCTTAAGCAGTAATACATGGTACTATTTCTGCATGAATACAGGATGCTGGAGTTGGGGAGTCCTGGAGGCTTCCACCAAGATTACAAAGGAAGGCCTAGAAGACCAGGCAAAGTGCAGCAGAATTTGAGTCCCTGTGGGCAACCTATGACAGAGCAATGCATGGAGATGTCAGAAGGAAAGTAAAGCTACAGTGGAGACCCCCCCAAGATTAAGATATGCTGGTAATATGTGATGGCTGCCAAGGAAAGCTGCAATCATCAAGAAGAAACAGGCCAAGAGAGAGGCCATGTGGGCTACAACCAACAAGGGCATAGGGACAAAGCTATACAAGCCCTTTGGAGAGAACATCATGATTTCATGTATCCTAAATGCTGGATATGGAGCTACAGGACTTGTTTGACCAGCTGAATTTCAATCTTTGTTTGATCCCATCCCTTCTTTCTATGCCCCTATTTTCCCACATGGAAATCTTTACTCTGTGCCTTTATATATTGGATATATGTAACTTTTGATTTTGATTTTTACAGGGGCTCATACTGAGAGTTTGCCTTGAGTCTGAGAGGAGACTTTGGACTTGTTAAGGACAATGCTGGATCTTTAATACTGTGGGGACTCTTGAAAAATGGACTAAATGTATTTTGTATTGTGAAATGGGCTTGAGTTTTGGGGGGCCAGGGGCAGAATGTTATGATTCAGATATATGGTATCCCCCAAAAGCTCATGTGTGAGACAATGTAACAATGTCTAGAGGTGTAATGATTGGGTTGTGACAGTTTTAATTTAATCAGTACATTAATCTACTTATAAGGATAAACTGAGAGGTTAGGGTGTGGTAGGCAGGTAGGGTGTGGCTGGAGGAGGTAGGTTCCTGGGGGCATACTTTTGAGGTATATATTTTGTCCCTGGTGAGCAGAGAATCAATCTCTCTCTTCTCTCTTCTCTCTTCTCTTCTCTTCTTTTCTTCTTCTTCTTCTTCTTCTTCTTCTTCTTCTTCTTCTTCTTCTTCTTCTTCTTCTTCTTCTTCTCTCTCTCTCTCTCTCTCTCTCTCTCTCTCTCTCCTCTCTCCTCTCTCCTCTCTCCTCTCTCCTCTCTTCTCTCTTCCTTTTCTCTCCTTGTTGTCACATACTGAACCATTTTCCTCTGCCACACCTTTACACCTTGATACTCTGTCTCACCATGGGCCCAGGGTAAACAAGTTGCCCAGTATGGACTGAGACTTTGAAACTATGAGCACTGAGTAAACTTTTCCTCCTGGTAGGTGGGGGGACAGGGTGCAAAGTTATAATTACAGTCCCATTTTTGTAACCATAATAGAGAATAGAAATAGAAATGAGAGAGAGAGAGAGAGAGAGAGAGAGAGAGAGAGAGAGAGGGAGAGCTCTAGAAAGATACATACCTAAGAGTGCTAATTTCTGGGATTGGTATATAGACAAATTTCACCATTACCTGGTCTATATTTCTGAATAATTGGATATTGTATAAGTATTATCACTCATGGTCAACACAAACAATAAGGAATTTTCTAGTTTCCAAGAAAACTGCTTGTAAAACAAGTTTTGGTGATTTTGGCATCTCTTTAAGAAGATCCCCTCTTATACACTAGAAAGAAAGGGAATCCCCCACGCCCCATTTCCCTGCACATACCTCATCATTTCTCTACATTACTTTCAACATTTGCCATCTGCAATGGACAGAATTACTTCCCTCTTTCCCTGGCCCCTTTGCTCAGGTGTCTCTACCTCTCTCCTTCCCCTGAATTCCTCCCTTGCAAAGAGGTTCAGGACTCTATCCCCTTCCCTCCCTTCCCCTCCAGTTAACCTTCCAAGAGAGGTGTCTGCCTTCACTGCCCTGAGTCTTGAGATCCTTCCACTCCCTACCCTATCATATTATGCTCTTAAATGCATGTCAAATCTAATAATGGCCTTTCCTGGAAGGGTCCTTTAGCATCTGACATCTGCAATGACCTTTTTGAAACACTCTCTCCCTGGCTTCTAGGTTAAGCTGCAATCCCAGGTTTCTTCTCCCTTCTCATTGCTCATCTCCAAACCCTACCCTCCCAAATGAGTTGTTCTCCCAAACTCTGTCCTGGGCCTTCTGCTCTCCTCTTTCACATCTTTTCTTTCCCTCGACGATCTTACCTTTCAGAAGCTCATCAGCTTCCCTCCAAGTCTCCAAGGTTCCTCTTTCAGCTTAGCATCTGGTCTTTTCTGTCATAACAGACAGACAACGCTGGCATTTTCACTTCCTCAGCTATCTGCCTACTGAGTCCAGGTAATTCCACCCTGAACTCTCTCTTTGTTTTTTTTTTTTCCTCCAGTGCTAGACAAGTGCTGTACCACTGAGCAACAACCCCAGACTTGAATTGTGCCCCCTTTTTTGGTTCAGCTTTATTGAGGTAAAATTGATTTTTTAAAAAAATGCCCACATTACACAGTGGTGCCCTTTTCTCCCACTCAACTGCCCCTGCCTGGTTCAGGCCTTTGCTTGCTTGCTTGTGGCACATGCCTCCTCCTCAGCTTGACACACTACCCCTCAAGCTGTCACTGGAGTTCCTTTCCTAAAAACATCAGCCTGTCCACGGCATTCCTCCACTCAGAGCCAACATTCAGATTTCCCACAGGATGCCTGTTCCATGGGTTATTAATAGCTGACATGCCAACATTTTTTAAAAGCTCACAGAAGTTTGACTTACTGGTAAACATGGGGTTTAGCTAAGTCCAATAGGCATCTCTACTGATGACACTCATCAGGCTAATGGACACTTCAAGTCTCCAAGATGGAGCTTATAAGTATATTGTTTCTCAAATTTATTTGACCTCAGAATTCTTTAAATTTTCATGGAACATTCAAACTTTGGGAAAGGTTCTGGAGTGGGCGGGGTCATAAGGCAGAAAGAACCCAGGCCCCTAAGTCACCACTGGCAGCTGAAATGCCAGTAGAGCAGCCCTATGAAAAATACCTGTGCTGGATCATTGGGTGGGTGAGACACTCTGTTGTGTTCAACCACTTAAGCTTCTGGGTTATTGGTGATAGCAGTTAGCCTATGCTTCCCAATGTATAATGGGTGCATATTTTTAAGTTATTTGCCAATGAGCAGATCATCCTTTTCAGCCTGGGGAGTTTTGTCACAAGCAATAATAAGTCACATGAATTTCACCCTTATTAAATGTTGGACACTGTGATAAGCACTTTGCAAACATTATCTCATTGAATCCTATGACCATCCAGTAGGATATTATTGACCCATTTCATAGATGGGGAAAGTAAAAATTTTAAAAATATTTTATTTTTCAGTTGTACACAATACCTTTATTTTGTTTATTTTTATGTGGTTCTGAGGATCGAACCCAGGGCTTCAAATGTGCTAGGTGAGTGCTCTACTGCTGAGCCACAACCCCAGCTCCCCTAGGGAAGTAAAATTTACAGAGGCAAATAACTTAAGAGATTTGAATGCTGGTCATTTGTCATCTTAATTCTTGATCTTAATCATATCAAGGTACTGCCTGCTGAATCCAGGTGATGACCTCAGAAATGCTGGAGTTCAGGTGTAATTTGATTAGTTATCATACTAACAGAATATATGGATGATTTATTCATTTCTAGTCTTTTTATTTATACCAGAGGTTCTCAACCAGGGTCAATTTAGCTCCCCCATGAGCTATTTGGCAGGCAATTTGGCTATCTATAGGCAATTTGGTTGCTACCCCTGGGAGGTATTACTGGGGCTCAGTAGGTAGAGGTAAAAGATGCTTCTAAAACATCTTAGAGCTCACAGTACAGCCTACACAACAAAGAACCATCTTCTCACAATGCCATAGTGCCAAGGTTGAGAAACCTTAAATTAGACATTTTATATGTTTAATTAACAGAGCACAATGTTCACATTAAATCTACACTATTACTTAGAAGAAGAAGCATGCTTTAAAACTCTGCTTTATACTTTGATACCTAAAAGTGAGCAGGAAAAGCCAAGGCTAACAAGTAGCTTTTGGTGCTCAGAGATGTTGAGCCCCAACCAATTTTGGAGAGAATCCAGCTCAAAGAAGACTGGCCACGGATAAAGAATTAGGTTTGGCAGAACCTCAGGAACAATGTATGGTGGCAGAATAGAAATTCCTCTTGAAAGAATGCCAAACCTTTTTGGTTTCCTAGTAACGTAATTTTCCTGAGATTCCTCTCATCTTTGAATTTGCAGCATTTCTACACCTATTTTAAATCAAGGCAACAAAAGAATTTAAAAAAAAAAAGGAGACAGAATCAGAGCTTCTTGGGGGAGGGAAAGAAACCTAAAGGACATCTGGTCCACCTCTGCTCATCCATTCTGGTATACAGTGCCCCCCATTTCAACAATCATATAATACAGGGATGTCATCATCACAGATCCAATCCATATCCAGAGTGCTCTGTCAAAAAGTTCTCCCTCCCAAGAACAGAAATCTGCTCTCTGAACTCTCTGCTGCTCCTAATTCAATCCAGATGTTAGGGGGAGGGGACTTGGAGATGGGTACACAGAGGACAAGGGGAGACAGACAGTGTTCTTCTGTGAAGCTTGCTGATTCCCAGCGGCTGGGCTCTGTGCCTTATTTCTATGTGCCTTATTTCTAATCTTTCAGCAATCTCTGGAAGCAACATAAGGTAACAACCATGCATAGGCTCCCTGCCCCCCTTCCCTAGTTGTCTCTTTTGCAGATGAAACATCAAGAGATCTGTTTTCACATGCATACATTCCTTTTACATCCTGTTCATTCATTCATTCATTTATTCATTTATTCAGCATGTATTCAGTGGCCACCAACAATATACTAGACTTATGCCAGATACTGGGGATGCAACTGTGGGCAAAATGGCCTTTCAGACCAGCAGGGGTGAGAAGCCCTCAGTGAGAGGCTATTAGTATTATCTATAGCAGAAAAAAAAAAAAAAAAAGTCCCACACCAGAACTCTAACGAGGTAGCCTGGACATCAGGGACACATTGCAGAGGAAGTGCACCTAAGTTGAGATTCAGAGGGCTTCACCAGGTGATGGCGTGTGGACTGCTACAAGCAGAGAGAATAACCTAGGGGGATACCACAGATAAACTTGGGGCACTGAAAACAGGTTTGGGTGGCTATTTTCAAAGAGAGGCAAGAGCAGGAACAGTGCAAAAGAGGCAGGCCCAGACTGGTGAGCTCTGTAGGTCATGTCAAGGATGTGAGTCTTCAGCAGAAAGGTGAAGACCCATAAAACTCAGAAACAGTATGATCGGATTCAATTTTCAGAAATGAGCAAAAATGTCAGAGGCCCAGGATGGAATGCAACACAATTGTACCAACCCCTGGGAGGTGAGAAAGGGGTTGCCATGGTGACCATGGGGGACTGAGAGCAATAATGTGGAGGGGTTGGGAAATGTTCACCATTTTCCCTGTCTCCATCAAATCACCTCCCAAAAGTCACCCCAAATTACAATCAAATTTAAAACAATGCACTGGCTATGCAACTGTAGTTAGAAAATAAGCCCTGATCACTTTCCACCAGAGGATTACTCCCTGGGCTGCCCAAGTAGAAATCCCGAATCCAGCCTGGAGAAATAGGACCATTTAATGTAGAC
The DNA here is from genome assembly GCF_052094955.1 of Ictidomys tridecemlineatus. Classification (NCBI taxonomy): domain Eukaryota; kingdom Metazoa; phylum Chordata; class Mammalia; order Rodentia; family Sciuridae; genus Ictidomys; species Ictidomys tridecemlineatus. Next base: position 30,423,649 of record NC_135481.1, read on the forward strand.
AGGACTTGGTATTTGGATGTGGGACACAGAGAGGGAAGAGGAAGCAAGGATGACTGGCCCCTGGCTTCAGTAGCAGGTAAAAGATGGACAGGTATGTTTCCTGAGGATGAAGACAGATTACTGGGACCAAGCAGAGCAAGAGGCACCTGAGAGTAGTCCAAGTGGAGGGAGAAGAATTGGAAGCCCTGGAAGAATCAGGTTGTGAGAAGTCAGAGGACAAAGAGTTGAGCCTAATGGGCCAGTGAGCCCTCCTGAAAATCTTCAGGGGTCTCTGAAAAATTCACAAAGCATTTTGTCATGATGGTCACCCCTATGAAAACCAGGATGTGGCATATCTCTGCATCAGGATGGATGAGAGATGGGATGTGGAAGCCAAAAACTGAGGGACCACAAGACTGCCACACCCCAAGAGCTTCACTGAACTTGGGAAATAGTTCAGATTGGGAGAGGAAGATCTCTAAAGGATGTCACCTAGTAAAAAGAGAGAAGGAGATCCTTAATTCACAACTAATTCACATACATCTGGGACTTTGGTACAAGACATTTAAATGCAAAAAGAGCTCCATTGCATTCTATCATTCCCCAGAAGAGTATGGAAACATCATCAAAGAAATAAACAAGTTTCTAGTGTTGGAATTTTAGAAAACATGTAAAGCTGTTGGGGTTATTGGTGGCAGGGAGGGCATTTTGGCCTGCTGCTTCCTCCTTGTGCCCACAGGTGACCTTGAATGAATGATCTTCCAGCTGTACCTGATGGACCCTCTCCCCATCTGTCAGTCTCATCATCTCTCCTGAAGAAGAGGAAAGACCCAGATGAAACCACAACAGAAAACAAGTTACACTTTCTGAGACCAGCAAAACTGTGTACGATTCTGTTTTTGTCATTACTTCTGGAAATGGGCATCAATTTTCCCTATGAGTTTCACATCTGGAGACCGAACAAAACTAACCTTAACAATTGCATAGGAGCTGCCTAATCTACTGGAAAACTCTTGAAAATCCATGTGAAGTAAATGTGGAAAATTTTTGAAAGACCAATTTACTACAAAATAATTTACCATTTGAATGTTATATAAAAAAATAATATAATTTCCATTTTCATTGCAGGCTCTTGTTGAAATAGTGTTGTCTTTGCTTATTTTCTGTTTTGTTTGTCAAGAAGTGGCCTAGGGTAGGTTCTGCCTGCCAGCACAGTGTTTGGGGTTCTTGTCTGGCATGGGCCTTTCATTTGCCCCGCCAAACTAACGAATTAATTCTTCAGACTTAGAGAATCTCATTTCTCACTGTGACCTTTGGAGGCTGGAGATCGCATGTTCTCACTAAGAACTTAGGGATCTGAGGGAATTGTGGTGAAGACAGCAGAGTGGGCTTTTCCTCAGGAAAACAGCCATCTCAAGAGGTTACTTGGTCCTCTGTTCTGGGTAACCCAGGACTGCAGGGTCCAGGTTGTAATTAGCTTTGCGTTCCCCAGTCCTTGGTACCCAGAAGGCACTCCACAAATGTTTGATGTAAAAGGCGAGGCATCAGGGCCAGGAAAAGAGAACTTCTAAACATAGAGGGAAATCCTACAAATGCAGGCCTTCTTCTCCTTGGAAATGGAAATCTCCAGGACAGAGTAGCAGCACCTTTTTGTATGTTGTAAGAAGAGAACTACCACTGGTGATGGATGGTAGGAGCTTTTTGAGGATCTTTATTCTTGCTGGAAAAGCAACACAGGCAAGATACACAGATCCACTTGTCCATGCCCAGGACAATTAAAGTTCTCAATTCAGAACCTCCCTCTACATGCATTCAAGTAAAAGAAGCTTAGAGGAAAGACAGATTTGTATTTCAACAAAAACTTCACCATTGACTATGTAATCTTAGGCAACTGACTTAGCCTTTCCGAGCTTCCATTTTTTCATCTGTAAAATATGGGTAAAATCTCATTAGGGGGCTGGGGATGTGGCTCAAGCGGTAGCGCGCTCGCCTGGCATGCGTGCGGCCCAGGTTCGATCCTCAGCACCACATACAAACAAAGATGTTGTGTCCGCCAAAAACTAAAAAATAAATATTAAAATTTTCTCTCTCTCTCTCTCTCTCTCTCTCTCTCTCTCTCTCTCTCTCTTTAAAAAAAAATCTCACTGGGAAAGTTGGGAAGATTCCATAAAATTTTTGACACCTGTAAAACACAGTGCCTGGAACACACCAAGCACTCACAGAATTTCAGAAGAGCAGGAGAGGCTTAACTTAGGGTGACCACAATAGCCAGGTGGAAAGTGTTTGTCCATAACCCTGCTTACAGCCTCTTTGGTGATATCATGGCCCAAGCTCAATAATGGGGTGGGAGGATGGTTGGGAGAATAAGGGAAGCAGAGAAGCTGGGGCAGGGACGGACTAGGGTGAGCGCACTGCCTGAAAGGTGCCTGCTCCTGGTCTGGTGTAGGGGAGGTGGGAGTTGGGAGTGGTTGACTGAAGGCTTCTGTGGGCCATCACACAATGAGGGCTGTGAAGAGAAGCTGCATCCTGGATGGGCCTGCAGACACAGAGAGGAGGACTGGGGTTACAGCCCTGAAGTAATTGACAGGCATTTCCAGGGCCTCTGCCAGAAGCAGCCTCTCTGGCTGGAGCTCCCTTGCCCTCTTGGAGAGAGGCTGAGCTCTCATCTACCAGGGCTTAACCCAAGCCTCCAGGCTCTAGGACTGAGACATTAGGAGTGATGGCTCCTGCCTGCCCGGCCCTCTGCCTTCCTCAAGACCACCCTTCTCAGCCCTCCCCACAGCCGACCAGGCCTCCCTTCCCTAGCTGCTCCCTCTCCCACCAGGCTCATCCCCGTGGCTCGCTCACAGGCCCACTCACAGCTTACCTAATTGTCACTTTAGCCAAAAGACTGTCCCTGACAGCTACATAGAATATCAAACCCATTATTCTCCATCTATCATTCTCCGGTCCCCTTATTTTCTTCAAGGGCTGATCACCCTGTGACTCATTGTACGTCACTGGCGAATTCTCTTCCTCCTACACAAGCTCTATGATGGCAAGGACACTGCTCACTCCAGTATCTCCAGAGTCCAGCCAAATACCTTGCACTTGAGCATGTTTCTGCTCAAATGAATTTTTGATGGGTCAATGAATTTGTGAAGGAGTGATTAACTGCCACGCGTAGCTGCTGTTATATGAAGAACATTAACATTCTAAATTGGTTCCAGAACTCGCCAGCACCAAACCAACCTGCTAGCACGTAGAGGTTGTATATACTACTTGCTAGCAGGTTGGGAGAGGGAAAGAAGGGGACTAAATTTTTTTTTAAGGAATAAACTCACCTTGGGGCTCCTGGACACCTGCTTCAAAATCTTTCCTGGGGCATTTTTATTAGGGGACAGATATACACTGGAATATTCCTTTGGATTCAGTGGTGTGACCTACTGATGGTGGAACTATAGGCATCGTAGCCAGCAGGGAAGGTGAGATGACAAACTGTTTGGCTCACTCAAATCAGACTCTTGGAGTCACTTAAGATATATGCCGTCTAGCCTTAGAGAAACCTGAGAATATAAGTCAGTTTTAGCAGTGTTCCACCGAGGAATGACAGCTGTGGTTACACCTTGGCTGGAGTTCTTGCCCACACGACTGGGTTCTCCTCGCTGGTGTTTAAGATCACTGCCGTGCCAAGGAGGCAGCAAGCAGGGTAGCATTACAGTGAGCAACTTATGACACAGAAATGCAGGAATGTCCACGCCCCACCCAAAAGCCCATGGTCACGATGCTAGGCTGATCTGCTCATGACTGAATCCGTTGAGAGGAATTATTTCAGTACCAAGAGCACATTTCTCCAGTTCCCATCCACACAGGGGGAAAACGGCACACGCCTCACTGTGCAGCAGTGCCCAGGAACAAGCAGGCGCTCAGACTGCAGAGTGACAGAAGCCTCCCCTCAGGCCCACAGCCTGGAGGCTTTCCAGGGAGCCTCCTTGGGGAAGCAATGATTTTCCAGAGAAGGGAGGAGCACAGGGGTCACAAAGTGAAAGAGAAGAAAACTGAAATGCCATGTTATGAAAGTGCAAGCTTAGAAAGTGGTGGCTATGTAAGAGGCTGTCCCTTGCTGGAGTGTCACCCTTTCCTGGGGCTCCACCCTCCCTGCCTGCTACACAGAATCCCTCCTGGGCCATGAACTAGTTACAATGAAACCCCATCCCCACAAAAGGGTTGCAGCTGGACAGAATTCAGGAGAATGGGATGTGATTTTTGCCTTCCAGCAAAAACAGATATACACATGCTCATGGAGTCCTTTTATCAGGATGAAATGAGACTAAATGAAATCGTATACATAAAAGACCTAGAAAATCTATGCCTAGAAGATAGTATGTGCTCAAGAAATTTTACTTTTTCTAAGCACCTCATGTTTTGCTTACTAAATAATATTAGATTACTTTGTAACGATTATTATTTCTTTTAACTTCTGTTTTAGGCTGTACCTTTTAGCTTCTTACATTTTTTCTTTTAAAGAATATAAAAGATAAAATATGAAAGGGTTTTAGTGATAATAAAGCCATATGCTACAATATAGTTTTTAGATATGAAAGTAATTTAAGAGATATTTATTTCCCCTATGAATTCACATTTATCCCCCCCTTGCTCCAAAAGCATTTTGAGGTTCTTCAAAAAATAAATACAGCCAGATACAAAGGAAGAAGATAATTATAAGTTGGTCACAAAGCTGGTCCCAAGCTTCCTAGAAGGCAAAGCAAAGAGAGAAAGCTAAGCAATAATAAATCCACAATGCTTGCAAGATACCATAGAAACTTTTTTTCCTACACTCATAACGGCCTTTGATCCTGCCTGGTGGTACAAGCAAGGGCAAGGGCAATGCATCTGAGGGCTGCTAAAGTAAAGATCCAAGCAAGGTAGGTTTCTCCTGGTTTCCCTTGATCAGAGGTGGGATTTCACTCACAGGAGAAATTAAGTATGTTTGTTAGTGTTACTTAAATACTAAACAAATTACCCCAAAACCTAGTACCTTAAAACTATTATTCTATTTTGCTTATAATTCTGTAGAACAGGAATTTGGATAGGGTACAACATGGATAGTTGATCTCTGCTCCATGGTATTGGGACTCACCTAGGGCAAGGTGAAAGCTGGACTGTGGAGGCATCTTCATGTCTGGTAGTTGACATGACTGTTGGCTGGCACGGGAGCACTCACACGTGGCCTCTCCATATGGCCTCAGTGACCTCACTGTCTGGAGGCTCAGAGTGGTCCAAATTCACACATGACAGCTCAGGGATCCAAAGGAGGGTGTCCTAGAGAGCTAGACTGCATTTGGTTGGTTACAAAGCAAGTCACGGGCCACCCAGATTCAAGGAGAGATGATAAAGACCCCACTTCTTTCTGTGAGACATGTCAAGTTCATATTGTAGAAAAGCATGTGGATAGGAGAATTATTGCTGCCATCTTGGGAAAATTCAATCTGGTACCACATCCTTTTACCACAAGGTTTGATGAACATTGAGCAAATGTAAGGGGCTTAATGGGTGTCTTCCTGGTGTCAAACAGTAGGTAAAGAGATCTAAATAAGCCTGCAGAATGTTTGAAAGTCACAGTGACCAAGCTAAGTAAATCGTCAGAATATGGGTCTTCATGTGTATGAGTCTTCTCAGGCTGCCATAACAAAGTTTCATAGAGTAAGTGGCTTAAACAACAGAAATTTGTTTTCTCCCATTCTGGAGGCTGGAATTCAAAATCAGGGACAGTCTCTGTTGAGGACTCTCCTTTGGGTAGCAGCTAGACACCTTTTCTCTGACTTTTTCTTAGTGAAAGCACAGAGAAATAGAGACAGAGACACAGACACACAGAGATGAATCTTACCAAAAAAATTGCTTAGGAGGCTGAGACAGGAGGACCACTTTAGCCTGGGAGTTGGAGGCCAGCCTTGGCAACACAGCAACATTCCAACTCAAAATAATAATAATAGAATCCATGCTTGTCTCGCTCTAATTGCCTCCCAAGGCCTCATTTTCAAATACTGTCACATAGAGGCTGGGGCTTCACATATATGAACTTGTGGGGGACACAAACCTTTGACAATGACACCACAGTTACAGACATACTAGCCTTCAGTAGAAAATGACATCAATCAATGAATACTTCCAAATATCCAGAGTCTTTAATCAAGTAGACAAATCACCCATACATGTGAATTTTTCACTTTCTTTCCATCTTAGTCTTATAGCCAAAATTCAAGCCTGAGATTATGACACAGATAAAAATAGACCCAGAGCATCATTATATATAATTTGGAAAGGGTTTCACTGGCATACATCTGTAAGCAGTTCGGGAACACTTTCAAGCTGTGTTTACATGATATTAAACATCTGGATGAAAACTGGAAAAAAATAATCAATTTGGATTGGAAACAAAACAGAAGTGCAAATCTTGATGCACTGCCCCCTTGGAATTCTGAATGCAGAGCTGATCCCCATACCCCAGGCATGAGATAATGGTGCACAAGAAGGGCCATTGAAATGGTCAAGGCGGAAAGGAGGCTTCCGTGGGAAGACAGACTTTAAAAAAAGAACTCCATTATGCAAACAGGAGATGGGAAGGGATGAAATCAAAGGCTATGAAAAATGTGAAGAATATGAATCTTAAAAGACTTGAACTGTTGGGGCTGGGGTTATAGCTCAGTGGTAGAGCACCTGCCTAGCTCGTGTGAGGCGGTGGGTTCCATCCTTAGCACCACATAAAAATAAATAAATAAAACAGAGATATTGTGTCCATCCACAACTTAAAAAAAGAAAAGAAAAGAAATAACTAAACTGTTTGGCCCAGAAGCTTTGAAGCTTGAAGCAATGATTTCAGTTCAACTGAAAATCCAGTAAGTCTTTACTATCAGGACAAGAGGTCCTCAGGAAACGGAGGCTTCCAGATAACAATGAACTGATTATTCCTTTAAGCATCACAACCTGTTTTTGACTCTTTCAAGTAGAAAACTTTCTAAAATGTTGAACTTATTCAACATTTTTGCCTCTTAAAGAGAATATAGTACACCCAGGTCACCACCATAGCCTCAGTGTGTACAGAAACTGTCACATAACCACATGTCCCAGGGGCCCCTGGTAAAGAAGCCCAGGGCCCTGAAATACTTCCATTCCTATCTCCGTGTTTTCAGAGTTCTCTTTTCTCTTTGCATCATTTCTTGGCTTTTCATTCTGGCAGCACATCTCAGGGTAGGTTCTGTCAGAAGCAGACTCTGAGGTAGGTATTCGAGGACAGGTAGCTTCTACGCCCCACTCTGGTGCTCTGCCGCCCTCCGGTTCTCACACCTCACAGAGATTTTTAGTAAAAAGATAACTAGGCAATGAATGAGAGCGTAAAGGACTCTCCACTGAGCAAAAGATAACTTTTTCAAATAGTTCAGGAACACTTCCTCTATGATTTCTCCCCGGTTCTTGGTTATATTCTTAAACGGTGCTATAAGGGAGCTAATAGTTTATAAAAAAAAAAAAAAAAACAAAAAAAACAAGTTTTTGTCATTCAATATATCTAATCAAGAGCTGGGGATGTGGCTCAAGCGGTAGCGCACTCGCCTGGCATGAGCGGGTCACTGGGTTCGATCCTCAGCATCACATAAAATAAAATAAAGATGTTGTGTCCACCGAAAACTGAAAAATAAATTTTAAAAATTCTCTCTCTCTTAAAAAAAAAAAAAAAATATATATATATATATATATATATATATATATATCTCCAATCAAATTAGCTTTTGAATCAAAGTACAAATATACTAAATGGCAGGTTGTGTTAGATAAACTCTCTTGAGATGAACACTGACTTAGTTCCTGTTCTTTCAAGTAATGGGGAAATGTTTCCACCTCAGTAAGAGTCAGTGTGCAGGTCAGGGCTATTGTTCCAAGACAGATGGCATCTGGATGCAAATGGAGGCACTGAGGCAAAACCCAAGCATGCTGGTTTACACTGGCATAGTGGCTCTTTGGGATAGAACCCAGGGGAAACTGTGTGTCAGTGAATGTGCAGGGGCCCGAGGATGAGGGATACCAGGTTACAAACAAAGCGTGTCTCCTCCTTCAACTTCAGTGCGGGGAAAGGCCTTGGCCAGGACTGGCACAGGAACTGGCAGGGAAGGGTTGGAGGTGAGCAGGAATGCATGGTACTCAGAACTATCATCTGCAGAGGGCTGTGACAGGCAGCCCTTGACTTATACCAAGTTCATGAACAGCCAGGACAAAAACCCAGGTGTCTTCACTCCAACACAGCAGAAATTACCCAACACTTATTTGTCCAGAGGCAAAGCCAAGAAGAGGATATGTGTTCCAGAACACCAGGGCATGCTGGCCAGAAGTTCCCATGAGGATAATGAAGGGGGAAAGGGCTTGAGGCCAAGTGGGAGTCCAAACCTCCAGCCATCACAGCAAAGCTGGCAGGGAGGAGGCAGGCCCCAAGCTGGAGGAGGCTCTGGCAGCCTGTACATCAGGGATGGGCTGCTGCAGACAGAGCCAGAGAAATGCAGTGTGGCTGGGGCAGGCAGCAGAGAGAGACTGAAATAGAGTGGACATGGGACAGGGCTGCCTTATGACAAACCTCTCACTGCCTAGACTCTAGGTAGGTCTTTGTTTTGTGGATGGGGAGTGACCAAGACTGTTAAGAAGTAGGCTCTCAGACCAGAAAGATTGACAGTTGCAGAAGATTGAGCTTTGGTTTGGTGTCCCTGAATTTGGGCAAGGCTGGAGAAGGGGATACAATCCAAAAGGGAGATGTGGCAGCAATCAAGACATGGGTAAAAGCTGGGTATGGTGGCTCATACCTATGATCGTAGCTACTCAGGAGGCTGGGCTCATTGAACCCAGGAGTTCAAGACGAACCTGGACAACATAGAAAGTCGCTGATTTAAAAAGAACATTAAAATTTGATGGGAACTTGGGTGCCAAAATAGAAGATAAAAATAAGGGAATTAATTTTTAAGACTGTAATCCTGGGAAACTGAGAGGCCGTTGGCACCTTGGACTTTGGAAAGACAGCTTTTTGGAGTTGAGAGTCTAGTTGCGCTGACCCCACCTCTGCTCTGTCAGAGGAAGTCATGATGGGATTGTGAGGCTCAGATTCCTGAGATTCCTATTGAGATTCCACTGAGGCCTTCCTTGTTTCTGCCAGTAACTCCCCATTCTAGTTAGTCTTGCAGCAGTATCACCTATACTAGGGAAGAAAGCAGGTGTCCTGAACACTTGTTTTCTGGGACACAAACTCAGTACTTGATTTTTGGACCTATCAAATTCATCGAGAGAAATTAAAGTATGAGTTAGGAATGTGGAGGATGAACTTAATTCCTGGGTTCTCAACAATTATGTGCCTGAGACAAAATCCACACAGGAATAAAGAAACCTATTTGGGAATGATAGAACAGCATTAAGCCAAATGGAAACATCTGGTCAACGTGTCTGTGTTGGGAAAATCCTAGTTCACTTGAACGAGGTCACTGTGACTCAAATATTATATTCTAATGGCATTATTCTGAAAAAGCTTTAATAAATCTAACCACTTATGGATGTCTAGATAATACAAATTTGGCAAGATTTAAAAACCAGCTAAGACTGATACTAACAGCCAAAGGAAAAATTTGTTGAAACCCTTTCATGGGATGATATGTGTTAATGGTTTGAATTAAAATAAATTTAACATTTTGGCTACAAGAGGCAAATTGTATTTGAGGTATTAAGATGCTCACATTCACATTCAAGAGCCAGGGAGTAACAGAGATAGGCCCATGGGTCCTAAATCTAAGAAATGACATTAATTTATGCCTTTCCTCAGAGAATGAGCAAAGGCTTATGGCAAGCAGGGATCAGATCCAGTGCTTGGAAGATTCCTCCCTTAGGAGTGTGGATAGCTCCACCAGACAGATTGGCCTTGAACCAGAAGGGGAGGGATCAGTTAAAGGACAATGCCAAGGGAAAATAAAATGCTGGCTAGACAGGAGAGAGGAATGGAAAGTTTGAAAACCCATGAAAGAAGGGAAAGGGAAGGGAGAGTAGAGAGTCATTGATGAAGAAATTGAAAAGAAATTTTTAAAAGAAATTGAACAGAGATGTTTGACCTGCTTTGGATAGTTCCATTCCAGGTGAAGATGGGCCACTGGATGGGGTGAAAAGATGGGAAAGATCAGTGTTGAGGACAGAGTATGTGGAAGCCAACTGAAAATAGGATGCAGGCGAGGCGAGTAGAAGGACCATAAAGGAGAATGGTAATGTGGTGGGATATCCTAAACTAGAGCCAGAGACCTGGCTTCTATCCCAGTTTCCCTCTAACTTTAGTCAAGCAGCTCCATCTTTCTGGACTTTTTTCTTTATTCTAAAGGCATATCAATAGCATTAGAGTAGGTGACCTTGAACATTCTATCCCCCTTTCACTCCTCTATTCAACATAGATGTTATGAAATCAGACAAACATAAGTGGAACCTTCCATATTGGAACATGTATTTAGCTTTTCTATGTAGAAAATGTTTCAAAGGGAAGAATAAAAGGTTTTACTCAACACTTGGCGAGCAATATTTGTTCTGTAAAATAATTAGCAAGTAAGCATTATTGAACTGGGTTGTCACATAATACAAGAGAATTAAAAGGGGGGGAAACCCACAAATAGGAGACTCAATTTTCCCTTCCATAGAGATCAGAAGGATGAATAACATAAACCATGGGAGAGTGGTAAATAAAGATATGTGCAGGAGGAGAGAGCCAACATCAAATAAAAGGAGTGCTGGTATAGAGATGAAGAATCTTGAGCTCTAGTGCCAACTCTGCCACTTCAAGGACTTGGGCATATCATTTCCTTTCTGTGCCTCAACTTCCAAAGGAATCCAAAAGATTCTGGATTCCAGTCTCCCACGGTACCCCTGCCTGTGACTATCCAGTCACAATCATTTAAAAACATCTTCTTCTTGTGTCTTTATACCAAAAGGGTCTAACTCGGGAAGCATTTTATATATTTTTGACAGAGCTAATACAGGGAACTGGCTGGACAGGTCATCAAAGAGCCGAGAAACCAAGCAGAAGACAATGAGACAACTTAAATAACTGCAGGAAGCCACTGACACTCCAGGCTGGCATAACTAGAGGAAGGAGATGCAGTTATTGGAACCCAGAGACTAGAGTCACCTAATGGAAGCTGGAGCCACAGAGGAGGTACAGCTACTGTCAGAGCTGCCAAGACTCAGGGATAGAGGATTGGGAAGAACATCCCTGCTATCCTTCCTCCGCGCTCCAGTCTCCTGCCAATGCCTCCCATAAGCAGGATCCAGAAACCAGCTGGCACAGAACCAGGAAAATGCAGCCTACAGGGTCAACCCTTCTTCCATACACAACAGAGAAAGGACAAGGAATGGATCTGAGGATAGACATGCCAGGAGTGGTCCAAGATCCAAATTCACATTCTCATAACTTCCATTATTAGTACTGCACCTATGTGGAATCTAAGCCATTATGCATCGGAGGACATCAATCCAGTCATTCCTTGCTTTTTTCCTTCCCCAGAGTGACATTCAAACTTCCTCATAAGGAATGGTTTCCAAATTTCTTTCATCATCCTGTGACTCCCTCTTCAGGGACCTCCCTGATATGCCTTCTTAAAATGTGGCACCACATGTTCCTAAGATCCCAGGTGTCCACAATACCAGCTCCAGTATAGTAGGACTATTCCTAGCTTTCTGGAAGCAATATAGCTACAAGTTATCCCTCTGTTGACTCATTTTATCTATAGACAATGAAGACCCACATATTTTTTCCTGACTTGTCCTAGCTAGGGAATCTACACATTTGATGAACAGAATCATCAAATTTTTCTATAAATCACTTTTGTTGTTTTTGTTTGGTTGGACCAGATCTAAGGGCAGAGCTCTGTGTCACTCCACTAATGACCTCCCTCCAAGTTAACCCTTTGCCATAAGTCAGGGTTCACTGGGTAGGATTGTTCAGCCAGCTCCAGGTCCACTGAGCAGCAAGGGAATTGTATGGGTATCCATCATATTCTTTACTTAAATCACAATATATGATGTCTATGGCAATCTGTTCCCTTTATCTTGCACCTAAAGTAGAGGGGTGCTCAGCTAATACTGGCTACGTTGAAGCTAAAGAAAATTATTAGAGAGTGACAAAAGAAATCCCCCAGTGGATTATTTCTGAGATCCACTCCTTTCTTTTATTTACAATGTGAGGCAACATTGCCCCTATCCAGTCTTTGGGTACTCTTCTGTTTCCTGAAAACTGCCTATATTCTAGTTCTTTCTGAAGCCTTATGAGACTTGATTCTATCTTCTCTCCCATAGGAATGATACTGACCCTTCCTATGTCACAGAGCAGTATAGGGGTCCAGAAGAAAGGCTGGGCACAACAAAATAGTCACTTAGGCTGCCTGCATAGGGGCTGTGTGGATCTTTGGAAGAATAGTTATAGCATAGTCACATCCTGCAGCTCCCAAAGTAAATGTCACACATGGGACCAGACACCATATATGATCAGGGAGACATCCCATGGGGAGGAACCTCTCATCATGGTGCTGCTGTTTCAAGGTTAAAAAAAAAAAAAAAGGAAGCTGGGCTGGGGTGCAACAGAGGTTTGGTCTCAGGTTTTGTTCTTTCTCCTTCTTTGTCAACTTCCCTTTTTCTCTGAGTCAGTGCTTTAGAATCACTAAAATGGCATTAGCTTCTCAGGAAGCTACCCTATGGTAGCTCATGAGGACAGAAGCTAAGAACTCAGGAGAACAGCCTAATGCCCGCATCACCAGCCTCATCCACCCTCTGTCTCCCGTGAGGTGTCTGGACTTGGATGGGGCTGCACAGAAAACACACCCATAAAGAAAGTGGGGAAAGAAACATTCTACTCCTCTCCTAAACTAATAGGAATCCCCTCCAAACTCAATTGTGCAATGAATGCAAGAATGAACTCAAACAACCCACCCCCTGCCTGCCGGTGGTGATCATCCCTCTGGAATTCTTACTAAACTTAACGTCTTGGGACATATATATATATATATATATAGCAATTATTTTGTTACCTACAATTTTTTGTCCTCTCTCTTCTAAGGTGAACCAAAGAGGGTAAGGAAGGTTTACAGACATTGATTAAATATGTTTGCAAAGATTTAGACATGAGGGTATTTACTGATGCTACTATAACAGAAAACTGGAAAAATATAAATGCCTGACAACAGAGGATTGTTCAAATACATTATGGTACATCCATCCACTAGACTGCTATACAGATATTAAAAATCAGGTTGCCAAAGAGTAAATGAAATGATGTTAACAACATAAAGGTAAAAGAAAAAAAGCAAGTTACAATGGCAGAATATTGTACATACAAAGAGGATAATTTTTCTAAGGATATGTTAACAATGATTACAACTAGTGGAATTATGAATAGATTTCTTTATTTTCCTCTTTTTTGCTTATGTGCTTTTTCCAATTTTTTTAACAGTAACGTGCATTGCTTTTGAAATACGGAGTGGGGCATAATAAAAGCTTGTTTTTGCTAGCAAAATAGAAGTAGGAAAACCCCCTCTTTCAAGGCACCCTGGAAGTTGAATGAAGCCAGTTTACAGCCTGCTCTCCAGATTATCTATAATCCCATGGAAGCTACCTTGAATCCAGGCAGAAGCTTCCTTAAAATCAGTGTCTAACTTGAGATGAGTTATTAAAAATGGTACTCCCCTGCCAAACCCTAGGGCTGTGGGCCACTCAGCCCAGAGAAAAAGGCAGTGGCAGAGCCCCTTGGCTTTCAAAGCACAGCAGCAGCCCTAGCGTGAGAGGAATCTCCCTCCCTCATGCTTCTGCTGAAGGTTTGCAGACAGCTCCCTTTCCATCCCACAAGAGGAGACAGGCAGATGAGTCACTGCACTGGCTCGGATTAAAGGAGTATTATTGTGTGAGCAGAAATGGATCTATTTTATTATCTGTTTCTTGACACCTTACAGATAGATATGCTTTTCCCACAAGACAGGCAATTTCCTTTGAAAGCCAACGATTTTGTTTGCTGAAGTTAAGAAATGACCAATGAGAATTACAAACTTGTGCATCTGAAGAGTTGCCAGGCTGAAAAGATGTAGTGGAAACACTGAGGGAGGTGGTTTATAACTCTCAGACTCTAGGTTTTCAAATTTGCAAAGTGATGCCACTCTTCTAAAAATATACAGAGGAAATGCAGAAACCCATTCCCCTTTTCACTTTCCTAAGAGGTTCCCCACACACACACTTTAAGAAAAATACCAGAATTGGTTTACAAAGGGAGATTCACCACTTCAGAGATTTCACTGTTTTTCGTAGGGATGATGGTCAGGGGATGCTATTTTAAGGACTTCCTTCTCTAACACAGATTTTTCCATTCTGAGAGGACAGATAAGGTATGTTCTACTAATGCTCCTCATTAAATTCACATGCATGCCAACAGTCATTTCCCTTTGTCTTCTTGTCCCATGACAACAGATTGCATATCATAGGAAATTGGAACGGAGACATTATTTGGTTTGGATCTCTCTTTTCCATTGTTTAATTCCACACTCAATCTTTCATTCTATGCCTGCCTCCTTTTGCAGAAATATACTACAAGTGAACATAGGAACAGCTAAATGAATAGGTATTGTTATTTTAAGTCTGATTTCATAGACTTTTTTAGGATGCTTTGACCAGTGCTTCCTCCTCCCCACCCACAAGCACTTATCTCTGGGCCAAAATGTACTGGTATTCCATAAAGACCTGATGACTGATGGGCTCATATGTGTTGTCAATGTGCATTCCCTTTTCTTGTCTACTGCTATCACATTCCAGTACAGGAGCATCCCTGTTTAAATTACTGCTGTTATACTTTATACATAGATGTGTCTGTGCAGCCCTTACTCTGTACCACCTGTCCACTGAAAACACACAAACAAAAACCAAAAACAACAACAACAAAACTCCCGCCAAGTGCAAGGAATGAAGTTCTAAGGCAAAAGAGAAAGTCTGACATTCCTGAACCTTGACACAGCCTTTTCAATCCAATGAATGCTGTTCCGTGAAGCTGTCACTGTTGCTTTACCTTAAGATAGAAAAGCTCTTACAGCAAACTTTTAAAACCATCCTAGCTGTTTGTTTTCTGAGTATTAACTTGCTTCTAAATTTTGCTATTACGTTTTTCTTTTCATTTTAGAAAGTGGTTTTAATACATTTTCTTGTTCCAAACAGGATCGATCAGATCAAAGAATGAAAGTTCTTTCTTCTTATCGAATATTAACTGTGTGCCAGGCATTAGGTAATAGCTTCCACACTCATTATTTAATTTACTCTTTTACAATCTCTCTATGAAGGAGATGCCAACACATGAGGAAAGAGAGAAGTGGGCCATTTGTTCTAGAGCATGCATCAAGTGTGGGGGCTCTTTTGACCATTTCGTCAACCTTCATCCAACTTGTATTACTAAGTCCATGAATTTGGTCATCCAGAAAATTTTTTCTTAGAACTCAAAGCAAAGTGTTATTTGCACTTGGTAAAGCTAGACCTTCACTTAATTAGGAGGGTAGCCCCAGCTAACCCAGAAGCCAAAACTCACTTGTTAAGTGACACTAGACCACAGCAGTTAGAAAGAGGTGGCCACATCAGAGAGTTACAACTTCAAGTCTCAGCTTACCCACTTTTTGGATATGAGATCACAGGGAAGTTATTTAAGACTCGGTTTCCACATCTGTAGAAATAGGTTAAATTCTACAAAATTGCCAACTTTCAATCATGTTTTTTTAACCTTCAAAAAGAATTTTCAAATGGTTCTACTTAAATTCATCACTGGTTCCTTATACAGATGAAATCAATGAGCACAGGAAACACTGTAAATGGAACCATTTAATGGACCCTGTATTACTGATTTCTTTTTACTCGGATCAATAGTTTGCAATTTCTTAACACTTTACATATATACACTTTATATATATAAGCTAGCGTGAAGTTGTGTAAATGTTGGAGCCTGTAAATTAGGGAGACAATAAAAATGCATGGATAATCAAGAATTAACAACTAAGGCCTCCCTGCTCTGTGCATTTCTCTCCTACTTTAGTCTCTTAATTAGTACATAAATTTACAAATGCTTTTCTTTCTTCCTTTTTTTTTTTGTTTTTTTGAAAGTGGAAGGAGAACATTGAGGAAGTTTTTTACATTGTTTAATCCCATCAACAAAATAAAGGTGTAAAATCAATTCTTGCCTCTCAATTTGGGAATACGAAGTGGTGGGGCAGCTTGATTGGCAGAATACGAAGTGGTGGGGCAGCTTGATTGGCAGAGCAGATCTTACCTTCCAGGCTAGGCAGTGCCTGGCCTCACCCAGCCATCAGAACCAGCTCCACAAGGACTTGCCTCACCTGTCCCGCCCAAGAACAGTTCGAGTTACCATTACTGGCCGTGTGTTGTTCCCTTCCTCGCTAGGTGCCAGGCCCTGTGCTTGGTCCCTCACATGAATTATTGTATTCACTCCCCACGACGTTCCTACGAGAAGGAAACTGCCATCCCTCTCCCCCTTTTCCCATCTTCCGAGTGAGAAAACAGACCCACACAGGTCTCGTCCAAGGACTCTGACCGGTGGACTCGGACTCGAACCCGGCCAGTCCTAGAACTCTGAAAACACCGAACCTCTTAAAAGCGGGTAGAGGCACTTTTTCACTTAAGAATCCTGCAAACTTGGCCACACCCAAGGAAAGGGTCTCTGCATCGCTGACCCGAACAACCTTGGGTTCCCGGCTTTCGGCGCTGGGCACCGAGGGTGGGGGAGGGAAGCGGGGTATTTAACCCCAGCCGGGAGCCCGCGGGGCGCCGGACGCTCCTCGGCGCTCGCGCCGCCTCTGCCTCCTCCCCACTCTCTCGGCGCGCCCCACCCTCCGCCCCGCGCTCGCCTAACGCAGGCACCGGCCGGCGGGCGCGGGGAGCGGGACACCGCTGGCGCTCGCCTCAGCGGAGCCGCCCCCTGGCCGCAGCCGCCGGCCACGCACTGCCCAACCCGCACCACCCGGACTCCAGCCACCCTGCTGCCCGCATCCAGTGCGCCGCGGCAGCCCGAGCCGGGACGCCGGCCCCAGCGCCCCGCAGACGGGCAGGCGACGGTGGACGTCCGGCCAACAGCCTGAAGCATGGATTCGGATTCCGGGGAACAGAGCGAGGGGGAGCCCGTGACCGCCGCAGGTACTGAGGGACCGCGACAACCCGGCTGGGAGGACTGGGACTGGAGAGGAGCAGAGACTGGGGCAGAAAATCTGGAGTGTTTCTCGGAGCTGCGGGACGGGAGGCCGATCCCTGTAGCCCGATCCCTTGCAGGCCAGGGCTGGGGATTGCTCGGCGCTTTGAGTTTGCTTTGGGCTTCCTCCCACCATCCCGTTGCACTTGGGCAGGCTGGAGGGAGAGGAGGTGCATTTGCCGATGGCTTTCAGTGCTGTGGGTCTCCCGCGGCGGGCTAGGGTCGCCCGGGCTGGGTGGGGGCGGGGAAGGGGTTGGGAAATCCGAGTCCTGTAGTTTGCTGCAGAGAGGGTTGCGAGACATCTGCCTTCTGAAATAACTTTCCAAGCGTCGGCCGGGTGCTCAAACCCGAGATGCCGGAGCCACGCAGCAGAGCAGATGACCGGGTCCCAGGGCGTGACAGGGGACACTGGAAAGAAAAGACCCCACGAGCGAACCGGCAGGAGTCAAGCCTCAGCTGGTGGCTGCGGTTCCCGAGGCTGATAAGCAACCCAGTGCAGAAGAGCTTGCGGTCCCTGCCGTGCAGCTGGCAAAGGAAGTACCCGAGGAGGGGTCCCCGAAAACAGACGCGGGGGCGCACTGGAACCGGGCGTCGCCTCTTAGAAGCGCCGCCGGCTTTTCACAATCGATAGTTATCGAAGCAATGGGAGGATGCTTACTTAGGAGAAAAAAATGAATGTCCTCCCCCGCCTCTCCCTGATACTGAGCAACAGGAGGAAGCCACCCACAACCGTGGGTCGACTTACCGCAGATTCTGCCCACCTCCACCAGCCCGCCCCGCCCCCCGCCCACAGGTCCAGGCACCTGGGACCCGCTTGCCCTCCTTCAGCGCCCCCAGCTCCCGTTGACCTATGCGTCACTGAAAGTTAGCCCTGTGCCTGTAGGCTGGGACCCTCCTGGTACAGAATGAGGTCTGGGTCCGATTCCCACTTTCCCCAGTGTTACACCTGAGTGCCAAGGGTGGGGACCAAATGACCTGAGGCACCTTCCGACCTGGAGTGGGTACAGAAAGGCTGGTTAAGGAGCCAGGCAACATAGCACCCCACATATTATTATTCCCTTTCGTCCACATAGCACCTAGCCTTGCGATTATCTACATTTTGTAGAGGTTCAGTGGTTAAAGGACTTGCCAGACTCACAAGGAGTAGCCAAGGCCCAATGACTCTCTTCTGCTGCACCATACCCCTCACAGAGCAGCTGTAGTCATCTCCTTTAGGTGGGCAGGTGGGAAGGAAGACTAGCAGAAAGGAAATGTGACACATCCCCAAGATGCCTGTATGTGAGGATTAATGTGTGTGTGCAAGAGCCACCTGCTTTGCGTAGATATGTGAGGATATAATTCATAAACTCAAGTCCTTCGCCTGCCTGTGTATCTTTGACTGTAAAGCACCAAGATTTGGCTTTACAGGTTGCTTATCGATCTTCTTTCATCATTTAAAAGTTCCAGTAAGTGTTTCGTGTACATCTAAGTATATTTCCAGAGCTCAAAGGGAAGGGGGAACACTGAAACTGACACTTTACTCTCTCAATCCCAGTAACTAGAATTCTTCATGCTACCTCTACTCCAACCTACAACCTCTTCTGGTGGCAGAAGTTAAGTATTGAGGGAGAGAGGCAAGAGGATAAAAATGCTTAGGATAAAGGAGGGAAAAGAAGTGGGGAGACAGGAAAACTCCAGGGTCTTTGGTATTTGGGGAAAAGGGGTGGGAAAGAGCTCCCATGCACCCTGGTGTCTTCTCCCCCAGCCTGCCTCAGTTTTGAATATCCCTGCCTGTAGATGTTCATGTCAGCTCGTGCCCAAAGCACCTCTGCACAGCTGACAGCAAATATTATCACTAAGGTCAGATGCATCTGATGAAGAACAGGGCAGCCAGTTCTCCGTGAGCATGCATCATTTGTTTGCACATTACTGTTTTCTGCCATCATTTCTTCTTTCTTCATGTGCTTGACTCTCACAAGTTGAATATTTTTTTGTAATGTCATGAGCCATTCTGCTAAATGGCATTCAGTCTCATTATTTTCAGTCTTAAAGTATTCTCCTTTGTGACATTGCTTTTTAAAACTAGATTCTAATTCTCCATCTTGCTTTGGCTGCATCCTATCAAATGGAAATTCTTGTTGCAGAATCAGACACCAGTTAATTGGCAGGTATGTTATCCATAGAGGTTGACCTTTGTCCTTAAGAGAAACTTGAAATTGATTTGTGGACCTGTGTCTTTTCAAGGTGAATGGGTCTGCAACTGAGAAAGATAACAGTGAGAATGTGTGAGTGTACGCGCCTTATAGGGAGTTGAGATGTAAGACTGCTACCTCCTCAATTCCCTTTTCTCTTGGAACTTGTGAAAAAGCCATAAAATGGACCTTGTAAGGTTAAGAGACAGAACTCTGGAATCATAAGTTTCCATTTGATGGGCAAGTTACTTAACCTCTACAACCTCAGTTTCCCCCTTTGTAAAGTGGGGATAACTATAATACCACAAGGAGGTTATAAGGATTATATAAAATAACACATGAAAGGTATTCCTAGTAATCATTCAATAAAATGGAGCTGTTATTTTGATTATCACTTGATTGGATTATTTGTAAGGCTACATCTAAATAGTGAACTCTAGTCTACTATAGTACACTAATTTGTAATAAACAGATCACTAGGTATATATAAAGCAGTTAGTAATATTGTCATTATGATCACATTACTATAATTACCTGAAGAGATATATTTTGAAACTTTTCCTTTTCAGCAGATGCATCCTGCATGTGTTTGTGTGTGTATGTGTGAGTAGAGATTTTTAGTTCACATCTCTTATCTGTATTCATCTTCCAGCTCAAGGTATGAAGATGGGGACAGCTTACCCTGCTACTTTCACCACCCTCTCCTCCAGCGCTAGGGAAAGTTGTGTAAAACAGAGAACCTCTTACTCAATCCACCTGCCAACCTAGAGATGGGACGGGTTCCTTCTTCCCTATGGCTTCAAATGAGAAAAGAGTGACAATGCCCTTCCCTCTGCTTCTTCTTTCCTTCCCCACCCCCAGAAATCTTACCCCTTTCAGATGGCAGGAGGCATGGGAGGTGCTTGCCTCCCTCCCTTCCACTTTTGTCCATCATGACCATCTCCCTGGTCTCCTTCCCATCACCTACTGTCTAGTTAGCAAGGCAGTCTTCACAGGCCACTCATTCTTTACCCCTTTGAAGAAGCTCTACCAAATCTTCCCACATCGTGCAGTGAAGATCCATCACACCCCGCAGAACAGAGGGTTGGGGGGCTGGGGATGAGATTTGTCTTGATCTGCATTTTTGTTTTGTTTTGTTTTTTGTTTTTTTAGGAAGAACAGGTTGATGCTTCTGTGTCATTCTGCTGCCTGCAGCTCTCTGCTGCCTTTCTGTCATTTTATGGTTCTTTCTATGATTAGGAAAGAGGCAGGGTTTATAGAACACTGGATTCATTCCAGAGACCCAACTTGGCAGTCTTCCCTTTGGCAAACCCACCATCCATCTCTCAGAAATCCTAGAGCTTGGTGTATTAACTTGAGAGTGATTAAGAGTCTTTCCTAAGAAGCAACAGGGGAGTAAACATTAGCCATGTCAGCTTTTTTCCCCATTCTGGTTTGGAAGACCAAGATAGTCTGCTGAAGGCATATGAGCTCCTTCCACCCACAACTAGGTAGTCCCAAGCAGTTAAGCTGATGGGTCATCCTTGTGCCTGGATGGGTGTTGCAGAAAAGCATTTCCAGCCAAGCACTGTGAAACATGGTTGTAATCCAAGCGATTTGGGAGGTGGAGGCAGGAGGATCACAAGTTCAAGGCCAACCTAGGCAACTTAGCAAGACCCTGTCTCAAACTTAAAAAGAGCTAGGGATGTAGTTCAGTGGCAGAGTACCCTGGGTTCAATCCCCAGGACCAGGGGGAAAAAAGAAAAGAAAGAAAAGCAATTCCACAAAAAGGGTGTCTGTGTATGATAGAGGGACTTCAAGAGGAAAAAAAGAACTAGAAACAGCCAACCCCTAACTCTGCCCTTCCTATCTCTATAAGTCCTCAGCTTGGTCCAGGTGAAAAAGTAACAAGGAGTAGATAGATTCAATGGGTAGTTTCAATAGGACATTTCAGGAGGCAGACACAGCTTGAGCAGAGGCACAGAAAAAAGGGAGGCAATTGGAGGTGAGGGCATATTATACGAAGAATTATAAACTTGATTCTGATGGTAGCTGGGGAGACAGAACCCATGATTGTTAAGCAGAGACATGACCAAATGAGAGCTGGGTATTCTGAAGGTGTGTTTGGCAGAGATACAGACATGCAGGGATTGCCAAGTCTTGGAGCCTCAGCTTCCAGGGTGTGGCCACAATATCTGAAAGGGTGGTAGCACTAAGGCAAGGCAGAAGAGGAAGGATGCAAATGGCATTACAGAGAAATCAACAACAGAAGTTAGTAACAGATTGTACAGAAGGAGTGGAAGGAGAGTGGAAGGAGATGGTGGCATGTTGAGTTGGGGTGAGGGCAGAACAGCTGAGTGGAGATGTTCTGCAGGCAGAGATATGTAGAAGACAGACTCTGCCACCCTATACATGCTCACTAGCACTGGGTACCTCTTTTTCCTGTAGACACTTGGCAGTAATGTTTTGGTTAAAGGGTCTTTTCCTCTTTAGACAGCAGACTCCGCAGGTACCTTCGTTTGGAAGGATTGTGAGGTTTAGGGATTTTCGATTCCCATGGTTGGGTTCCTGATAGAGGTCATTGAGTAATCTTTGTTGACAGATTGATGATGGATAGATTGGCCAACTAAGGGCAGGGACTGCATGGGGATGATGTACCATTGGCTGTTAGTCATATTCCCATTTCTTATTCCTGTTTTTGAAATTTGCAAGATTTCAGACTTATCCACACAAGGAGCTGTAGCTGCTTTGAGAGTCAAGACCATGACTTGTACTTCTTCATGTTCCCAAGATGTTACTGGGCTGGTAATGAATAAGCATTTTGAGGAGCCTCTAGAAAACTTTTCACTTAAAAATCAGACCAGCAACCAGAAACCTGTTCTATAAATTAGAACTGCCAGAGTTTTCCTTCAGTGTTGTGCTGTGTTGTTTCCGGGGTTTTAAGATTTCTTGCACTGTCTTGGACTCTGTTAGAAATTATGGGGAATGTGAATAGAGATAAGAACACCGCCTGTTCTGTCCTCCCAAGCTTGAAATTGGATGGGGAGGCAGTACATAGGTACCGATAGTCACAGCTAAGCCAGTGTGTGAAAACTCCTGACCTCCTTTGCCTAGGGTTACACCCTCAACAATGTTACTGTTTATGTGTTCTCCCTTGGCACCAGCCACTTAATATTACATATTTTAAAGTTGTTCTTGTACTGGACTATTAGTTAGCTCCCTTAGGGCAAGGAATGGATCTTTTTCTTCTGTATTACCTACCGCCACACCATCCAGGTGCCCTAAACACAGTAGCAGGATGCTGGCTAGCTGGATAGATAGATGGATGCAATATGCATGGATTGATAGTGTTGTAGGTTGGTTCCCCAGGAAGTAGATTCTGAGGCAGAGGTTATCATGTAGAAGGATTATTTGGAACTTTTCTTAGGATTAATACCTGCAGAAGGGAAGCGGGGGAGGGAGCCAGACTGGGCAGAGGGAGAAGCTGAGCAGCAATGTAGACCCAATGACAGCCCCAGAAGAGCCCACAGAAGGCTCTAAAGCTAGATGGTCCTTCAGAGATGTCCTGAGATGGGATGAGGGACTCAGACCTTCTAATAATGTGTGACTTTGAGTCAGACTGTTCCCTTCAGTTGTGGGCTTCTGCAGGCACAGCTCCTAGAAACTTGTGGAGGAAGTCCTTCATTCCTGAAGGGGATCTAGATAATACATGATAGCACAATGACCTACCTCATTCTTTAGGGAAGTTTCAATAGTGGAAATGGCCCTGTCTACCAGCTGAATTCAGTGGATGGCTGTTGAGCTGCTAACTTTACTAAGACCTCTTTAAGACAGTGAAGACTGCTGGATTAGATTAGTCATCCTAGACCTCATAGCTCTGCACTCAACTGTTCAGTCCCCACAATCCAACAGATATTGGTAGATCATCATTTTTGTTCAGAGAGGTGCTGGGTGCTATGGTAGTATACAGAAATGAAATTAGATGTGGTCCTGCTTTCAAGAAGTTTGTAGCTGTGTTAGGGAGAGAAAAACACTCACCCAAAACGAACTGTAAGATTGGGTTGCACCAGCAATAAATAATGTAGGATTTGGCAAGTGGGGCAATGTGGTTTTGGAGTTTTATGGGAAGGCTTCTGGAAATGGAGAATGTGTGCAATATGTACATATAAAGCTCTATTTCCTATGCTATTTTTCCCTTTAAAATATATATATAACACCTGCTTTTTCATTTGTCAGCCAAACTAAATTATAGTCACACTTTCCATTAGCACTTTTCTGTTTCATTTTCCTCCAGAGTTACCATTGACTCCTTTTGGAATCCACATGTAAATCTCTATAAAAATACTATATAAATAATTTTGTTTTGTTTTCAGTCACTTGCCTTCCAACTCTTTATGTAAAATGCCTGTGTAAGTGGGTGTTTGGGCTGTATTCTATACAAGTATAGAAATAAAAGGGTAGGATGGGGGGGTGTGACTCAGTGGTAGAGGGCTTGCCCAGCATGAGCCAAGCCCTGGGTTCAATCCCCAGCACCACCGAAACAAAGAAGAAAAGAAGGAAGAATTTCAAATATAAACTTCTTCCAATAACCCCCCCAAAAAAAAAACATATAAGAAGAGTGAATACTCTTTTCCTTCTGCATATACTAAAGTATAATATGTTTTTTAATACATCAGAAATGTTCTTTTTAGGCAACTGTATGGCACAAATTCTGAGGCTACTTTAGAACAATCTTCACGTTCATCTTGGGTTTCCTAAACATCATTGCCTGGGAATAAATTTGAGCCCGTTCATGGAAAATCTACCAGTGTGCAGACTATAAAAATGGAGGGCTTGGCAGCACAGAAAGTGCTAGACACACCCTAATAGAAACCAGGATTTTGTAATTCAGTTCTCAGGCAGGGCGGGGGGAGGCACTTTAGTGGTATCCAATGTTGCTTTAAACTGTGGAAAAACCACAAGGGCAACCACTGGCTGCTAGGTTCTGTTTCAAAAGTAAAATATGCTTTCTGTGAACTGTTGTAGCCCCCAAAAGGAAGCATGTTAGCAATACAAAGCCAGTGGAGACCCCCTGTTTATATTTTTATAGTAAAGGCATTCAGTTTCACATGAGGCAGAAAATTCTGTAAAGAGCTATTGCTGGTGAACATGTATTTCCCATGCTCCTGATTTGAGGTCTGCGGGTTCTGTGGGGGAAGGTAAGCAAATATGGAATAGAATAGAGGAGGGAGGAATGGTAGCTATCTGCGGCAGCTTTCCTACCACATTTGAGGCCTAGTTCCTTGATTTTCTGTGGATTGGATTGATAAAATCAGGGAGGAAAGACTGGGATAAGAGTTGCCTGGTAAGAGAAACTAGAGTTTTAAAGAGTTGTGGTCAAACAAGATGAGAAACCACAAAGATGGTCTTGCCAGCTAAGGGCCATCCCTAGAGGGCTGATACTGGTGAAATAATAGTGATATATTACATTTTTATTATTTATCTTATATTTACCAAGAACTTTCAATGTCTTAGAGACTCAGTTAATTGTATAGTATTTAACCCTCATACCAAGCCATTTTCTGGGCTAAGGACTATAAATAGTCCCATTTTCTAGATTAGGAAATGGAGGCACAGAAAGGTAACTTGCTCAGAATTACACAGTTCATACATGGAAATGAATCCAAAGATGCTTCTGTTGTAAGGGGAGGACTACATAGTTGGATTGATGGATGCCACCAGGCTGCTTTTCATCCTCATTCAACTTCCATAGTGCCCAGAACCCTGACCCTGGGGCTCCCTCTGTTACTTAGGGCATTGTATCTCATGATGTTATAAGCTGCAGACATTCCCTGCATTAACCCAATAACACACAGGCATGGATCGGCTGGTTTAGGATCCAGAACAGGGGCTCGTAAAGGGTGTTTGGGGAGGTTTCTTAGTCTGTTTTTCTGTGGCTATCACAGAATACCTAAAACTTGGTTATTTATAGAGAAAAGAAGTTTATTTTGGCTCACAGCCCTAGAGGTTGGGAAGGTCAGCATCTGATGGTTGAATCACCACAGAGTAGGAAAATAGAAGGGCAAAAGGGCACGTATGAAAGAGACAAAACACAAGGGGCAGCCTCACTAGGTAATGACCCACTTTCATGGCAACTAATCCAGTCTCAAAGAGGATGTTAACCTATACATGAGGGCAATGTCCCCCTCACCAGGTCACTTCTTAAAGGTCCCACCACCTGTCAGTACTATTACTTTGGCAATTAAGGTTCAACAGAGTTTTAGAGGGAATAAAACATATTCAAACCACTGAAGGAGAGAAGAAGGGGAGAGTCAGCACAAAGCATCTGCCAGGGAGAAAAGGTCCTTGAAAGACCTCAGAGCCATGGGCATCCCTCATAGGGGTCTGGTGAGAGGAGAGAGAGAGGAAAAAAATATATGGTCAACAAACAGAGTGAAGAACAATGCCAAAGACAAATGTTCCCTTTTCAGAGTGGACTTAAGTTGGGTCTAATTTTGTTCACACCAACATTTAGAGTAATTTCAGATGTAGACTCTGCAGGGCATGGTGACCACTTGGACTACATGGGAGAGAAAACTCGAAGCTGAGGCTGCAGCATTAGTGGAAAGAAGCTGAGATTCTGTGCTAGATGGCTCATGTTTAGTTTCCAGAGTTGTCTCTAAGTTTTTGATTTTTAGTGACATTATTTTCTGACCACAAGAGTGCAAACTCAAGGTGGACTATGTGAAAACAGTACAAAGAAGAAAACTGGATTGAGCCACAGAAGCAAATGTAGTTTTTCCAAAGAAAAGAGAGTAGTTCAAAAGGAACCCTGAAAAGATGGGAAAGAAGAGGGTTTGATAAGAGAACAAGAGTCACCCTTCTGAAATGTTTACGTGGGGATCCAAAAAACATCTGGCTGCCCTGCAACTGGAGAGCACATTCTCTAGCTTGTCTAACCTCTCCCCCAAACACACAACTTAAAAAAATAGGATCAGAGGCATTTTAGGTTTTACAATATCAAAAGATTGCTGCTTTTTTTCCCTTCTGACACCTTCCACTGTGTTCTTATCACCCCTACCTCTTGCCTCCTTTTCCTGTCTTAAGTTTCTTCATCCTAAGTGTATCCATGCAGAGATCAGACCACCACAGCCCCCCACACCTGCACTTGGCCCAGCAGCCTCCTGCCCTGCACGCCCACTCCCCTTTCTCACATTTGAGATGGGGTTGGTAGGTTTTTACAATGTCCAGTGACAACTTGAAAGGTAAATTTACTTTGATATTTAATAGCTACTAGCTTCAAGAGACAATTTATTGGCCTCTGATTCTCCAATTATGTTTTATTTTTCTTTGGATTAATTTTTAATTGTAAAGAAATTGGGAAATTTGTTTATCTGCATTAGGCCTCTCTACCTTCAGGATTTAACTTCATATTTCATTGATTAGTTCTTGTTAAATGACACTGGCAGAGCTAAGTTTAAACGGATTTCCATAATCCCAACCTCACCCCCATTTTTTAAAACATTTTACTTCCCTGCCTGTATATCATCCTGATTTCCCTGTGCTTTTCCTCCATGGCTACTGCTATCTCCCTCATAATTACCCTCTTGGCTCCTCCCCTACCCCCCACCCCCCCATGGCTGTGTCCCCCACCAAGGGGTCTTGGCCTTACTCTTTTCTGACAAAACATTTTCTTTTGGAAAAGCCCATTCATTTTCATGACATGAAACTGAAGATTCCCTGAAGCCAAAGTCCAGCTCAGTCCTATTCCTGATCAAGATTCTCATTTTCCAGAGACCTTGGGCCTTTCCTCATGGTTCAGGAGAGACCTCAGCACAGTGAATCCAGACCATTGTCTTTCCCTCACCTTTCCCTGCTCTGCCAGAAGCCACCAAGTCACCCAAAGTAAACTCTTAAGAACTCATATATGAAATATCCTTCACATATGATCTCTTAGCAAAACCATGACATGGATAAGGCAGGTATTATTAATGCCAATTTACAATAAAGAAACAGAGTCAGAGACATTGAATTATCCCAGTTGCAAAGCAAGTGGCGCTTTTTACTATTTAAAACTGTCCCACATGGGTACCATGGTGCACACCTGTAAACCCAGCAACTCAGGAGGCTGAGGTAGAAGGATCACAAGTTCAAGGCCAGCTTCAGCAAGCAACAAGACCCTCAGCAACTTAGACTCTGTCTCAAAATAAAAATAAAAAGGACTGGGTATGGGCTGGGGTTGTGACTCAGTGGTGGAGCACTTGCCTAGTACTCATGAGGCCCTGGGTTTGATTTTCAGGACCACATAAAAATAAAATAAAGGTATTGTGTCCACCTACAACTAAAAATATTTCTTAAAAATAAAAAGGACTGGGGTTGTAGTTAAGTGTAAAGTGCCCCTGGGTTCAATCCTCAGTGCTGGGAAAATAAATAAATAAATAAATAATGAACTGCTCCAAAAGTCAGGAATTAGAAAAACAGAACTCAAAATACAGCCTAAATAAACAATTTCAATATTCAATATTAATTTACTGAATAATTAAATATATAATGATATTTTCACATAGTATAATATTT
Organism: Ictidomys tridecemlineatus; assembly: GCF_052094955.1. Taxonomy (NCBI): domain Eukaryota; kingdom Metazoa; phylum Chordata; class Mammalia; order Rodentia; family Sciuridae; genus Ictidomys; species Ictidomys tridecemlineatus. Next base: position 30,451,588 of record NC_135481.1, read on the forward strand.
TATTCAGCTGTTATTCAAATTTTATTAATTTGAAGAACATTTAATGGTATAGGGAAGTGTTCACATTATAATGTTACACAAAAAAGGATCAACAATCAATTTTTTTAATATTTATTTTTTAGTTGTAGATGGTCACAGTACCTTTATTTTATTTATTTATTTTTATGTGGTGCTGATGATTGGCCCCAGGGCCTCGGCATGCCAGGTGAGCGCTGTACCGCTGAGCCACAACCCCAGCCCTGAAAAGGGTTTTTTTTATTAATCTTTTTTATTTTGGTAGGGTTCTTTTTTTTGTTTTGTTTTGTTTTGGGGGGGTCAAACCGAGGGCTTTGCGAATGCAAGGCAGACGCTTTGCCACTCAATTTTGTTTTATGTATGTATATACATATATGCATACACACATACCTCTGTCCACACACCCTTTTGTATATGGAGTAGAGAAGAAACACCGCTCACATTCACACACACAACCACTTAAATTATTTTTAATGCTCAAACAAAATAAATCACTCCAGGTGAAAAATTTATTAGTAATTTTAATTTCCTTCTTGGTTCTCTTCTTCCAGATTTTTTTCTCAATAAGTGTACATAGCTTTCAGCAGGAAATGTTTTATAAGCAACAACCAAGGGCTGGGTGTGTGCTCCATGGTAGAGTGCCTGCTTAGCTTGTACAAGACCCTGAGTTCCATCCCCAGCACCATAAAACAAAATAAAAGCAACATCCAAGAGTGATCCAGCAGTCTGGTCCACTGCTAGTCCTTCTGACTTTCTGGCAGTCTCGTCCCAGTGCCCTCCTTCCTCTCCCTTCAATCTTATTCTTGTCCCAGTTCCTCTTCTTCCTCTGTCTTTTCTTCCAGGTGCTCTCATGGGCTTCCCCTACCCACCTAGTGGGGATCATCCAGACTCTGTCCTCAGCCCTCTTCCCGCTCATCAATGACCTGACTTCAGCTCCCTCTTTCTCTGGTGCCTCCACCCATCACCATCCTCTCCTATGGGCCCCACCTGGACATGAAGAAGTGTGGACAGGTTAGGTAATGAAGTCATGTATTTGAGGTCACAGACCGGCCAACAGCACTGTGCTTTGCAGGCTAATAGGACCTGCTGGGTGAGCTTGTGGACACAGCCTTTTTGGCTTTCTTGAAATGTGAACTTGCAGTTGTTTGCTGACTAGCATGTGAACACCTGGTGTCTCTGACCCTCACTCTCTCTGTGACCCTTTTTCTATAATTCATTCTTGTCCTAAGTATGAGTAATATTCATTTATATATTTGGATTTTATATTACTTCTAAAATTAGGGGGAAAATAAGAACATTTAAAGTTTGTTTTAACAGGATTATTAGCTTTCAGGTTGCCACCATCAACATGAGTCCATCGTTCTCCCCCCAAAAAAATTCATTGAGGAATTGTGTGATATTAAGTATAATGTAATTAGACAGAAATTTAATTGAAGATTTCTTGTATATTTTGGAGCTGAAAATAAGAGACCATATGGTAGCCCCAATTCTTTATTTTCTCCCTACCTCCTCATTCCACTCTAGCCTACCAAACAGAGGAAGCCCTATCAAGAAACTTGTAGGAAAAAGAAGTGCTCACTGGTTAGGCTCACATTTATCAGCAACTTAACCCAGTTGTAACTTAGTCCCAATCACCATTGGTGATTGGTATTCCCTATCAGCCAGGATTTTGTCTATATTTATTTTATTGGTTCATGTTATTAAAAAACTATTATTTTAACCCCTTTTCATATACAAAAACTATAATAGACTATTATCTCTCTCTCATTTAAAAAATCACTTAGTTTTCAAGTGGAAAGCAGTTCCCTTATTATTAAGAAACCGTCTCTCCTAATTATCTGCAAATGAGTGGATATGACCAGTGCCATTTTTAAAGGAGAGATCAGAGAAGATGAGGCAGAATGAGATAAGAAAAACAGGCATGGTGCTAAGAGCGATACACAGCACATGCTAGGCCCAGCGAGTGCAGTAAGATCATGGGCTATTCCCAAGTACCCCTCACCCAGATTTTCCCCTCACCCAGGAGTAGGTGAATAATGAGATGAGGCTCAGGGATGGGTAAAGAAGTGTTTCTAACTCTCCTGGGTGCTTTGTTGTTTTGTTAAAACAAAAAAATCTGGGGAATGTAGCCCAATGGTAGAGCAATTGCCCAGCATGCGTGAGCCCTGAGTTCAAGCCTCAATACCTCAGAAAAGAAAAAGAAAAACTCCACATAAAAATATCTCCATCAAATTCCCATAGCCCCATGAGAGTGGAACGTAGTCTGAGCAACGTATGAATCTGGATGATAACTACAAGGTAACTAGAAGAATCAAGGCCAGGCAAGAAACAAGGAGTCACAGGCCTGATAGTCAGGACATCAGGGGCATGTGGCAGGGGTGCCATAAGACAGGCCCATTTTCTCCAAAGTCATTTGGCCTGCAGCTGGTCATCCAGTCATTGCTGCCCTAGCTTCTGTGGGCCCCTCCTCCTGGAGGAATAGTCTCTCTGAACCTTAAAAAGTCTGAAGCTTAGAGAAAAATGTGCTTCCCTGTGGAGCCCTATCCCTCTTGCCCCCCACCCCTGCCACAAGCAGTTCCTCCTCCTGACTTTTCCTCATCCTCCCCAAACCCCTGGTCCCAGCTCTCTGCCTCCTCCTGCTGTCCCCTTCTCCTGCAGCATTTGGGACACTAGAAATTCCTCTTCATTTCCTTAGCCTTAGGCCCCTATCCTCCCTCACGAGCCCTCTGGGCATCAGAGGGACTAGGACGGCAGAAACTCCAAACAGTGTGGCCATTCCTGGAGACTAGTCCTGAAGTAAAAGTCTTAAAAGCTTCCAGAAAAATCAATCAGGCCTTTTACCAACATACTTGTATTCTAAAGAGCAACCAGAGTGCTAGACAACAGTGGTACAATGTCTCTGCATCCTCCAGGTAAATGATTCCTGACCGAGTTCTCAATCCAGCGCAGCCACCTGTCAAGTGCATAAGTGGAATAAAGTCATTGTGAGACATGGTAGATATTGCTTACATTTTTAAATAGTTGCACTTTAAGTGTATATAGAAGAACCTACATCATATTTTCTGTTTTGCTTTAGCCCTTTCTTCTCTGGCGTTTTAAGGTAGTTTATTGATATCTGTGCTAGTCACAGTGCTGCACTGGAAACCAGGTAAGATATAAAGAAAGAGGAGCCATAGAATCTGAGAACCAAGAGACAGACACAGGGAGAAGAGGCGAACAAGGAAGGAGAAGCTGGGATGACAGCCTATATCAGATGTAGAGGGAAACATGCCCAGATATGAGGTACGGGGACGGGACAGGGTTCCCAGGAGTACCTCCAAGGAAAAAAATGGAAGTAGTCAAGTAGTTGATGTGTTTGAATTTATCAGGAAAAATTTTATATTCAGCTGGAAACTTTGGGAGTGAGTAAGCTCCAGACATATAGAAAACTAACCAGAAGACAAACAAGAAGTGTTAACTCCTGGGAAAACAAGACGAATAAGAAAGGAAATGCAGACTGCCATGACTAAGCTGTGAGTGGCATCTAAATCCCAGTCATATAATTGCTGAAGTGTGATTTAACCAAATGTTGAAAGAGAACCAAATTGGAAGGTGGAAGGAGAAATGAATGAGGAAGAGAGCTAAATTCTCTTCTTCCATAGCAGGAAATTGAAGTCAATAAAATCAAGAACTAACAGTATAAGCATGTAATTTAAATACATAGAGGTAATTACTCATCGAAACCGCTAAAACAGCTCAAAATGTTTTCTCTTTAAAGAGCCAGCGTCAGAGGCAGGCCAGAAGAGGCCACATTTTGTTTTTGACTTTGAAAGTAATAATGTACTGTGTATTACTTTGAAAATAAAAATTTTAAAAAGTTAAAAAAATAAAAGTAGCCAGTTAGTCTAGGGAGTAATGTGGCAAACATAGTCCAACTTTCCCTGGTCCCTCTCACTGGGGAAGGAGCACGGTGATGGGGCCTCAGGCCCCCAGTTGGAGGAAATAGGTTTCAGTGTCCAAGGATATGCCAGTTCCCCTTACCATTACTGTTCCTGACGTGAGTGCGAATGCCTTTCAATAAAATGTCAGGACTAAGAGATATACATTCATATAATGAACATTTTCTGTGTTTCAATCCTGGAATGCAGCTGCTGGGAACATGAATAAACCACGATTCCTGCCCTCTGGGAGCTCACAGACTGTTGGGAAGATGAAGTTGCACATCTAGCTAGTGGATGATTAATGGATGATAGATTGCTATACAAGGGAATGAGTGTGCTGGAGGGCAGCTAAGGGCAGAGAAATCACCCAGAGATCCAAGGTCCTTCAAATGGAGCCCTGGAGGTTGAGTAGGAATTGGGCTGGGAGGAGTTAAGTTGTCCACGCATGGGGGACTGAATGTGCAGAGACAAAAGGGACAAGGCATGAGAGAGCCTGGTACAGGTAAGACCAGAGTGCAGCCCAGAGTTGAAAACTCAGACATGTATTGGGTGAACAGTAGATAGATCATCAGCTCAGCGGCCTGTGCCCTGCTCTAGAGGCTTCTTCTTTATCCTGAAGGTTTTGGGAAGCTAGTGAAGGTTCCTTCTAAAGGACTAACATGATCCAAGCTGCACCCAGGCTTGGAAGCTGGGGTAGAGAGATGAGTGAGGAGGCAAATAAGCATTCAGGTGGGTAATAATGAGGATCTGTGCCACGCAGTGTGTGAGGAAAACAGATGCATTTGAAGATAATGAAGGGAGCTGAATAGACTGCTGGTACCCCACTAGATGTGGGAACTAAAGGAGAGAAATAAGGCAAGGATGGCCCCCGGATTCCTGTCTTGACATGAGGCAAGGGGCAGTCACACCTAATACCAGGAGAGGGCTTCTGGGGGTAAAGAAAGAAGATGATGAGATTTTGAACATGTGGAGGTTGATGGGTCTGGGAATACAGGTGGAGAAACCAGGCAAGCAGTTAGAAATGGGGTGGACCTCTGGAGATAAGACTGGATTGAGGACATATTGAGAAGGGATCAACACATGGAAGAGGAGTGGCACCTATCACTCACAGAGAGCGTGTGGTGGAGAAGGCCTTAAGGAAACCCAGGAGAACACACAATCTTAAGGCATTGTCAGAAGAAGAGGAGCCCAGAAGGAGTCTGAGAAGGACCCAGAGTTGTGATCAGGAAGACAGAGACTTGCTGGAGGCCAGGTTAGATGAAGACTGAGAAGTAGGTGTCTCAGGGCAATCCCCTTGGCGTTTTCTGTCCTGGATTACAGGATAGTTAGCATACCTGCTCGCTCCCAACAGCCTGAAAAACACCCACTCACACTGTGAAAATAAAAAATGCCCTCCCATGTTTCCAAACACTTCTCAGAAATAATTAAAAGACCATTTGGTAGGCCAATAAATAAATGAGAAAATGTTCAATATCATTAGCCATCAGTGAAATGCAAATCAAAACAACGAGAGACCATCTTACTCCAATTAAAAATGTCTATTTTTTAAAAAAGTGTAATCTCATACACTATTAATGGAAATGTAAATTAGTACAACCACTATGGAGAACTGTGTGGAAATTCCTTTTAAAACTAAAATTAGAGGTCTGGGGCTATAGTTCAGTGGTAGGGAGCATGCCTAGTAAAACTAAAACTGGATCTACCACATGATCCAGTTATCCTACTCCTGGGTATATCCAAAGGAAATGAAGTCAGCATACAAAAGAGAAACTTGCATATCCATGTTTATTACACTGCTATTCATAATAGCAAAGATATGGAATTAGTCTAGATGCCTGTCAACAGATGAATGGACAAACAAAATGTGGTACATATTGGGGCTGGGGATGTGGCTCAAGCCGTAGCGCGCTCGTCTGGCATGTGTGCGGCCCAGGTTCGATTCTCAGCACCACATACAAACAAAGATGTTGTGTCCACCGAGAACTAAAATAAATAAATAAATAAATTCTCTCTCTCTCTCTCCCCCTCTCCCCTCTCTTTAAAAAAAAAAAAAAATGTGGTACATATACACCATGGAATATTATTCAGCCATAAAGAGGAATGAAATCTGTCATGTGTAGCAAAATGCATGGAGCTGAAGGGTATGATGATAAGTGAAATAAATCAGACACAGAAAGGAGAATACCACATGTTCTTTCTCAAATATGGAAATGTATTTAGAAGAGGATCCAAATGTAGAATACTGATTACTAGAGACTGGGAAGAGGGTTGGGGTTGGATAAAGAGAGGCTGGATTTGATCAGTGGACACCATATGCATATATGCATATTGAAATATCACATTGAACTCCTTCAATATGTATAACTAATACGTTAATCAAAAATAAAACCAAAAAGTGAGCTATACAATAAAATAGTATTCAGCAATCCAAAAAAAAAGAAGAAAAAAAGAAAGAAAGAAGAGAAGGAGGGAAGGAAGAAAGGAAGAAGGGAAAAAAAGAAAGAAGAAAAGAAAGAAAAAGAGAAAAGACCATTGATGGCATTGGTGACAGCAGTAACTATCAAGTTCCGAGTGAAAGCCAGGGAAGGACAAAACCACAGTTCCCCAGGCTGATCAGTTGCCGTTTGCTTTTGGAGATTTAAATTCATTATCAAGATCCTTTGGTTCATAAGCGTGATGATTGGGTATTCATGCTATCATGTGAGATGTGCCTTCCTCTAAACATTGTTACCCGCCTGACAAAAAGAAAAAAAAAAATCATCATCAAGTTCCTGACACATGTTGGTGGCACAACAGTCAAAGGTGCCCCATCCTGAAACTGCCAGGGAAGAAGCCAATGAAGCCAGGCTGGAGGTCCTTGAGTAAGCCCCACTGTGGGGAGGTGTTGCTGGGGGACAGTAAGTGATACTTGGATCTAGGGAGAAGATACACAAAGCAAAATGGGGTGATCCTGGAGGAAGGATGAGCAACTTCTCTTGGAGACACAGGGATGCCAGGCCTAGTGGGAAGAGCTGGCCTTGAGGTTTCCAGACAGTTCCCACAGGCAGCTGCATCAGTGCTTGCTGGGGCTGGAAGGCCTGGCAGGGTTACCAGTCTGCAGCTTAGTCTGTGGGCACTGAGGCCAGCACAGGAAGAGGTATGGGGAGAGCCAACATGCCCCATGTGCTCTGTGGTCAGCACAGGATGAGGCCTGGTTGGGGAGTCAAGGGCCCCAAAGAAACGGGGGAGAAGGAGGCATGCTGGAGGAAAGCCACAGGAAGGGAAAGCTAGAGGCTCTAAGGCCAGATTGTTCAAAGCAGGGGGCACTCCATTTAAGAAGATGGCAAGAGTAGAACAGGGCAAGAATTTGCAGGGCAGGGAGCTAGCACGAGAAAAAAAAAAAAAAAAAAAAAAAGCTGTGACCTGGCCCATGTTCACATCTGATGTTGCCCTGTGCTGGTTTTTTAATGGAAAAAAAAATGCACATATTCAGTTTCTGATTCTGTAGGGGTTACAACTGAGAATATAAAACAAATCAGCAGAATCATCTAGTCGGCTTCTTCATTTAACAGGCCAGAAATCAGGAAGGTGAGGATGAGCGCCCCCCCATGAGTACTTGGGGGTGCAGGGGTGGGACTGGCAGCTGACTCTGTCCTCCTCTCCCAGCTCAGTGGCCTGAGTCAGGTTCCCTGATCAGCTGTCTGTGTTTCCCTGTCTTTGGGGAGCAACCCCATGCCACATCCTCGCTTCTCCACTCCTCAGGACAGCCTTTCTCAGCATCTTTGAGTGACTTGGCTGGGAAATGGTGAAGCCTTTTGGTGATACTGTTTTACATTACCTAAGGTCTAAAAATTTTTATTCTGAGCCATTCCCTACTGTAGAACCAAGTACAGGGACAATCTAGTTTAGAAAGGAAGCCTCAGAGAAAGACACAGTTCTTAGTAACTTCCAGGAAGTCAGGCTGCCACTGCTGGTTGGTCCTTTCTCTTGGGCAATATGAATGGGTCTGACCCTTGGCTCCATCCAAACAGGTGTCCCTGGAGAACTTGGGAGCCATCTCAGGACCCCCTTTAGGGGCCATCCCACCTCCCATCTACAAACTGCATCCCTCAACACTGTCATTCCATAGGCTTGGCACCAGCAGAAATTAGAAATGTGATTTGACTCTTGTCTCAGATCTCAAATTCATGAAAAAAAAACCCAACAATTTTACTACAACATATACATAAGGGATATTATAAGTAATATATTACATCATCCCCTTTCCTGCTGTTACACATTCATTGTGACGGAAACCCAAAATATCATTGTACAAAATTCATATTTTACCCCTCCCTCCAAAATAAAGTAGAACATTGAACAAGACATAGTTCTATCTATGAAATGTCTCCCATCCAGAAGTACCTTCTGGTTTATTCTCTCTCATTTGTTCTAACTTCCCTAATATAGCTAACAGCTTTTTTATTTTTATTTTTTTAACCTTTTGTAACCTTACTAAACTGAGGGTTTAAATGTTGCTGTATTTAACTATAGTATCTTTCAGGAGCCTCAGTCCTTTAGACTCAGATACCTACTGCCTCAGGTCACATTTTATTTTTCCAAATTAGACTAGATTTTGATCCATTTTATTGCCTGCTTTTTAACATTATAGGTGGAATTCAAAAATTGAATTCCAGACTGACATTTTTATTGCTTCAGTCTACTTACTAATTTCACATATTACCCTGTTGGCATCCTCCCATGACTCTGAATATGGCAGCCTACTGGCGTCCTTGTTAGCAGTCTGGTGGCCTGAGCCTGGGTTTTTGAGCGCCTGCTGTGGTGAACAGTTTGGGAGCTGCCAGCAGAGAAAGAGAGGATCGCCAGAGAGACAGAACATGGCTTGTGCTATTCCCATGCCCAACAACTCCTCGATATTAAAATAGCTCATGAGTGTGAAGGGGCACAAATGGGGAGGCTCTAGGTGTGGCAGGAGGGATAGGTGCTAGTGTCATGGAGAGGGTTCCTGCTGGAATTAAACACTAAGGGTGTGGTAGGCAATGCATCTGGCCCCAGGTGATGCTGCTGTTTGATGAGGTGAAGACTAGGCCAGGCAGGTAGCACGGAGTGAAAGGCAAGGGGTAAATCCTGTGCTGAGGTGAGAAGGCATTGGAGTATATGCAATTCGATCTGCATTTTGTCAATGCACACCTACTTCCAACCGTGGATCCTGAACAGATAGAATGTGGGCCTCAAGGAATGAGAAAGACCATGGTAAATCACTCATTTCATCACTCATTTAAGAGACATTTATTGAATTACTTCTACAAAGCAGACACTTGTAACGTCACATAAATCATCTGAGCATCAGTCCCCAAGAACTCAGCCCCAGGTGTGGAAAGCAGAGTCAATTACAGTGCAGCACGGAAAGGATTGAGGTGAAGATGAATGCAAAGGACACCCTCCCTGGGGGAAGGAGTGAGGGTTGGCCAGGGGCTCATGGTGGGAGGGGGCTTTCAGCCACCACAGACAGGCTTCAGTTGTGCCTCTTCCACCTAGGCAGGGTCCATCAGACTTGGCTGTAGGCATGAGAAGGTCAGGGTGTGGTTGGCAGCTAGGACCCACAGGGCCTGATATCTGCTGTATTTGGCTCTTGTTGAACTGTCTTCAGCCAGTGGGTTAGGGCAAAGCCATCCTTATGAGCCACCTTTGACTTCTAATTTCAGCATGTTCTCTAACTGACTTTGGATAAGCAGGCCTCTGCCAGGGGGCCTGGAATGAACCAGAGGGTGGGATGAACCAGAGGGTCTGTTTCTGAGACTCCTCCTCAGTGTCTCCAGCCATTTCATGGTCTAGGAAGGGGCATTAGCAGGGACTCCTATCATGTGCGAAAACATACCTTTAGACAACTTTCCCCAAAGCATAGAGCTGAGTCATTTGCTATTTTCCCCAGATTCTCAATAGCAAAAACTGGAAACAGTTTGAAGTCTATCAAGAGGAAACTGATAGGGGCTGGGCTTGTAGCTCAGTGGTAGAGTGCTTGCCTCCCATGTGTGGGGTACTACGTTTCATCCTCAGCACCACATAAAAAATAAATAAACATATTGTGTCCTTCTAAAACTAAAAAAAAAAAAGTAATGGTGACAAAAATGTCATTTAAAAAAGATGATATATATTTATTGACATGGAAAATCATTGTCAAAATGTTGAATGAAAACTCAGGTGAAAAAAAAAACAAGTGTTCATAGATCCTACATTTGTGAATATGCATGTTTGGAAGAACATACACTTGCTAACTGTGATGCATGCTGGGATGATGGGGGCTCATTTTCTTCTGTTAGCTTATCTATATTTTATGACTTTTTGCAGTACTCATGTAACATTTTTGATGATAAAATTATTAAAGAAAGAAACAACTTTGAGAAGAAATAACTGCTTAGTCTCTCCCTCTTAAAATAAAACAAGGAGAATAGTATTACAAATTATACTAGTGAATCACATTTATCACTTTATTCCTGAGAGTGATCTGCCATTCAGAGCAGCTTCCTCCTTTGTGGATGCTCTCTGGAAGGGAGGAAAATAAGAAAGGAAGGAAGGGAGAGTGGGAGGGAGAGAGGAAGGAAGAAAGGATGGAGGGAGGGAGGAAGGAAGGAGAGAGACGGGGAGAGAGGGAGGAAAAAGGAAGGAAAGACTGTTGTTAAATAAAATACCAAAAGTATTGCTGTTTTAGGAGATGATTGCCTGCTACACCTGAATAAACAAATATTACATAAACTGAGTCCTCACTTTTTCAAAATATACACTAGTCTTAAGTGGGCAATTTTTACTAAAAGCATCAAAAACTGTTAATCCCACCTTACATATTTTACGTAAGCAACCTCAGAGAACAAGAAAAGAAGGAAAGCTACTCAATTCATTTTATGAGGCTAGTTTACTCTAACATCAAAATGGGACAAGGAAAGCACCAGGGAGAAATTGTAGACCAACCTCACTTTTGAGTATAGCTTCAAAATGCTAAATACAATATTAATAATAGATTCACCAATATAGTAAATACACACACACATTAAGACCAGGAAAGGCTTACCCTGGGTATGCAATGATGGTTTAAATAAAAAAGCCTTTTTATAATTGATAAGTTCACATATTAAAAGAGATAAACTGTATGATCATCTCAATAGGTACAAAGAAAGTATTATAGTTATGTGTGCATTTCTACTTTCAAGCAAAACAAAAAACCTTAGCAAAATAGGAATAGGAGAAAGATTTTTTTAACTTGATAAGTGGTACACATCAAAAGCTCATCATATTTATTGGGAAAATTTTAGAGGTAATCCTGTTAAAATTAAAGAATAAAGCAGGGATGCCAAATAGCATTCTTACTATCCAAATTGTATGGGGTGTTCCCACCATGGCATAAAGCAAGAAAGAAAAAAGGAGGTAGAAGAAAAATTTTATGCAAGCAATGTTGTATACATAAAAAAAATCCAAGAGATATAAATAAAACCTAATAACAGAGCTCAGCAAAATTTCTCAATTAGAGATAAATATACAGGAACCATTTGGATTCCTATGCATCATTAACAACCATTCAATGATTGTAATAGAAAAAATTTATGCTAACAGGAGCAATTGAAACTCTATGCTACCTTAAAGGAAATCTGATGGAAAAAAATGCAAGAGCTTTATGGAGAAGAGCCATAAACATTACTGGAGAACAAAGAAGGTCTAACTAAGTGGAAATAATATCATGTTAATGGATGTGATGTTTCTATATTAAAGATAACAGCTTACTTAAGATTAATAAAGGGTGGTATTGCATTTGATCAAATGATTCTAAAATTCATGTGGAAGCCCAGTGCAGTGGCGTCGTGTGTAAACCCAATAACTTGGGAGACTAAGGCAGGAGGATCAAGGCCAGCCTCAGCAACTTATCGAGGCCCTAAGCAATTTAGTGAGACCCTGTCTCAAAAAATAAAAAGGGCTGGGTTCTTAGCTCAGGGGTAAAACGTCCCTGGGTTTAATCTCCAGTACAAAAAAAAAACTCATATGGAAGAATAAAAGTGAGAATCAAGACAATTTCTAAGCAGAATAAAGAGAAGGGACTTCCTTTTGGTCTATCATAATTTAAGAGTATTGGTAATTAAGAAAATATGTTATTGGTAACAAAAAATACTAGTGGAATGGAGGAGTAAAAAGATTAGAAACAGATGCATGAAATATGGAAACTTGATAAGAAAAGGGAGGGGCTAACAGATCAGTAGCAGAAAGGATAAACTATTCAATAAAAAGAATAAATTGTGAGGAGAAAAAAATTCTTGACATCATAAAATAGATTCCAGATGGATCAAAGATCTCAATGTGAAAAGCAAAACCTTAAAACTTCTGGAAAATACATGACTCTTATCACCTCATGGCAGGAAAGGAATTTTTAAAACGAGATATAAAAACCCATCAACCATCAAGGGAAAGATTGAAAAATGTGACAATGTTAACATTTAAATCTTCTGTATGACTAAAGGCACTATAATAAAAGTAAGAGTGAATACTACAGACTGGGAGGAGGTGTGTGCAACTCATGTGAGATCAGTGGGGGATAAGAATCCTTAGTATATAAAACTGCTATCAAGGGCTGGGATTGTGGCTCAGTGGTAATGCACTTGCCTGGCATGTGTGAGGTACTGGGTTTGATTCTCAGCACTGCATATAAATAAATAAAGGTCTATCAACAACTAAAAACAAAAAAAAAATTTAAAAAAAAACCTGTTACCAGTGAACAGGAAAAAGACATGCAATCTAATTGAAAAAGTATGAGTATATTATATGAATGAGCATTTCACGGAAGAGAAAAACCTAAATGCCCAGTAAACACAAAAACATCAAATTTCACTAGCAGTCAGGGAAATGCATATTAACACAAGATTCCACTTTGTACCTATCAGATTGGCAAAAATTAAAAAGTTGGACCACTTGAAGTGTTGATGAGGAAGCAGAACCCCAGGAACTCAGACACTGCTGCTGGGAGCGAAAATGAGTGCAGTGTCACTGGGGAGCACTTGGCAGCTCTTGCTACAGACTTGGCAGGCTTGCCACTAGGTGTAGACTCTGGGAGGCTGTTGTGAATGTGCAGAAAGTGGAAATAATTTAAATGTCCATCAACAGGAAATACAGGGATATTTTCATACAGGCAACTAAATGACTAGGTAAATTTGGAAAGCACGATGTTGAATGAAAAGTTGCAGAAGGATATGTGTAATATGTAGTGACACATTTTAATGTGAAGTTTAAAAATGATTTTCAATATAATGTTGATGCAGGCACACTCGTACAATGAGACAAAAATTAAAAAACAAAAACAAAAACAGAGATGAGCTAAGGCACATCAACTCCCAGATTCCAGTTAGATCTGAGGAGGTAGAAGCAGAAGAGAGGGAGGTCCCCTCTCCTTACTTCCCCCTGTCTTTAAGGCCAAAATATTAAGACTTGTTGCTTTTAAGTGGTAACCACACAAGAGTTTGGTTTTTTTCTAGATGTTTTAGATGTGCTGTGGGTTTTTAAAAAGAAATTAATTTTTCCGAGGAGAAATAAAACTGCTCTAACTCCATTTTTAAGTGGCAGCAATTCAAGAAGCATTTAAACTAATTGGTTTGTCACCCCCTGCATGGCAGTTTAGTATGGTGGGTTGAAGCATAAGACTATAAGACAGATGGCACAATCCAGCTCTGCCACTTCCTAAGTAGTAGGTTTAGACAAGCTATCTCATCTCTCTTTGCTCATCTCAAATGTTATAGCTGCTGCTGCTGCTGCTGCTGCTGCTGCTAATTGTGATGACCATGATGATGATGGTGATGGTAGTGGTAGTGGTGATGATGATTAGTGCCTACTTCATAGAGTTTCTTCAAGAATATGATTCATTGTTTTGCATGAAGCACTTCATATAAGCAACACCACATAAGTAGATTCTATTATTATTATTGAACCTCAATATGATCTACCATTCAGAGAGATACTAGTTATTTGTTAGATGCAACAGGGTGGGGTAGATAATCTTTGTTTAAAGGAATCATGTAAGTAGATGTTGTTTTAGTGATGGTTGCTCTTCTGCTGCAGTGAGACAAAAATATCTCTCAGATCTCCATAATTAACCTGTTGAGTTGGAGATGATTCACCCCCCAGTGACTTCACAAAGTGTCTGCTTCAGTTAGCTCTGGTAAGTAAAATTATCAAACACTCATTTACTTTTCAGAGCTGGCTATAAAATCAATATGAAAAACAAAACCAATATATAATTCTGTTGAAATATATATAATCCCCCTCTAAAAATAAATGCTACATCTATCTTCAAGTTTTGATGAATACACAATATTGTGCTATCATAAGATGTCCTTTTTGTATTTTTTTAATGATGGGATGTTAACTCTCCTAGCTACATGGAGATTTAAATTGAGGCCTACTTAACATTTCTAATAAGTGAGAAATCATAGTCATTAGGAAGCCAAGAGCAATTTTCTGAAGGTAGATTCAGAAAGGCTAAGATTGCAGGCTTTGTTTGGTGTCTGGTGAACTTTGGCCCAATGGCAGCTCTGCTATTTATTAGCACCAGAGCTTTGAGTGAATTACTTCTACAGGCTGTGCCTCAGTCTCCTCCTCTATGCAATGGAAGAGAGCTTCCTCTCTTGCAGAATTGTTGAGATTCAAATACACAGTGTATGCCACCTTAGGTACAAATTCATGCTAAAAAGCTTTAATAAGATGATTTGAAATGTAGATTTCAAACACCTTTACTTGCCTTGAGTGATTTCCCAAAGACAGTAGGAAACCTTAACAGGAAGCAAGATAGTTTTTTGTATTTTGTGTTTGAGATGGGGTTTTGCTGTGTTATGCATGCTGGCCTTGAGCCTCCAATCCTCCTGCCTTGGCCCCCTGAGTTGCTGGGATTACATTTTTACACCATTAAGACCAGCTTTAGCAAAACAGTTAAACAAATTGTGGTTTTGATCCTTATCTCTAGCTTATCCTTAGCTGAGTTACATATTTCTTGGTGCTGATAGGTGTTTGACTGAGAGGTTGAGGACCAAATGAGATAATGAACTAAAAGTTTTCACAACTATCTCTGCCAGTCTCTCTTCAATATGTTATTGAAAGATAAGAAGAATGAAAAAACCCTTGGTCTTCTTCTTACTGTCTAGTGCTGCTTTTCAAGGGCGATTACTCATTGTAAGGTTTCTGAAGATATCTGAATCTCCTTTCCTATAAGAAATGTCTGTTTTGACTATAGCTGCTTTTATATGTTCTTGCTTAGCATGCTGAAACGTTCAGTATAACTAAGAAAGTCCACCATGCCCCATCCCCACAAACACATCCATCCCCAGTTCTGTCTCTGAATGAATCAATTGCTAGGACTAAGCATCTACCATGGGCAAAGCCAAACTCTGCCTGCTCACAGGCTTGAGGAAAAGGCAAGATTTGGGGGTGCTCAAGCATAAGTTGGAGATGAAATGACTAACCACATGTCTCAGGAGTCATGATGGTCCAGTGCAACACCCTCTGTTATGGGTTTGTCTCAGGTATTTCAGTCCTTCCTTCTTCCACCCTCCACACCAATCCTCCTGCAGGCAAACCTGCCTTTGCCTCTCTACCCTATCTTTTTCTCCATGCATAATGGTTTTTATTTTTTCTGTAGAGTACACACTAAATTTTAAATCTCTACCTGGGTGGAGAAAGGGTGGTTTTG